>NC_091128.1:81001821-81654321 GCF_040183065.1 Periplaneta americana
TCTGTCATCCCTATTATATATATATGCATACAAAGAGATATTCCACGTTATTCGACTTTGGCGTTTGACAGTACATGGATCCTTCACACTCCAAGAAAATACCACCCTAAGAAATGTAAGGAGTTCAGGACTACCAGCCTGATGTCGCACTCTGCGAAGATTCTCCTGCGAATACTGAATCGAAGTTTATATTCTAAGATGGAAGAACAGTTGGAAGAAGAGCAATTTGACTTGAGAAAGGAATAGGTACAAAACATGGAATTGGACTGCTACGAACAATCGGCGAAATATACATAGAGAAGAATAAAGAAGTGAATATAGTATTTGTGTATCTTGAAAAGACGTTTGACAGAGTGGATTGGAACAAACTGATGGACATCCTGAAGGAAATAGGTGGAGATTGGAAAGTAACCTTTATATGAAACGAGTCAAAGCCAGGATAGGAGAAGACATGTCTGAAGAAAGTGAAATAGAGAGAGAAGTATGACAAGGATGCCCTTTATCGTCTACCCCAGTCATGTCAACTGATGCCCATAGGCGGAAGCGCGCCCTTTATAGCTCAGGACAGCCTGAGCGCTTTACAGCGGAAAGGAAAGAGACAGACGAAAAAGATAATATATGGCGTTTGGTTAAACTATATACAGGGATGGCCAGCACTGATTCAATGGATAAAGGGAAGAGAACTTATTAAAATTGTATCCATGTTAATTTTTAGATTTGTTTGACAAGTATAATTACATCATAAGAATGTAAGTTTTAATTTTAATGCTCATTTTTCACAAGTTTGCCTTTCTATTCAAAATGGATATTTTCTCTACTATTTTACAGAAAAGTGAAATTTACAGATATGTTTGTTTAGTAGCCTTACACGTACTGAAACAATGTTTCCGTAAATCTAATATATCGGAAATACTTATCACTGAAGATAGTGTATTACAAATTTTGAAAATATTCGCAAGGAAAATGTTTGTAAGGAAATGAATTAACAAAGCAACTACTGTTACATCATAAACAAAAGATATATGCCCATGTGTTGTAAAAACGTCAACTCTATAGCTTTAGCAGATTTCGACAAAATAATTTAATATTCTGATGATAGGAAGCTGCGCACCAACATCACCTTAAAAGCATAATGCGATATGAGTTTCTTATGTAATATTACTTGCAGATAAAACATATACCTAGGTAACTTTGCTTTGTACTATAATATTGTTTTGATTAGTTTATTGATTACTTTTATAAGGCTAAAAATACCATTAATATCAATTCCAACTTATCATGACATACTCAGTCTCTTTCTTTTGGATATCACTTTCTTTGTGAATGATGTGTTTCAGTCACTTACTACAGTATAGTTAAACTACTATGGAATTTATGTGAATATTCCTTCTTAACTCTTTATTATGTTAACGCGTTAAAACACAATTGCAATATTAAGAAATTGGTGTTAGTACTGTTTTAAGACAATATAGATATTATAAAACAGAAAGAAGCCATATGAAAATGACATAAAATATCACGTTCCGTTTGAAGTTTGTATAGGCCTACTCTATTTTTTTTTTCATGGAGTGCAGTTTCATGGACAGGACTTTGCCGACAGACCTTCTACTGCCCCCTACTAATTGGTTGTCATAAATAAATGTCTTCCTTACTGTGACGGAAATCTTGTCTTCTCTTGTTAGTAACCAATCACAACCCTCGTTCAGAAGAATTGACAGGTACCCGTCAAATCCACGTGGAGGCAGAGTCGCCGCATCTTTTCCGAATTCCAAGAATCCCGTCAGTTTCACTGCATAATTTCGAGGGTCACCAGGATTGTGAAAACTGTGCAATGTTGGGACGAGGAGACAGGATGGAATTGTCAGAGTTGTTTGTGTAGGAAGTCATAAATCTGTATGTGGATGTTCAAAGGAGCCACTGTTTTCTTAATCCACCAGGCTGCTTCTTCATATACATAATCCGTCCTCCTCCCATACCTAGCGCTTGATGCCCACGCACGACGTCAAGGTCAGAAAAATGCGCCTGCTTTGACATCACTGATCTACCCTGTTCAAGATCTACTTAGAATATTTGGTGAAGAATTGTTTTCAGAACATGGGAAGCTAATATTAGTGAAATAGAATTTCAGTAAGTCAATTAATATTTTATTGTGTTAGAATAGTTTACTTCTTCTAATCTTTATATACAAGGACATCATTTTATTTTTACTAACATTTTTAATATTAACCTGTCTACACCTTTAGAGAAACGGAAACACCGTTCGCTACCCCCTTCCAGGACTGGAGTTCGATGATACTGGCGTAAAACACAAACACATCACTTTACTAGGTATAGGAGGGAACAAAAGTAGTTCATCCATTTATGTAAACTAGGAAATATCGCAATTTTGAATTTGATAATTTTTATTAGGCTTTTGTTTAATCAAAATATAGTACAGTATTAAGTATTTTTACTCACGAACCGAGTTATCCATGCGAACGTAGTCCAATTCATTATGCAGTGTATATTATACTGTCTACAGCACATTAGCGTACAATATAGAGAATGAAGTTAAATTGAAAAATAATCATAATATGGATATTTGTACACATTTTTTAAAATGATGGCCGTTCTTTTCGATACAGGCTTCAGTTCCTTTGTGCATATTATCGCACTATAGACTATTGCATCTAATTCTAATTGCCAGTTTCGTCCTTCGTACTAGTAACTCATGTTGTAATAATTCTGTACCTACTCTATAAAAGAGTACCTTACGTACTGTAAATTCAATCTTCACTTCTGCCCGACCCGCACAGATAAAATTACTCAGACATGCTATCTACTGTCCGTCCAAGTGGTTATGCCGCAGGATCGTAGAAAGGGCGGAAATCACGTGACAGTTAATTACTTAACGAGGCCCTTTTATTTAAGTTATTTTAAACAGTTGTATAATATTACGTAAACGTCCAATTCCTAACAGAAATTAATCTTTTCAGACAAGAGCTAAGAAGGCCCAGCTTTTACAGAGGGGGGTGCAGAAGCAGGTGGGGGAAATCGGGATGCGACGTAGGCAAACGAACAGTACCTCTGCGAACATACGGTTCAATATTGAAAGCTCTTTCGTCACTGGAAAACGCGAACATATTTCTGGAATGTACTATACTCACTAACTCAGTGCTGTTTACTACATGCGGCCTTGATTCTGTCTGGAGGACAGTTGGAACTTCAATAGTAGAAGGGGTGGGAGTGAAGTACATTCAAAAACATAGGTAAGCTTACAATAAAATTGAAGTAAAAATAAAATGTACTATACTTTTTTTCTAATCGTGTAATAATCATTTAAAGCCCACTCTAGTTTTTATTTTCTCTAGATAAATCAAAACCTCTAGTGAGATTACTGTTGATTAAATTGACAAGACATTTATTTATATGGATATGAAGTGACAGTTGGAACGAGGTAGAGCAAACGTAGGTAGCAGAAACACATACGTACGTTGTTAAGCATGCTACTTCGCGTTGACAGAGTGACCTACAAATAACATCCAGAGCTCACCTCTGCGCACAAAATCCAAAGCCGTCTCCTTGCCGACGCCGCAGTTGGCTCCAGTGACGACCGCAGTCTTGCCGTCCAGACGGGCCCTGCTGCGACATCTGCCACTCAGCAACCACATGTTCTGCAACCAGAAATCGAGGCCAATCTCACTCACTGTTGGGAAAGATTGGAATAGATAGAAAAGAAAGCAACTGTAGTGACGTACTTAACGACACATAATCTGCTACAACGCTGTCTGCTATATAGCAGTCTATCTCATGAGGGATATTGGTAGTGAAGAGAACTCACTTCTCTCACGAGTGCAGGTCTGTTATGCATTCCTATTTAGTGACGGACTGTGCTTCCACTACATTTTAACTTTAATGCTAGCGTCAGTTTCAAGAATCCTGGATCGCTACCAATTTGTCCCACGGCGAGAATCGTCGAATTCATCTTTATCCTCATCGTGTTCATAAACTAATTATAACATTAAATTCTGTATTTAAAATTGTTGTTTCTTATTTTTTCTTTCATAGGAGATTTCTTCCTTTAATTCAGTCATATTTTTATCACAGTCTATACTGTTTTCGCTGTAAGAAAAATCCTAATGTAAACATAAGCACGTTGCTGTCATACCCGTGACTGGCTCCTAGTCGAAACACTCACACGACGCAGGAAAATATAGTTCGTATTTGGAAACCATAATCTTATATTATTTGAAAATAAAAAATTGAATTCTAGTTGTTAAATACGAAGAAACATATAACTTCACTCATATGTAAAATGCTATGTAAAAGAAAAACTAGTTTTATATATTATTATGTACAATGAACGCGGATGAATACCAAAAGTAACACCGCGGTAGTCTGTTCTTGTAACAAGCTGGCGTCACTTGAGTTCGTAGTTGTCATAGTCTGGCTTCTGTATCCTCGGTGTGTGTGGTTATTAATCATAAGAGTGGAAACCCTCTCAAAAGCGGAAAAACAAATAGTCTTAAAAGTATATAATAAGTTATGTGATAATTTAATTGCAGTCATTATAAAGTAAATGTTTCCTAAGCAAACGAATGCATAGTAGTGAGGTTAGGCCTACTGGATGAGTAACGGGAAATGTTTAACAAGAAACAGAATGTACAACAGTAGGCGGGAACACGTACTGACAATCTATGGCGCCAAACAGTGGCCAATGAAGCCTCACTTCAGTCACGTGCTATTGTTTACATTAGGATTTTTCTTACAGCGAAAAGATTATAGTATATAGTCAAGAAGCTTGAGTTTATGAGGGTACTAGAAACAATAGACTGTGCAGGTATATATACTATTTCGCATTGTCTGTAATGAGGCGATAGTAGCGATCCTAGCGGTTAGCAACTATCTTTGGATGCATATTTACTACGTATTGAGCTTCGTGACTGTATATAGTAGACTGTGTTTTTATATTAAAAAAGAAATTGCACAGAAAATAAAATAAAATATTTTTAGTCGTTCCCTTTCTTTATAGTTAAAATATGAAATCATGGACTTAAATCATAATATAACCGGAATGATTTTATTTCCAATTTAAGATTCCGACGCTGAATGTATCCTGTTTGTTTACATGTATTCTTGAAGGTCAGATACACAAGACTCGCACAGTATAAGGTAAAGTTCTTCTACTGTACTCAGAGGAGAGGAGAGAGGAGAGGAGAGAGGAGAGGAGAGGGGAAAGCAGAGGAGAGGAGAGGAGAGGAGAGGAGAGGAGAGGAGAGGGTTTTTGTCTATGAACGTATTCCGAATCTCACCGGTGAGCAATCCGATGGCATCACGGTGTTCCGAATTCCACCGATGACGTCATTGATGCTCCACCGGTGTCGCACCGGTGCCATCAGCTTGCAGAGGTGGTGGCAGTCTCCATCAGCCGCCATCAGTGAATCTGATTGGTTCTTGTATAGGGAGGGAATTAGCAGACGAAAGACATCGTGCACTCATGTGTCATGGCGGTGTGTTCTGCTTTATTTCTGCTGTATTGTTTGTAATGAGCACAACGTAAAAACAATATGTTAATGGCTTATGAGCGAACATGTCAACGGACCAGTTATTACTTCCGGTTCAAGAAATAAGTTGTTTATCATCTCTTTTCTTTGAACGAGATGGCAGTATGGAAATTTCGAAAAATTTTTCTAACTTAGCACAGATAACCACTTACATAGTCGCCATGACAGCCATCGATCCTTCCATCAGTTTTGTTCCTATTCCGCTGCAGCGTGACGTCATTGTTGTCCACCGGTCCGGTGAGATTCGGAATACGCTGTATACCAGGCCTGCACAAACGGCGCTCATTGTACGCGGCCACTCCTTCGGAGCAGGAGAGCCGTCTAACAGCTCGTCGGAAAGGTACGTCGGAATGACGTATTCCTGCTATAGGCAGAGGATAGTTCACGCAGCTATCTGGTATATTATGTATTATCAGTAGCTATTTCACTTCGCCTATCTACGGCTACATAATGGAGGAATCTAAAAGACGAAAAAGTAATCATCAGGCAAATTCTTTGAATATTGCATGGGAAAATGCTTATTTTTTCACAGCACTTATCTGTCACAAAAGTTTGAAAGAAAGAGAAAAACAATATAATGCGTCATTACTAGTCCGCACATAGAGATACGATAGTTTTGTTGGTGAAGATCGCAGTAAAAAGGTTCATGAGTTGAAAGTTGCATTATTACTTGAGATAGGGCACATAAGAATTTATTAATCTTCAACAATTTAAATATCTCTCTTCAGGGAAAAGGCCAGCTCATTGTTGATATGTTGAATAAATAACGGGATTTCAGTCGTAAACTTACACTCTTCGTAAGTCAGTTTCGGGAAGATAATATGGTTCACTTTCCAACGATAGAAACTGTTCGTGATGAAGCCATGTTTAACGATTATGTGCAAATATTAACTGATATTCAAAATGAATTTAATTCTAGGTTCCAAGATCTTGTCTTAATCGGAAAGAAGTTTAAAGTTATCATAATAAATTTTTTCAACAATAGTTGAAACAGTGTCATACGATATACAGCTTGAACTTACTGATCTTCAATGTGGCCTAAGGGCTAAAGACTGAATAATACTACTAGCCTGGCTGAGTTTACAAAACTAAACCTCAGCAATAATATCCACGACTATACAAGCTGGCTGTGAAAATGATTGCTATATTTGGCTCAACATTTATATTTGTGAGCAACTGTTTTCTATAATCAACTTTAATAAAGGCAGACATCGAACATCTGTAACTGATGTTTCATTACGATTAATGCCGTTTCTTTCAGCTGCCAACAGGATAAAACCATGTTTTGATATACTGATAAATAAAAATATAATAAAATGATATTATATATTTAAGTAGCTATAAAGTTTCTATTATTTCTGTAAAATAAATATATCTTTATTAATTAATAATAGTAAACACTGAACGGGAATTCATTTCATGAACACTCGTACTAGTACTTTTGTGTACAGTTTGTACTAAATCATCCTTCTTCCAGTCCACCATTATACAGAGCGCAGCCAATATCTGCATTCCGCTCTCGAGCTGTGAAGCGATTCGGATAGCGAAAACCTTGTGCAGGCCTGGTCTATACTATTTTAGCAAATTGTACGGTACTTTATTGTATTGCACTATTTTGTATTCCAGCGCTGAGGATAAAAGGGAAGAGAAAAGGAAAAGAGATACCTCCACCCATATCCATTTCGCTTATACCGCTTTAGAAACAAATACACAGAAAGGGACTGTTTATCAGCGGTGGATTTTAGGCGACCAGCGAGAGCCGAAAGCTATGATGGCTACCTTACACAATCTGTCTTCGTATCTATTCATATCGGTCCGAAATATAACTGTCTCTGCCGGGGAAGCAGATTGGGGAGTTAGGGAGTAGTCTGTACTTACTCGATTAAGCTATTAACGCCCAGGTCTGTTGTAGTCTATTTTATCATATTCCAGTCTATTTTAGTATAGTCTATTGTTGTCTGGTGCAATATATTCGACTACTGCACCTACACGTTTGTGGTCTTTGGTATTATGTTTCATTCTGTCCTATTGTATTTTAGTATGTTCTACGTTTTATTATCTTCTGCTGGATTGTAATGTAGTCTACTCTACTCGAAATATATTCTACTGTAATGTAGTCTGTTCAAATTTATTCTACTCAGCTCTGGCATTTTTAATTAATATTTGAGGAGAAAAATTCGCTCCGGCGCCGGAGATCGAACCTGGCTCCTTGATTCTACGTACCAAGCGCTCTGACCACTGAGCTACGCCGAATTCAATCCACAGTACCGGACCGAACCCTCCTCCTTCAATGTTTCCCTTTGTGGCGTGACTCCAAGTTACACATACTATAGGCTACAGTATGTTGACGTATATGTCCAATGTCAACTGCCATTATACTTAGGAACGCACTCAGGTGAGTTACTTGTTTGGCCGGGATTCCGCAGTTACGTGCACAGTAATCTGTACAAATATATGCACTGCAGCTATGAGAATATTATAGATTTATTAATTTGTCCTACAGAATAATATCTGTAATATTGACAATTAATATTTGAGGAGAAAAATTCGCTCCGGCGCCGGGGATCGAACCCGGGTCCTTGGTTCTACGTACCAAGTGCTCTGACCACTGAGCTACGTAATTGACATTGGACATACACGTCAAAATATATGCCTTACTTGGAGTCAGGCAACAAAGGGAAACATTGGAGGAGGGTTCGGTCCTGCTGTGGATTGAATTCGGCGTAGCTCAGTGGTCAGAGCGCTTGGTACGTAGAACCAAGGACACGTATTCGATCGCCGGCGCCGGAGAGAATTTTTCTCCTCAAATATTAATTGCCAATATTACAGATATTATTCTGTAGGACAAATTAGCTAGGCCTATATCTAATTTCACAAAATTCTTCCGGAATTGAAAATGAGCAACAGCAACTACACTTCCAATTTTTTACCATTTTATTACAGAGAAAATGTTATTCAGAAATAAAAGACTGTACAAAATATATTTGGATAGCAGGAGTAACAGAAAAACACTGACTGGACGGTCGGGATCGCTCGTTTGTGTGGCTGGGTTGCAGCCCTCTCAGGGGTTTCATCCACTGCTGTATCGCGGTAACCAAATACCAACGATGAGCTAAGTTCGCACAGGTAGTACATGTTTGCACAGCGACAAAAGATATTATATCGCAGTCCACGGTACAAGTACGCGTAAACTCATGTCAACATCACGTAAATTCATAGTTTTCGTATTTGCATACAAGCACGTAGGTTTATACTCGGTGTTTTATCCCTAGCAGTTTATACTTTAGTAATAGAAGAAATAAACAAAGAAACAAACATAGAAAAACAAAGCAAAAACAATTCTAAGATTTCTCCTGATACCTAAGAAGTAGTTTTGGGCAGGCAGACCGATTGCATGCATGAGTTAATGGCCGCACTAAGCTGAAATACCGTAGATCCAATTTTAAGAAAATCACAAAAACGCGTTTGTGGCCATGCAACAGTGTTGCACTGCAGTCTATTTTTATGCAACATTTCGATGTCTCTTGAGTTTGTGAAAGAAGGAAAATGTTGTGGTGTGTAATTTATTACGAAATTTCCAGCCAGAATCATGGAAATGGGTACGGTGTTCAGGCTTCCTTTTCTTTAGTGAGTTATTGTGCGACGCTTTATCAACATCTTAGGTTATTTAGCGTCCGAATGAGATGAAGGTGATAATGCCGGTCCAGGACCGAAAGTTAGGTACCTACCCAGCATTTGATCTTATTGGGTTGAGGGAAAAACCCGGAAAAAACCTCAACCAGGTAACTTGCCCCGACCGGGAATCGAAACCGGGCCACCTGGTTTCATGGTCAGACGTGCTAACCGTTACCTCCTTTGGTCATTTAACTAGGCCTACATTCTTCATATCATCTTATCGTATATTATACTGTACTTCTTTCAGTTTCTTCTTGATTTGATACAACACTGCTGTCTGTTATTCCAGGATATGGACTACTATACCAATAAAACTTGGCTTGTTTTCAGGTTCTCAAAGGTGAGAATGAATTTCAAGGTTATGATCCTATGCGCGCATATAGACGAACAGATGACAAACAGCACTTTGAATAACACGTTGAAGAATCTGTAAAACTTTTTTAACCTGTTCTTGTTACTTCACTCAATGATTAAGCGTGCGTTTTTCGTCACATGAGTTTCTTCTCAAATTTGTTTAATACCTAACTTTTATAAAATTTATGAATATATGAGAAGCAACATTTTATTTCAGACTTTCCTTGATGTCACTCTTCACCTTTGCTTTGCAAATCAAAAATGAAAAGTGATGAAGAAACGAAATCTACATTGAAGACTAGGAAGTTTAATCTTGTTCTAATTTCTTTGGAATTATTACATGTGTATTCGTCCGCCCATACCAACAAATTTAAAAAGTGAGTCAACTGGTTCATTTCACACATGCATATTTTAACAGTACTAGTACAGGCTGTGTCAGTGGGATAAACAGCTGACGAACAGTCAGTTGAGCTAACGAACCTGGATGGTGGTCACGTATGTTAGGTCACACAATTTCAGATTTTGCATTGAAATTTCCCACGGGCAATCAAGCTTGTTATACTTGCGGCCTCATTTCACGCTGTAGCCAAGTTACACCCGGTAGGCTGTCTCTACCAATGATGGCTTAAAATTATCGACACTTATAACGTCCATAGTTCAAGACTGATACAGATCGCATAAATGTCGGTTATCTAAGAACATATTGCAATTTTACCCAATTTCTACTATCGCTAGAGTTTCCTTCTAATAATTTTGATAGCGTTACTCTTGTAGGTTCTGGCGTTTCAACTAATATTCCTGATGATGTCTCATTATTAATACTTTTGTTGTTATAGTACATAATTTTGTTGTCTTTTACACTCTGTGTATGTTGTTAATTATGTTATTGTAGAGTTGTAGATATTCTTGTTGCTGTAGTAGATAAACTTTTTTACTACAATAGCAATTCTTTTTAATGTAGCAGCTCTTTATTCTAGTACAACTGTTTTTATTATATTAGGCACCCTTTGTTGCAATATGACCTCTCATTGCTGCAGTAAATAACTCTTGTTGTAAACTTTGTATTAGCTAGTCCTCTGTTATAGCAGATATTCCTTCTTCTACAGTAAATACTGTTTTATAATAGTAGATACTCTTCTTACTGCAATAGATACTTATTGCTGCAGTAAGCCAGAACTTATTGTAGAAGATACTATTTTTGCTGTAGTGAATAATCTTTTAATATAGTAACTGTAATACTATACGTTCTTTTTTACAGTAGTATATACTTGTTTACTGCAGTACATAGGCCTACTTTTTACTGTAGTAGACACTCGTTTACTGTAGTACTGTAGATTCTCTTACTGTAGTAGATATGCTTTTCACTGAAGTAGATACATTCTGACTGTAGTATAAATTATTTTTACTATAGTAGATAACCTTTGCTGTAGTAAATATTCTTTTTACTATAGTAGATACTCCTTTATTGTAGCAGATATTCTTCTACTCCGTGACGAACAAGTTGCCGACATACCATATCCCAGACATGTTCGATGGGCGAAATGTCTGGCGAACGTGCAGGCCAGGGAAGCAGCGATACCCGCCATTATTCGAAGAAGGCTTGCACAATTCTCGCCACATGTGGCCGGGCATTGTCCTGCTGAAATAAGGCATGTGGAGTTGCCTGAAGGAGGGGCAGTACCTCGGGCTCTAAAACCTCCCTAATGTAGCGGTTGCTGTTGAGATTGCCCTGATTACGTAGGAGGCGAGATCGCATATTGTATCCAATGGTGCACCAAACCATCACAATAGGCGGTTTTCCGCTATGCCGCTAAACAATGCAGGTTCTCGGATTGTGTTCAACACAGTAGCGTCTAACACGTATGCGGCCATCATTATAGGACAAGTTGAAGCGGGACTCGTCAGAAAATACTACATTTTGCCAGTCTGCACTCCAGTAACGGCGTTCATGTGCCCATTGCAGTCAGCGTATTCCGAATCTCACCGGTCCGGTGGCATCAATGACGTAACGGTTGCAGCGAAATAAGGAACAAAACTGCTGGAAGAATCGATGCTGTCATGGCGACTGTACAAGTTGTTGTCTGTGCTACGCTAGCAAATTTTTGCGAAATTTTCGTACTCCCATCTCGTTCAAAGAAAAGATAGCATAAACAATTTATTTCTTGAACCGGTAGTAATAACTGGTCCGTTGACATGTTCGCTCATAAGTCATTAACATATTGTTTTTACGTCGTGCTCATTACAAAAAATACAGCAGAACTAAAGCAGAACACACCGCCATGACACAACAGTGCTCGATGTTATTCGTCTGCTAATTCCCGTCCTATACAAGAACCAATCAGATTCACTGATGGCGGCTGATGGAGACTGCCACCACCTCTGCAAGTTGATGGCACCGGTGCGACACCGGTGGAGCATTAATGACGTCATCGGTGGAATTCGGAACACCGTGATGCCATCGGATTGCTCACCGGTGAGATTCAGAATACGCTCAGTCTGAGGCGTTGATGGTTTCTGGGAAATGGAAGGCGACGCAACGGCATGCGAGCCACTAGTCCAGCCCTCAAAAGACGACGACGAACCGTTGACGCAGACAGGTCCACACCCGTTGCAGTACTCCAACAAAGTAGGTCAAAATAATTATGTCTCGTGACCAGAACATAGTACCAAATGGAAATATAAGAATTCGACTCAACACTGTGCATGAAGCTTTACGGTTCGTCTCGGCCATGCGACAAGATGGCAAGATCCCGTGCTGTGGTCACATTACGTGGTCCAGTACCCGCTCATCTCTGTGTACGAGCCTCTTCTATCCATTGGTTCCACACACGCATCACTGTCGTAGCAGCATGCCCTGTACGAGCCTAAATGTCACGGTATGACAAACCTGCTTCCCGGAGACCAACCATTCTGCACCGTTCGAACTCACTCACGTGCTGATATTGCGCCCTTCCACGTCGACGAGACATATCTGCACTAGCTTTCACGTTTTCATTTCGTTTGGAAGCATTGACTTAGCAAGGCATAACACTGACCTTGCTGGTGACACAAGAGGCGTCACTGTTGGGCCTATGTGTACACCATCTCTCTGGAAACTTGATCAATTATTGTTGGTATACTGTTCTACACATTTCCCGAGTTTGGAGTCGTTCTAACCATTCTTTCTGGGTGTTGCACTTTTCACAAGTAGTCCTAGTTTATTTGACACAGGAGAGTGATATTTATAGTAGCTATACATTGGGCTTTAGATTTCATACGTCGCAGCGCCTTCATTACGTCAGTCAGGTTAATGTGTTTAAAGAAGAATTTATCCCGCACAGGTTGGGGATAAGATCTGAGGAATTCAAGAGTCTCTTGTTTATGTAACGGCTCAGGTGGAGCAGTGACGAAATGTTCATTTAGACTATTGAGTGACAAGTTGATGTTATCTATCCGAGGTTTTGCTTTTGTTAGACCAAATTCTTCCGCACTGACCGAAGGTAGAATAAGGGAACGTGTATGGCGTAATTTAGCATTTCTTACTCCTTGATTACATTTATTTCTTAAAACTTTGTAAGTATTAAAATCTAATTCGTCTTTGCTCCGTCTGTATTTACAATAAGCAGTGTCTCTGTCTGTCATGAGTAATTTTATGGCATCACACATCCAGGACGTAGGGCGTCTACCGACTAGTCTGGTTCTCAAAGGTGCGTGTTTACCGTATAACTGAACTACTAGGTCGTTACATTTTTCGATTTTGTCGTCAATGTCTGGTAAACTCCACACTTCAGTCCAAGGTGGGCTAAGTGCGTTATTGATTAATTCATCCTGCTCAATATACTTCAAGTCACGGTATGATGTGATGTGAGGTTTACATGATGTCAGGTTAATTGTCATTAATTTGAATTTTCGCTTTGTATTAGTAGTGAATTTCGTAAAGGCCATAATATCCACTCAACGTATTACATCATTAATACCGGTACAGAGATAAAAAGTGACCAACGTTAAGAATACAACGTGGTTTTCGTCTTTTCCAGCCACACAAATGGAAGTGAATTATATAACTGTATTACAATGCCCTGCCACACACATTCAAGAGAATTATACAACACTGCATTACAATTTGTTCTCGTGGCCATATAAGCAGAATTAACTATTTAAAGCACTACCTGTAATTTGTCTGCGAAATCTAAACAAAACCTGTTTATCCACACGAGTCCAGTGCTCGGGATAGCTTACCCTCTGAGTTTTGTATGCGCAAATACAGTGCACCATTTCTCATATTTACCTGTGTGTGCTTGAATGACGTGGTACAACCCCTCAAAGAACAATAATTCCTTCTGTATTATTTAAGATTTTGCGAGGTAATTTATGAGCAATATCTCATCGGCTTAGGAATTTTCTGCTTGTAGAGCAATAAAACATAGGCCTCATGGACTGAGGAAGCAATTATAAAGTAATTAACGAGAAGGCTCTGCCAAATTTGAATGTTGGGGTATAAAGATATAAATGAAAATAAATATGAAACTTTATTATCAAATACAAAACATCCTTACAATCCCAGTCATATTCACATTAATAATCACGAATAGCAGAAACGTTGCACACAATTTATAGGTATTCGATGAATTCCCTGTCACTTTTAAAATACAATTATAAACCTATTAATTACAATTATCAATTTTTATGGTAACTGTATATCTACTGATTTCATCTATTTAATATAAAATTCTTGAATCATTTATTAACGTTCAGAACAATAATTTAAGGGGAGACTCAAGAAACTTAAAAAAAAAAATTATTGGCTATTTCACTTCTTTAGAACGCATATTTTCATACCCTAAATGGATTTAGTTCAATTATGAATACAAATATGTTTTCTTTATCAAGACTGTAAGGGTACGTGGCATTTAAAGAGCTGTCAAATATTTTTTTTTATCAAAGAAGTATTTTTTATGCATTTCTGACTACAAATCTAGTAACTTTTTGTTCTAAAGTTGGCTCGCGGAAGTTACTACATGAATGTAATGGAGGAGAATTTTAATTTACATAAATATTCATTTTACTTTCAAATCCATTTTTTCATAAGTTTATTTTTCTTAATTCAACATCAACCTTTTTTTTTTGCCAAATATTAACCATTCTCGATGAGATTTTTACTGCAAGTATTTATGAGGTATCTACATGTTCCTATGCATTTATTTTGTAAGAAATGTTGTTAGTTTATTTTATTAATATTTTTTCATGAATTATAGGAAAAATAATATTTTTAAAATTTAAAAACATTTTTTTTCGAAGTGAATAAATGAGATATTTCATAAAATGAATACATAGAAATGTTTTTATATGTCTTGTGAATGTAACAAAAATTAAACGAAGCTTAAAAATTGAGATGATCTACTGAAAACCTGGATTTGAAATTATTTCTAAAAGTAATAGAAAAAGTAAAAAAAAAATCCAAAAACCATTTGGAAGTTCAAAATTTGTATTTTGTTAATCCTTGACATAGTAAATATGCTATCAAAACTTGGTTGAAGCAAAATGATTAGAAAAAAAAGTGTCATTTTTAGTGGAGTGTCCTCTTAAAGAGTAAGTCTTGTAGTACGGTTAAGTGAGTAGTGTTGTCAGTAATTCGATCTCCAGTTCAGAGTATTTGATTTT
Organism: Periplaneta americana; assembly: GCF_040183065.1. Classification (NCBI taxonomy): domain Eukaryota; kingdom Metazoa; phylum Arthropoda; class Insecta; order Blattodea; family Blattidae; genus Periplaneta; species Periplaneta americana. The sequence continues at coordinate 81,017,034 of NC_091128.1, forward strand.
GTATGAACTTATTGATCTAATTATAACTCAGAATATAACTCTTTAATTAGAGCTAACCCTGAGCTAGGTAGAGGAAAGCAGTCTAATATGGGGTGGTGCTTAATATAGAGTATCTGAGAATCTCATTTGTTTGGTGTTCATATCGTCTCAAAACTTAACAGACCACAAGGGCACAGGAAATATCATTTTCTGTGAGTAGGTCATTATATTCCTGTGTAAGAAGTCGCCTTAGTGAGCCGAAGAAAGAAGTTGGCATCTCGAAAATTTTTGTTGGCAATGACGTCTGTGTATACAAATATAAGAAAAAAGTTTGATTTTAACAAATTTATGCTCTAGTGGTAGTATGAACATCATGCTATCTGTCGCTACCCTGTTTTTGGCCTAGTTCCATTCTAAAGAGTAGCTGGAAGCTTAAGTAATTCAACATGACCAGTTAGCTTCCTATTATAGAGTAGGACGCAGGGTCTATTATGAGGTATCCCATATTACGGAATATACATTATTAATTTAGATACACGTTAGGGCTATTAAGTGAAAACGGAACTTCCTTATTTGCATGTTTTCAATTTGAATCCTCACTAGATGGATTTAGAGAAATAGAGACAAAATGTGAGCTACTGAAATGTTGAGAATAAACTATTGTAATCGGTCGGTACTTTTACTCTGGGCACCAACCGATCACATTCATTAAAGGAATTGTTTAGTGTAATTGGAATTGTTGTAATTATATGCACATTTACATTAGAAATCGCATCCCATATTAGGAATCTCTATCATCCCAAATGAGGTACTACCGCATATTAGGAAATCACTTTTGATAGTTTTTTTTTAAATCTAGTTATTAGTTAAACTAGTATATTTATATAGATGAATGACGTCCTACAACGTAAGGCAATAGTAGGAGAATTAATTTACATTATCCGTGGATACAAATATTTGATATTCTCGGCGATATTAAAGAAACAAAAAAGGAACCCATGTTAGGCTACTTTCCTCTACACTTGCAATACATAGATTTCAGAAACTAATTGGATTATTTAATTTTTTCTTTCTTCTTAACCTAATTAACTTTACATTTCAATTTTAATACACATGTACTTTTTGTAGTTTCTATGTTTGTATAGATTTATTAATCCTATCTGTATTTTACGCTAATATTTTCAGGAAGACCAGAGTAACTTTGCCAAGAAACGTTGAAATATCTTAATTCAGTAAACCGTTCAAAATTACTACATATCCAACTGAACTACTTAGTAGAGATAATAAAATCAAGTTTGAGTTATTGTTTCACAATTTCATTAAAATTAGGTACAATTGCTTAAGTATTTTACTGTATTATACATAGTGTCACGACAAAAGTGAATTCAAAGGCATTAAATTCTCACATGTATACAACAAAGTGAAGACATCAGAGGTTTATTAAACCAAATGAATAACTTTATGAACACTTTCGAAAAGGCCGTCATATTTTGTGATTCTTGACCTGCAATACAAGCAATAGCCAAAATCAATGATCCGAAAACAAAATTAAATTAAGCTCTTGCAGCTAAATAACAAGACAATCATTGTACAATGGATATCATCTCACTGTGGCCTTGGTGGTAATGGTAGAACAGATTTACTCACCGAAAGAGTACAAAAATTCAACAATCAGATAAACAAACAATATGTTACTTTGGTAAAAACATATCATTAATGGCAAATTCAAAGACGAAAATAAACTTCTCAATCAAGTTTTTTGTCAGGGAAAATTTAAAAAAAATCTGAGTTGCTCGAAGCCCAACGACGGAATAATAATAGATATCTGCGGAAGGCTTTTCTGCAGACCTCCTGGAATCTATATTCAAAGAGGGTAGGCCTATATTAACATTGCAGCTACGGTGGATCAAGTGTGTGAATTTCAGGGATAGGTGCATTATGTTGAGAAATAAAGATTGTTTCAGAATACTCCAAGTTTAATTTCTATGTCAGGCTATGAACGTTTCAAACGACACTCCATTGTGACCCATTCAATAGCTAAGAAGACGATTTGGTCATACTATCTAGGGTATAAAGTAATTTGGATGACTAAGACCATATTTCGAAGACAGCCCCTACATTATATTTATAACTAGGTAAATTCAGAGATTGAAATACACGGTAGCGTCGCTGTTAAGGCATAGCAGTGTAAGTCGAAGATCGCGATGAATCATAAATTTTATCTGTTCTGATAATCTTTCCGGCCGCATAATGGACGAGGAGTTCAGTCAGTTTCTAATAGAAATAAGTACCACGAGTATATTCTTGGGTAAAATCGGCAAACACATAAGAGTCGTCCCTACTTATATTAATAATAATAATAATAATAATAATAATAATAATAATAATAATGGCTTTATTTAACCTGGCAGAGTTAAGGCCTTAAGGTCTTCTCTTACACTCAACCAGGATTAAAACTTGCTTACACAGTTGATCATAAAACTTGATCTGAATTAAGTAATTACATACTGATTACATAATGAGATCAAAAGAGGTAGTTACATAAAATTTACCTCATAAAATAAAAATAAACATAGTGAAATACATATTAATTTGTTAGAATCAAATGCGACTCACATAAAAACAGAAGCCGATAATTCAATAAAAAAAAAAGAAAAATGTACACAGTAAAAATAAAAATAAACACATTAGTATACATATTAATATTAGATTACAATTACGTAGAACTTACATAATTAAATCAGAAACCGACAATTGAATAAAATGTACACAAAAAATAGATTAATAATAAAAACAACAACACAGTGGGATACATATTCGCGTTAAGTGATAAATAAACACGATTTAGATAATAAAAATAAGAAAAAAAATATATAAATACAGTGGAACACATTTGCAACACGTTAGGTCTGGCAACTCATCATAAGATACTTTTCTAATTTACATTTAAAGGAAATTAAAGTTCGGCAGCCCTTGACTTCAGGCGGCAGAGAATTCCAGTGACGAGAAGCAGCAACAGTGAAAGACGAAGAATAAAGAGATGATGTGTGCAGTGGCATTTCTAGCGTGCTGTCATATTGTGACCGAGTATTTAAGTTATGATACCGAGAAAGACTGTGGAATCGGACAGATAAGTAAGAGTGAGTAGAGGTGTGCAAAATTCGGTATAAGAGAGAAAGGGAATGTAACTTTCTCCTCTCATTTAACCTGAGCCACAATAATTTATCGAAAGAAGGCGAAATGTGATCGTAGTAGCGGACATTACAAATGAAACGAACACACGCATTATGAACACGTTGCAGTTTCTGGGATAAATCCACCCCGAGATCACTGAATAAAGCGTCACAATAATCGAAATGAGGCATAATAAGAGTCTGTACAAGCATCTGCTTTAATTTAGCTGGATAGTGGTACAATCTTTTTAATGAGTGAAGAGTAGAAAATACTTTCTTGCATGTGTGTTTGATATGCGTGTCCCAGGTAACGCGATTGTCTAGAAACGGTGGGGGCATTGACCTCACGCTACACTTTAGGCCTTCATAAATAATAGAGATAAATTTTTCTTTATCTTAATTTGCTGAGAAAGTAGGCCTACAAAAGAACGGTTTAAAAGTATGGATACTGAAATTTAGCGAAGAAGGACGTAGCATCCCTATTCGTGAAGTTCGGTCGGTCATCGAATGATCTAAAAATTTCCAGGAATCTGTTTGAGCACTCAATCTAATTAAACAGAGAAATTCAATTGATTTTCCGTGAATCACATTTTGCCGACCACTGACCTAGATATAGACTCAGAATTGGCGCCAAGGAACACAGCTCTGTTTGTTAATCTCCTGAGTCCAGCCTTACGTCGTGTGGGTGATCGACCAGTCAGATTAGTGGCTTACCACTGATTCTTGTCTACTGTGCCATTCCTAATGGGCATCTCACAGACCGCCCACCGTATGTGGCTTAGAGCGCGATAATTTGTCATTACAATTGGCAGCAATAAGTTTATTTCCCTTTGGTATTACAGAATGAGCATAAGATGTTTTGTGCTCCATAATAATTTCGGTCCAGAAGTGAATTCTTAATTTATTCTTGAATATCATAATAAGCGCTATTATATTCGGTAAAAATAGCTTACGCCAATGTGATTAAGGGATTAGGTACAGCTTACAGCAGCAAAATTTTTGGAAATATTCAACATTTTTATCCTCCATTACTTTATCCTGTACAAAATGAAAATTGGTATGCGTAAAACACTGTCCTTCTGCTATATGAAAAAATAGTTTTACGATTTAAAAAAAAATATATATACGCTGTATTTTTTTTCAAAAGTCATAATGTTGGTAGTTCACTGTACAGTGATAAAGCGTTTCCCTCATACATAATAAACTTGTTAACATTTTCATGCTCTCTATCTTTAATTTTATTGCTGAAATTCATGTTTACAATATCATACTCTTTTAACTACATTCCTTAATAAATAATATTTTATTTTGTGTTAGAAGAAAATACTGATATTTGACCGTTTTTAAAAATGAATTTATTTTTATTAGACAATCTATCAAAGGTGATCTTGCATTATATTGTAGATATGACATGCATAAATACACACAAGAAATTTCATCACAATTTTGGATAATTTTTTACTTATGTGGGAAACGCTTCATCACTGTACAGTGAACTGAATTTTGAAGAAAAAAAAAAAAAAAAAAAAAAAACTAATTTTTTTTTAATCGTAAAAATTTGTTTTTTTTTTTCATACAGCAGAAGGATAGTGTTTTACACATATCTATACTAATTTTCAGTATTGTACAAGATACAGGAATGGAGGAAAAAATGTTGAATATTTCCAGAATTTTACTGCTGTAAGCTGTACCTAACCCCTTAAGTTCGCTGAATAGATTGATGCATAACTTCGTAGCGTTTTTGTTCGTCATCACAACACTGCGTTGTTAGCAGATTGTTGTGGGCTATAGAAGATGGAATGTGAAGTGGAAAAAATGAACACTTCCGACATATTCTTCTTTTTTGAGTATAATAGAGGAGGAAAGGCAACGGAGAACGACTCGAAACAATTGTGCCGTGTATGGAGAGGGGAAAATACCATGGAAAAATCATGGCAAGAAGATGATTTTGTCGTTTCAACACAATATACCCCGTACAAAACTTAGTGTCCATCAACAGAAGATGATGATATGCGTCTGGTGGGATAAAGAAGGCGTCGTGTACTACGAATTGCTTTCCAGAAATATAACCCTAACTACTGTTGACATTTATTGCCAACAACTCAGACACCTTACGGCTGCAATTGAAGAAAAACTGCATCAAATACTGCTCCAACACTATAATGCACACCCGCACTCCGCTAACATGACGAAAGCAGCTAACCAGGAGCTTGCTTTGGAGGTGATTCTACATCTCCCTCATTCTCCCGATCTTGCGCCCTTAGACTTCACTTTTTCCGTTCTCTATCACACAATCTTCAAGGGAACGCCTTGAATAACGAAGTTGCTTTACAAACTTAGCTTGACAAAATTTTTAACTCCAAATCAGCAGATCTCTTCAAACGCGGAATCGAAAAATTACTCCAACGTTGGCACAGAGTCATGAATAGGAGAATATAGGCCTATTACTGATTAATTTAAGTCTTCCATTCATCTCAAATAAAAGCTTTTGTTACAGAGAAAAAAATGCTACGTACTTTTACATCAACCCAATAATTGTTATTTTATTATGTTATTAATCTTTAACTTTCAATTTAATTTTATATTTATCTAAAATAAGAGAATTGTTTGCAAGAAGCCAAGCCTGAAAAGTCTCAATTACTGACCAAATGCCTAGTAAATTTACGTTTGAATTCAATTTTATTTCGACAGTCCCTGATGCTAGCAGGTAAAGAATTCCAGAGTCTTGGCAGGGGTATTGTGAAAGAAGATGAGTATGAGGATGTGCGATGGGATGGTGTTTTAGTATTGTTTCATGGCGAGAACGTGTGTTCAGATTATGATGGGAAGAAAAGTAAGTGAAGCGAGACAACAGGTACGAATAGAGGAGTTCAAGATTTCGAGGAAAAGAAGCGAATGTAAATTCCTTCTTTATCTAGTTTAAGCCAACCTACTGCTTCCAGCGATGGGGCAATGTGATCATATTTGCGAACACTGATTACAAAACATACACATAAATTATGAGCACGTTAAAGTTTCGTTTTGCTTTCAATGGAAAGGTCAGTCAGTAAAATGTCGACATAGCCATGAAGATGAACACATTTTATCCTTTTAGCACATGGATAAAAGCGTATACTTTTCTGCAGATTCCTGTGATTTGCATGTCCCAATTGAGGTTATTTGACCATGTGAATGCCAAGATTTTTTTACGGAAGAACTGGAAGAAATATGCACTGTATTTACTTTAACGGGGAAAATGTAAAATTGTTTTACAGCGCCGGTTTGTCTTTTGTGTCTTAATATAATTGCTTGTGTCTTTTCAGGATTAATTTTTAAGGTTGAATTTTCTTGTCCATATCGCAATCGAATATGATTTAGCTATTATTAGTGTTTCAACCCCGTCCTCAGTCATCGTCAAGCAATGCTATGTCAACAAACTAGATATGCGACTTTATTTATTTATTTATTTATTTATTTATTTATTTATTTATTTATTTATTTATTTATTTATTTATTTTTTATTTATTTATTTTACTCGTTCACGCACTTAGAAACTTATTTACTTACTTATTTCGTTTCTTTTTTCAATTCACGACTCATTTAGTCACTTGTTCACCTATTATTTTATTTATGTACTTTTTGTTAGCGGACGTACTCACTTCTGCACTTATTTCTTTATTTACTCAATTATTCATTTGTGTTTATTTATTTCCTCACTTATCCATTCCGTTATTAATTTATTATTTAAACAATTGATGACTTATTTACTTACCTACTTATTCATTCACTTATTTCTTTACTTATGTACTTACTAATTCACTTATTTTTATATAATTTATGATCAATTATTTACTTATTTGTTGACTTATTTGTTTAATTATTAATTCACGTATTCACTTATTCGTTTATTTACTTATTTACATGTTCTTTTATTTGTTTTGTTAACTTATTTTCTCACCTGTACTGGACAATTTTGTACCATTTATTTATTTATTTATTTATTTATTTATTTATTTATTTATTTATTTATTTATGGAACTGTTGACGTCCTTAGGTACTAAATTATTCAGTTATTAGTTTACTTTTTTCTCACTCATTCGCTTCTGTTTTGTTACTTCCCACTAATTTATCTCTTCACTTATTTAAGCCTATAAAATATTTATTTAATTTATGACTAAAATTTACTTATTTACTCACTTATCAGTTTGTGTTTATTTAAATATTTTATTCAATTACTTGTTAATATACTAATTTTCTTACTCAAGTATTTACTAATTTTTTATATTTGAGTAAGTATATATTAAGAAGAATGATATTGATATCAGGAATGAAATAATCAAGTTCTTTTATTTACTTTTAAGCCACTGACAGTCTACTTTTCAAGCATACATATATTACCTTAACTGATATTAGGGACATCGTTTCAAAACGCGTTTTCCCATCCTTAAAAAATTTTTTGTACACCGTATGATCGCAGAATCAAATCTACAGCGATAAAGTAATAAAATGTATTTTCTACCAACTTAACATGATGTATTGGACATCGAATTTTTTTTATTTCACAAAAAGATACTAAGATGGAGAAAACTGAGTGTGGAACGATGCTTTTCATATATTAAAATTCTTAGATACATCGATAAAACTAATATGCAGCTCGTATTTCCTTGTGTTTGTGTACTCAAGGGGAAGAAACAAAAAGACGGATAAGAAAGTGACAAAGATGTGTCAATACCAATTTGAAAACAAACGCCATCTGTCCCTTATTTTCAATGGCTGAATTTAATAGGAACATCAAAAGCAAGCAAGCACTTTCCATGCCAATTGAACTGGTGCACAGAATTCTCTGTAAAGAGAAGGTCTGGCAAAGAGAGCTTTTGAATCCCAAGGAAATTGCCAGCATGAAGTTTGCACTTCTTGTCTCGTACGACATGGAGAGCAATTTTTTTCTATCTTCGAGCTCATTTCAAGCGAAGAAGGGAGAATCTCTCCAAGTAATTCTCTGTAAAGCGCTATTCAAAAAGGGAGAAATGATTACTTACACTGTTGTTCTGAAAACACATACAAGTAATAGTAAATCATTCAGAATGGGTTTTTCAATGCCGTTGTTAAATATAGAAATTAAAATCGAAAATATAGACGTTACGAATATGACTTTACTTTCATCTTTAAGTAAAAAAGGGTGGGGTGATAATGGTGTCTTACTTGCTAGAATCATTACAAGTGGCTAAATCACTTTTTTATTTTAGTAGGTTATTTTACGACGATTTATCAACATCTTTGGTTATTTAGCGTCTGAATGAGATGAAGGTAATAATGCCGGTGAAATGAGTCCGGTGTCCAGCACCGAAAGTTATCCAGCATCTCCTCATATTGGGTTGAGGGAAAACCCAGGAAAAAATCTCAACTAGGTAACTTGCCCCGACCTGGTTTCGCGGCCAGACGTGCTAACCGTTACTCCACAGGTGTGGACGGCTAAATCACACTCAAAGAAAATACAGAGAATCCGCACACATAGATTCCTCGGATGACACTACCAGTCAGTCTGTTCTGAACCTCTTCTATGTTTAGTTGCCAATCATCAAAGACAAATTTGTTAAACGTCGATTGAATCATACAACAGTGTAATACTTCATCGTTCTGAATGAAACAACAATTAATAGTTCATGATACAGAAAACTTTTTATATTGGTGGCAATGACTATAGGAATCCAAAAGAGAAAACATAATTTCGAAGATTGGTACCGATAGTAAACTTCGGGCTGACAAATATACAACGTGCAACACCTTTACACTCGGTCGTCTGTTTCTTGATTTTACCGCAATATGACAGCCCTATGTCTGAAAGCTTTCTATACATGACTTCTCAATCCTTACGTTAATTTAGTCATTGTTACTAATAATATACAGAGTGTAAGGGGTATAAGTGCCGTCCTTTTTACAGTCGTCTGGGACGGTCTACAGGATCAAAAAATTTCCATATAACATAGGGCCAAAACTTGATACTTTTCCCAGAAAAAAATATTTCTTCTCTTATTTTATTCGCGTTATACGGCTTATATCGTTAGCAAAATTACGAAAACAATTACATCAGTAGGTATATCTAGCAAAGAGTTAATATTAGTTTAAATACATATGTGTGTTGTATACGTTTTCGTGAAATTAAATAAAATTGCCTTCTTAAATTTGTTAATATTCTGGCGTGAGAGACGTAGCAACGTGTTCAGCAGGCAGTACTCTGCACAGACGTACAGTACGTACATGTCAGCTGAGTTCAAGCTCTATTGCAGAGCGGATGACAGTTCAGTACAGGGTATTCAATAAACAACTTACAATGTCATTCACAGTTTAGGAATATCATTATTTATTAATTTATGGAGAAAGTCGTCGTAATTCAAGTGAGGCAAGAAGATGTACCGTCAATGTTTTCCGCAATGAAGGTTACCTAATCGGCGAACTTTTGTAGCGGTTTCTCAACGATTATTAGAAACTAATAGTCTCTTACCTTGTTTCGAAAATCACACAAACAGAAATTTCTTTAAAAATGGTACTGCTTTATGGAAGCGGGAGAGATTAAAATGTTGCATCTAAAAAAAGTTCGTGTGATTTTTGTGCAGTAAACCATTATTGTTCATTTTTAGGCGTACAATAAAAATGGACCAATATTCCCAATATTGTTAAATAAAATGGAAATTTACCATAAAGTTCTATTAATGAGACTTAAAGTTTATATTTGCTGTTCGTTTTATGTAAGCAACCCCTGTATTAGAACAGAGCATCTGTTTTGTACCGGTATGTCTGTATCCGCTTGAGCTGTACTGTGTACTTGTAAACTCCCGCCTCCCCATCCAGCAACGTTGTCAAACACCTAATATTGTAAACTTTAATAATTAGTTAAATATTGTAATTAGAAAAAAATTATGAGGATATTTTTTCTTCCTTATGACACGAACAATCATCAGTTAAAATAATGGCCTCCCATCTGCGTCTCGGCCTCTCCAAAGGTCTTTTACTCTCAGGTCTCCCAACCAATACTCTGTACGCATTCCTCTTAGCCCCAAATATTCTCCTAAGTGCCTTATTCTCGAACATCCTCAACTTTTGTTCCTCTCTCAAAGTGAGAGTTCAAGTTTCACAACCATACAGAACAACCGGTAATATAACTTACTGTTTTATAAATTCTAAACTTCAGTTTTTTTTAAGGCAGACTAGATGACAAAAGCTTCTCAACCGAATAATAATAAAAGGAACTTTCCATGTTTATTCTGCGTTTAATTTCCTCTCCAGTGTAATTTATATTGTGTTACTGTTGCTCCAAGATATTTCAATTTTTTTCACATCTTCAAAGGATAAATTTGCAATTCTTATATTTCCATTTCGTACCATGTTCTGGTCAAGAGACATAATTATATAGACCTACTTTGTATTTTAGAGATTTACAACCAAACCTATCTCATTACTTGCTTCAAGTAAAATTCCGTTTTTTCTCTAATAGTTTGTGGATTTTATCCTGACATATTCACGTCATCCGCATACACAAGCAGCTGATGTAACCCGTTCAAATCCAAACTCTCTCTGTTTTCCTGGATTTTCCTAATAGTATATTCTAGAGCAAAGTTAAAAAGTAAAAGTGATAGTGCACCTCCTTGCTTTAGCCCGCAGTGAAATGGATAAGCGTCAGACAGAAATCGGCCTATACGGACTCTGCTGTACGTTTCACTGAGACATTGTTTAATTCAGGGCTGGGCATATTACGTGATTCTGAGAAATGAGCGCTGTGTGTTTTAAAGAGCGGGTCTCGCGAGCGGTGTGATGTATGCATACTGTACGTCATTCAGTGTCGGTGCACTGGTGACTGTGCAGTATGACGGCGAACTTTGAAGACGGAGCTTCCGCTCGTACACTAAAGCGTCCCGCTATTCTCAATGCTTTTAATGTATCATGGGAGGAGGAGTTCGTTTTGGTAGAGAGCAGTGGATTAGCAAAGTGTTTAATTTGACATAAAACACTGCAACTGATTAAGAAGTTCAATATCCAGCGACATTATTATTTACAACATGCTACTGAATATGACAAATATGTTGGTAATGAACGCCATAAATTCATACAACTTAAAGAAAATGTTTCTCAGGTACATTATATTAGAGTATCTATTTGATATTTACATTGCATTATAAGTTATTATACATTTAGTAATATATAATTTTAAATTATACAAGTTTTATGATATATCATAATATTTGTATAATTTAAAATTATATATTACTAAATGTACTATAATAACTTATAATCAGGGAACGGATTTATATGGACTAAAAATATATGAAATATGTAAATATATATGTAGTTACTTTTACCAAAATATGGAATTAAATATGGATTTTTACCAAAATATGGAATTAAATATGGACTTAAAATTATAAAAAAATGACTATGTACGTTAAATATTGGTACATTTTAATCAAACTAAACAAAAAATATAATGGACGTACCTTATCTTCCAATGTAGTTTCAACAAAACACAATTTTTATTGTCTGTTACCATAACAATAGGTTACAAACATTTCTTTCAAGTGCTGAAAAGTGAATCTTCTTCTATTGTCTCTGAGGATAGATTTATACTGACTAAAAGAGCGTTCGACGTCACAAGAAGTAACTGGTACATAATTCAATTTCACAATGTCTGCTGGGGATAAGTCCAAGTTAATCTTCACTGTTGATTCACCACTCATCACAGCAACAACCTTTTGTAGTTCTTCATATCCAGGGTTTTTTGAAAGTACAGTGTCCACCTTAGCTCTTACTGCATCTGCAACTTTACCTCTACCACGATTCAGTTGTTCCACAGTACTATTTATAATTTCAAAACTTTCAGATAGTGAAAGGTGCCTATTTTGGAGACTTTTGAGCGTTTTTATGATGCATGAAAATGTATGCTGAATGTGAGCTAAGTCATTCTTCACACTTATGTCACAGGTAACTGTTTTCGCAGTATCAATTGAGACTGCATCTTCAGAGTCCAATGCAAGGAGAACATTGTTAATAGAGTCTATATGTTCGGCATAGTATTCAACTGCTTCTAGCCATGTACCCCATCTAGTTAAAATTGGCTTTGGTGGCAATGGAATTTCAGGGTACATTTCTTTCAACACGTTAACTCTACTGGGAGCTTTGAGAAATACTTTTTTCACTGATGAAATCAACAAATCTACTTTAGGGAAATTGTCTCTGACCACTTCTGCCACACGATGAAATGCATGCGCCACACAAGTAAAATGAGTCAATTTAGGATATACAACAGATAATGCTTGTCCAGCTTTGACCATATAAGGGGCAGCATCGCTAATAAAGAATAACACATTATCGTACATAATACCCTTTGGCCACAGGATACCCATAGCTTCGTTGAACAGTTTAACTATAGTTTTGTTATTGCACTTTTCTAGAACATCACAATGTAAAAGAATTCGTTCAGAATATTGTTCACTTAACAAACCGATAACTACATTACCAACAAGTCTACCTTCTTTGTCGGGAGTCTCATCAATGGAAACCCAAATTGAACTATCTTTAATTTCATCTCTTATCTTCTGTATTGTCTCATCGTAGATGGATGGAGCATACGTCTTCCTAAGTGTTGACTCATCCGGGATTGTATGTTGAGTATATTTTTCAAGGAATTCCCTGAAGACCTTATTCTTTAGTTTGTAGAGAGGAATATCAGCAGAGATGAGAGAACGGCACAGGTCGATGTTAAACTCAGATCTTACATTCGATGTTGTTGGTTGTGTTAAAAACAATTGTCTCTGCTTGGAATTTAGTTGTTTGTTGGCCTGATGTTTACTAGTTGTAATGTGTTGTTGCACCAGGAACTTTTGTGTAGATGATACTGCACACTGACACAAATTACAAAATAATATTTTATTGTCAGTTGATAAACCATCTTCTTTAAATTCTGAAATGTAACTTGTTAGTTTTGATTTTAAATTGACTGAATGACGTACTTTTGGCATATTTACCGTCTTTATAGTATGATTTACAAAACTGAACCTATGTGTACTCTGACTGGCATTTAACTGTTGAGCTGCACAACTGAAGTCTGTTAAAAATTTTAAATTAAATTAATACAGTTTTGTAACTTACTTTCCCATTGTTGATAGGACTGCTAATTTTCAAATAACTCTGATGTTAAAGGGATTACTGAACATGTGTTTAAATCTCTATTGTTGAAATGTATTTTTAAAAGTTAATGGAATTTTGTTTTGTTTTATTGTTAAACCTAATATAATATGGACTGTTTTATATGAAATATGGAAAATATATGGAAATTAACGAAAATATGTACTAAACTCTAAAATATGGAAAAATATGGAAAATAAAAGTAGGATTTTTCAACCCTACACATTGTGAAACATAAAGATAATGCAAAATATAAATTATATTAGCTTTATAAGTAAATATGTATTTACATATAAATCCTTTCCCTGCTTATAATGCAATATAAATATCGAATAGATTCTCTAATATAATGTACCTGATAAACTTTTCCTTTAAGTTGTATTAATTTATGGTCATATCATATCTTATATCATATCATATCATATCATATCATATCATATCATATCATATCATATCATATCATATCATGTCATGTCATGTCATGTCATGTCATGTCATGTCATGTCATGTCATGTCATATTATCTTATCTTATATTATATTATATTATATTATATTATATTATATTATATTATATTATATTATATTATATTATATGTTAACAGGATGACAATAATGCACGTAGTGAATCGGCTGTGAGAATTAGCTACAAAATTTGCCACGAAATTGCAAAGGAATTGAAAACATTAAACGAAAGTGAATTCATCAAGCGATGTTTAATTATATTAGCAGATGAACTCTGTCCACATCAAGTAGGGGAAGTGGAAGCCATATGCCTGCTCGTAGAGCCGTGGTGAGGAGGTTGCAGTATGTGCGTATGGGTTATGTAAATAAGCCTAATGATTTGTGTATGTGCATAGAGCGAAGTTTATTTCATTAAATTAATAAGAGTGTTATAAAGTCTGTACTGTACAATGGATTGATGTAATATCCTTATAAACTATTATGTACTGACAGACTGAATGACTAGAACAACCGTGGCTCTTGTTATATTAATGCAGGGAAGGTAGCTGTAATGCGAGTCCGCCACTGCGTGAGCGTTGTGCTCTGGCTTGCAATTGAAGTGCCTTTCGGAGCGAGAGCAGCTCTGGTCGACTAGACTGAGCCGCTCTCATGCCCGGCCCTGGTTTAATTAATGGAAAGTTTCTTGGGAATACTAAATTCAATAAGAATATTATATAAAACGTTTCTCTTAAGCGAATCATATGCGCTTTTGAAATCTATGAATAACTGATGTACTGTGTTCTTACAGACTAATTTCATTTAATAATAATATTAATAATAAACGTGCTCATAATTTGTGTGTACGTTCTGTAAGCAATGTTCGTAAATATGATCATAACACCCCATCCCAGGAAGCACTAGGTTGGCTTAAACTGGATAAGAAAAGAAATTTACATTCACTTCTCTTTCTCTTCGAAATCTTGAACTCTTCTATTCCTTCGTACCTGTCGCCTCGCTTCATTTACCTTTCTTCTCACCACAATCTGAACACACGCTCTCGTCATGAAACAATACTAACAATACCATCCCATCGCACATTTCATACTCATCCTCTTTCACAATAGCCCTGCCAAGACTCTGGAATTCGCTACCTGCTAGAATCAGGGACTGTCGAAATAAAATTGAATTCAAACGCAAACTTACTAGGAACTTGGTCAGTAATTGATTTCTACTAAATACTTTTCTTAATCTATCACAAAATATTTCAATATCCAGTAATTTCATCACTATACAATTCTGTTATTCTAGGTTTAATTTGTAATTCAGTAAATATGATAAAATATTACTCAGGTAATCTTTTCGTACTTTGATTTTTATTGTAATTGTAATTGTAAATGTACTATTGTAATTTTATTTGTAGTTGTAATTGTAAATTTAATACTAATTGTAATTATAATTTTATTCTTCATGTTGTAGTTGGAATATCCTGGTAGAGGGGCCTTATCTCTAATTATTATCATTATCATTATTATTTATTATTATTACATATTATTTCCCGAAGGTAGAGGGCACAATGATTTATTAGTTTGAATGAAATATTAGCCGCATTATGAACATTATATTTGATGTTTTTTTAGCATATGCATACTAATGTAATGGTTTAACATTTAACTGAAAACCGCTAACAATACACTCCCTTTCTGCCTGATCTATTCATATCAACTGCCGGTATCCTTAATATTCAAACATAATAGGAACTCTACATTTAGTTACTGATCAGCCGAACAAAAGTGGGTAACGTGAGTAGTTTCTCTCCGATCAAAATTCTAAAGCGACCAAAAAAGTATGATATTATATTTAAATAATAATATTAACGGTATAAAAGTGGAGAATTCTGTAAATAACAGGCATTCATAATATCCGTTTTAATAGCCAATTTTTTTCCCCTTTAATTCCGATTGCAACACAGCTAGCAAAATATTCCGGCTCCAATGAGGCAAATTGCGAAACTTCCATCATAAGAGTTAAAGCTCCCCTGATGGTAGTTGCTTATACAAGGTCATCCAATTTTATCATCTGAACAGGTCTGCTGAGGGAACTGCCTTAGCCGATAAGGCAATGCCTACGACCGAGCGGGGAAGTGGGCGAGCGAGGTTAACTGGTTTTGACCCTAAAGGCTGGTTCACAATAAACCGGGAATGGAAACGACAACGAGAACGGAAATATTGTTAAAATAAATGTATTTAAATGTGAGTATCCACAATTAACTATTGTGAATGCTCGCGTTTAAATACATTTATTTTAACATTATTTCCGTTCTCGTTCTCGTTCTCGTTTCCGTTCCCGGTTTATTGTGAACCGGCCTTAACTCTCACGCGATACAGTTAGTGTTGTTTGAACACTGCAAGCAACTGTACAGTTTGCTAAGAATAAATAGCAAATAATAGATATAATTATTCTATTACACATCGGGTGTTTATTTTATATTCTTATGTCCGTACAGAATTCGCTCATGCTGTCAGGAGATTATTTCAAGAGAATTTTCAAGGTGATCGAGTTCCAAGTCGTGATACGATTAATAAATGAGTTAATAAATATCTGTAAACAGAAAGTGTTCAAGATAAAAAGCGAAGAAGGCGAGTACAATACACATAGAAGAAACTCTTGATGACATTGGACAACGCCTAAAAAATTCCCCTAAGAAATCTCTTAGTCGTCTTTTTCAGTAAACGGAAATTTCTTACGATTCTGTACAAAAGGTTACGAAGTTATTTAAGTTAAAACTCTATAAATATGTACTGTGCTGCAAGAACTTAAACCGGCTGATCGTGCATTTTGGATTAAATTTTGTGAATTAATTTTGATTAAAGTGCGTAACATAGAAATTGATCCTAATCTCATTTTGTTTTCAAACAAAGCGTGGTTTCACTTACGTGGCAGTGGCGTAGCCAGCGGGTGGGCCACGTGGGCCCAGGCCCACGCAAATAAATATGCGAATTTTTGTATTTTTTATGGAAAATACTTGACATTAAAACTAAACCATGGATCCAGAGCAATAGTTACAGTCGATAGCATTAAAGTAAGAAGTCAAAACTGCGTTCATTTCTTCAAGAGCCAATTTAACTGGCAGCGATAAACAAAAAGGAAGCCGTGGAGGCTACTGAATTGTTACATCAGCTAGAAACATTTGACACCTTATTTTAATTGGCATGTTTAGACGACATTCTTGCTCTTGCAAATTCATTACTGGAAGCACCTCAGTCTCCAAAAATGGATATTAGTAAATGTTTGTCCTTCATTAAGGCAATGATATAAAACTTTCCAAAGCTCTGAAACGAAGAAAAATTCGACAATCATGTCAAGCACAAGGCTTTGTAATCTAGCAATTTTATCCATCGAGAGGGAGAAAAGTTGGGATTTGTTGAAGGACCCATCATCAGCGATCGACAGATTCGTTGCTCCAGTTTACTTTATGAAATATTTCTATAGATATGCCTTGCATGATTGTTTATCATAATTTTGCATGTTATTAAATAAGACTTCCGAGAATGATTTTCAAGAGAGTTAACGGCAGCAGCATTGTCAGGAGATAGGTCACATACTTTCTAAACCCTGCATATCTGGCCCACCCAAAATAATTAGTTTGCTACACCACTGTTACGTGGATATGTTAATTCGAGAAACTTCCTATATCGGAGTTCCGAAAAGCCTAATCTACTCCATGAGGAATCCCTTCATGACCAGAATTAGGAGTATGTTGCGCAATTTCCAGTGAGGGAATAATAGACCCAATGGTATTTTTTATGAGGAAACATATTGGGAATTCAAACAATGGCTTTTCCAAAACACGCTATGAAATGTTTCATATAAAACAACTTGTATCTTGAAAAGGAAGCAAAAACGAACAACACTGTATTAAACACTTAGGTTTTAAATACGAGTATCTCAAAGAATAACAAACTACCTGTAATTAATGACATTACTTAGCTGTGCGATACCGACCGATGAAGTAGAAGCAGGTGACGAACAGTTAATAAGAGGTAAAATGACAAATAGAAACTCTAACAGAAATAAAGTAGATTCAATCAAAACTATAGATACTGAGCGAAACTACCTACTAAGAGATAGGCATCAGCAAAGATTAAATTTTCCTAAAATCAGAAAAACTTATTATTAATTAAATAAGGTAAGAAGACAGGTTTTGAAAATAAGATAGAATTAGGTAAAGGTTTTTTTTTAAATAATAAAAAAAATTTAAAATGGAGAACTAAGGTAGTTATTAAGGTATTCCGATAGTTATATTAATTAGTAAAAGTTCAGAAGAAAATTTGACTTTATAAATTGGTTAACTAATATATTTTAATTTCAGTAAGAATGCAATTATAATAAATTTATTAGATCATAATAGAAATCATAATAGAAATGAATCGATAATGAGTACATGCGACATAATGATGAAACTAAATTGAGGTTGATTATGTAAGCAATTTGTCAAGCTTGTTTTTAAGCAGGCATGCGGTAGTCTTCGTAGAAGTTACGCAAACGTTTCTGCTGACATGAAAATATTGTAAGAAAGAAAGATTAACCTACATATGGAATGTACCGATTCAGCTATTTCAGGTTCATGACTTACAGTATGTCGATATCTGATCATCTAATTGGAATAATAAATTATTATGTAAAATAAGACCTAAATATTACAATTAGATTTTTGAAAAGGAGCAAATAATTAAGGTTTAAAGTCTTAAGGGTTATCACGATTGGTTTAAACATGCACTAAAACAAGACGTAAGTGCAAGTTTGAACCAATAAATTATTGAGATGTGCGATAGATTAATTAGTTTAGGAAATTGTATATTTATTATGTAGAACTACATTTGTATATAGATCTTTTGTTAAATTATTAAGTTTTGTACTTTTGTGAACAATATCAATAAAGCTATCTATCTAATGACATTACTTACGGTTTACTCTGTATAAGCAACGGAAACCCGCATTACCCCGAACATTTCAACCCAACCTATTTTTAACGCCTGCAGCAGATGAAATTGGAGTGTGTTGGTGAATGATAAAGGAAAAAAGGAGTATCCCGAGTAAAACTCTCTACTATATCTGCTTTGTTTACTACAATTTGCAGCATGGTCTTGCCAGGGATCGAACCAGAACCAACTGGGTGGAAGACAACGCGTCAGCGCTGATCCACATTCGCGGCAGAATGATATTCACAATGTATCGGAAGATATAATTATAGAGATCTCAATCATTCCGAGGTGCACTCAAAATTAATCTAATTGCTCCATCTCGTGATAGTCAGGGAGCACAGTCTTTGAACGTTATTAGCACTTCAGCTAGTCTCATTTCACTGACGCCAAGATATTACTTACAAAATTGCGTTACTTTGTGCAATAAGCCGCCTCGTAAAGCGATGTAAGATGTTGAATTTTATTCGAGTAGACGTAAAGAGGATAAGAAAGGGAAATTAATATAGAAAAATGGAAGTAAATACATAAAAAAAAATAGAAACGTAAAAAGAGGGAGAAATGATTGAAGGATAGAGAGAAATAAAGAGGAGAAAATTCAGGGAAGAGTATGAAAAATGAGGAATTCTCCTAGACATAGAAAAATAAATAAAACATTTATGTATAGGAAAGGAAAAAGGAGAATTTGAAGTTTCACAATGGCAAAGAATTAAAACCCTGTACGATCTCCACCGTTGTGGCTGAGCGGTTAGCCAGTCTAATTCCGAACCCAGCGGGTACGGGTTCGATTCCCGGTCGGGACGAGTTACCTGGGTGAGGTTTTTTCGGGGTTTTTCCCCCTCACTCCTATGGAGGAATATCAGGTAAGTTTATCAGGCAATTGGAACCTCACTCATCTGGTTTTCAGATCGCTCAACTGGCGGCCCTCCGAAGCTGTTGGCTCTCGACCGGCCTCCATAGATTGTATTTATGTGATAAGGGATAGCTTCTGCAACGGAACCCGGGGCAGACCTTCTCGGAGGAGGACTTCAGCCTCGGACCGTTAAGAGAGCCTGGGGGGGGGGGGTTGTCGAAGCAGGAGTGGTACATGGACTCTGTTGGCTGTAGGGACCGGTCTTTAAGGGGGTCAAGTGGTTAGGTCGTTGCGCGTAGAGGATTGATGGCCACGCAACTCATCCCACATAGGGGGGTGTACAATAGACCTCAGGTCGAAGGGCATGGAATGTTCCCTTCCTCGTAAAAAGTAAAAAAAAAAACCTGTACGATTGCATTTACCTCGGTACAAAAATAGATCAACTGGACTATAACAAGAACAGGACTAAAACAGGAATAAAAATCAAGAGATTCTCTAAAGCAAGAAAAAGCTATAAACGCACTAAATTCTATTTGGGGAAACTAATACCCTATTAAATATTACGAAAAACAAAAAAATCACATATATAGAGTCCGGCTGTTTCTTCCGACTAAATTCAGCAGGTAGTTCTGTAGTAGCCTCTGAGGTTTGTACTCGTGAATATGAAAAGAACACTGGATATGACTTGAACAATCCAATGTATTGACATTTCTAATTATTTTGTCAAAATGACACATTTCATCCTCGGTTAAGGTATGTTGCAGTCTTACCCGCAAATTATTCATAACCCGTTGGTTCTGACGAGCTTGGTAAAACTGTACAATGAAATAAAAGCAGCAGCAATTGAACTAGGCACTGCATGAACTGCCAATGCACAATAAATAGTGCAGTTCCTGCTATAGTTTTTACTGGGACCGAAGTTTTTAAAGATAAAAGTGAGAGAGTTATTACAGTGAAAGGTGAAAGGTATCGACAAATGTGTGTGCCTAATGTCTACCCACTTCACTTTACGTGATTCGGGTTCCGCATACTGCGGATAGATGGCAAGACTATGACCCATTTTCAAATTGCACACCATTTCGGCGAGCCACGTTATGTATGATGTGTATAGGGCCTAAGTGAAGAGTCATGTCGTGTACTAGGGTGAGTGTATGTTAAGTGTTCGTGTAAGTGTAGTGTAGGGAATGGGTAAGGATGATGATGAAGGGGAGGAAGGGAGAAGGGGAAACCCGGTGCCGGCACGTAGCCTACTCCTATCGAATAGCACCAAGGGGGCCGCCAGGCTTAACTTCCCCATCCGACAGATGAATCACTATCAACAGTGACATATGCCTTCCCTTCATATGCACTGCGGAGAGATTTGGGATTCAACCCAGGCATTATTCAGATACGCACTAAACAGGGATGGCATTTATTTTCATCAAGGCAGGGCTACGATTATATGCCATAGACACGATGGGGTTGTTGAGAAATCTTTTCCTTGGACGCTTAATTCCTCGGTTTGACGGTATCAACTCGCCAGCTCGATCACCAATCTTACAACTGATTATATATATATATATATATATATATATATATATATATATATATATATATATATATATATTCTGTGGGGATACCTCAAACAAAGGATGCTTCAAATCAGATCACACTGTACCCAGAATCTCAAGAAGAGGGTGAAATGTGTCATGTGCAATTTCCCGGTAAAACTGCGAGAAACTATAAGATATCGCGAGGACACTTGAAATGTGTCATTAACAAACAATACTAACGTGAAAATAAATCGCATTGGTCAAGTTATTTTGCGGTTTCTAAACATTATGGTTATTTTAGAACAGCATGCTGAAATTTGTCAGAATCAACTGCCGGTCTCCGTATAAAAAGCCATAGTTCAAAACTTGTTAACGTACAGCGCAAAAGTTTGAAAAATTTCTACAAGAGAAACAAATAGAATCTAAGCTACAGAAATTGATTTTTTAAAATGATCAGCTGGAAAATCAAGAATTGAAAAATAAGAAATAAAGATATAAAAGAAATGAGAGTAAAGTAGAAACCAGGAATTATAGGGAAGAAAATATTTCAAAGGTATGGTCATGTTAAAAGGATGCCGGAAGAAAGAATACCTAAAATATTTATGGAATGGGTGCTATCCACGTAGAAAGAAAATAAATCGACCAGAGAGACCTAGATGGAGTGTGCACATTGTACAAGAAGCCGTAATTACAAGAAGAGTGCAGCGTTATCAATGAATGGGAAGAAGGGAATGGCGTTTGGTCTCCGGAAGACGGCGATAACTTTATTGACATCAGAGGATATATGTAATTTCTGTAGAAAAAAACAAAATAATTCTTGACATTTGAAGGACTAGATACAACCAAAGCAAAGATAATAATTAAAAAAAAATAATAGAGCAGGTTAACAGTTTCAACTATCTACGATATCATGTACCTACTTGTGAAAATGATAAAGATTTTAACAATAAAATAACTAAATTTAGTTATATATGTTGAACAATCAAAAGGAATTTCAGTAAAGCAAGAAAAGAAACGCAATTGAAATTTTATAAAGTAACAGATTTTCCGATATTTCTGCATGGTTCTGATATTGGATATTAACCAGGAAACAAGATTCAAGAATAAAATTGAAGCTGCTGAAATGAAATTCCTAAGACGTGTAGCGGGCTACACAAAATTGGACAAAAAGAGAAACGAAGACATTAGACAGGAACTAAAAATATTCGTATGATGAAGGATGGATGGAGCGCAGAAAAATTCTCTCCGGCACCGGGACTCGAACTCGGGTTTTCAGCTCTACGTACTGACGCTTTATCCACTAAGCCACACCGGATTCATGTTCCGGTGCCGGATTGAATCCTCTGAGTCTAAGTTCCACCTCTCAGTTTCCCTTTAGTGACCAACCCTCATACACTGTGTCACAGACGTATGACAGTGGCACAATATCCAACACACTTCATGCAGAGGTGCACTCATTACGAGTGACTATGTGGCCGGGATCCGACAGAATGACCGAAGTCTTAAAACACTAAGTGATTATTTACGCATATCATACTTCGATACACCACAATAATATGAAAATATTCAACTTACAGCACAAAATAGCTCAACACAAAATCAATTGGTTGGAACATGTCGATAGAATGGATGACTCCCGTATTCCATAAAACAAACGTCCTAACTTATTATATGCCAAGAGGAAGCGGGGTATTGATAGACGTAATACTTCATGAGAACGGAACAAGTCTATTGGGCTTAGTCTATTTTTGGACGATGATATATATATATATAATCTATATATAATATTCGTTCAAATCATTCATAATTTTCTGCAGGTCGTTCATTGCAAACCCAGCATTCTTCTCTGTTTTCCGCCTTCCCATATATGATAAGAGGACAAAATTAAAATAGAAGGAAGACACA
Organism: Periplaneta americana; assembly: GCF_040183065.1. Taxonomy (NCBI): domain Eukaryota; kingdom Metazoa; phylum Arthropoda; class Insecta; order Blattodea; family Blattidae; genus Periplaneta; species Periplaneta americana. Next base: position 81,040,052 of record NC_091128.1, read on the forward strand.
TCGCCAGAACCGGATTATTGCATAAGATGTAATGTGGAAACATCAAACATGAGAACTCCGTATTTCTTTCGACGCTTGTTATTGTCTTCATGCTGAATTACCAGTTCATCTCTTCTCATGTGGATTGTGAAATAAATAAGCAGGGCTTTTGGGATTCTATGTGAATGCATTCGTTGTATATGATTTTTCATTAGAGTTGCTGATTATTTATAACGTAATATAGAGACTGATTCCGAAGTAATAGAACGCAATTTAAAGGGTAGCAGTATGGACTATTCTGAATAAGAAGTTCCTGTAAATATATGTCCAATTTCCAATGAATGTGGAGATACATATGTTTGAATGTCACGCATAACAAACGTTACAAGTAGCAAGACGGAAAGAAAAATAACTTAAGGATTACAGTTCCTTATATACATGATTTCTGAGATCGTCTTATTCTTTTATGGGGACAGTACTATTCATAATGCGAGCGATCAATTCGTACCTTCTGTTTACTTTGTTTTTGTACACCTTTCATCGACCCCTCCCCCCATAGACAAAAAATCGACTAGGGACCTTGGTGGTGGCCAATGCACGTTACCACCAAGGACGATTCATCGTTCAGAAAATGTGGGATTTTGGAGATATGTCACCTGACGGCTTAAATGTACAGGTGCATCGTCATGCTGGAAAAACGTGCCCATCTTTGTAGCCAAGGGAACTAAAGACAGTTCTCTCTCTACACCCATTATGAACAGTGCTGTCGTCAGTCGATCTCAAAAGAGCGATACGCAGTAGGCCTACTATTACTTTGTACGTAATCAATTGTATGTATAATCTTTTCGTTGTAAGAATAATTCTATAGTAAACAATGGCATGTGACTGAAGTGAGGCTTGATTGGCCACAGTTTGGTGCCAGCGATTCTCAGTAAGTGATCCCGTCCACTATTGTACATTCTGTTTCATGTTAAACATTTCCCTTACTCGTCGAAATAGGCTAACCTCACTTCGTTTGCTTAGGAAACTGTTAATTTATAATTAATAATTAAGTGGATTAAACTCACTTAACTTACTATATTATATATTCAACACTATTTCTTTCTCTCCGCTTTTGAGAGGGTTTCCACTCTTATGTTTAGTAACCACACAAACTGAGGAGGAAGCCATACTACCATGTGCTTACATGAACAAACTCAAGTGGCGCCAGCGTATTTCAAGAACAGACTAGAGCCTGATCGCAAACTCGTAGCACCAACATGCGCGACCTTCTTTCTGAGGCTTCGGAGTGGGGGGGTTCTGTGTGTGCGAACGACTGCTTGCTCATAGAGCATACCTGCACAAACGGCGCTCAACGAGCGCGCGCTCGGAGCGGGAGAGCTGTGTTTACCGCTCGCCGAAACGGAGAGGAAGATTCATGAGAATGACATAGACTTGCTATAGGTAGAGGAGAGGGAAACGACCACTTAGTTATCTAGGAAAGTGCAATGTGTAGGCCTATTCTCAGCAACTGTTTCACGTTGCTTACCTACTGCTACAGTACAGTATGGAGGAATCTAAAAGAGGGTTGACGGAAAACTCCGGAAAAACCTCAACCAGGTAACTTGCTCCGACCGGGAATCGAACCCGGGCCACCTAGTTTCGCGGTTAGACGCGGTGTGGACGGCTGTAAAAATGATTGCTATGTTTGGCTCAACATTTATATTATTTGTGAGCAACTGTTTTCTATATAGAGTGCTACAGTACAGTATGGAGGAATCTAAAAGACGGAACATTTAACGATTTACAGCTCGAACTTATTGATCTTCAATGTGACCTAAGGGCTAAAGACCCTTTGAATAATACTACTAGCCTGGTTGAGTTTTAAAAGGCTAAACATTAACAATAATATCCACGACTACACAGGCTGGCTGTGAAAATGATTGCTATGTTTGGCTCAACATTTATACAGGGACATTATTTTATTTTTACCACCATTTTTAACATTAACCTGTCTATACTCGGAAACACTGTTATCCCCTTCCATTACAGGAGTTTGGTGTTACTAGTGCAATATGTAAACAAACCATTTTAGTAGCTATAGGAGGAGAGAAAAGTAGTGTATCCATTTATGTTACAAGGAAATACGATATTACGATTTTCAGTTTGTTGATTACTTTTACCATATTTTATCACAATACAGTAGAGTAGTAATAGTTTTTTTCACAAACTCAACTCTTCAGGCGGTTGTATTCATTATGTAATGGCTACTTTATTCAGCATATTACCGTACTTTCGGCAACTCTAATCTTCACTTCTGCACAGTCCACACAGATAAAGATATTCAGTCATGCTACACACCTTACTTGTGCGAAATAAGCAGGGCCAGGAGTTTACGGAAATCGCGAAAATCACGAAATAATAGATATACAATAGATTTTTACTAATCTTTACGAATGAAGTGATTCTGATTAATAATATGCGGATAAAACAATCGCGACAAATTGCGAAATAGAGTTCTAATAGCGAAATATGAACACATCCGCGAATTATTATTATTCCTTCGTTTTACACCGAATTTCATATTTTTAGTTCTTTTTTAGAATTTTTTTCTTCTTTTGAATCTGTTATATATCCAACTAGGCTACATTACATGGTATTCTAGGTGTTCTGATTACATTAGTGAACTCAAAAGACGGAGAATTCAACATTTCAATAATTTGAAAGTGTTAATTTGAGGCTGCAAGTTTTTTTCGTGTTTAATGAATGTGTGTTAAATACAATCTCAGTCCAACAAATATTGTCTATTGGCCATACCGCACCTTTACGAGAATCCAACGAACCTTTAATATTAATTATTTGGAAAGTAATATTCATACTGAGTTAATACTCCAATTTCAAAATAATTGTATTTTCCAAAATTTCCATTAATACCCACCAAGAGTACAAATCAATCTCCAACACTCTCCGCCGACACCAATATTAAAAAACACAAATGATAACATTACCTGCCCCTGGAAATAAGCTTCAATAATATAGGCTCTTTCTTCTATAGAAACCATATTTCTGAAACACACTATACTCTGTGCTCTTTACTTCACTGCTAGCAGACTTCGAATGCAACAGCGGCCGTAAGTTTGTGTGGCTGACGGGAGCAAGAACATTAGTAAAAGGGGTAGGAGTCAAGTACATTCAGAAACGCAGGTACAATAAAAATGCAAGTAAAAATAAAGTGATGTCCCTGTATTTGTGAGCAACTGTTTTCTATAATCAACTTTAATAAAGGCAGACATCGAACATCTGTAACTGATGTTTCATTACGATCAGTAGGCTACTGTTCCTTTCAGCTGCCAACAGCATAAAACCTCGTTTTGATGTACTGATAAATAAAAACATAACAAAATGATATTGTACATTTAAGTAGCTATAGATTTTTTATTATTTCTGTAAGATAAATATTTATTAATTAATAATAGTCCAAGATAGTTTTGTAAACACTGAACGGGAATTCATTTCATAAACACTCGTAATAGTACTTCCTTTTGTGTACACTTTGTACGAGATCACCCCTTCTTCTAGTCCACTCTTATACAGAGCGCAGCTAATATCTGCATTCCGCTCATGAGCTGTGAGCCGGCTCGGAGAGCGCAAACCTTGTGCAGGCCTGTCATAGACAGCGTATTCCGAATCTCACCGGACCGGTGGACAACAATGACGCCACGCTGCAGCGGAATAGGAACAAAACTGCTGGAAGGATCGATGGCTGTCATGGCGACTGTGTAAGTTGTTATTTGTACTACGCTAGCAAAACTTTGCGAATTTTCCGTACTGCCATCCCGTTCAAAGAAAAGAGATCATAAACAACTTATTTCTTGAACCGGTAGTAATAACTGGTCCGTTGACATGTTCGCTCATAAGCCATTAAGATATTGTTTTTACGTTGTGCTCATTATAAACAATACAGCAGAACACACCGCCATGACACAACAGTGCACGATGTCATTCGTCTGCTAATTCTCGCCCTATACAAGAACCAATCAGATTCACTGATGGCTGATGGAGACTGCCACCACCTCTGCAAGCTGATGGCCGGTGCGACACCGGTGGAGCATCAATGACGTCATCGGTGGAATTCGGAACACCGTGATGCCATCGGATTGCTCACCGGTGAGATTCGGAATACGCTCAGAGCTTACTATTCAAACACCCCCCCCCCCCCCCCAGCAAGACTCTTGGGCGAGTCCATGTAAGTGGATGCCAATTCGTCTTTCGCGCAGGTGCCACGAGTTTGCGATCGGACTCTACCTTGGTATTACTCTTAGTATTCATCCGCTTACAACGTATATAACAAAATATAAAAGTAGCGTTTTACATATGAGTGTATATGTTTCATCGTATTTAACAACTAAACATCCAATTTTTGTTTTCATATAATACAAGGCTATGGTTTCAAAATACGGAACTATATTTTTCTGTGTCGTGTGAGTGTTTCGACTGAGAAAGAATCACAAGTATAACAGCCACGTGCTTGTGTTTGGATTAGGATTTTTCTTACAGTGAAAAGAGTATAGTCATTTGTCGTTCTCCCATACAACTTGTAAGTCTTGTTACGCGTAACATTCATACAATTGTATGTTCACGCCCATTGGAAATGTGACAAATGTTTATAAGATTGTTTTACTCTGAATAATTCACGCTACTACCCTTAAAATATTTACGATTCCTCGTGGATCATTCCGTATATAGCCGGTCATTTATTTCCCTGCAAGATATTTGCCTTTCTTTCATAATTCCCTGCAAGTATATTCTGCCACAGCTCTCACAAGTTTCATTTCATTCACTTAAATTCAATTTTAAATTAGACTGAATCGTAAATACCTAATATGAACAAAATTTCTGCAATAGTTTTAAAGTGATAGCTATGCTCAGACGGACAGACGGACAGACAGACAGACAGACGACAGCATGTCTAATATACATAGTATGAACAGTAAGTAATGTCATTAATTCTGGTGGATGATTTCTTTAGTAAAGAACAATAAAAAAGCCGCATACTATTTTGCTGTACTGTATTTTGAATAGTTTTGCAGCAAATATGCATTTTAAAATATATTAATTACGAGATTGTGCAACCTGTGCAATTGGGAGGGAATGCACATATGACTATGTTGCTCTGAACAACCCCTGGCTTGTTATGAACAGAGAAGTGTAAGGTCATTGCCAAGTACATTGTTCTTAAACTCGTTTAATTTTTGTTTATTCTCTGTTAGAGAGCGGAGAATGAACACTGCTCATTTCACGTTAAATTAAATCTTGGATAATTTAAAATAAACTCCACAACCTGCTTTTAATTATATGTTCAGAAAACGCGGACAATAAGATACGCTTATTTCAAACTAAATTAAGATTAAGATATATTTCTACTCTCCCATTTAAATTGAATATTCTAGAGGACTTAAACAATGATGATGCTTGTGTCACGTTATAAAAACAAAATTTTAAAACATTTAAAACTCTAAAGGAAAAGAATAAAAATACGGTATGCTTATTTTACGTTAAAAGAAGTAAATTAAAAATATTATTTTTAAACTCTTCGATTTAATTTAAGCCTAATTAAATATTCGGTGAACACAGACCAGAAGAAAAGGGTCATTTAACGTTATACAAATCTAATTAGTAATTAAAAAATCTCCGTTCGTACTAAAAGCATCATTTTTAGCCAATTAGAAATAATTCCCTCCAATTTTAATTTTTAAAGTGATAACGAAACTTAGATACAAAAAATCAATTTTCCCTTAAAAGCAATTGTGTTTGTTATGTCTACATTTCTCCTTCTCATCCATCTCTCGCATTACGCGAGCTGCATCTCTCGAGCAGGCAATAACATTTACAGGGTTGCCAGAGTGCATCAAGTTTTAAAATTCCTTTAGCAGAACGAAAAGTTACATTTGTTGAAATCAAATTTCTGCAAATTTAAAGGACAAAATTAAAATTCTTTCAATAATTTACCATCATAACACACTGATCTCTTAAACTGACCGAGCATATCGGAAATTAATTCAATAGATTTCCCAAAATACGCTATAAAATGTTTAAAAATATTTGTTTCTCGAAAAGGAAGTAAAAACGAGCAAATTTGTATTATTAAATTTTTTGTTTGAAATATCTCAAAGATTAACCTTCGAAATTAATGAAATTGCTTACGGTTCACTCTGTGTGTGTGTGTATATGTGTGTGTATATATATATATATATATATATATATATTGTAGGGTGTTGAAAACATTAACATTGCAATATAATTAAGACATTATTTTCTGTATGTATTTCGTTTTAATAAAAAGAACACTGCTTCGAAAATTTAGGCCAGATATGGTAAAATTATACAAAATATTAACTTCACCAGCATTTTTGTATGGATCTGAGACTTGGACGCTACCAACATCTAAGTTAATAAGAAATGAAGCCTCCGAGATAACACTAATACAAACATTAGCTGGATAAACACGATTTGATAAAAAAAAAAGAAATGAAAATATTAGACAAAAAAATGAAATGTAGAAAATATTTTCAACAAAATTATAACATAATGAACAAATTAGTTTCAATATTTACATATAGAAAGAATGCCCACAGAAGGATCCTAAACAAAATACCTAATTATAAGCCAATAGGGGAGACTATCCAATATGTGTTGGAAGGATGAAAGTACTGTATGTTTCAAATTCCTGAAGATGGAACAGGCCATGGAGAAATTTATGATGATGATGATGACGACGACGGTGATGATGATGATGATGATGATGATGAGGAGGAGGAGGAGGAGGAGGAGGATGAGGAGGAGAAAGTAAAAGGAAGACATAAAGATAATGACATAGGAACTTTTTTTGGGGTTGTTATTTAACGACGCTGTCTTAAACAATAACTGGTGCCACCTCATAAGTCTCCTATACACAGAGAAAGTAAAGTAAGTTTAAAATAGAAATATGACATAATGTTCCAATGTGCCGGCTTTCCATAATCAGACACAGGTCAATGAATGCTTCCAACCAGTTCCAACGTACACGCAGGAAAATATCCGGCGTCACATGACGGCAGGCGTCGACGATGCAGAACTGTGGACGGTGTAAGCCCTGGAATTTCTTCTGGTAGAACTGACCTAGAGCTAGAAATCAAAGGGTGTGTTTGGAGAGCTGGGTGGCCATTCGACTCGTCCTCGTCTACTTATCCAATGGTTGAGAAACAGCCAGTCAGCCATTGATGCCCAGAATGAGCGTAACAAGAGAGCGACCGAGCCCCTACCACGCTGTAGCGGAGAACTGAGAAATATGTTCCCAAATTGAAGCAGGAGAAAGCCGCCATTTGTTTGTTAGAAAACGCGCGGGATTTCGAAACCGCTATTTGAATACGTGTTGTATTGCGTATCCGAAAGCTAAATGTTTTTGTTTAAAGGAACAATACTTCCTTTGCGATATATCTTTAATAACGTGTGTCTCCTGTCAGCAGAGTTGCTAAGTTTTCTGTGAGGGAAATCGGGATATCAGAAGCTAACTTAAGACATTATATTTATCATCACTTTATCAAAAAGATTTATAGTTGTTTTCTGCAAAGTAGTATTCGCGTGCTTTTAATGTAATATTCGCCTCCCTGAGAAACACTAAAATACGAAAGACACACAGTAGGCTACAGTGAATACTACAGGCTAATCGTTTTTTTCTTTTATTAACTATGAATATGTTTTAACTATTCGCTACTAAATTAACTTTGCAACTTTTCTTTTTCGGAACCGGTACTGCAACAGTACATCGACGATGAGTCCATGTTTAAACATAGTTCACTGCACTACAAAACGCAGCAATTGTATGTGTCTGTTATTAGTGCAAAATACGATATCAAAACGCTCTTTTTTTTTTTTTTTTTTTTTTTTTGGCACTCAACGCACCTAAAATAGACAATGTTGATTACTTGCGAGAACAGTAACTAGGTACCGAAACAGATTAATCAACAATGTGGTAGAACTAGGTTAACTATTATCTTGCGAGTAGAGTTACCTTACGGCAATCAGCTGGGTTACCTCACAGACTTACTAAATTTCCGCGGGTTACCTCTATGTTTACAATGTAACCATCTGAGTCAATATATAAATAAAAATATCGGATAATAGGAAATGCAGACTAACTTGTTTAAATTGCGTTCTAGGCTATTATCCCTCAAATCGGGATTTTTATCAATCTCGATCCGCTTTATCGGGATTCAACCAGGCTGTCAGACTTGCATCATTTTCATAGGAACTCCGAATGTGAATATTCATAACCAAGGTTAATAATGTCTACTTTTTAATTTAATCTGTAGGTTAAACTGTTGTATAAAATCAAAAAACATTATTATTATTATTATTATTATTATTATTACTATTATTATTATTATTATTATTATTATTATTATTATTATTACTAGTAGTAGTAGTAGTAGTAGTAGTAGTAGTAGCAAGTAGCAGGAGCAGCAGCAGTAGCAGTAGTATAAAAAACTGTTTCATTAATCCGTAACTAAGACAAGAGTTACTTTCAATCAGGGATATTAAAAAATTAACTTTTTGTAGTTTATACAGTTTCTGTTGAGTTGTTCAAAGGAACGATGGTGTGAAAATTCCTTCCTCTATCAGGCTATGTGACCTAATACTTGTTCTGGGAGATGAATTTGAAATGTGTTATGCCATTACGTAATGAGTGGTTAGTACATGCAGTATTAATGAACATGTTTCAGCTTTTAGGCTCTGAAATTTGTTTATATATATTTTTTAAACAGGATCTATTTCTACCGTCCCGCGCCGTGGCGTGGTGGTCTAAGGCATACTGCCTAGGACTCGCATTACAGAATGCGCGCTGGTTCGAGTCCTCATGGGGAAGAAATTTTGTCATGAAATTTCGGCCAGTGTATGGGACCGGTGCCCATCCAGAATCGTGATGCACTTGGGGAGCTACGATAGGTAGCAAAATCCGGTTGCGAAAGCCAGCTGTGAAGGCTGGGGGGATCATCGTGCTAACCACACGATACCTCTATTCTGGTTGGATGATCGTCCACCTCTGCTTCGGCATGTGGGCGTGAGGCCAGCAGCCGGCTGGTCGGTCTGGGGCCTTCACGGACTGTAGCGCCACGGATTATTATTATTATTATTATTATTATTATTATTATTATTATTATTATTATTATTAATTCTGTATCTTCGAATTCGGCGAATAATTTTATTATTCACGTATGCACTGAAACAACAGCTGTTTGAAGAAAGGGAAGGATATGGAGTGGATGAAGGACAATAACAATGTATACGGTAATAACATAGTTTGAGAGGTAACAACTATCTTCGAAATGAGTTGAAACACTGAATGATTCATTGTAGGGTAGAAATTCTCTCTGCGGATTGCACCTATCCATTTTCGGTTAAGGGAATCTTTACTCAGAGGAAATATGAAGCACAAACAGCCGTTTAAGTACAATAGTTTGTCTTCTGTAACATAATACGGGCCAAAAATATCGAATGAATTAAAGATTAACTAATCAGTGAAATGTAACATTCCTTCCTTCTTTATCTTTACATCTGTGTGCATTGCTGCAATTAAAAATAGCACACGAACTAAACCTGTACTTATTCATCTCAACCAAGCAAATGGCTGCCCGTCGGCTGTTCAATTTGGGAGCATAACACTAGCGCCAGTGAGCGGTCTAGCGGTTATTTAGTAAGTCTATGAGAGCGACCCGTCCTGCTGAAAGTACGCCGAAAATTTCCCTCCGCATTTTAACACAGTGGCACAACAATCTCTTGCAACATCTCAAGGTACCATTCCCCATTCAAGTTTCCTTTAAGAGGACACTTTTATGAGTTTTAAAACTTTCACAATTTTTATCCAAAAATTTGTGAAATTAAAACTACATAAACAGGCCTACAATACTATCATCTTTCGACGCTAAGTAACCTAATAGGTGACACAGTGTCGTTAAAAAACCAACTAAAGAAAATACTATCATCTGTACAAAATTTGGTGCCATTAGAGCTAATAGTTTTGAAATTGTATTTTTTAAATATATTTATAGGCTATATTGACTTAACTAAAAGAACTCTTTGCTTCAAAGTTTTCAAAATTTTAAATTCATATTTGCTCAAAAGCTTGAAAATAGCCATGGGAATGAAATTAATTAGCTCTTTGATTTCAGTTTAAACAGAGAGTCACAAATAATTTTTAAATTCCATGAATTTACCATTACAGCATATTATAATCTAAAAGTGCAATATGAATATGCCCCGAAGGAATTTAATATTAATATTTCATACAGATGCTAATTAAATTGTATTTATCAACATTTAATAGGCCTCTTTGACAAGTTTCAGGCCAATCTGACAATAACTGCTGTGCAAGGAGCTTTTTTAAATCAATAAACCGCTTAAAATTTTAAAGTCGAGAAAACAGTATTAAAAAAAAACATTTATCTCAACTCACTCATGCACCATATGTTTGACCACATTTGAATACATCGATAGATCATTTAAAACAATCTCAAATATCACTACGATCATAAAAACAAAAAAGTGGATTCTCTTAATTTTTCAGCATTATTTCTACCTCTGATTCAGGTTCTGGCTAATATGTGCATCTGTGATCAGGCAGTACATCTCACATGATCATATTTGTCAGAGGAAGAACAATTGTTTGTATGCATCTGAAGTCTGACTAGTGTCATATGTAGATGTCAGCGATGTATGCAATGGAGGGGGAAAGGAACTAGCCACCCAACCCCATTATCTCCTGGCCTATTGCCTCATAATTGGTGCCTTGTTGGTATCACTAGTGAGGTTCAGACCTGTCTTCGGATATTTGACTAAACAACAACAGTGTCCCCTAACGAAGGGGGGCTCAATCAACCTACCTATCCACACTTTCACCTTTCCGACATCTTGCACTTTGGAATCAATCACTCATTCGGAATTTTCCTCACTCCAGTAACGCATGTTCTGGCGATTAACCTCACCGTTGACGTAAGAGTTGGCTTCGTCGGAGAAGAGAAAGTCAACATCAAAGTCCGCCTGGTCATATTGATCTGGCATAGTTACACATCGATTGTAATAATCTTTACTCAGTTTCAACAGTAGCTGCAGTCTGTAGAGATGCCATTGTTAGCTTTTATGACAGTCTTTATATGTATGGATAGGTATACTAGTGGGACACACTGTAGGTTATCTAACGTCGATGGAATTTGCAATAGAGAGATGATATTTGGCGTGATGTTTCCGAAGGTTTTTCATAGATTACCAGACATTCGCCTTACAATTAGGGAAACCTCGGAAAAAACCAAGCAGGTAATAAGCCCAAACGGGAATCGAAACTACGTCTGAGAGCAACCTTGGATTTTAGGAGAGAGAAAGAGTATAACGCCAAATGTGGGAAAAAGAAGAAAAGTTGCAAACAATGGAGAACAGTGGAAAACAGTGAAACAGTAATCGATATTTTATGTCACATTATTTGCCGTATATAAATAATACTGTTGTAATCAGCGTTCCTGTTTATGCTATGTTACGCTCACATATTGATGGTTATTACACTCATTTATTTAATAATAACATGTAAATGAATTTCAGCTCTTCCGTTTCATAGTATTTCCTCTAATGAAAATATATCAAGCTGAAAGAGATGGAAATTAAATATAGCATATTTTATAGATTCAGCAATAAAAGAAAGTGACATAAATTTACATAATAAATAGCAAGAGTTACTGCATGTAAATTATGTCATTGAGTTTATGAAGATTAGTAAGCAGAAATAATAACCCAAAATGAAATGGAGAGCGGATGTAGATTCAATTGAAAGGGAGAGTTATAAAATGTACTAAAAGTTTCTAAAAATAAACAATTCCTGCCATAGAAAATACAATAAAGAACTGGAGGGAAGAGGGATAGAAACAAACAGAGCCACCTACTATTGACATTTTTAATATAACCTGTTTTGGTTCTGACGTCAGATGTGGATAATATGGCGCCGGTACATCCATTCACGCCTATGTACATAACAGATTAATACTTCTAGGTTATTATGTGTAGGGTTACCATCCGTCCGGCAAAAGGAGGACATGTCCTTTTTTTAATCATTTTATCCTGTCCGGCAAGCATTTAAAAAAATTTCGAAATGTCCGAAATTTCGCATTTGAACTATAATTAATATGAATATTGAACAATATGCATAGAATATCTAAACAAATGGTGAAAACCTATGACACAATTTAACTGCTTTCAATGGTTGAAGCTGAAGCACATTAAAGAACATAAAATATGATGACCTATAGACATGCTTTGAATTCTTACACTCTAAAAATGTCACTATTCATGATTCTAAGCTATTTTATCAATGATACTCTGTAATGTACAAAGATATGCCAATCAAGTTAAGTTTGACAAAGATTTAAATTTAGATAAACAATGGTGCAAATTCTTCAATTTCAATAGTTCTGCGACCACTGAAACTTTCTCAGAACTCTAAAAAATATGTCAATTATATTTATTTATCCCAAGTCACAATGGAAGTGTTAAGAGAGTATTTTCCCTCCTCAATGAACAAAAGAATGAAATCACATGCTAACGGAGAGAGTCAGAGGTATTATCACAGTCTAGTATATACAGTCGCGAAGCTCAATACGTAGTAAATATGCAGACATTAGGTAGTTGCTCACCACTAGGATCGCTAATATCGCCTCATTACAGGCAATGCAAAATAGTACCGTCACATTCTATTGTTTCTAGCACCCTCAAACTCAAGCTTCGTGACTGTATATAGTAGACTGTGGTATTATCTTGGTGCAATATAATTTCAAGGACATGTCCTGTGACCAGTTCCATAGTTATTTGTTACAAGATGTAAGTTGGTCCCTTCAGGCTCTTGTGCACAAAGTGAACTCACCGATAAGTAGAGTACAGATGTAATACTGATCCAGCAACTAGTAAGAAAACTAAGGCGAGCTATTGTTTTTATCTTTAATTTTGTTCATACCAATTTTTAAAATGTCCTCCTTTTTACAGCAATGTCCTCTTATTTTAGATTCCATGTCTTCCTATAGAATTTGTTCTCGTGGTAACCCTAATTATGTGGAAGGTATACGTGCGACTCACGACAGGAACAGTTTGGCTGTGAGATGATAACTGCGCATACGAGGGCTTGGTTAAAACAAACTAACCAAAGCTAATCTTCGTATATGCAAGTTGTGTAACCGGAGCACGAAGGGAACTTCTTAATTTTATTTGGAAAGTATACACGAAAATAAATCCAACTAACGATCACCGCTGGCACTGCATGAGAAGTATTAGCATTCGCCACAGCCAAACTGTTCCTGTCGCGAGCCCCTACTGATAGTATTGGATTCCGAAAAGTAAAATCACGTGTTTAGTACTTGGAAGGGTTTACGCAATAAAGGAAAATGTGATGCTTTCTTTGGTGAAGCGTTACTATAGAATTACTAAATAGAGTATTACTGTATTAGGGCCTACCACTGAAAGTGTTGATCTTCGTATCTTCAAAATTCTTCACGTAAAAGAATGGTTACCTGTATTATATATCATCTTTGATATAATTTATTTTGTATTTGTCGTATTGACAACAATTAAAATGTTATCTGATGTGAAACTGTTAAGTGGCCGCCCTGCGTAAAGTAACACGAAATTAAACAATGTTATATATAATAAACGAAGCAATTCACAATATTAAATATTTTCACATTTTCAACGGAATTCATACAAACAAAGCATTTCATATGGCGCGAAAGTAATGTGGAGTAAACATGTATTTAATTAGTTTAATTTTTACTAAGAGTAGGCCACCGGCGTAGCTCTGTCGGGTTGCCTACCGATCCGGAGTTGTGCTCGGGCACGGGTTCGATTCCCGCTTGGGTTGATTATCTGGTTGGGTTTTTCCGAGGTTTTCCCCAACCGTAAGACAAATGTCAGGTAAACTTTGGCGAATCTTCGGCCTCATCTCGCCAAATACTATCTCGCTATCACCAATTCCATCGACGCTAAATAACCTCGTAGATGATACAGCGTCGTTAAATAACCAAGTAAAATAAAAAGTACTAAGAGTATGCCTCGGAAAGAGTGCGAAATCACTTTACAGAAGACGAAGATCGTAAGTATAAACCGATCGACATAAAGTAAGACCAGAAAACACTCACCGAAAAGAGAAGTAGTCAGAATCCAGTCGAAGCGTTGAGATAACTGTCATCACACGGAAAACGTACAAGAGTGGGTCTTGTGACGAGCACTGGCCTTGGTAGCCTATTTCCTCCAAAGTCTCCGGCCGATTATTAAGCAGGTGAAATCTCAGCGGTCCGAGGCCTGCGGAGATAATTTGGTATTATTCGACATGACAAGCCGATCCAAGCGCATCTTAGCTGACGTAGCATGATCAATACTCATAGGCACAGACTTTTATGAGCTAGAGAAGAAAAAAGTCGCAAGTGGAATCTAACCCTTCCTAACATAACCAAGTAGTAATAATGATAATAATAATAATAATAATAATAATAATAATAATAATAATAATAATAATAATAATAATAATAATTTCATAGATTTTATAAAGGTACATGACTCGGTTAAGATAAGAGTTTCATATAATATTTTTATTGAATTTGGTATTCCCAAGAAACTAGTTCGATTAATTAAAATGCATCTCAGTGAAACTTATAGCAGGCCATTTTCTATCTGATACTTTTCCAATTCACTGCGGACTAAAGCAAGAAGATGCAATATCACCTTTACTTTTTAACTTTTCTCTAGAATGTGTCATTAGGAAAGTCCAGGGACGGATTCGAATTGAACGGGTTACATCAGCTGCTTCTTTATGCGGATGAAGTGAATATGTTAAGAGAAAATCCACAAGCGATTAGGGAAAACACGGAAATTTTACTTGAAGCAAGTAAGGAGATAGGTTTGGAAATAAACCCCGAAAAAATAAAGTATATGATTATGTCTCGTGACCAGACCATAGTACGAAATGGAAATATAACAATAATTGGAAATTTATCCTTTCGAAATGTGGAAAAATTCAAGTACCTTGCAGTAACAATAACAAATATAAATGACACGCATGAGAAAAATAAACACGGAATAAATATGTAAAATGCTTGTTATTATTCGGTTGAGAAGCTTTTATCATCAGTCTGCTCTCAAAAAACTGAACGTTTCAATTTATAAAATAGTTATATTAGCGGTTCTTCTGAATGGTTGTGAAATTTTCTCACTTTGAGAGAGTAATATAGATTAAGGCTGTTCGAGAATAAGGTGCTTAGGAAAATATTTTGGGCTAAGTGGATTGAAATTACAGGAGAATGGAGAAAGTTACACAACGCAGAACTTGACATATTGTATTCTTCAATTGACATAATTAGGAACATTAAATCCAAACGTTTGAGATGGGGAGGACATGTAGCAGGTATGAGTGAATCTAGAAATGCATATAGAGTGTTATAATTAGAAGTCCTAAGGAGAAAAGATCTTTGTGGAGGCCATGGCGTAGATGGGAGGATAATATTAAAATAGATTTGAGGGAGGTGGGATATGATGATAAGGACTGGATTAATGTTGTACAGGATAGGAACCGATGGCGGGCTTATGTGAGGGCGGCAATTAATTTCCGGATTCCTTAAAAGCCATAAATAAATAATAATTTCTATTTTTATTTCTATTTCTATTTAGTACTACTACTACCACTACCATTATTCATTAACTTATGGCCATCAGGTCTTCTCTTCCGCTCAGGCACAATCAAATTGATTGAATACAGTAGGCTTACATTTTACAGCAATAATTACAATAATATCGAGAACTTACAACAATAACATGGCAGTGAGCAGCAACAGAAGGTAACAAAAGTATTTAAGTTAGATGAGGAATGTTACTGAAGCAATAATAAATACTGATAGGCCTAGTAGTAGTTGTGTAGTAACAATAACAATAATAATAACAATAATAATAATAATAATAATAATAATAATAATAATAATAATAATAATTTGGATATTTTATGACGCTTTATCAACTGCTAAGGTTATCTGGAGTCTGAGCGAGATGAAGGTGATGTGCTAGCGAGATGAGTGCAGGGTTCAGTACCGATAGTTACAAGCGTTTGCTTTTAATGGATTGAGGGAAAAACTTCAACCAGTTAACTTTTCCCAACCAGGATTTGAACCCGGGCCCGCTCGTTTCACTGTCAGACTTTCTAACCGTTACTCCACAGCGGTGGGCAATAACAATATTATTATTATTATTATTATTATTATTATTATTATTATTATTATTATTATTATTAGTATTAGGATAACTTAATATATCCTGTTATACACCAACTATTAAATATTGAAATATTAAAACGGGAAATAATTGTTACATAAGTCCGTAGTTTATTTTTAAATTCGTTTGGTGTCTGACAGTCTCTGTTGACATTACTCAAAAGGGAGTTTCAAAGTCGAAGAACAGTTGCAGAGGAAGAAGATGAGTATGAGGATGTTCGCTGGGAGTCTATGGATAATATTGAGGAGCGTCTAGGTCACGGTGGGCGGATAAATTTTGAAAACGGGACGCGGTATAAGAATGGAGAAATACAATATACTTACTATATTTTAGGACAAAAATAAGAAATAAAACTTACATGAATAATGATTGTAAGGGTGTACATATACCTTCAAGCAATAAAAAATTTAACAATTTGATTTACAAGAAAGATTGCAAAACAGGCATCTCAAAGTCCCTTCATTTTACTTTATATTAAGACTATTATCCATTTCTTAACTTGTCTATTAATAGGCCTACATGTTTTAATTTTTCAAAATGGCGACTGCTTTCTGTTCCAAAGTTTGGCGTTTTAATCCTATCTCAACTGATTTTCAACTATTCCATGTTCCGGTTCCTTCATTTTTAAGCCAAAAGATAGATCTACGAATCTAACAACGACCCAGGATTCTACATAAATAATATAATGTTTTTAATCTAAATTTAAAATCAAGAAACCGAGTTTAAAGGGATTTTGTTAATACAAATTTTTCCTAGACAATTTATCCAACATAAGAGCATGATTTTGGTACGGATTGTAGATAGTGTTTATGTTAACACAGACAAAACAATTCAGAACTTTCGCTTAAGTAGTTTCAGAGATATACTTAACAACGGATTTGAAAATTTCAGTTGGCAGGAAAACTGAGTAAAATCTCTCTTCACAATTTTTAAAAACAGCGCAGCATTGTGCATAAAAATCGTAACTTTGAAAGTAATATAGACATGTAAATAAATGTTTAAGAAAATGTAACTCAAGAGTTGCAACACATATTAAAAATTATAAATATATATATATATATATATTTTTTTTTTTTAAACTGTAAAGGTGTATCTACCCCCTCAAATATATTAAATTTATATACATTCATTCGGAATCATCTAACGGTGTTGAGGCTCCTCTACCACTGGCAGGAGGCTTAGCACAGATAGAGATAACTCTTTTTTCTTATTTTTTGGGGATCGATTCTCTGTAGGTGTAGGTGTAGCCGAAGGATCACATCTCTCATAGTATCCTTTCGTGAGCATTTTCGAGAATGGTGCCCTCGGTACTCTTTTTATGTGCTTGTTTCTCCCATCTTGGCCTCTTCCCACATCTGCACAATCGGTCAAAGACTGTGAGGAATTATAGAGGGCCCATGAGCCACAATTTTATATACCGAGGCGGGCCTGCTTTGCTTCGTTCTCCAGCTCAGCTGATGTTTCCTACTTAAAGAAAGTCAAAGGATGTTTTTTTCGGCAGTTCTGTCTCCTTTCGCCTCCCAGAATATTTGTAGCAGCTTTCTTCTTGTCGTTTTATTGGAAATTTCTGTAAAAGATATTAAAAACTGTAGACCTATAGAGTATTTAAACTGCGTGCCTCGGGAATAATTTATTTTCACGTGAACGAGCAAAATCGAGCAAGTTTTATTTACTGATTCTAAGAAAAGGGGGAATTGAACTACTTTTGGAAAGAGAAACCGGAGTGGCATAGGGTGGTAGTCAAATTAAATCTCTAATAGAAATAATAAACTTTTATGCAATTTTTGGCCACAATCTACTTTCATTTATAAAACAGTAAATTTAAATTGAAACAATTCAGGGCATATAAATAAATGTATTGAAAAAGTACTTACTGGCTTTTGAGTGTTGGAATTTCGCAGTTGCTAGCTTGAAAAACACGGATAATAATTGTGGCGCTCGAACGACCTTTAACTTCTGAAGTCTCTGTCGAACTAAGGAATGGGAATTTCATGACTGTCCAGGTAATTTAGAATATCCCAGGCCATTGACTCCTTGATTATTAATTCGGTGACAGGTTTTACCACGTTCGTATTTTAAGGTTTTGGCCAGGTTTCCGGATCTCTGGACCACTGCATGGCTATGAGTGGATCAAGTCCATTGTGTCAGGGGATATTCACAGCGGATATTTGGTACGGTACACCAGTTCCTTTCTAACACTATCATATACTGTATATCTAAGTCTATTTGTCTTTGCTGTTTACTTTAACACTTGTTATACAAATATAAAACTTTCTTAAAAATTAAGGGCCGTATTCATAGACATTCTTAGCGCGGGTTTCCGGTGGATGATCAGCGAACTAGCGTTTTTCTTATTCATAAACCAGTGTTAGCGATAGGATATGATATGAATCCTGTACAAGTAACCAGTCGATAGCCGGGGCTAGTTTAGCACGCTCGTAGCGCGGGCTAGCGAAATGTCTATGCATAGCACCCTTAAACTTTAAAAGTGTTATGACAAGCTGGAGCCGCAATACTTCGAGATACATGAATGATGATACTATATCGGTGTCGAAGCGGTACCGTCTGGCTGTCAATAAAGAATATTATTTTTCTTAAATACTTTCAACACTTTTAAAGTTTTAATTTTTAAGGAAGTTGTTTTATACTAAATCTAAATCCAATCTATACGTATGGAAAACACAAAAAACCCAGGTCCTACATACTAGAGATGAACAAAACTAACTGCCGCTCTCGCTAGCTGTGTTCGTTGCACTTGTCTTTCGAGTCTCGTCTCGTAACTCTCGTCCGCTTCGAGTTTTGTCATCATTCTCGAAATGGCATTTTGTCGACGTGGAAAGATTTCGTAACTTTTAATAACATACATCATTGAAATAAATAACATTAGAGATGTTTAATTGATACAAAAAGACAAAACAAAACAATATCGTAGTTATCAAAATGTTCTGGTTCTATTACAGTCTAGTACATACAGTCACGAAGCTTGAATTATTGAGGGTACTAGGAACAATAGACTGTGCCGGTAATATTTCGCATTGCCTGTGATGAGGCGATAGTAGCGATCCTAGTGGTTAGCAACTATCTATGGATGTATATTTCCTACGTATTGAGCTTCGAGACTGTATATACTAGACTGTGGTTTTATTATCAGATGTTACCTATGGTTATATAAATAAAAAAAAATCTCAAATAAATCTGCATTTCTAAGAAACATAAAACATAACGTTAAATAAAGAGTTAATATTTTTTTTTTACTTAAGATTGTACACTTGATTTCAAACATACGAAAAAATTCTTCGCCTTCTAATAAGATCCTATTAATTAAATAAAGATTGGGAAACGGATTATTGTACACTGAAAGGTAGAGATGATGTTTCAAATAGGCTTGATTGTTTATACATATACAAGGTGTTACAAAAAAAGCATCCAATATTTTAGGAGGTGATAGTATGCATCAAAACAAGAAAAAAAGGTCTAATAAACATGGGTCCTACAACACAAACTTTCTGAGATCTGAACACTTATTCATAAGAGGTACTCAATGTGACGTCCATTCATGGCAATGCCCTTTGACGTAAGGAATCACGCACTCTTTGAAATTGACCTGGCAGGCCAAGGTGTGGGGCCTCCCCAATCAATCCAGAAGTCCTCAAATATCAGCGTCAGGTGTTCACACCCACTGCGGAAAAAATGTGCTGCTGTGCCATCATGCATGAACCACATCTGTAGTCTTTGCTGACATGGTACATACTCCAGCAAGGTAGGCAATACGTTAATAAGAAAGTTCTGATAACGAGCCCCAGTTAATCTCTGTGGTAGCACGTATGACCCTTAATCTATCGCCAAGAACGCCTGCCCATACGTTGATTGATAATCTGTGCTGATGCCTTGTTTCTTCAACTGCATGGGAATTTTCATCAGGCCACACATGATGATTACGAAAATTCGCAACACCATCTCTGCTGAACCCTGCTCATATCCGCAACCAAACTTTTGTTTTCAGTATTCCTTGTAACATATCAGTATTCCATGCTAGGGATGTCAACTACGGTATGATTATCTGGTAGTCTGCTGTACTGTAGGGCAGAAAAATGCATTGCCATAAATGGACGTCACATTGAGCACCTCCTATGAACAAATGTTCAGGTCTCAGAAAGTATGTGTTGTAGAACCCATGTTTATCGACAATTGCTCTTGTTTTTATGAATAGTATCACCTCCTAAAATATTGGATATTTTAACACCCTGTATAACAGCTGCTAAAACAGATAAAAGTTCAGTCTGTTATAAGCAACTGTGGCGATTCCAGGCTGCTTAACGTTCGAGAGTTGACCACTCCTCCCGATGCGTTTCATTCACTCACAAGCAGTCATCGACGAAGGCAATACTGTCATGCGGGTTTTCGGCATTGCGGGCGCTTTTAGTCTTGCTTTCTCGATCGTTGTTCAACTCTACTACATACCAAAGAACGATTGCTTAACAAGGAATCGAACTCTAAACATCATGGTTAAGAGCCAGCGTTGTTAGGAACTAGATTAAGAGGCTAACATAGGACCATAGTGCGGCCGGAAGAGTTACATCATAGAGAAAATCCATGACTCTCTCGGGAATCGAATCTCCGACCTTCCTGCTTGCAGTATGACGCCTTAACCGCGATGCTACCGCTCGCCCCTATCGTTTCTTTAAAATATCACAACATTCTTCCTTGATACGTCGTATGTTAAAAATAAAATGGGTCCTAAATGAATAAGTTCCTAGTTACAATGATAAAATGTAGGCGTAACGTTGTGCTCACCTGCGTTAAAAGTCAATGTTTCAACTTAAAGCTTAAGGCTGTACTTCCGCTTGCGTTAATTAAGCTATCTCGGGATTTCATTCCCTCTAATTAACTGCTCACTTACAAGCTAAATCGGGACGGCAGGGAATTAAGAGGTCGCTTAACGAAGAGCAAGTGTTGTGGGACGAAATTACCTAGCAGAAGTAGGTCAACTTCACCTTCATCTCAACATCACCATCAATGTCATCATCAACGGAATTATTGTGAATTGTAAGTGCGGAGGATAATAATAATAATCATCTTCATTCTCGAGTTACGTCATTAGACCTGTTCCGACTTCAGTTCATTGCTTCCTAGATCTGCCAACATCTTCTCTTCTTCTTCGCTTGCATTGTATTATTTACTTAGAATATCTTTCTTCATTCATTCTGTCTACGTCAGGCCTGCACAAACTGCGCTCATTGAGCGGGGCGCTCCTTCGGAGCCGGAGAGTCGTCTAACACCTCGCCACAAAGGTACGTCGGAATGACGTAGGCCTGCTATAGGTAGAGGATAGTCCACGCAGCTATCTGGTGCATTTTGCTACATAATGGAGGAATCTAAAAGACGGAAAAGTGATCATCAGGCAAATTATTTTAATATTGCATGGGAAAAAGCTTATTTTTTCACAGGAGCTGGAGTCAATACTCGGTGCCTTATCTGCCACAAAAGTTTGAAAGAAAGAGGAAAACAAAATATAATGCGTCATTACTAGTCCACACATACATATTCGACCTTTTGTTGATGAAGATCGCAGTGAAAAGGTTCAGGAGTTGAAAGTTGCATTATTACATGAGGTAGGATACATTACAATTTATTAATCTTCAAAAATTTAAATATCTCTCTTCAGGGAAAAGGCCAGTTCATTGTTGATATGTTGAATAAATTACGGGATTTCAGTCGTATACTTACACTTTTCGTAAGTCAGTTTCGGGAAGGTAATATGGCTCACTTTCCAACGATAGAAACTGCTCGTGATGAAGCCATGTTAAACGATTATGTGCAAATATTAATTGAAATTCAAAATTAATTTAAATTTTAGGTTCCAAGAACTTGTCTTACTTGAAAAGAAGTTTAAAATTATTAATAAATTCCTTCAACACCAGTTGAAACAGTGTCATACGACTTACAGCTTGACTTTATTGATCTTCAAGGTGGCCTATGGGCTAAAAACCGTTTGTATATACTACTAGTCTGGTTGAGTTTTGCAAGACTAAACCTCAGCAGTAATATCCACGACTACTCAAGCTGGCTGTGAAAATGATTGTTATGTTTGGCTCAACATTTATATTTGTGAGCAGCTGTTTTCTATTATCAATTTTAATAAAGGCAGACATCGAACATCTGTAACTGATGTTTCATTACGATCAGTAGGCTACTGTTCCTTTGAGCTGCCAACAGCATAAAACCCCGTTTCGATGTACTGATAAATAAAAATAATAACAAAATGATATTCTATATTTAAGTAGCTATAGAGTTTCCATTATTTCTGTAAAATAAATATTTCTTTATTAATTAATAATAGTCCAAGATAGTTTTGTAAACATTGAACGGGAATTCATTTCATGAACACTCGTACTAGTACTTCCTTTTGTGTACATTTTGTACGAGATCACCCCTTCTTCCAGACACCCTTATACAGAGCGCAGCCAATATCTGCATTCCGCTCTCGAGCTGTGAGCCGGCTCGGAGAGCGCAAATCTTGTGCACACCTGGTCTAAGTGATCTTTCCAGTTTTGCCTATATGTTTTGTATTTATTTATTTAATCTGACAAGATTAAGGCCATAGTGCCTTTTCTTCCTTCTTGCCAGATAGCACATACAAATGCAACAAATACAAACAGTAAAAAAATAATACAAATTAAATTAAAGTCCAATAGAAGATTAACGGGATCAAAGAACACTATAGAGCTCTTTAAGCTAATACAAGAGAAAAAATAGTTGAAATAACGGTATTAACAATGATAATAGAGATAATAATAATAATAATAATAATAATAATAATAATAGTAATAATAAATACATTACATATTAAGGATAAAACTGACAACATGACATTAATATAGGTACACGTACAATATTATACGAGTATGTTATGGGTTAGCCGAAGTTGTGAAACCTGACATATATTTAACAAGCAATTCCATGAACTAGAATGTGATTCTTTAATTTCAGTTTCCATTTTTATATTGTCCGACATTCTCTGACATGGTCAAGGAGAGAATTCCACAGGCTTGGAATCGATATCCTGAAAGATGATGAGTAGATGGATGTTCTGTGCAAGGGAATAGAGACAATGTATATGTTTCATCTCCGAGGTAGTGAAAAGTAGACAAAATGAGATGTTAGGTAAAAAGATATGGAGGTGTTTATGATTTCAAATAGTAATAAGAGGGAGTTGACGTGTCTTCCTTCTTTAAGTGGATTCCAAGACAACAGTTCCAGTTCAGTTTGTCTGTTATCGAAGATATTTCAAGGTCTTATCTAATACATATGTGATCAATTCTGTCTTCCTTTGTACAGCCTTCAAAAGAACGTAAAAATTTCACTTCTTCCGTTATTATTTGACTTAGATTTTGTTTTTGTTCTGCATCCAGGATTCAAAACCATACAATAATACTGATACTGCTAATGTTTTATAGCATTTCAAATTATTGTGTCCCTTTGTTGCTAGATCATTTTCTCTTTCCACACAGTCCTTAAAATTTTGCTATCTTAATCGTTATACTAATATTGTATATAACTTTAATAATTATTGTGTTTCTTTTGTTACTTGATTTTTAATTTTATCTTTCCACACAGTCCTTAACATTTTGCTATCTTATTCCTTATACTAATGTTGTATAGAACTTTAATTATTGTTCTCTTTTGTTGCTACATCATTTTATCGTTTCACACAGTCCTTAAAATGTTGCTGTATTATTCATTATCCTAATATTGTATAGAACTTTAATAATTATTGTGTTTCTTTTGTTACTTGATCTTTAATTTTATCTTTCCACACAGTCCTTAACATTTTGCTATCTTATTCGTTATACTAATGTTGTATAGAACTTTAATTATTGTGTCTCTTTTGTTGCTACATCATTTTATCGTTCCACACAGTCCTTAAAATTTTCCTATCTTATTCGTTATGCTAATGTTGTATAGAACTTTAATAATTATTGTGCCTCTTTTGTTACTTGATCATTAATTTTATCATTCCACACAGTCCTTAAAATTTTGGTATCTTATTCGTTATACTAATGTTGTATAGAACTTTAATTATTGTATCTCTTTTGTTGCTAGATCATTTTAACGTTCCACGGAGTCCTTAAAATGTTGCTATCTTATTCATTATATCGCTATCATAATCAAATTAGGTGTCACATCTAGGCGATTAAGATGATTCACTTGTTCTTTGATTTTGTTCTCTATTGCAATTTTGGATCTAATTTGTTGTTTGCTTTGGAATTTGTTACTTTCAATATATTTTAAAATTGTATTGTTGACATAGCGTGCAGTATTTTACGCAATTTAAAAACATTCCTTTGCAATTCCTTTTGTGTATTTGCTACTATTGCCTGGTCATCAGTATAATATAGTAATGTTTTCAAGTAATTTTTGTTGCCCAATTTTTTCCATTTGGCCTATTTGTTTCTTCATTCCATTCTCTTATTTTATCATCTATATAAGTTAGAAATTAAACAAAACTGGAGAAATATTTTAACTTTATTTAACTCCTCACCTAGTGTAAATTTTACTTCTTTCATTTCCAATTTTTTAAACAAATTTTGTGTTTCGTATAAGCTTTTTAAGGCTTCTATCAAGTGTCTCGGGACATAATTTTATTTATAGTTATCCAGAGTTTTATTCAGTTTATATTATCAAATGTTTTAATATAGTCAATAAATATATGTGTTTCTTTGATATCTTTCTTTCTTTACCAATTACTTTAATGGAGGTATGTGAAGGACACGGCCAAGATTACGAAATACTATCAGATTCATGTGGTTGAACGTCACGAGGTGTTAAGAGAAACCTTCAGTCAGGGAGTAAGTTACTACAGTATATTTACCAAAACCAGGCTATACATAGCCCTACTGGATAATTTATTTAGGAAATTTGTATTTCAACAATCATGTTAAATAATATCTCTTTGTAGGTACAGATACTAGACAATAAATGTTAATAAAAATTATTTCATTGAAAGCTACATTGGAGGTAGAAAGAGCTCTGAAGCATGGAGAACATTAGAAAATTTAAGAATAAATGATATGAATAATAAGTAGTTAAATTTTATTTCATTGGATTCCTTGAAGTGAGTTTTAATATCCTTCACCCGAAAAGAAATAGTTCAAGCTGTCACAATCTCACACTGGTTTTTCTCTTATTTGGAATATCTCTATCCCTTAGCAATTATGTATACCAGACATTTTCTCAATAATTGTACACAAAAGATTTGTTGCAGCAGTTTTTACGTTTGTGCTAATTACTTGATAAATGCTACGTATTTCAATATTAATCGGTCGCTGTTTCCACTGTAATCAACTAATTAAATATTTCGTTTGGTTATTTTAATTAAAAGCTAGTGCCACAAATCTGATGGATTAAATATTCGATATGCCATTTGGCGGAGTTACAATTAATTATGCTATAAATACAGGCACGGGGGAAGGTTAAAATGAAAGAATCAAACCTGTATTGAAAAGCATTAATTTGTGAATCTGGATGTATTACATAGCTGCATTCTGTTCCACAAGTCCTAGCAGACCTCGATTGTGGAAAGTACAGTAAATTATTTCATCTTCCAAGTTTTATCGAAAAAAGTACACAATAATTTGTGAAAGTAAGTTCCGAATGTTCATAAATCAGAAATTTTGTAGAAGTATTTTAGTGCATTATAGAGGGTAGTGTAATGAACCAGAAAGAAAGAAAGAAAGAAAGAACAGATGCATAGCTTTACTACATAGAACTACAGTATGTGTGGGTTGTGCATGAAATGGAACGAAGTTGTGTTAGTAATCACCATTTATTGGGCAACAAATCACAGAACTCTAGAGCTTCAACGGAATCTATCATAAACGGCTAGAATAGAGCGTTGATATGAGTAATATGATAATATGTGATAACTGAAAATTTCTTACGAAGACCATGTGGATGAAATAGCCGCCTAGTGTTGTAGGCGCAGTTGTCCCTTTCTCCTTGTATTCCTCTTGCTCTCATCGTATTCCCTTGTTCTCCTTATATTCCTCTCCCACTCCTTCAATTCCTCTTGTTTAAAAATACGGGGCATAATTTCAGGTATATATTTCCCACATGTAGACAATCAAAATAGTTCATTACAGCATATGTCCGGAAATGCTTTATTTCCGAGTTATGGCCTTCACAACATTGAAATTCACCGGAACGTTTTTCTTTCCGCAGGTCGTTGCCGTCAAAGCAGACATTAAGAGGCCACTCTGACAGTTCATTCAGAGGCGAAGGTACATTCAGTGTTGTGTAGGCGTTAGACTGTGCGACATGTAAGTTATTTAAATCAAGAGCTGGCAGAGATACACTTCATGTACGGTAAGGCAAAGGCAATGCTGCGCTCGCTCGTCGTTTGTACCAGGAGAGGTACCCACAGCGACAATGTCCAGATCGGAAGACATTTGTACGTCTCCATTACCGTCTGTGCGAGTATGGAAAATTTAACTCTCCTGGTTTGGGAAGGGGACGACCAAGATCTACAACTCCAGAAGTACAGGAGGAGATGGAAATTCTGGAGGCTCTCCTTCTATCAGCACACGAAGGGTAGCGTTGCAAGTCAATGTTCCTCATACGACTGTCTGGAGACTGTTGAAAGAGTATCAATTGTATCCTTATCATTTGCAACGTGTACAGGCCCTGTCACCAGCAGATTACCCTGCACGAGTTAGGTTCTGTCAGTGGTTCTTGCAGCACTGTGGTGTAAATCCGAACTTTCCTGCCTTAGTATTATTTACAGATCAAGCACAGTTCACACGAGATGGCATAACAAATTTCCACAATCAGCATGTATGGGCATATGAAAACCCACGTGCAACTGTTCCATCTCATCACCAGGTGCGGTTCTCCCTCAACATGTGGGTCGGTATTATTGGTGATCGATTAGTTGGACCCCATGTACTTGTAAACAGACTTACGGGGTAGGCGTACACAAACTTCCTGGAAAACACCATACCTCATATTTTAGAAGACACTCCACTGAACAATCGTCAACACATTCACTTCTTGCATGATGGCGCTCCTGCACACTTCAGTCGTACGGCTCGCCGGTACTTGGATCGAAGGTTTCCTGATCGATGGATAGGTAGAGGTGGCCCAATTGCTTGGCCTCCACGCTCACCTGATCTGAACCCTCTCGATTTCTACTTGTGGGGCCATTTAAAATCATTGGTTTATTCGGATCCGGTGCCTGATTTGGAATCCCTTCGGAATCGAATTGTGGCATGTTCTGAGGACATAAGCAATACTCCTGGAGTTTGGGATCGTGTTCGTAGGTCAATGAGACATCGAAGTGAGGTCTGTATTCAAGCAGGAGGTGGACATTTTGAACATCTTCTGTAATGACAACGACCTGCGGAAAGAAAAACGTTCCGGTGAATTTCAATGTTGTGAAGGCCATAACTCGGAAATGAAGCATTTCCGGACACATGTTGTAATGAACTATTTTGATTGTCTACACGTGGGAAATACATACCTGAAATTATGCCCCGTATTTTTGAAACAGCCTGTATATATATATATATATATATATATATATATATATATATATATATATATATCCTACGCTTTGAATTCTTCTTGTTCTATTTGTATCATCTTTTTCTCCTTCTATTTCCTTGTTATCTCTGTATTCTTCTTCTCCATGTATTCCTCTTGTTTCCTTGCATTCGCATTGTTCTACTGGTATTCCCTTTGCTTTCTCTATATATCCTCTTGTTCTCCCTTTATTCGCCCTGTTTTTCATTACCGGCATTTCGTCCTTGTATTATTTTTCTCCATGTATTCATCTTGTTCTTCTTGCATTCCCCTTGTTTTTTTCCTGTATTGTCCCTGTAGTCATTGACTTTCCCTTATTCTCTCTGTATTCCCTTGTTCTTCCTGTATTCACCTTGTTATTTTTTTCTGCGAGAACTTCAACAACAATCCGTTCTGCATAAATATATGGAGCATAATAAAGCTACGCACCTGTCGACATATGGTTGCAGACACATGTGGTTTCATGTAATGATATGCACCAAAGTAAAGCTATCCTTTACACCTGTCGACAGATGGTCGCAGACATACGTAAAGATATGCAGCATAGTAAAGAAATCCTGTACACTTATTTACAGACGATCGCAGACACATTTAGTTTTAATTAAAGATATGCAGCATAGCAAAGAAATCCTGTACACCTATTTACAGACGATCGCAGACACATTTAGTTTTAATTAAAGATATGCAGCATAGCAAAGAAATCCTGTACACCTATTTACAGACGATCGCAGACACATTTAGTTTTAATTAAAGATATGCAGCATAGCAAAGAAATCCTGTACACCTATTTACAGACGATCGCAGACACATTTAGTTTTAATTAAAGATATGCAGCATAGCAAAGAAATCCTGTACACCTATTTACAGACGATCGCAGACACATTTAGTTTTAATTAAAGATATGCAGCATAGTAAAGAAATCCTGTACACCTATTTACAGACGATCGCAGACACATTTAGTTTTAATTAAAGATATGCAGCATAGCAAAGAAATCCTGTACACCTATTTACAGACGATCGCAGACACATTTAGTTTTAATTAAAGATATGCAGCATAGCAAAGAAATCCTTTACACCTATTTACAGACGATCGCAGACACATTTAGTTTTAATTAAAGATATGCAGCATAGTAAAGAAATCCTGTACACCTATTTACAGACGATCGCAGACACATTTAGTTTTAATTAAAGATATGCAGCATAGTAAAGAAATCCTGTACACCTATTTACAGACGATCGCAGACACATTTAGTTTTAATTAAAGATACGCAGCATAGCAAAGAAATCCTGTACACCTATTTACAGACGATCGCAGACACATTTAGTTTTAATTAAAGATATGCAGCATAGTAAAGAAATCCTATACACCTATTTACAGACGATCGCAGACACATTTAGTTTTAATTAAAGATATGCAGCATAGCAAAGAAATCCTGTACACCTATTTACAGACGATCGCAGACACATTTAGTTTTAATTAAAGATATGCAGCATAGCAAAGAAATCCTGTACACCTATTTACAGACGATCGCAGACACATTTAGTTTTAATTAAAGATATGCAGCATAGCAAAGAAATCCTGTACACCTATTTACAGACGATCGCAGACACATTTAGTTTTAATTAAAGATATGCAGCATAGTAAAGAAATCCTGTACACCTATTTACAGACGATCGCAGACACATTTAGTTTTAATTAAAGATATGCAGCATAGTAAAGAAATCCTGTACACCTATTTACAGACGATCGCAGACACATTTAGTTTTAATTAAAGATATGCAGCATAGCAAAGAAATCCTGTACACCTATTTACAGACGATCGCAGACACATTTAGTTTTAATTAAAGATATGCAGCATAGCAAAGAAATCCTGTACACCTATTTACAGACGATCGCAGACACATTTAGTTTTAATTAAAGATATGCAGCATAGCAAAGAAATCCTGTACACCTATTTACAGACGATCGCAGACACATTTAGTTTTAATTAAAGATATGCAGCATAGCAAAGAAATCCTGTACACCTATTTACAGACGATCGCAGACACATTTAGTTTTAATTAAAGATATGCAGCATAGTAAAGAAATCCTGTACACCTATTTACAGACGATCGCAGACACATTTAGTTTTAATTAAAGATATGCAGCATAGCAAAGAAATCCTGTACACCTATTTACAGACGATCGCAGACACACTTAGTTTTAATTAAAGATATGCAGCATAGTAAAGCTGTCCTATACTCCTATGTCAAGACGGTCGCAGACACATATAGTTTTCATTAAAGATATGCAGCATAATAAAGCTATCATATGCACCTGTCGTCAGATGGTCGCAGATGCACATAGTTTTACTTATACATATGTAGCATGGTAAACCTTATCCTATACACCTGTCGTCAGATGGTCGCAGATACAAATAGTTTTACTTATATATATATATGCAGCATAGTAAAGCTATCCTATACACCTGTCGACAGACGGTCGCAGATACACGTAGTTCTATATAAATGTATGCGATACAGTAAAATTATCCTATACATCTGTAAACAGATGGTCGCAGACACACATAGTTCTATGTAAAGATATGCAGCATAGTAAACTATCCTACACACCTGTCGAAAGATGGTCGCAGACACACGTAGTTGTATGTAAGCATATGCAAGATAGTAAAGCTATCCTATGTACTTGTAGACAGATGGTCGTAGACACATGTAGTTTTATGTAAACGTATGCAGCATAGTGAAGCTATCCTATACACTTGTAGGCAGATGATCGCACTCACACGTAGTTCTACTTAAATATATGTAGCATAGTAAACTATGCACCTGTAGACATAGTATTTAATACAAAATAATCTGTTTGTAGGAATTTGCCCCGAACACGTATTTGTTTAGGCTGTCGTGCGCTATGTTTATTCTCTTTATTCGTTTTGTATTGTAGTGTGTTGCAATAAATACGATACAATACAACAGAATACCAAATTAATCAGATCCATATCCATCACTTCCGGCACGCTGACACATACCAATGCTAACAAACACATACAAACATACCTATTTATGGATATAAGGGTCAGGTTACGTTTTTAGCTTATCACAAAATCCCTCTCATCTCATCTCCTCTTTCGTTTATCCATTCAATTTATGTTTAGTTGAGCTTTACTGTATGGAACGACAGTGAAGTAATGATAATGGAAGATAGATGTATTAGTGCGAAGAAAGTTATCCGCCTTAGGGAGCATTAAAGTTCCCCCGCGCTTACGATGAAAATCACAAACCAGTAAAGTTCATAAATATCTTTGCACTCTAGATACAACCGGGGAAATTTAAAAAAAGGAAAATAAAAAAAGTACACTGCTGTTGTTTCCCGTAACTGAGTCAGAGAGCAGTTTAAATTATTCATTCAAGTTCAATTAATTGAATAACATACAAGAAATTCATGATGCACAAGAAGCTTGAAGAGTTTCGGAATTTTCAACGGTGTCATGGATATAAAAATAAGTTAATTTAATTACGCGTAAAAGGCATAAAGTACGTAGAAAATTAAAGCACGGAAAAAACTAGGAAACGTTAAAAACATGGATTTTGGCTATTCTTATTGTGAATTTAGAAACGGTTTGGAAAACAAACTTTCCCTTCGGAATTTGTATGTGCTCTAGTCTTTGCATGCAACCTACACAGGAAAGCCCTCTCTGTTTTTTAATGTGGTCAGCAACTGCCATGTCCCCACGGTGTTACGCGTGTGGTCGGCAAAGAAAGTCAGAATTCATCAGCGACGACTTAACAGTGTGATGAAATGATGCGACTGGGTCACCGAAGATAAAAGTTCCCTTCTATCCAGCTATCAAAACTACAGAGAAAAATCTGTAAATTTTGGAGGGTTTATTAAGAAGAGGGTTAGATCTACATGAATATTCTGTGTCACCATGTAAAGCAACAGAAATATTATAAAGTAGAGAAGTTTCGAAAAGATATGTAAATAAATAAACAAAGAAATGAATGAATGAATGAATGAATGAATGAATGAATGAATGAATGAATGAATGAACGAATGAATAAATAAATAAATAAATAAATAAAGGAATAAATAATTAAATAAATAAACAGGGAATGAATGAAAGAATGGTGTATATATAAGGAATGCATGAATGAAGGAAAATAGGAAGAACGATCTTACAGCATGCATAAAAGTTATGTAGAGAGGAAGTTTCTTCCATAAAAAGTAAATAAATTAATGAATAAATACCATATGTGAATATGGTGAGTGAAGTAAATACAAAAATTAATAATGCATGCATGCATGAATTAATGAATGAATGTTACAATATAGTTATAATATGGACAACAAAGGGATAAATTAATGATGTTAAGAAAAACGAAATTAAAGGGAGGAATCAAAATTATAGAAGTAAATGAAGTAAATAAATAAAGACATACACAAGTATGCAGTAGGTATAATAACAAAATAATTGAATGAATGAATGAATAAATAAATAAATAATACATAAGTAAACAAATAAATAATTAAGTAACTCACTAAACGACTAAATTAAAAAATAAGTAAATAAAATTTATAGAAGAAAAAAATAAATAGCGGTAAATAAACAAATAACAATATATCTAGATAAGTAGATAATTAGATAAACAGATGAATGAGTAAATGAATGAATGAATGAATTAATTAATGAGTGAATGAGTGACTGAGTGAATAAATAAATAAATGAATGAATGAATGATTGACTGGATGAATGAATCAACAAATAAATAAATATAAATCACTTGCTAAATAAGTTCATTCATTCATTCATTCATTCATTGTGTTCTGCCCAAGGTCAGGTCTTTCATTGCAAACCAGCATTTTCCAGTCTTTCTTATTTTCTCCCTTCTTCTTAGTCTCCGCATATTATCCATATACGAGTATCTTAATGTCGTCAATTATTTTATATCTTCTTCTGTCCCGGACTTTTCTCCCATTCATTATTCCTTCCAGTGCATCCTCAGTAGACAGTTTCTTCTCAGAACATAAATAAATAATACATATGTAAGTAAATAAATAAATGAGTAAATAAATAATCAATGAATGAATTCTGAAATGTCAAAATGGCAAGATAAGAATACATGAAGAAATAAAATAAAAATCAGCTAAACGGAATTAAGAAATTTCGAAAATACAAGTAAATAAGTAAATAAATAATTAATTTTGAATTTTAATTAATTTGCAGTCCATGAGTGGGTGGATGGATGGATGGGTGGTGGATAGTTGAGGAGGTGGATGGATGCTGAAATATGATATAAACAACGAAAGAACGAATGAAGGGAAAAAGAAACAAAAACAATCTTATGGGAAGAAAGAGGAAGTATGTAGAGAAGAAGTTCCGTAGAGGCATATAAATAAATTAATTAATGATTTGATAAATAAAAGTTTTTGAAAGTAGTAAATAAATAAAGGATGAATTAATGCAAAAATTAATATGAAAGAGCTGCATATATATAAAAATTAAATTAATTTAAAAGAGAAATGAAATAAAATATTTTAGTAGGTCATTTCACGACGCTGTATCAACATCTCAGGTTATTTAGCGTCTGAATGAAATGAAGGTGATAATGCCGGTGAAATGAGTCCGGGGTCCAGCACCGATAGTTACCCAGCATTTGCTCATATTGGATTGAGGGAAAACCCCGGGAAAAAACCTCAACCAGGTTACTGTTACTTGCCCCGACCGGGATTCGAACCCAGGCTACCTGGTTCGGGGCCAGACGCACTAGCCAATACTCCACAGGTGTGGACAACGGAATATAACATAAAGAGAAAAATATATGTGAAAGATAAATAATTAAATGAAAGCAAGAATATAAAATTAGACTCAAGAAAAAAAAAACATTATGAACCCCCCAAAAAAACGTGAAAGATAAAACCGACAGTATAATATAGCGGGAAGGAATGAATGATAACATAGAATGGAAGAAAGTTATAAAAATAAGTGGCGAAGAAGTGAAAGCGAACTTACATAGAATTAAAGAAGAACAAAGAAGATAAAGAAATTATATACTGCATAGATATACAAGGTGATTCACGAGGATTTACCGCCACTTACGGAGCTTATTGCCCAGGATATTCTGAGAAAAAAATGTCATATAAACATGTGACCTAATCTCAATATTTTCAGAGTTACACTAATTTGAAGCTGTTTGTAAAATACCATTATTATTTAGATTTAAGGGTGAAAGAATATTATCAATAGAGAATTAACTCTTTAGGAGTATAATTTCATTAATTAGCTAGTATTATGAAGCTAAAATTGTGTTGTGAATTCCATAGTTGCTTCGTACAGAATTTTTTTTTTTTTTCGATTTTTAACTACAAAATTACAGTACATTTTCTTATGCACTTGTCACAACAATTCTTTCCGAAATATGCATAATTAAATTGTGAAGAATAAGTTGCTAAAGTCACATGATTTGTAACTATTTTTGTGATAAGTGCGTAAGAATGATGTCATTTTTAGTTAAATATTGAAAAATAAAATCTGTACAAAGCAATTAACACCACATTTTTAGCTTCAGAACACTAGCCAGTTAAAGAAACGATACTTCTGAATAGTTCATTCTCTATTTGTAATATTTTTTTACCCGTAAAATTAAAAAAAAATATATATATATATATTTTTTTTTTTACTAACAATTTCAAATTAGTGCCACTTTGAAAATATAGCGATTAGGACAAATGTTTATATGACAATTTTCTAATCAGAATATCTTCGGAAATAAGCTTCGTAAGTGACGGTAAACCCTAATGAATCACCCTGTATATATAAAGGAGAGGAAAACATGGACGCAAAAGACAAACAAAAGAAAAAAGGGAGACATTCATCACTTCCCAAGACAATGTTATATCCTGTTGTACATTTCAAAGAAAACAATAAAGAACTGTCTAAGAAATATTGCGACATTCCAATGTACGTGTAGAGAAGACATGGGAATCGGGGGAGATTCAGAGAGGAAGGTGACATGCGTCCTATATTCTCTTTATTTTTCTGGTGCACGTGAGCGGACTTGCAACGAAAGCTTCAATTGGTGTAATTCGATTAGAAGTAGTAGGAATGGAGACTAGGTCGGCTTTTATAGAAACATGACTTCCATTACGCCAGAGGATTGGCGAAGCACAAACAGAACAATCTGTTCTCTCCAGTTCTGCTGTTGTTGATACAAACTTCGTTATGAAATATACTGAAACTACATTATCAGCAGCACCAACTTTGAGAAACAACAGAAGGATTGTATTATGTCCATAAGCAACCCAGTCTAATGCGTTGGAACAGAATGCATTAGGCCTACCACAGATACGACGGGCTTCGTTTGTATCACTTCGTTGAGAATATCGCTACTTTATCTGCTACGTCGATTACATTAATTAAAATTTATAACACTGTACATACATTGGATTTACGACAACATCCTTATCTTTTCTGTTTTCTTATCTGCGGAGGGCATTATAACAGGTCCGTTTCTATCCAGTCCTTTTGAATATATTTGGAATTCAGAATTAGCTTTTGGGTATTCTACCATATCCTGGAACTGGAAATGTCCAACGATTCGGAACTACAGGGTTGTTTCTGATCTCTGATAACGAATTTGAATGACATCATATGCGTCAGGAGTTAGACGACAGCTGAACTGTGGCGCGAGGTGACAGACTAGTAGTGAGTGATCTCATAGAGTACACGGCGACTCACAGCAGAAATTTCCAAGAAACTCGAACCTTTTTTTGGAGGGGTACATAACAACCCTTTCCAATGCCAAGTACAGTTAAGTGAAAATAAAAGAAGCCTGCAATTAAAGAGGTTTCGTTATTTCCAAGAAAGGCATCTTCTGTATACTTAATAAGATTGGTAAAGTTCGAATGGAATTAATTTGTATCATCTCGTGGGGTGCGACGACTTGTGAAGGGGTGGGTTTGCTTGCTTTTTCCACTCTGGAATTAATCTCATCCGAGCTTTGCCAGTCTTATTAGCTACACACAAGATGTCTTTCTTGGAAATAACGAAACCAATTTTTTGCAGGCTCCTATGATTTTCACGTAACTGTACTAGGCAACGGAAGGGGTTGTTATGTACCCCTCCCAAAAAGGCTCGAATTTCTTGGGCATTGCTACTGTGATACACCGTGCACTCTGATCATGAAATCACTCACTACTGTCACCTCTCGCCGCAATTCAGCTGTCGGTGTGATTCTTGACGCACATGACGTCATTCAAATTCGTTATTATTATTATTATTATTATTATTATTATTATTATTATTATTATTATTATTATTAGGTTATTTTACTACGCTTTATCAACAGCTTTGGTTATTTAGCGTCTGAATGAGATGAAGGTGATAATGCCGGTGAAATGAGTCCGGGGTCCAACACCGAAAGTTACCCAGCATTTGCTCATGTTGGGTTGAGGGAAAACCCCGGAAAAAACCTCAACCAGGTAACTTGCCCCGACCGGGAATCGAACCCGGGCCACCTGGTTTCGCGGCTAGACGTGCTAACCGTTACTCCACAGGTGTGGACCAAATTCGTTATCAGAGTTCGGAAAAAAAAGCTCTGTATACCATATGATACCCTATGTGCTCTATAGAAAATCTTACTTTCCTCCAAGCAAAAAGTAAAATGACACCCTCGCATGTAAGACTCCATCCCCAGTTCTTTGGAATAATCAGGTATAGCGGAACCAACTGAGTAGGTGATCCTACAGGTCGTACTAATTTTGCCTTGAAATCTCAGCGTAGTCGGAGATGTTATATTCTATCAAGCAATGGAATACTTAAAAGTTAGTTTCTGAATGATCTTGAACCTCGCAACTCCTACGGCAACTGGCTTTACGCAACAAAATATTATATATGACGTGGGCGGCAAGCCATTCATTGAAAGTATTGAATGAAATGAAAACGCAGACTGCCTTGCGAATAAAGGCATAGGAAACCTTTCATAAGATCTGAGACTTTTTGTGGACAAAATAGAAGTCCTCTAAGATCGGAAACCAGGAACTGAGGGATGGAAAAAAATACAAAAAAAAAAAAATCCTTTGCTAGGAAAATTTCTCACGACCAATAAGCGAACCTTAGAGAACCATTAATTCCAAACCTCTCTTGAAAATTTAAATAATTTATTTGTGGTTTTTCAGTCTAAACGACTTATCTTGGTAGGCCTACAAGTTAAAAAGCAAATTTTACAATATATAATACTTTGCTTTTTAATATTAATTTCTACTGCAAACTTTTTCGTCATTCTTGGCATCTTTAGGTGTTCTTATAATATCTAAACATGTATTCATTTATAGATTTGCATTGGTTGTTTAAGTCAAAATTGAAATTTCAATATAATACATTAATGAATTTAAATACTATTATAGTCACAATCATGCCATGGTATGAAAGAAAAATTACACAACCTCGAGGAAGAATCGAACCTGCGACTTCCTGTTCTGCGGTCAGGCGCTCTATCACTGAGCTATCGAGTTCGTCTCACGCCAAAGGCTTGGAATTATCCTTTCATACTGGCGACTCTGTTATAGAGTACTGTCCATAGCGTCTGATCTAGTCAGCACTGCTTACGGGTGTGAAGAAACTTTTTAATGTAATCTTCATCTTACGATGTTTGGTGACGTATATACATCCGTTGATGTCACCAAACATCGTAAGATGAAGATAATACATTAGTGAGTATTATTATTATTATCATTATTATTATTATATTTTATTTATTATTATTTCTTCTCTCTACCAATTTTAATTATTGGTTACACCCGATCTCAAGCATCTAGCTTTTTCGGGTGTGGCCCAGTTACATTGTATTTATACATTAATTTGTAATATGTAGGCTATTTGACTATGAGATTGGTAATGAATTTCGAATTTTGAAGAATATTCATATACGAGTATTACAATAGCATTGTAAAATCTTTGTTATTGTATGTAGTTTTTGCTAGCAATAAAAATCTTTGTTGTTGTAAAAAATAAAATATAGTAATAAAATATCAAGCAATTACATAAATTAGGCTAAACATGTTAATTATATGTTATATGAGTATTACTTTTGTGCTGCATGTATTAGAGCAGGTTAAAAATAAAAAAATACAAGTTAAGAGAGTGAATAAACATATTAAATGATATATTTGGATTTTTATGTCTTAATGTTATTATCAATGACTAATTCATATTATAATATGTTGACTGTCTTTAGAATTGTATTATATACTGAATATGAGATTTGGAGAAATACATGAATGCCTTATTAAATTGCTAAAATGTATATTTGATTATACTCAATGCAAAATTTAGATATAGAGCCTTTTAGGAACATCTCAACACGCCTAGGAAAAATGTTAATTTTGGGACCAATTTATCCTATTTTCATTCTAATTGTTTCCCCTAATATGTATGGGTATGTTTTCCGTATATTTCACATATTTGGTGTCAATATGATCATTTTATATGACTGTATTTAAAAGAAGAGCCTACAAATCGACTTCATCCATAATGGGGGAGCTTTCGACATAGGCTAGTATAACAAATATAGGAAACACTTTAAAACACAAAATTTACAACATAAATTTTGCTCCTGTAATATACCTAAATATTTTGTAATACTCTTACTCACGTTGGTCACATGTAAATTGTTCATCGGTGCCATTTTGCACTCATACCTCGTGAAACAAGTTTTGGCATTCTCCAACACACTGAAACCAAATTTCTATAGCATTGCCATCGTAGTAATATCGACTATACGAGGCACAATATTTATTGTCGAGCTTGTTTTATTAGCTAGCTTCTTCCCCAAAAACGCCGAACATTAGATCAAAATATGTGTTGTTCTCTGTTCTGTTTCTTCTTTCACACATTTATCAAATGATCTGGGTATATAGGAGACACTATATTTTACTTTAACTGAACTATACACTGTTGAATTTGTTATCACATTCAGGGATCTATTCATATTCGAATGCCAATTTGTACCATTTGCTGGCATTCAAGGAAATGCAAGTGAGGCAGTCAAAAAGAATTTTCCTATATCTTTAGACAGTATTAATGATAGAACCATTAGGGAAACTGACGGTATTTCTGGATGTGAAGGTGATGTAAATGGGGATCAGTTAAATAGTGGATCGATACATATTCGTCGAAAGCCACGACTTGTAGGGAAAGAATAAATAGAGTAATATTAAAACTGTGCCCAAATCAGTGTACAGTTTACATCCAGACATTAAGAATTTGCTAGTAGGCCATTTTCCAGAAATGATGTGTAAATAGTTATTTTGTAAGAATTCCGAACAGTCCTCATCTTTTAATGTTGGAATGGAATTGAATTCAACTGAGGGGGGCACGGATGGCCCAGCACTGCGACCTGTTGAGATCTATTGCGCTAACCCTCGATATGGAATGAGTTGCGTGCCACAGATCCCCTACGCGCACAACCCAACCAGAAAAACCAGAAAGGATGATGGGGGAGGAAAGGAAGTGGCGAAGATGAGTGGGGTTCCAATCGCCTGTTATTTTAAATAATATTCAAATGAAAATAATTGTGATATCAGTAAAAAGGTTTGTAAATTAAGATAGTGCGTTTCATTGAGGCTACCTAAAACAGGTGTACAGGGCACATCATAAGTGGAATTCTCTGAAATGTCCGGAAACAGGCCACCCAACCGTACTGCAATTTCAAATACAATACCACATAAGAAGACTTAGAACTGAAGAACCAGTACTTAATAAGTAACATAGACTTCATAATTTTTAACATTTACGTACATTAGACTCATTTCATGATGCAAAAGTGGAAAATAGTAGTTAATTCAGAGAAGAAATTAGCAAGTAGAGATAGGTTTGGAAGTAAATCCCGAAAAGACAAAGTATATGATTATGTCTCGTGACCAGAATATTATACGAAATGGAAATATAAAAATTGTAAATTTATCTTTTGAAGAGGGGGAGAAATTCAAATATCTTGGAGCAACAGTAACAAATATAAATGATACTCGAGAGGAAATTAAACACAGAATAAATATGGGAAATGCCTGTTATTATTCGGTTGAGAAACTTTTATCATCCAGTTTGCTGTAGAAAAATCTGAAAGTTAGAATTTATAAAACAGTTATATTACCGGTTGTTCTGTATGGTTGTGAAACTTGGACTCTCACTTTGAGAGAGGAACAGAGATTAAGGGTGTTTGTGAATAAGGTGCTTAGGAAAATATTTGGGGCTAAGAGGGATGAAGTTACAGGAGAATGGAAAAAGTTACACAACACAGAACTGCACGCATTGTATTCTTCACCTGACATAATTAGGAACATTAAATCCAGATGTTTGGGATGGGCAGGGCATGTAGCACGTATGGGCGAATCCAGAAATGCATATAGAGTGTTAGTTGGGAGCCGGAGGGAAAAAACCTTTAGGTAGGCCGCAATGTAGATGGGAAGATAATATTAAAATGCATTTGAGGGAGGTGGGATATGATGATAGAGAATGCTCACGATAGGGACCAATGGCGGGCTTATGTGAGGGCGGCAATGAACCTCCGGGTTCCTTAAAAGCCAGTAAGTAAGTAAGTAAGTAATTAGAATAAAGTACGAAATTGAACGGTTTATTTTCCGTAGACGATGTGTTACAGACCGATTATTTAGTTTTGGCAGCTCAGCGACGCGAAAGAGGGGAAGTAATAGGAGTGGGGAGAATTCCGGAGTAGTGAGATGGGCGAGCGGTCGGTAAAGGAATGCAGTACAGCTTAATTGTACTGGAAACATGCTGCTCTATCGCACGCATGACATCCGATCGCTCCGAAGGCAAGCGAGTGAATAACTCAACCCTCGGTGTAACTTAATGGACTCGCCTGTCTCAGGCGCACATCTCCGGCGACTGTCAGGACTAAATAATCGTAAGTTACTGTAACTATAGTGTTTTCACAATGTTTTGTTATGTCCTTGTAGAAATTATGCCTCTGCGGTTAAATTATATGCGTGTAAAATGTACTGTATCAAAAATACGGTTCACTAACTTATATTTTATTGCAGTAAATATATTTTGAAAAGTAAACAATTGAAAAAAAGTGTAAATAAGTCTGAATTCACACAGTACTAATGAAGCATGGTGACATTAATACAGTAAAGGAGGCAAGACCTGCACTGTGACCTCATGTGAAGTAGCTATATGGATGGGGAAGATATGTTTTTAACTTGAGATGAGTTTCCGTGTCGGTAGATTTGTATGACAATAACCATCGTGAAATAAACTCTCTTTCTAATAGTTTATTCTTTCCCCTCTCTCACAGCTGACATGCCAGGTCTCGCCTCCTCATCTATACTACTAACATGAGGTTACTGTATAGAAAAATTCAAGTTTCTAGCTTAATAAATGTAGGAATTATAACTTTCACACATTTCATCTCGTAACTACTATTTGGCTCCCCCCGAAAGGGATGAGAATCATGGTTCTCTTCTACATCTTAGGCTGAGGAGCGCAATAAAGTATACCTAGTGGTGAAAAGAGAGCCTTATCAAAAAGTTTGAGAAACACTGAACTATAGAATGCAGTTTACTTTTCTCATGTTTACATAAAATATCTGTTACAATAATGTCTAATATAGTATAACCTGCAAGCTGACCATCTCTCGTTCTGATCAAGCCTAGTCAACATATAAAGGCAGTCATGTTACAGAGTTTCTCCAATGACCTATGAAGAGTAATTACGAGGGCTCCGAAGTTGATGAAATATCATAATTTTTCTGAGACAACACAGACAGTGCAGGATGCAATATAAATTCGTTTCATTTCAACATAAACCAAGATAGCCTACTTTTGTCTTGCATTTCTTTGTATTTTCAGGTCTTTTATTATCTATTGGTCATTCTTTAGGAAATGTTCTACTTTTTGTTGCATTTTTGCCTTTTCTGCTTTTGAATGAACAATTTTTTTCAGTGTAATCGTAGTCTATATTCGAGAACCCACTGCAGATTGCTTACCCAGTTCGATTGCATCATACAGGAATTTTCCTTATGCCTGCATCGACCTTGATTCCTGATCACGTGTGTCACGTGCTTCCTCCAATTCAACGCATCAGAACAAATACTGCAGTTGCAGTGCCCGCAGTTAGCATATTATATCTCACATGTGAAGACATAAAAATTCCGAAAGTAAAGCAACTGGCGAT
This sequence comes from Periplaneta americana, assembly GCF_040183065.1. Lineage (NCBI taxonomy): Eukaryota > Metazoa > Arthropoda > Insecta > Blattodea > Blattidae > Periplaneta > Periplaneta americana. Next base: position 81,082,099 of record NC_091128.1, read on the forward strand.
CCATCAAACCCTAGGCCCCCACTTACTGCAATGCTGAATAAGAGGAAGGTCTGGGAATTTCAATTCCTGTCAATATTGAAATGTGCTTTGGCGTGATTTCGAAGACATTCAATATTATTATTATTATTATTATTATTATTATTATTATTATTAGTTACTATTATTGTTATTATTATTGTTACTGTTAAAATCTACGTCAATTTTTTTAAATTTTAATGTCATATTTTCAGAATTTTGAGGTCATTTTATAGGTCATTTTTCTGTGATTTTTAGGTCTTCAACTTCCGAGCCCTATTAATTACTATCAGCGTATTCCGAATCTCACCGGTCCGGTGGCATCAATGACGTCACGTTGCAACGAAAAAAAGCAACAAAACTGCTGGAAGAATAGATGCTGTCATGGCGGCTGTGTAAGTGGTTATCTGTGCTACGCTAGCAAAATTTTGCGAAATTTCCGTACTGCCATCTCGTTCAAATAAAAGAGAGCATAAACAACTTATTTCTTGAACCGGTAGTAATAACTGGTCCGTTGACATGTTCGCTCATAAGCCATTAACATATTGTTTTTACGTTGTGCTCATTACAAACAATACAGCAGAACTAAAGCAGAACACACCGCCATGACACAACAGTGCACGATGTCATTCGTCTGCTAATTCCCGCCCTATACAAGAACCAATCGGATTCAATGATGGCGGCTGATGGAGCCTGCCACCACCTCTGCAAGTTGATGGCACCGGTGCGACACCGGTGGAGCATCAATGACGTCATCGGTGGAATTCGGAACACCGTGATGCCATCGGATTGCTCACCGGTGAGATTCGGAATACGCTCTATATGTACGTTTACCTCTCTACGCGATTCCGTTTTCTGTTAATTGTTATAGAGAATAACTGCGTATCCTATTGTGAACTTGTGGGGTAGCGTATCATTAAACTGCAGTAAAACTCAATAACACACTTGCATTTGCAGACTTACACTTGGAATTTAACAGACTTATCAAGCTATGAAGCTGGAAACTGAAAACTAACTGACAAAAGCTAACTAAACACTTGACTACGTTGGCTACGTTGAGAATGACGTTCCATATGCCTGAGTTATGGATCAATGAACGCAAACATATTTGATGCGCGTATCCCTGGCCGAGAATCTTGTTAAAAGCTCTGTATTATCTTAGTAACTACCTGACGTTACAATCTTTGGGAGGTAACACTGAAGATGATGATTAATGATTATGTTATGAGATGATAGGCTATATAAAAATAATTAATGAGAGCCCAAAAATCAGAATATTCTCAAAAAGCCTACTTTGCAGCGCTATAATTCATAATTATTATTCTGTTTGTTGTAACGGTAGCACGGAGACCGCCACTCTTGCTGTTTGTTTTAGAGTGAACCCTGCTATTGTATCGTAATTACAAAAAGCGCGGAGCTATTAAAGCAGAGTGTCTCTTGCAGCTACTTTCTCTGATGTGAATTTCTTAGCAACCAGGGGTTCTTGCTTTCAGCGGTTTAGTAACTTGTTAACGAAGTCAAGCACAGGAGTAATAAAATTGTTAACCTTTGACCTTCGAGAGAGTTTGTTCACATTGCCAACAAACTAAAAGAGAACAATCCACTAATTTTTGTCACAGAGTCTGTGGCTACGAACCAAGCGAGTCGTGGGTTTCATTTCCGAACGGGAAACTGGAAATTTACCACCTTCTCAGAAATTCGCCCGTGATGCCTAACAAGCGGTTTTGCATTATATTGACAGGAATAAGGAAGAGCTCGTGTCTTAAATGTAATGTTACTGCTACACGCAAGAAATGTTGGGATCCAAGGATTCTTAGAATTATAAAAGGAGGTTGAAATTACACGAAGGCGACACATGGACCTATTTTCTCATTCAGTCCCTTCATCATACTGTGAATAGCATTACCATTTATAGTTTATTTTCTTTATCTGTCATTTAAGAGATATACATAAATTAACTATTTAATATAAGACTAACTGAGGATTGAGATGCTAGAGATTCAATATTCTACTCTGGTAACCCGTGTTCTAATCCCAAAGGGTCCAAGTGAAATTTTTTTGTCCGCAAAAACAGTGCTTGGTGGTCATTTTCGACATTTTCAACTCCGTAAACTCAATAGCCATGTTTAACCCCGTCGTTATCTTTATAATCTCCTTTAATAAGTGGTAATCTTCATCCATACCTCCAACTCCGCTGTCATCTTCATCGAAATCTTCAACACCATCGTCATCCTCATCGGCACTTTCAACTCCGCTATCATCTCATCGTCACCTTGCAACTTCGTCGTTATCTTCGAAATCTTCAACTCTACTTTTATCTTTATCGACCCTTTCAACGCCGTCGTCAACCTCATTGACATCTTCAACTCTGATGTCATCTTCATCGACACTTTCATTTCCGTCGTCATCTTCACCGACACCTTCAATTCTATTGTCATATTCTTCCACATCTTCCACTCCTCTGTCATCTTCATAGACACCTTCAACTCCGTCGTTATCTTCAATACCTTTAATTCCGCTATCATCTTCTTCGACACTGTCAACTCTGTCGTTACTTTTTTCGACACCCTCAACTCCGCTGTCATCTCCATCGACACCTTCAACATTGTCATCTTTACCGCCATGTTCAACTCCGCCGTCATATTCATCGTCATGTTCAATTCCAGTGCCATCTTATATCTTCAACTCTATTCATATCTTCATCGTTATGTTCAACTCTATTGAAATCTTCATCGTTATGTTCAATTTCCTTCAAATCTTTATCGTTATATTCAACTTCTTTGGACTCTCCATATTCAACTCCGTAATCAAGTTTATCATGCCCTCAAATCCGTCACCTTCACCGTCATGTTCAACTCCGTGTTATCTTCAAAGTCACCTTGAACTCTTCCGAAGTCTTTGTCAACTCTACTGTTATATACATCAACACCAACTCCATCGTCATTTGTTGTCACCTTTACCATCATCTTCAGCTTCACAATCTTCATCGTCATCTTCAAGTCGGTCGTGATATTCATCGTCAATTTCAACTTTATTCTCGTCATCATGTTTAAGTCGGTCGTAATCTTCATCGTAAACTTCAACTCAGTTATTATCTTTGTCGACTGCAAGCTATCGTCTTCTTCATCGTCATGTTCAACTCTGTCATGAAATTCACCTCCGTTATTTTTACATCTTCATCCTCAAAATCTTGTCATATTTTAATCATAGGCCTAATTTTTATTTATTATCGTGTTTTTTAACATCGTTACTACAATGTTTTAAGAATATATGACCATTTAATTATCATTACAATTCCTCAGCACTGTTATTAATTTTTCTTTTCCAACTTCATCTTCGTCATAATCTTCTTGATTGTGGCTAACGTTAACATTTTAATATTTTTCATTGCTGCTACTTTGACAATCATTATCATCATTATGTCATTAACAACCATCCTGTTCACTAGCATTGTTAATACTATCATCTTCTTAATCGCCATCATCAAAATCGTAGTACTCAGCACCAACATCAAAATAATATTCCTCATTGTCTTCATTATCGTCAGAGTCAGTATCTACATTTATCTTACAAAATCATTTTCGTCAATAATTTTCCAATTCTTTATACATTTTTTTTAAGAATCTCACTTTGTGAAGAGTAGTTTTATAAAGAACAGACTAAAAGTTCGAGAGTGAATGGAAGTGAAACATCTGAAAGCCACAGTAAGTCGAGAAAGAAGAGCTAAGACCTTGACGCTGTGTGAATTCTGTAACCCTAGGGGAGTTAGAATGTTATACAAACTTTGCTCTCCTTGGAAAACTTTTAAATTTGTCAACGCAAACTTGTAAAAGTCCATTCTATTCACTGTAAAGGTAGTAGATATGAGAAGTTCAGAGTGTAATACGATAACACTAGGAGCCTTTCCTCGGATTACTTAAGTTTTCAAGTACCTGGCATTGCTGTTATAAAATGACGAAGCATCAACTTTCTGACCCAGTTATAAGATGCCTTTTAAGAATGAAAACAATCATAAGTCATAACATAATAAATTCGAGACGAATTTTCTTACTTCAAAAATATTAAACAACTTTGGAAAAGATATCGACAGGTCACTCTGCCAATTGAAACTTTCTTATAAAATCATGGGGAATCCAGGTAAGATACAATGCTTCCAGAGAAAGATTTTCATAGTGTATTCTCAATATTACTACTAGAAGGCTTTATTTATATGTAAATATTGTTCGCCCACGCGATGTTTATGTTTCGGAGACTGCTCATGTCACTTCAATAGTTCAACTCCGCTTCCTCTCCCGGTGTCCTACAATTCATGTCTGAACATGTTCCCTGATGGTTTCACGACAGTATATTTTTATTCGCGAAGATGATTTAATAGTTAACTGTAGATCAACGCATTTTTTTTGTAAACGTTATTTAAAATACAAATTAGCTTGTGAGCATGCGGAATTTATTTAGACATCAATTACATATTTCCAGAACTGAAATACGCGATATCATACTAAAATTTTAACTCATTGGGGTCAATCAGAATGTGTTTTTACCATGCACAGCCTGTTTAGCCAAGGAAGGACAACATTTCCAGCATCTTCTATCGGGTAGGATTTTATACCAATTTTAGGAAGCGGTGTTGAAGTACGGGAGCTGGCGGGGCGACAAGATTAGTAACCGAGACATAAAACATCATGTGAGCGGATGAGGTTTATAAATATAACCCTGTATACAGAAACGACAATAGATCAAGATCAGTTTACTTTCATGTCGGAAATACGGAATAACATTTGGACAAATGCAGACATCATTTGCAATGTTCGCTAGGAATTAAGCTCAAGGGGTGAAAAATTAGTCCCGAGATTAAATAGGTGTTGAATTATACTGTTGAACATTGTAACTTATAGGTCTAATAGCCCCCATTTTCACAAACCAGAAAATCACGCAAGTATCTACACAACGTAACACGTATTCGTATGGCAATTTAATTACATTTACATTTGAGCCTTTCTGATTCGATATAGGCCTACTCACATGGTAAAGGTATCCCCCTCACACGCCATGAAGGCACTTGGGGGGGCATGGAGGTAGAGAGCCCCATGCTTTCCATGACCTCGGCACTAGAATGATGTGATGTGGTCGGCACCACGCTCTGACCGCCTTTTACCCCCGGGAAAGACCCGGTACTCAATTTTATAAGAGGCTAAGTGAACCTCGGGGCCGTTCTGGAAGTTTGGCAACGAGAGAAATCCCATCACCACTTGGGATCGAACCCCGGGCCTTCCAGTCCGTAGCCAACTGCTCTACCAACTGAGCTATTTGGCCGCTGGTAAAATTAATGTTCTGGGAACAGTAAGTTAATTAATTAGTAAAATATCGCTGCAATCGAAAAGTATTGGGAATAAATTTGAATAATGAACAAAAAAAATTTCCTTCCCAGGCAGGATTCGAACCACGAAAGTCTTAGTTACCAGTCTATCGTGCTCTGGAGTGAACAAGGCTCTGAAATCAGCTACAAGGGTCGGTCCGGTTTTTTTTGTCACTACTGTACATTATAGGAGAAATAAAATAGCAATTAAAATATGTAAACTGAAATAATTAGCAACAAATATAACAATATATGTCAGCATTTGTACATACGCAGTCAGTGGGTTAGCGGAATGCGTACCTGTTGAGACAACCCCGCGTACCACTAGGGGTACCCTGTACCATAGCTGGAATACCACTGTATTATATGATTATAAATGCACCAAAGCGCATTTTGTATTGAGCCAGTGTAGCGATGTCAACAGCAAGCGCATTTTATAACCCTGAAGCCATTCGCGGACACCAAGCGCAGGAAGTCAGTGGTGTACAAAGAGTAGGCGGGTGTCAAACGTGTAGACAAAATGTGATATCGACTACAGAATTTTAAAATACATACCCATGGCTCTTTTCTACATTGCTTTTGTAAAAACTATGAGTAATAGTTGAATAGGCCTATAGCAATATTGAAATTAGTAAAATAAATAAACAAAATTCACTCACAAGGTATAGTGCCATATTATAACATAAAAATGCACTTCAAAGTGAAACTGTGTTCAACATCCAGTTATATTTTGTATCGGTACTACCTAAAATCTAAATTACGTATTTCTACCGATTTAAATAACAGTAATAGTTCTTCTGTAAGCACGAGGTTTTAATTTATATCACGAACAAAAGTTACAAACTGTGAGGTGTCAGACACGTCTGTGCTTTCATCAAGAATAATGAGAAAGAAATAGATTCTATAAGTAAGTTTTTACTTCTTTCTTCAATATCACCTGCTAATTCTTGTATCACCTTGGCAACAGTGTTCCTAGATAAATGTATATCTATGTACTTTCTTACATCATTGGAAAATATCTAGGCCACAGTGTCTAGAATACAATTTCAAATTTCAAATTCAAATTTATTTCAAATATACAGAATAAAGAAATATAATTACAAAACAAACAAGGAGAAATACAAATAAAATAATACAAGCAATATAAAAAGAAGATACAGTAGTATTAACAAAATTTGAGACCGAATGAGCAGCGCTCGTGCTCGGTCACAGTTCAGATATAATATTAAAATAAAAAGTAATAATATAAATAAATAAGTAAAATAAAATAGGAACTAAAATATAATTACAGCGGCAATGGAATTATATAATATAATATTAACACTATAGAAGAATAATATCGCACGTGAAAAGTAGGACTAATATATATTTCAAAATTATAGAATACAAATATAATATAGATTGATTATGATTAATTCATACACATAGGCTATAAATTTATTTAATCAAATTGAAGATATTAACACGTTTCTAATTTTCTTGTTATATGTTAGTGGGTTACATGTTAGAAGTTCTGGGTGTAATTTAGTTAAAGCATTGTACAACCGAGGGCCAAAATTTATGCTATGCTTTAGACCAGCAGATGTGAGATATTTAGGTTCTACTAATGTTGAATTAATATTTCGTCTTGTGTCATAATTGTGTGTCTGTAATACAAACTTATTACGATTTTTATGATAAAATTTTAACAGCGTATACTTATAAATTTGTTCAATATTAAATACATTAAATTCAGAATAAATTAATTTAGTTGGATAATCAAAACGTTTCTTCAAACAAATTTTAATTATTCGTTTTTGTAGTAAATTTAACGGACTAAGATTAATTTTTGTACTTCCACCCCAAACAATTATACCATATTGAATGATAGACTGAATAATGGCCAAATAAACATTTCGTAGAACTCTAATAGGTAAGTAGCATCGAAGATTAACGAATTTATAAATTGTTTTACGAAGCCTCTTACAAAGATAAGTAATGTGATGAGGCCATTTCAAATTCTGATCAATAATGATACCCAGATATTTGACATACGTGGCTTCTTTCAAAGGTGGACATTTACAACTTTTGGGATCTAAACCATTTTCACTGTGTATTATAAGTCTATATTTATCGCTAAATTTTAAATGTTGAACACTGGCAGCTGTTAACGAAAAAGGAACAATTGAACGGTCCATCAGAAAAAGGATGACATGTCTTTGCATTTTTAGGGACATCTTGTAACTGACTGATTAAAATGACATACTTTTTCATCAGATACTGGATTCTGCAAAATAAGGAAAGTTTTTAGTAAATTATTGTGAGTTGATTCATTTTTAAAAAATAGAAACGAAAACTAATGCGATTTGTAATTCATTTAATATACTTAGATCAGAAGTTAATTCTTTATTAAGTTTCGCTTTGTGATCACTTCAAATATTTTTTATATTTTTCATCGTGATATTTTTCATAATGTCTTTCCACATTACATTTTTTTTTTTTTGTGATGATAAATTTTTTGCATATTATGCACTGTCCGTCCTCAACATATTCTTTACCCAAAAATAAAAGTCTACCTTCTGGGTTAAATCCTAGATCATATACCCTATACCCAAATTGCTCCGCCTTTGATTCTTTGATGGTAACAACTTTTGTCAAGTTTACTATGCTACCATCTAGTTGTTACATAAGGAGTCACGTCATAACTCCCATTTGAATTGCATTAGCGACTATACTGCGTTGGTTTACAGCGGACGAGTGGCGATCCTGGCGGTTGTTCTCTTCAAAGTGCTATCGATTTTAACATATTTTGGATGAGCTATCTGTTATATATATATATATATATATATATATATGATGTATGGTTAAATATACTATATACATCGTAATGTCGCTGTAGGTACATTAAATTTCTTATAGATAATATATTTTTACACATCCATCCTGATTGCGGTTTGAAACCTTGAGTAGCCAATCTTCATGCTAAGATTGAATAATAGCTACTGTTGATCTAGAACTAGTAGAGCGATTTGAGTGTCAATTAATAGTATTCATAATTAGACTGATATTCCTAACGTAATTTAATCTTATAATGAACAAAAATGGACCATCTTCCCATAAGTAAACATATAAATATACAAAAGAGTTGATTAGTTCTTCTCATCACCCTAAAAAAAAACAATTATACACGCCATCGTGTTGTTTTTAGTAGGCACTGTAAAGCAAGCCAGCCCTATATTTCGTATTATCAGTGTATATATTCACCCCTGCCACTCTTCTTAAAGCGAAAGAGAAGAACAGTGCAGAAGCCCGGAAACACGGATGCTTGCACCGCGGGCGAAGAACACATCGCGGGCTGATTCTGAGATGACTGCCGTAGTGCATGTACAGATACGGAAATAAAATTTGGAGCTCCCTTACTGTGTTAAGTTTCGCTTACGACACACTGCGCATGTGCAGTAAACAAGAGCCCCTGTATGTATGCTACTTGTGGACAGTCGTGTGAAATTGTCGCTTACATAGGGGAAAGGACTCTAAGACTACGCACATAAATTAATTTGCTTGTCAGCATTAAAGTTGAGTGATAAAGTGAAAACTTTTTATGTCATTGACGTTATTGAACATTGTTTATTTAAACGTTAAACACAAATCAGTAACACAAGAAATTATAGATGAATATTGGCCCTTTAATAAAAATCTGGGCATTGCGCACTCTTGTAGGAAGAAGCATCTAAGAGTGCGCATACAGTCCTTCAAGAGTACGCGCTAACACATGTCACATATAAATCCACCAGTTTCCTCATAGCACGAGCAGGTTTCATGCCACCATTCTTTGCAGTTTTCACATTGCACCCAGTCTTCTGTCAACGGTTCCTGATATTTTTTACCACAACCTGGACAGAAAATATTGCAGTTTTCTTTGGATGTTGTGGGAGTTTCAGGGTCAATCCTCAGTCGCTTTTTCTCCTTTGACCAAATGGACTTCTGATCATTTCCTTCGGTTTGTTTCCTCCCAGATGTCTCCAGAGCATTCTTGTATGGAAATGAAGTCATTATTTCTGATTTCTTCCCCGTCTTCCAGTGTAATGCAGTAGTAAATAATATATTTATACAATAGCAATGTATTTAAAAAGCATGCCTTAAAAGTGTTGTTTGCAAAACCAGGAGAAAAGCCAATGTTGTTTTTTCGAAGTTATTTAAATTCTTCCCTGTTTTAGGTACAGATCTCGGATTATATCTCCGCTAGTGAGGGGCCGGTAAAACAACTTAATTATCTTACTCGTGGGCGACAGAGCATTAAAAAGCATTGCCAACTCATCTCTTTCCCTCCTCCTCCCTACCGAAAACGTGACGTTGCACAGAGGCAGAGATACAATCCGAGACCTGTATATTAATATTTTCTAGATGAGACGAACAATTTCTGAGCACTCTGTATTTCCGCTTTTTGCACTTCTCTGTTTCTCTGCATACATGTGACACGGTTGATACTCTTGTTGAACACGCCTCGGCAGTTAGTTCTTAATACTTAGGAAAGTTTTTCTTCGGAAGAATATTTTCTGAAGAAATTGTAAACACTAAATATAACACGTATTTAAATGCTGGCAATGGAATTAAAGTAGTGAAAAATTGGCTTGACTCTAATCTCCTGTCCTTAAATACTAACAAAACTACCTATATTACATCTTCTTTAACAACGAAAGGTTTACCTCCACCTATGAATAATATGTCATGTAATGAATTAACAAATAATTATTGTAATTGCCCACGCCTAACACCTTCCACACAAGTTAAATATTTAGGAATTATTATAGATCAGCATTTACGTTGGGATAAACAATTTGATTTCATGTGTACAAGTATAAGAAAGGCAATTCATAAATTCATAATACTTCGAAATTTTATCACTAAGGAGGCATTGAGGACAATATTTTTAGCTTAGTACAATCATTAATACAATATGGTATAATAAACTGGGGTGGAGTAGCATCATCTGTACTTAATCCATTAATTATTTTACACAGGAGATTAATAAATATTTGTCTGACCAAAAATATGGATTACTCAGCAAATTTAATTTATACAGATTTTAATGTATTAACTATTGAAGAAATTTATAAATATAGTTTACTTACTTATTACCACAAAATGTCCACACCTGTGGAGTAACGGTCAGCGCGTCTGGCTGCGAAACCAGGTGGCCCGGGTTCGAATCCCGGTCGGGGCAAGTTACCTGGTTGAGGTAAATGCTGGGTAACTTTCGGTGCTGGAACCCGGACTCATTTCACCGACATTATCAACTTCATATCATTCAGACGCTAAATAACCTAGATGTTGATACAGCGTCGTAAAATAACCCAATAAAATAAAAGAAACACACAGAAATCAAATAAAACATAAATCTAATCGACATGAATATAGTACTCGAAGACAAAAGTCTACTTTCCCATTAATTGAGCCTAAATGTCATACAAGAGCAGCTCTTAAACATGGTGCTAGTTTCGGCCCAAGACTTTATAATAAAATTACAAACCATTTTCCAAATTTGAAACATTTTAAAATTGAAGCTTTTAAAAAAGAAATTTATAAAATTATTCATGATAGCCTATATAACATTAACAAATGTATCTTTTAACCTTTTATTTCTGTCGACTATATTCATGTTTTTATTTAATATCACTGGCATGTCTGATTGTCAATTTATATTAAACATGTATTTTTCTCTCTTTTTCTCTTTCTTATTTTTTGCTCTTGTATGTTATTTATTGGTTTTAATCACGTTACTTACTATATTTAGTAAACTGTCCTTGTAAATTTTATGTTATATTATTGGCTAAGACCACACCGTACACGAGCCTGGCCCTTACGGTAGTGGCTAGAAACATTTTTGTTTTATAAATTTAATTTGTACTTACTAGTGAAATAATAGTTAAATAATAGTTACTAGTTAAATAAATAAAATAAATAAATAAATAAATAAATAAATAAATAAATAAATAAATAAATAAATAAATAAATAAATAAATAAATAAAATTTTCCGAACTTTGCTACTATATCCACTGGATCTATTACTTTCACTAGCACTGACCTTGCTGAATGACATAATTGAATAATAAACAAATCAAATAATAAACTGATAAGAACACATAGAAAATGATTGTTACGAACGAATTATTTATTTCACTGACAGACACTAAGATTGTCGAGTACCCAAACACAACGCAAATAGAAATCGAACTGGCATTCTTTACTCTAGCTTCATAATTACTTTTTATCGGCTGTTTATATTGCTGAAATGATATTGTTTACATTTAATAGTCTTGGTGCTTCGAGAGACTTTCTTACCGACACGCAGTTTTGTAAACATTACACATGGCAGACTGTTAAAAACCCTGAATCAGCAGGGACGTGATTAAGTTGCATAAAATGCGACCCCACTTGGCGTAGAAATGAGATTCTCGTTTCTATATATTCATAAAAATAATATAATTCAACCTAATCACACGTAGAGACTCTGTCACGAAGAACTTATCCGAGCGCATGTATTATTTTTACAAGCGCCGTCAACGAATGTCTGTACGTGGCAACGCAGCACTATTGCTACTGGCTATTGCTGTATAAGCAAACACGCCCCAAACGCCAGGAGATTTGGACCGTACTGTCGACCGTCCCTCCTCCTCCTCCCCTTCAACCCTTCTCACATTCTCTTTCGCTATCTGTCCTTATTTACATATCACATGCATAGAGTTCATCATTGTAGTTGGCTTCTGGCTGTAGTATTCTGAGATTGCTGTGGCTATTAATTTTGATCTCGTCTCTGAACTTACCGTCCCTCGAGAAGAGAACACAGGAATGTATTCTGGTTACGATCTTTGTCTATTACTTTGCCGGAGAACAGCCGAGTGGGCAGATGGTAATCGATTTATTTTTAAATAGACCTCCTATTCCCAGATTATTTCTTCTAACAAAACACAGTAGGTAGAAATGAGGATATGAGATATGAATGCAGACATTGTTCAAATACGATTGAAGATAACCATATTCCCAAGAGTCATAAATCGGACGTAAAATTGAATGTGAATAGATCAGTAGAGCAATAGAGGGATAGATAGAAGTAGCAACTACAGAGAAGCCGCGAATATTCTGTTACGACTATCATTATTTGTAAGAGTAAAAAATACACGAAAGCATAACACGTGCTCTAACACAGAGCACAAATTTCAACTGATTGAACAGTTAGGATTTTTTACTTAGAACCAGTGGCGGTGCGTCAATAAGAACACAAGAGCACGTGAACACCTTGTTTCCATTAATGCACGACTAGTTTTATTATTTAATACCGTACTGATGTAATGGGGATGTATAATATCAGAATCGAGTATTTTAAACTTCCCGCATCTTGCATAACCTCCTTATGTAAACTTGGCAACATGCGTTCACGTACAAGCCGTGCTCTATTCAAGAAGCTTCCAGGAATTTCACGCATGCGCGGGAGAAAATTGTCTTTCGCTGGTCGCTTATGACTCGTCAAGAGCACAAAGCGTTAAGTGAACAGTGAATCTTTCCTACAGAAGTCAGGTACATCGATGCCTATCGTTCACGTGCTATATCTCGAGGAAGAAATTTAACAGTCTATATTTTAGCCTTTAGGTGTCAGCATTTCTCACTTTCGAACGTTTACTGTGTGCTGCTACGACAGTGTAGTTTGTGAATTACTGTACTTTGACGTCAGCATAATAGCATAGTTTGGCTTTCAAACACGTGCTGGCTGAATGTGACGATGGTATGAATTTAAATGTCTGTATGGTGGTGTATATTATTTAAGGATAATATTTACTGGCATGTATTTATAGTAATCAATTTATACGAATGGGATTACAGTATTGGTATAGGCTATAGTTTATCAATGTGTTGTAAACAAAATAAATTACTGAATACACGCTTTTGTAAATAACGGCACTGTGGTATGTATTAATTTTTAACAAACGTAAACAATGAACTCTGTTAAAGCAATTTTGAACAGTAAAGAACTGTAAACTGGCTTACTAGGAAATAAAAAAATGGGTTTCATCATCACCATCATCATCATCATCATCATTATTATTATTATTATTATTATTATTATTATTATTATTTTTTTTTTTTTTATTATTATTATTATTTGGAAATTGAAATACACACTGCTGAGCCATTTATACCCCAACCCACACTTTCTGAAATCGAAATTGCTATAGAAAATCTGAAAAATTATGTCTCCAGGTATCGATCAAATGCCAGCAGAATTAATCCAAGAGGGTGGAAGTGCATTATCTAACGAAATTTATAAGCTTGTACTTGCTATTTGGGAAAAAGAAATTGTACCAGAACAATGGAAGGAGTCTATAATCGTACCTATCTTTAAGGAGGGGGAAAAGACTGACTGCAATAACTTTCGAGGAATATCACTTTTGTTGACGTCGTACAAAATTTTGTCCAATATTCTTTTGAGAAGATTAACACCACATGTAGATGGAATTATTGGGGATAATCAGTGTGGTTTTAGGCGTAATAGATCAAATATTGATCAGATATGTTTTATTCGACAGATAATGGAGAAAAAATGAGAGTATAAGGGTATAGTGCATCAGTTATTCATAGATTTCAAAAAGGCATATGACTCGGTTAAGAGAGAAGTTTTATATGATATTCTTATTGAATTTGGTATTCCCAAGAAACTAGTTCGATTAATTAAAATGTGTTTCAGTAAAACGTACAGCAGAGTCCGTCAGATGCGTCTCCAATTCACTGTGGGCTAAAGCAAGGAGATGCACTATCACCTTTACTTTTTAACTTTGCTCTAGAGTATGCCATTAGGAACGTCTAGGATAGCAGAGAGGGTTTGGAATTGAAAGGGCTACATCAGCTGCTTGTAGGCTATATGCGGATGACGTGAATATATTAGGAGAAAATCCAGAAACGATTAGGGAAAACACGGAAATGTTACTTGAAGCAAGTAAAGACATAGGTTTAGAAGTATATCCCGAAAAGACAAAGTATATGATTATGTCTCGTGACGAGAATATTGTACGAAATGCAAATATAAAAATTGGAAATTAATCTTTTGAAGAGGTGGAAAAATTCAAATACCTGAGAGCAACAGTAACAAATATAAATGATACTCGGGAGGAAATTAAACACAGAATAAATATGGGAAATGCCTGTCATTATTCGGTTGAGAAGTTTTTATCATTCAGTCTGCTGTCCAAAAATATGAAAGTTAGAATTTATAATATACATATTACCGGTTGTGCTTTATGGTTGTGAAACTTGGACTCTCACTTTGAGAGAGGAACAGAGATTAAGGGTGTTTGAGAATAAGGTGCTTAGGAAAATATTTGGGGCTAAGAGAGATGAAGTTACAGGAGAATAGGGAAAGTTACACAACACAGAACTGCACGCATTGTATTCTTCGCCTGACATAATTAGGAACATTAAATCCAGACGTTTGGGATGGGCAGGGCATGCAGCACGTATGGGCGAATCCAGAAATGCATATAGAGTGTTAGTTGGGAGGCCGGAAGGAAAAGCACCTTTGGGGAGGCCGAGACGTAGATGGGAAGATAATATTAAAAAGGATTTGAGGGAGGTGGGATATGATGATAGAGACTGGATTAATCTTGCTCAGGATAGGGACCAATGGCGGGCTTATGTGAGGGCGGCAATTAACCTCCGGGTTCCTTAAAAGCCAGTAAGTAAGTATTATTATTATTATTATTATTATTATTATTATTACTATTATTATATGTTTTGAATTTATGTACGGTTTTTTCGATAGTGAAACATTGGAATCATGACATTTCATATTAGGCCAACGTACGATTTCAAATTCTCGTCGATTTTGGAACACAAAATTGTGAACACAAATAATATTTTATCACGAGCCGCCACTGCTTAGAACTATGTAATTTTATTCAGAAATGTAGCTCGATTAACGACATTAACAAATTGTGATATTAGAATCGCTTGCAACCTCGAACAAATAAATGTAACGATACCAAATGTATAGCACAGTACAGACAAAGGCGTCCCTAACTGTAAGTATTTTACCACTTACGATGATTCAGTGGTCAGACTTTCAGTCATTTACGCAGGGAGCCCGGATTCAAATCTCGGTCAGACTTGGGATCTCCATAGTGACACTTCTGGCGGACAACTTCGCAGTTGGTGTTTTTTCCTCGGGGTTCTGCTGTTTCCCCATATTAGGCATCTACATAATTTCGTCAACATCCCTCCATTTCATCATTCCATAGCATTCCCCGGATGCCGGCTGGCGACGCACGGAGGGGGGCTGGTCTAGGGACGAGTAGGGTTGGTCGCTCGAAACCTGGGTATACAGCGAATCTTAGTGTATGCAGCGAACTTCAGTGTAGTGTACGCAGCGAATCTTAATGTATTCAGCGAACTTTAGTGTAGTGTACGCAGCGAATCTTAATGTATTCAGCGAACTTTAGTGTAGTGTACGCAGCGAATCTTAATGTAATCAGCGAACTTTAGTGTAGTGTACGCAGCGAATCTTAATGTATTCCGCGAACTTTAGTGTAGTGTACACAGCGAATCTTAAAGCGGCTACACACGACCCAATCTGCAGGGTCCGATTTACAGGGCCGATCGGGTGGTGTGTAGGCTTGCCGGGACAGCAAACCTCGTGTCGAGTGGTTGGTTCGGGCAGCCAACCAATCTCCTGACTCCCCCACTCCAACACCCTGCAAGTTGGGTCGTGTGTAGCACAATCGGGCAGATTTCTTGTCAGTTGCAGCTTGCAGAAGTGGCGTTTATGAAGAACTGAGAGCAGTGACAGTGAGTGCCACGTGAAATGAAGGAAAAGGAGAAAAGCCTGGAAGGATATTTTTGAACTCTATAAAGATATGCCTTGTTTATGGGACATTTCAAACGCAAATTATCTGAACAGAGATGTGCGTAATCAGGCTTTAGAAATTCTTTTTGAAAAATACAAATTATGTAGTGCAGAGCATGCCAACGTTATCAATATGCACACCTATGCTTTGTCGAAAATATGAGAAGAGTTTAAATGTTTTCTTATTTTTAAGAGGTTAGGTACAGCTTACAGCAGTAAAATTTTGGAAATATTAAACATTTTTCCCCTCCATTACTGTATCTTGTACAATAATGAAAATTAATATGTATAAAACACTGTCCTTCTGCTTGCTTACTTACTTACTGGCTTTTAAGGAACCCGGAGGTTCATCGCTGCCCTCACTTAAGCCCGCAATTGGTCCCTATCCTGAGGAAGATAAATCTTCCCTATCATCAAAGCCCACCTCCCTCAAATCTATTTTAATATTATCTTCCCATCTACGTCTCGGCCTCCCCAAAGGCCTTTTTCTCTCCGGCCTCCCAACTAACACTCTATATGCATTTCTGGATTCGCCCATATGTGCTACATGCCCTGCCCATCTCAAACGTCTGGATTTAATGTTCATAATTATGTCAGATGAAGAATACAATGCATGCAGTTGTGTAACTTTCTCCAATCTCCTGTAACTTCATCCCTCTTAGCCCCAAATATTTTCCTAAACAATTTATTCTCAAACACCCTTAACCTATGTTCCTCTCTCAAAGTAAGAGTCCACGTTTCACAGCCATAAAGAACAATTGGTAATATAACTGTTTTATAAATTCTGTCAGATTTTTGACAGCAGACTGGATGATAAAAGCTTCTCAACCGAATAATAACAGGCATTTCCCATATTTAGTCTGTGTTTAATTTCCTCCCGAGTATCATTTATATTTGTTACTTTTGCTCCCAGGTATTTGAATTTTTATCACCTCTTCAAAAGATAAAATTTCCAATTTTTATATTTCCATTTCGTACAATTTTCTCGTCACGGGACATAATCGGGATTTACTTTCAAACCTATCGCTTTAGATTAGATTAGATTAGATTTATTTATTTAACCTGGTAGAGATAAGGCCGTCAGGCCTTCTCTGCCCCTCTACCAGGGGATTACAACTATAACATGAACAATAAGATTACAATTAATATTAAATTTACAATTACAATTACAATAAAAATTAAAGTACGACAAGAATACCTGATTAATGAAAGCTAGACATTTTATCATAGAAGTTAAGAACAAAGACTTGCTTCAAATAAAATTTCCGTGTTTTCCTTAATCGTTTGTGGATTTTCTCCTAACAAATTCACGTCATCCGCATAGACAATTGTCCTTCTGCTATATGAAAAAAATATTTTTACAGTTAAAAAAAATTATTTACTTTTTTTTTTTTTTCAAAATTCAGTTCACTGTGCAGTGATGATGCGTTTCCCACATAACTAAAAAACTATCCAACGTTCTGTGATGAAATTTTTTGTGTGTATTTACGCATGCCATATCTACAATATGATGCAAGATGACTTCTCTACAGTTGATAGATTGTCTGATAAAAAATAAATTCATTTTAAAAAGTGGTAAAACATCAGTATTTTCTATTACACAAAATAAAAAAAAAAGATTGTTTATTAAGGACTGCAGTTGAAAGAGCATGATATTGTAAACATGAGTTTCAGCAATAAAATAAAAAAGAGAGAACATGAAAAGCTAACAAGTTTTTAAGTTATGAGGGAAACGCTTCATCATTGCACAGTGAACTTTCAACATTTTGAATCTTGAAAAAAAATGTATTTTTTTTAATCGGAAATTTTTTGTTTTTTGTTTTTTTTCATATAGTACCTGTTTATCGTTCTGTAACAACAAACTCAATGCAATTCCAATTTTTTGAAACTTGGAAGTGAACGAGCCATGATATATCTTTTCACAACGGAGCGGATCAGCCTACTGCAGGTTGGGTCGTGTGGAGAGCAGAACCAATTCGTCCGACCCAACCGCCCTGCAAATCGGACCCTGCAGATTGGGTGGTGTGTAGCCGCTTTTAGTGTAATCAGCGAACTTTAGTGTAGTGTACGCAGCGAATCTTAGTATAGTCAGCGAACTTTATTGTAGTGTACGCAGCAAATCTTAGTGTAATCAACGAACTTTAGTGTAGTGTAGGCAGCGAATCTTAGTGGAGTCAGCGAACTTTAATGTAGTGTACGCAGCAAATCTTAGTGTAATCAGCGAACTTTAGTGTAGTGTAGGCAGCGAATCTTAGTGGAGTCAGCGAACTTTAATGTAGTGTACGCAGCGAATCTTAGTGTAGTCAGCGAACTTTAGTGTAGTGTACGCAGCGAATCTTAGTGGAGTCAGCGAACGTCAGTGTAGTGTACGCAGCGAATTTTAGTGTAGTCAGCGAACTTTAGTGTAGTGTACGCAGCGAATCTTAGTGAAGTCAGCGAACTTTATAGTAGTGTACACAGCTAATCTTAGTGTAGTCAGCGAACTTTAATGTAGTATACGCAGCGAATCTTAGTGTAGTCAGCGAACTTCAGTGTAGTGTACACAGCGAATCTTAGTGTAGTCAGCTAACTTTAGTGTAGTGTACGCACCAAATCTCAGTGAAGTCAGCGAACTTCAGTGTAGTGTACGCAGCGAATCTTAGTGAAGTCAGCGAACTTTATAGTAGTGTACACAGCTAATCTTAGTGTAGTCAGCGAACTTTAATGTAGTATACGCAGAGAATCTTAGTGTAGTCAGCGAACTTTAGTGTAGCGTACGCAGCAAATCTTAGTGTAGTCAGCGAACTTCAGTGTAGTGTACGCAGCGAATCTTAGTGAAGTCAGCGAACTTCAGTGTAGTGTATGCAGCGAATCTTAGTGAAGTCAGCGAACTTCAGTGTAGCGTACGCAGCGAATCTTAGTGTAGTCAGCGAACTTTAGAGTAGTATAGGCAGCAAATCTTAGTGTAGTCAGCGAACTTCAGTGTAGTGTACGCAGAAAATCTTAGTGTAGTCAGCAACCTTAGTTTAGTGAGTTTAGGAATCCACCTAGTTTGATTATTAGCGCAATGTATCTTGAAATACTTGCTTCCTCCTAAATTCAATCAAATTCAAACCGTAAACAGACCCTTAAAATAGGCGAGACGAAGGGGACAAAACATATCTCGAAAACTGCATTTCGGCGCCCATTTTATGGACATAATTCCTTGCCATATCAAGCTTCCGGACGTTTGAGGTGTCAATCGATCGAGCGCGATGAGGGCGACTAAATGGACGCCAAAATAAAACTATGCGAGTAAATTGGATCCTCAACTTTCAACAAGTAGTCGTGAAAATTTGTGAACGTTCAAATGATTCGAAATTCAGACACTGAGAGAATTCGAGAGTAAACGTGCACGACATGACAAAAGGGCATCCCAAGACGAATCAAGAAAGCCCAAGATTATCACTCAGAGAGAGCTCAAGAGAGCAGCAGCGCACGTGAGTTCCATGAAATCTATGGCTGTAGAACGGCAGGGCTATAGCCCTGGTAGAACAGTGACATGTCATTGCAACGGTTTACATCGGCTCAAACAATGAATCCAGTTACTTCACAACACCAGACGCGGAAAGGTGGTCACCATGTCCTAGTGGTACCCATGAAGAGTCAGCAGCTCTTGAACGCCCGAGACTGTACTGAGATCACGTATCAGCAGAGAATCGACGAAGCGTTAATCGGAGCAGAGTGTGAGCATCTGAACCGTTGCTGACATTCGTAATTCTACGTCTATAAAGTCTCCGGCTCACTTCGCTAGTGAGCTACTGCTGTTTTTTTTCACAAACACTTTCTCAATTTTAAGTTGAATGTCAGGTATATCTAACACCATGATAAGTAATCTAGCTCATATCACCGAAATAAAATCCTTCTATTATCAATTTCATCTGTGAAAGATCACTACACCATTAGAACAGAAATTTGGATTTTAAAGGACGATAAAATTCTTAACATAGCTTCCTCCGGAAGTGAAGTAAAGAAGTGAGTGCTGTGTCGCACATTCAAAATGACACGTAAAGAAACGCCGTCCCTGACAGGATGCTACAGGCAAAATGTGTCGCCAATTTCTCACCAACGTTGAATTTCAAGCTAAATAACAATTTTGCGAATTATTTCAGACTTAAAATAAAAAAGTTGTAATAACGAAATGTGTTTTAACTGAATTTAACTTGTTACGAACGAGCTATTTTGCAATGTGTCATAGAGAAAACGTAAAAATATTTTATGAATTTCGACGTAACCGCAACAAAAAACCTGACATGTCTTTTTCCACATATCGTCATTTTTTCCCATCATTTCGTCTTCTTTTTTCCCGCCTATTCGTCTTCTTTTTCCTAGTTATTTCGTCTTCATCTTTATTGTTATGTAAACTTCTTCCTTGTTATTTCGTCACCTCCTTTCTCGTCATTTCATCTTCTATTTCGTATTTTAGTTATCTTCTCTCTCGTTTTTCGTCATTTTCCCCGTCGTTGTCGTTTTTCTTGACATTTCTTCACCTGTCCTCAAGTAATTTCCCTCATCCTATCGTCGTCTTCTATCTCATAATTTCTTATTCTTTTTCGTCAAATTATTATCTCTCTCATCCTTTAATCACCTTCTCTCTCATCTTTTCGTCAACTTTTTCTCGTCATTTCGTCACCTTCTTCCTCATTTCGTCATTTTCTCTTCTATAAATTTCGTCACAAACTCTCTTGTGTATTTCGTAATCTTCTCTCCCAACTATTCGTTATCTTCCTACCCGCCTTTTCGGCTTCTTTTCTCCCGCCCTTTCGTCATTTTCTCTCTCGCCCTTTCCTATTTTTTTCTCTCACTTTTCGTTGTCTTCTTTCTAGCCTCTTCGTTTTCTTCTTTTTCGCCTTTTCATTCTCTTCTTTTTCGCCTTTTCGTATTCTTCTTTTTCGCCTTTTCGTCTTGATCTTTCTCGCCATTTTGTCTTGTTTTTTTCTTACCTTTTCATATTCTTCTTTTTCGCTCTTTCTTATTCTTCTCTGGCACATTATCTTATTTTTTCTCGCCTTTTCGATTCGTTTTTGCCTTTTCGTTTTCTTTCTTTTCTTTTCCGCCTTTACATTTATTCCTTTCTTGTCTCTTCCTCGTCTTCTTTATCATTTTATTTTCTCCCTTCTCATCTCTTATCTTCTTCCTTTTCTATCTTTCGTCTTCGTCTTTCTCGTGATTTATTTTCTTATACGTATTTTTTGTTAATTTTTTCTCAGTATTCTTTGGCCTTTTATGTTTTTCCTCCTTCCTCAGGTATACAATTACAAATAACAACCACGCTATTCTTGAACGATTTCCATATTATCATAATAACAAATGGACATACTGTAAAGTGATGCAATACTGATGATAATTGACGCTGTAACATAACGAATGACATACTCCAACTAGAATTCCATTCAGCTCGTCACTTAGTGTATATCAATTACATCCGTCCTCAGGATCAATTACAATAGCGTGAGAGGGACTATCAACTTGTTTACCGACAGTGGAACAACGCAGCTTTCCCATCGCACGCTTCGAGTTAATAAACATTGGGTTCAATTTCAAAACCAATACTGAATTACTGAGTTCTGCATATACACAAATGTTTACATTGGATCCTTCTTCTTCCTCCAATACAGGGCTAAATTTTACTGCCCTGAGCTATAAAAATGCTGTTCCTTAAAAGAAAATACTGATCTACGAAAATTTAATCGGAAGGAAGACACGAAATTGAATTGAATTTCATGAAATTACAAAGTACATATACCTGTATATATTTGAAATGTATAGCTTGCAACAAGCAGAGCAAATGCTCGTGCTTGGGGCAGTTCAAGTTACGTCAGACCCAAATCAAATTGCAGATATATTTAACTTTTTTTTTCAATTACTGATAACCTCAACATCCCCCAACGTAATATTCCTAAGAGTTCATTTATTTATTTTATTTATTAGATTTATCTCTACTGGCAGAGTTAAGGCCATGTATTGTGGGTCCCTATCACCACGGCATGGAGCACCATCAGGTTGCGGATAGAGGAGACGACGGCCTCCAGATATACAGAGTAGCTGCGAATATATTCAATAAGCAGTCGTGGACAGGGGATAAGGGGTGGTCCTACAGCTTGGAGGTTGGGCGAAGGGCTAACAACACATCACCGTGAAAACAGCTTGTTACGAAATCTTACAATAAGCCTCGGAATGGGACTGATTCTCTGGAAAACTTATAGTAGAGTCCGTATAAGCCAACTTCTGTCTGATGCTTTTCCAATTCACTGCGGGCTAAAGCACGGACATGCACTATCATCTTTACTTCTTAACTTCGCTCTAGAACAGGCCTGCGCAAGGTTTGCGCTCTCCGAGCCGGCTCACAGCTCATGAGCGGAATGCAGATATTAGCTGCGCTCTGTATAAGGGTGGACTGGAAGAAGGGATGATCTCGTACAAAATATACACAAAAGGAAATACTAGTACGAGTGTTTATGAAATGAATTCCCGTTCAGTGTTTGCGAAACTATCTTGAACTATTATTAATTAATAAAGAAATATTTATTTTACAGAAATAATAGAAATTCTATAGCTACTTAAATGTACAATATCATTTTGTTATATTTTTATTTATCAGTACATCAAAACGAGGTTTTATGCTGTTGGCAGCCGAAAGGAACAGTAACCTACTGATTGTAATGAAACATCAGTTACAGATGTTCGATGTCTGCATTAAAGTTGATTATAGAAAACAGTTGTTCACAAATGTAAATGTTGAGCCAGACATAGCAATCATTTTCACAACTGTGTAGTCGTGGATATTATTGCTAATGTTTAATCTTGTAAAAGTCAACCAGGCTAGTAGTATTATTCACACGATCTTTAGCTCTTAGTCACATTGACGATCAATAAGTTCGAGCTGTAAATCGTTAAATGTTATGTTCTGTCTTTTAGATTCCTCCATACTGTACTGTAGCAGTAGGTAAGCAACGTGAAATAGTTACTGAGAATAGCCTACACACTGCACTCCACTAGATAACTGAGTGGTCGTTTCCCTCTCCTCTACCTATAGCAAGTCTGTCATTCTCACGTATCTTGCTCTCCGCTTCGGCGAGCGGTAAACACGGCTCTTCCGCTCCCAAGGAGCGCGCGCGCTCGTTGAGCGCTGTTTGTGCAGGTATGCTCTAGAATATGCCACTAGGAAAGTTCAGAATAACACAGAGGGTTTAGAATTGAACGGGTTACATCAGCTTCTTGTCTATGCGGATGAAGTGAATATGTTAGGAGAAAATCCAGAAACGATTACGGAAAACACTTGAAGCAAATAAAGTAATAGGCTTGGATGTAAACCCCGAAAAGACGAAGTATATGAGTATGTCTCGTGACCAGAATATTGTACGAAATGGAAATATAAAAATTGGAGATTTACCTTTGGAAGAGGTGGAAAAATTCAAATATGTTGGACAAACAGTAACAAATATAAATGACACTCGGGAGGAAATTAAACGCAGAATAAATATGGGAAATGCCTGTTATTATTCCGTTGAGAAGCTTTTGCCATCTAGTCTGCTGTCAAAAAATCTGGAAGTTAGAATTTATAAAACAGCTATATTACCAGTTCTTCTATATGGTTGTGAGACTTGGACTCTCACTTTGAGATAGGAACAGAGATTAAGGGTGTTTGAGAATAAGGTTCTTAAGAAAATGGGGCTAAGAGGGATGAAGTTACAGGAGAATGGAGAAAGTTATACAACGCAGAACTCTATGCATTGTATTCTTCACCTGACATAATTAGGAACATTAAATCCAGACGGTTGAGATGGACAGGGCATGTAGACGTATGGGCGAATCCAGAAATGCATATAAAGTGTTAGTTGGAAGGCAGGAGGGATAAAGACCTTTAGGGAGGCCGAGACGTAGATGGGAGGATAATATTAAAATGGATTTGAGGGAGGTGGGATATGATGATAGAGACTGGATTAATCTTGCGCAGGATAGGGATCGATGGCGGGCTTATGTGAGGGCGCCAATGAACCTGCGGGTTCTTTTATAAGTAAGTAAGGAAGGCAGAGTTAAGGCCATAAAGCCTTCTCTTCCGCTAAACCAGTATAAGAACAGTAGCAAATATAAGAACTGCAGAAATACGGGAACAATATACAATTAATAATAATAATAATAATAATAATAATAATAATAATAATAATAATAATAATAATAATAAAAACAATAACAGAATGAAAACAAGTTTAGTTACATGTAATTATAAGAATGAAGAAATTATACAGTAATATGAATCGAAGTAATTATTAAAATAATAAATAAAATTTATATATTAAAAATAAAAACCATATATCAGAAAAAATTATATTTTAGGAAAGCTCACAGTCTAAGCAGTCTAGCTGACAACCGGATTTTGAAATTAGTAAACGTCCGACAGAGCCTTACGACATGAAATAGGGAGTTCCAATGGCAAGAAATTGAAATGATGAAGAGTATCGAGAAGTGTTTTGATAAGATATACTTAATGTACCGGTGATCTGAGATCGAGTACTTAGGTTATGGTTGGAGCATAAATACAGAAGACGAGACAACAGATAACTTGGGATTGAGGTGCGCAGAATTTGAAATTGAAGAGAAAGACAGTGTAAAGTTCTGTGTCGTTGAGCCGGAGCCAAGATTAAAGATTCGAAAAATGGTGAAATATGATCGTATCGTCGGATATTGTACACATATCTTATACACATATTATTAAGAAAGAAATTCCCAAATATTCAAATATTTTCAACAATCAAACAAGAAATAATTGCAATTATTAAAAAATTAAAGTAAAAAAACTCCACAGGGTACGATGAAATAACAAGCAAAATATTAAAAGCGAGTTCACTTATTATAGCTAGACCACTAAGCTAATTATGTAATTATTTAATGTTCATTGGTATATTCCCGAGAGATTAAAATATTCTGTGGTTATTCATATCTTCAAAAAGAGAGAAGCAACGTCTCTAGAAAATTACAAACCCATATCACTCTACCAGTTTTCTTCAAATTCTTTGAAAAAGTAATGTGTAAGAGATTATATCATCATTTTGAAATATATAATACTTTAGTCCCAGAACTGTTTGGATTTAGGAAAATAAATACACGGAAAATGTAACATGTAGCTTAACTGACAAAATTCTGGAGCTAATTAATAAAAAATTTCAAGTTGGAGGGATTTTCTGTGATTTAGCCAAAGCATTTGACTGTATAAATCATAAAATGCTGCTAAATTAGATTATTATGGAATTAAAGGCGTTCCACACCAATGGTTCCATTCATATCTCATCTCATAGATAGGAAACAGAAAGTCGAAATCGATACCACTATGAAATCTGCCTCGACATGGGGAACTATTAATAATGGAATTCAAGGATCAATTTTAGGTCCCCTACTTTTTCTAATGTTCGTATATGATCTCCCCCACTAATAAAAGATGTAGGTCGTCCCATATTATTTGCAGATTACGCAAGTACAGTAATTAGAGCCAAGAATTGCAATACATTCCAACCTTCAACAGAGGCAATTTTTCTCAAAATATGTGACTGGTTGTCAGCCAATGAATAAATATTAAATTGTAACAAAACTAGTATAATTCAATTTAAATCCTGCCCAAATTCAACCTCGCAAATTTCAAGCCCAATAATTATAACAGGTGCCTAATACAAACAACAACAACAACATTTCTTGACTTACTAATGAATAATATGTTACATTGGAAAAATCATATTAAAGAAATTACCCCCAAACTAAATTCAGCATGTTTTACTATTAGATCTATACAAGAGGTAGTAAATATCAATACCTTAAAACAATATACTTTGCATACTTCCACTCGGTAATGAGTTTTGGAATAATATCCTGGGGAAATTCTACAGACAGTAACAGTAGGCATATGTACCTACTACAAAAAATAGTAATTAGAATAATAGTAGGTGCCAAATCTAGGACTATTAAAAAAACTACAAATAATGATGGCTTGTCAATATATGTTTTCGGTAATAATCTTCCTTACATGTAATCGTGAAAACTTTGTAACTAATACAACAGGCCATAGCATGAAATATACTCGTCAAAAAATGACTTTCATGCTCTGTTGGCAAGTCTATCGTGCTATTAAAAAGGAGTGCGTTATATGGCATAAACATTTTAACAGCCTGCCTATGAATATAAAAAATCTAACTCAAAACATAAGATTATTTGGGGCCAAATTAAAGAAGTACTTGATTTCTCACGCCGTCTGTTAATTCTGTAGGCGAATTTATGACATTCAACAACGTTGCATGAACATTTCTGTCTTGTATTATGTTTAGTCAACAGTCCGAAGACTGGTTGGACCCTCATAAGTAACATCAACAAGGCATCACTCATGATACAACTAAACTAGGAGATATTAGGGTAGGATAGCCAGTTCATTTTTCCCTCCATTCCATACATCGCTGACTAGTAATATATTTCACTAATCAGATTTGAAATGTATACAATTGTTCTTCCTCTGACACATATCGTCAAGTGAGATGTACTGTCTGATAATAGATGTACTTATCAGACGGAATCTAAGTCAGTAGTAAATGTTATTAAGATTACTTAATTCTGGTTTTTATAAACTGATTGTACACAATGTATCTTTCAGTAGATATCAATAAAGCATCACTCATGAGACAACTAAGCCAGGTGATATTAGGGTAGGATATTCAGTTCCTTTTCTCATCCATTTCAGTAATCAGATTTGAGATGTATACAATAATTGTTCAATTTTCTTATTAAGAAGAAAAAATTAGGTTATTTCATTAACCAGTTTCCATAAAAGAGGTACATATGCATAGTAATATATAAAATTAAAATCAAAAATTAAAAACGGGATTAATAAAAAAAAAAATCAGACAAAATTCAGGGACTATTACCACACTACCACAAGTTAGTATGCAGATTAAATCTTGTATAGCTGTAAGTTAAGCATATTAGAAGACAATGATTTTTTAAAACCTTGAATTCTGACCTACATCTTCTCTTAAGCCGCGTATCCATGAAGCGAGGCTGCCACGCGCGGCCGCCTCTCGCAGCAGCTTCGCTTGTTGTTTGCCTCGCGGTTTTGTTCTTTTGTTAGAGAGATAACGCGAGCAGCGTGAGCCACCAATATGCACTAATGAAATTTAATTACGGTATTAATACAAAGCATCGAACATAATAACCTTCTTTTATGCTCAATATTTATTCTGGAAAAAGAAAAGTAAATGTGTACTGTCCGCACAAGAATCTCAGTAGCTTTGATTTTCAAAATTGTTGTAAAATATGATCTTTAAGTTATAGACCTACATATGTTCATAGACATTTCATTTTAATATAATTATATTTATCTAGTAATTATTCAAATGAATGACTAAAATACATTCAAGATTCCTAAATGAAAACATGATGAAAGAATGAACTCCAAAATTCTATTTCCTTTTATCACAAAGACAAGGACTTAAAGGGTCAGAATGGCCCCAATTCACCAGTTACGTAGAAATAAAATCACCTCCCTAATTAAGGGTTAAGTACTCTGTGAATAATATTGT
The DNA here is from genome assembly GCF_040183065.1 of Periplaneta americana. NCBI lineage: Eukaryota > Metazoa > Arthropoda > Insecta > Blattodea > Blattidae > Periplaneta > Periplaneta americana. The sequence continues at coordinate 81,109,917 of NC_091128.1, forward strand.
AAGAAACGAATAACAGCCGTCATAATACGAGTGGAAATGACTGTATTCATACAAACACCTGGTACGGCAATTAAGCTCCTCTCGTCTCTTTCAACCGCATGTGTATGTCCCGTCCATCCTGCACTCCACAGACAAACAATATGCTTTAAATGAGGGTTATCCACACAATTTCGCAACTCAGCACAGTTATTTGTGAGTAATTCGATATTCATGTCACTTGCACCATTTTCTTGTTGGACGCGTATCCCCGTGTTTCTTTGCGGCGTGGAATCATAGCTGTAGCTCAGTTACAAAACGATGTCTCGCAAAAATGGTTACGGATTTCACACTGAGCACTCATTCATTCATGTATTCGCAGGGGCAGATCGTTAACTGTAAACCCAGCCATCTCCAATCGTCACTCCTTTCTGCCTTCGTCTTAGTCTTCGCATAGGATTCATGGGCCGTATTCAAATACATTTTTAGCGCGGGCTTTCGGTGGATGATCAGCGTTTTTCGTATTCATAAACCAGTGTTAGCGAAAGGATATGATTTGAATTCTGTACAAGTAACCAGTGGATATCCGGGGCTAGCTTAGTACGCTCGTAGCGCGTGCTGCGAAATGTCTATGAATAGCACCCCATATATCTAAAAATCAAGTATCAAAAATGACATCTTCTTCTGCCTCGAACTTTTTCCCCGTTCACCATTCCTTCCAATGCATACTTAAGTAGACAGTTTCTTCTTAGCCATTGACCGAGATAAATTCTTTTTTCTCTTCCTGATCAGTTCCAGCACTACTCTTTCTTCATTCACTCGAACATAGCTTAATTTCTTATTCTCTCTGTCCATTTCAGACGCTCCATTCTTCTCCATAATAATATTTCAAGTCTTTCTAATCGTTTCTCTTCATTTCGTCCTAATGTCCATGTTTCTGCCCCATACATTACCACACTCCACACAAAGCATTTCACTAGTCTCTTCCTAAGTTCTTTTTCCAAAGGTCTGCAAAAAAGTATTTATTTTCTTATTAAAAGCTCCTTTGCCGTTGCTATGCTCCTTTTGGCTTCCTAGCAGCTGCTCATGTTACTACTTACACTACACCTCAAATATTTGAACCTGTCCACTTGTTCTACTGCTTCATTTCAAATTCGCAGGTTTATCTTCTTTATTTTTGTCCGATAACCATGATCTTCATCTTGTTTGCATTTATCTTCATCTTATTACTGTTCACAGCTGTCATTTAGATCCAGTAGCATGTCCCTTAAAATATCATCTCCTCTTCTACTAACAACGCCATATCAGCAGAAATCTTATGCACTTGATTACTCTTCCTCCTACTACCACCCCTCCCATGTTCTGAAACAGTTCTTCGTTAAATCCTGCAAGTAAATGTTGAACAGGGTAGGTGATAAAGGACGGCTTGTCGTTCTCCTCTCCCTATTCCATTTCCCTCTGACATTTCTTCTCTAACCTGACTCTGACTCGTTATTTCATATAAAATTACTTAATAGCCTCCTCTCTTTCCCTCAGTTTATTCGAATGCATTCTACCAAAAGCTTTTTCGAGGTGGACAGATACTACAAACACGTCTTCATTTTTCTCTAGATATCTTTCGCCGATTCTTCGCAGCAATTGAATTGCACAAGGTGGACCAGTCAAACGGAAATATTTCAAGGAACAGAAAAAGAATGAAAAGTTACTATTAGGCCTATATCAATTTAATGAGTAGAAGTGACAAGTACATGAATAACCATTAGGTATGCAACAACAACAAAAAATATTTCTTAAAAATAATGTCAGCCAAGTGACTTCCATTGAAACGCACACATTCTTCGGGTCTGGCCACGAACTGTTGTATAACCCCTCTCAGCATATTGACAGGCATCGCAGCGACCTCTTCTCTTTTATGTTGTTTTAGGGCTGGAATTATTCTGGGAGGATTGCCCCCAAATACCTTCGTTTTGAAGTGTCCCCTTAGGAAGAAATCACATACCGTTAAGTCAGGTGACCTAGGTGGCCAAGCGATATCCCCGTTCCGAGAAATGACGCGGCCCGGGAACAAAGCATTCACAGCATCCATCGAAATTCTTACTGTGTGGCTTGTTGCTCCGTCCTGTTGAAACAGTGTGTTTTCTTTCACTGGGAAATGGGCGAGTTGTGGTGTAAAAAGTTTTGTATCATTTCAACATATCATACTGAATTAACATTCACGGCATTTCCGGCCTCATTCTCAAAAAAGAATGGGCCGATTATTCCAGTTGAAACCGCGCATCTACCATTACCTTTTAGGCATGGAGAGGTTTCTCATGACCATTGAAATCACTTAATTGCAGTTTGCAGTAACGATGAGTACCATTTAACAAAACATGGTAGAGACAACAATCTGGTTACTAGGGAACGCGGGGATAGTGACGTCACCGCCTAAGGAGTCATAAATTATGAAGTAAGTAGGTAGAGATGAGACGATTATATTCATTCTCACCCTCTCCATATGAATAGTACACTCCCAACAAATCTCTCCGTTTGACTGGCCCACCTAGAAATCAAATTGTTCTATTTTAGAATACAAACTACGCTGAGCATATTCTGTGGAATTTAAGATAGACAGTGCTGATAGTGGTGGTGATGTTGGTAGTAGTAGTAGTAGTAGTAGTAGTAGTAGTAGTAGTAGTAGTAGTAGTAGTAGTAGTAGTAGTAGTGTAGTAGTAGTAGAAGCAATAGCAATAGTAATGATTGTTATTTAATTTAACGGCGCTTTCAGGTAAACAATTTTTTCGTCGTTAAAACGTAACCTACGTGAAAAAAAAAAACAACAAATTTTGCCCGTAATCCTTTTATTTTCAATAAAACACGAGATATGTAAACCACAGTTCTGTTTCCTTCCTCCATTACACCATGTTTTACTCTGATATGGTGCTGGAACGAAAATCTAGCACTAGAACTTGTAGTGTTATTTGTGCCTAACCTCTCCTATATGGTAATGACTGTTTAAGTCTGAACAATAATGCTTTTTTAATCGTTTGTTTCTTGCAATTTTGTCCGATTCATGTTACATGTTTTCAGGTTCCGATTCTATCACGTTCTGTCACTAATATAATTTCAGTAGGTAGTGATATTTATGTTTCCAGTGAAAATATAAGTATGTCTTTGTATGAAAAATACACTTAGTGCCCTGAAGTGCTCTAAAACAAATGCCACATTCACTACAAATTCTATAATAAACAACAATATAAATTATCGTTTCTTAACCCTTAACTCGAAAGACTCCCATAACTAACGTTAATGGTAACAACAGTCTTTGAGATCGCTATTGTTCTAAACATAGATTTTGTTCACATTTTTGTATGTAAAAATATATTTTGGTAATATATTCAACATATTTTATAGATGTAACAATAGTCAGGTTTACAGTATAATTTTAGAAAAATGAATTGATTAGATTAGATTAGATTAGATTAGATTAGATTTTATTATAGTCATGAGTATTATACAAATACTATGGATATAGTCATAATAAAACAAAACAGAGTGAATAAAATTATATTAGAAACGTAAGTTATTAAAGATGACTCAAAGTATTCACTAATACTATAAAAGGGATGATTACTCATCCAAAGTTTTAAAACATCCTTAAATGTGTTATAGTTAACAGTGTGTGCAGACTTATGTAATCTATTAAACATAGATACTGCCATGGACATAAATTGTTTTTTTAGTTGTTTTCAGTCTAACATTAGATTCAGTCAAGTGAAAATTGTATCTTGTATTATAATTATGATGATCAGATCTATGATAATAATTTGCTAAATTTTTCTTTACCTTCAGCAAAGAAGTGAAGACGTAAAGATTAATAACAGTCAGAATGGCCTCATTTATGAATAATGGCTTACAGTGCGCATCATAAGCAGAACCAGTTGAAATACGTAAGGCTTTTTGTTTTGTAGAAGGAGATCATTAGATACCCTAGAACTATTTCTCCATATAGAAATACCATAGGTTGTTACACTATTGAAGAAGGCAAAATAAGTACTTCTTACACAATTTTTAGGCACCAATGATTTCAATTTGCTCAATGAATAAATAACCCTTGAGAGTTTAGTACAAACATAATATGTGGGGCCCAAGATAATTTGGGATCTAGTACAATTCCTAAAAGTTTAGTAGACGACTAAGAGTTGTAAATTGTGGAATCACTTAACGTAAACAACACCTGTTGTGTCTTAGTCTGTTTAAACAAAATTGATTAATTACATTAAAAATTTAGAATGATAAACATAGAATATGGAAAACATACTGTACTCTATCACTTTCCCCTATATTACCTTAACATTTGATAATTATTTGCCTGAATGTATTGTATACATATGAGAGAAACATATTTGTCATAAAGAATGTTATCAAATATCATTTAGTCTTTCAGCAATAGGACTTGTAAATTTTATAATAACGCTCAAAACTAATTTGTGTTCGCGCATTTGTCACATGCAGTTTTCTTTCTTCATTCGGTATATTCTCGAGATTTATTACAAAATCTGAATCATTATTCTAATCATCTACATAAGGATCAACATAGGCCTATTCATAATTTTCTTCATTCACGCACTGGTTGATTCTCAAAGGGTGGTTACGTCAGTAGTAGAAACTGATTCTCCACATTGTGCACGTAAGCTTGCCATATCTGGAAAAGATAATTTATGAACTTGCTATTTTATAAAAATATAACAATTTTAACAATAGACGACTTAAGGCTGGTTTACAATAAACCAGGAACGATACGACAACGAGAACGGAAATAATGTTAAATATATGTATTTAACATTATTTTCGTTCTCGTTCTCGTTGTCGTTTCCGTTCCGGGTTTATTATGAACTAGCCTTTACCGGTCTCAGAGACCAACAGACTAGAGATGCCACAAGAGCAAACTTAAAGAAAACGCCGACAATAATGCATAGAATTAAACTACACCCAGTCACTCCAAATCACATTTCCAGAAATGGTAAATGATACGTAGCTAAGAGCCAAACGCCGTGTATTAAACAGTGTAGCAAATATTTAAAAACCAAAAGTCCCAAGCGGTCTCTAGGACCAATCTTTCGATTTAAGGGTTAATTATATTGGATGTCTGTATGAATGCTATCCAACTTAAAAAAAAGTGACAAGGGATTTAAGGAAATTTTCTCTGATTGCATGTAACGTCTAGCCTATACAGGAATTATAATAGTGGAATTAGGATAAATAAATATAATTTTCTGTATGAGTTAAGTGTGCCTAATGAACGGAATGAAAAAAGTTATGAATAACAGTTTTCTAAGAATAATGATGCATTAAAAGAGAATGTATTACCTACAAGAACACGTAATGAATTATTTTTGAGCAATAGAAAACTAACAATTAACTGCCATATTGTATAAGCACATAAGAATATCCATATGTCTGTGATTAATATCAAGCTTGTATTAAGTTTCTACAGATACGCATTTATTGTGCACGAGTCTGTTTCGCGTCCATATAATAGCGTAACTGAATATAATTTTTTTTATATATTGCAATTCCACATAAGTTACAATAAACTTTTCCGAACATCTTATATATATATATATATATATATATATATATATATATATATATATATGCGAACATACTTTGTGTGTAGGAATAGTCTCGTTCACATTGTTGAGTTTATCGTATATGACATAAGCATTTCCATGGCGACCGAAGTCAACTGACGTCAGTGTAATTTTCGCTTCACCAAATCCTTTTCCAGTCGTCCTTGTTGCCGAGTTGGTATAGCGCTGGCCTTCTATGCCCAAGGTTGCGGGTTCGATTCCGGGCCAGGTCGATGGCATTTAAGTGTGCTTAAATGCGATAAGCTTATGTCAGTAGATTTACTGGCATGTAAAAGAACTCCTGCGGGACAAAATTCCTCCACATCCGGCAACGCTGATGTAACCTCTGCAGTTGCAAGCGTCGTTAAATAAACCATAACTTTAACTTTAATCCTGTTCCTATTAATATCTGTAGGTCAAAAAGACGTCACACGCAAAAAATTATTGTATTTCGGAAAGTACGTATTACACACACATCTAATTCGCCAGTAACGGACTCTTTCGAAGTTATAAACACATCCCGTTCAAGCGCATGCTGGTGACCTTCGCAAATCGTTGTAAATAATTTCGACAAGGTTTATTTGTGTTGTGGTTAGCAGAATGTTAAAGACTGTCATGATTATTAGCGTCGTTTTAGAACTAAACAAACAGAAGCTTCCAATTATGTCACAGCGAACCACGGAATGCAAGGACAGAATATTGACTGTGGACATGAACATCCAACACGCAAAAGCTTTCATTAAGAACAGTTAAGGACTCTGTTAGCGACGACACGAATACGAATATTTTCCAGTTGTATCAAAATTGGCTGGCGTATGCGCTAGAGCAGCGGTCATCAACATAGTGCACCCTCGGGCTAGCGTCTCTTACCCGCGGACGAAATTGCACTAAAGTGCATTCGTGGTTGCTGGCGGATATGGTGTCTCCCTATCCTTTTTGCACGACGGAGTATATTTCATTGCACTCCTTGCACTTTATTCATTTCAGCTAGTGCTGACGACCACTGCGCTAGAGAGTGGTATAGGTCATTCATTATCTCGCGAAACCAAATGCATATGTGAGCCGTTGGTTACAGTAAAAACTTTACGGGGGTAGGGGGGTTAAGGGATCTAGCTAGCGGCGAGTAGAACCGTAGCGAGGGCAGGAAGCTTCACAGTCCACTTTCTGCTTCTCCTCACACGTAGGTAGGTTTCGCGAGATAACGAACGGCCTATATGGATAATACTTTGTGACAATGTTTTTGTGATGAGTAAGGCCAGTATTTATATGCACAAACCAAGTCTGAAGTATCCATAATACAACAAGAAATAGGAAAAACACCCAAAATCCAACCTCTATAGGGTTTACTATCTTCATAAAAATAAATAAACTTTGAATGATATGTCACGTTTTTTTCTTTATTTGACATTAAGATTCAATATGTACACTATTTTTGTTTACCTCACTTTTTCTGGCTACAAGACACAACCAACAACTTTTCAAGGTTCTCTGTTGTCATACTTTGTAATCTACAAAGATATTTTTGAATACTACTGAAAATGATCGTTCCGTATCACATGAGATTACTAGACAAAATTTTAGTTTAAAAATTATTAGTTTGTTAGATCCAGGTTAAGGAGGCCACTATTTCTTGGACCAAAGCCTTCTTTACTTTGAGTACGGTGCTGTAAACATGATTATTTGAAGGAACCTTGTCTAGTGTTATCTTTATAGTCTCACACGTGGGCCCTTGTGCGTGGGAAATGTGTTCTGTTAGGGATTCAACTACTTTCAATAAACGCAATCGCACAAACTGCACATAAAATACAACATTCACTGCTGGTGACTGCTGGTGCGCCAACAGAGAATAAGAGAAACAGAGAAAAAATTTCTATAGGGAGTGTTAGATTCAGGCAGGTAAGAATATTTGAGAATGCTTCTTTTATGCATTACTTAAATGGAGCAAAAGCAGGAAGTGGTTGTTTTGGTTTTTGCACACCTACCGTTCACATGCAAGGAATTTCCGTCTATCGAGTACAGCGAAGCGGAAAATATTGTATACTGGCAACCAAAGAATACAGTCTTATTTCACTTTATTTTTTTATATGAAAATTTTTGGTTTAATGGAAACAAATCCTGAAAATTTACTAGAATATAAATGTATAATAATCTCTTACATGCAGAAACACCAGAAATACGCAAAAATATGTGGGATTAGCTTTGTATATTCGTCCTCACAGACGTTGAAAACTTGTATAAAGATATGTGGGATTAGCTTTGTATATTCGTCATCACAGAGGTTCAAAACTCGTATAAAAATATTTGGGATTAGCTTTGTATATTCGTCATCACAGACGTTCAAACTCGTATAAAATATTTGGGATTAGCTTTGTATATTCGTCATCACAGACGTTCAAACTCGTATAAAAATATTTGGGATTAGCTTTGTATATTCATCAGAGACGTTCAAAACTCTTATAAAATATGTGTGATTGGCTTTGTATATTCGTCATACAGACGTTCAAAACTCGTATACAAATATTCTGGATTAGCTTTGTATATTCATCACAGACGTTCAAAACTCGTATACAAATATTTTGGATTAGCTTTGTATATTCATCACAGACATTCAAAACTCGTATAAAAATATTTGGGATTAGCTTCGTATATTCGTCATCACAGACGTTCAAAACTCGTATAAAAATATTTTGGATTAGCTTTGTATATTCGTCAGAGACGTTCAAAACTCTTATAAAAATATGTGGGATTTGCTGTGTATATTCGTCATACAGACGTTCAAAACTCGTATACAAATATTTTGGATTAGCTTTGTATATTCGTCATCACAGACGTTCAAAACTCGTATAAAAATATGTGGGATTAGCTTTGTATATTCATCATCACAGACGTTCAAAACCCGTATAAAAATCTTTGGGATCAGCTTTGTATATTTGTCATGACAGACGTTCAAAACTCGTATAAAAATATTTTGGATTAGCTTTGTATATTCGTCATCACAGACGTTCAAAACTCGTATAAAAATATTTTGGATTAGCTTCGTGTATTCGTCATCACAGACGTTCAAAACTCGTATAAAAATATGTGGGATTAGCTTTGTATTTTCGTCATCACAGACGTTCAAGACTCGTATAAAATATTTTGGATTAGCTTTGTATATTCGTCATCACAGACGTTCAAAACTAGTATAAAATATGTGGGGTTAGCTTTGCATATTCGTTATCACAGACGTTCAAAACTCGCATAAAAATATTTGGGATTAGCTTTGTATATTCGTCATCACAGACGTTCAAAACTCGTATAAAAATATGTGGGATTAACTTTGTATATTCGTCATCACAGACGTTCAAAAGTCATATAAAACATTTTTTAATACAGTAGTTATTGAAATGAAATAATATTTTCTTTTGTTGCATTAACCTCAACGGTGGCTGGACTCATCTTGCCTAATAGCATTTCTCTATACCCAAATCGTTCGACGCTAGATGATCTCGTGCTTGATAATATAGCTTCGTTATTATGTCTGATTAAAACGTTCTTTATTAATATATAAAAAATTTCAGAAAAGTGTTTTCCCCATACGTTATTATATCCGATTAAAAAGTTCTTTATTAATATATAAAAAATTTCAGAAAAGTGTTTTCCCCATAAATTTTAAGAGAAAGTCCCGACATTTGTACATATCCCTCTCCTTTACAATATTCAGCAATCTTTGTTTGACCCGTTCATAAACCCAGTGCAATTAATATTCATTTGATAACAAATAATTGTGGAGCGTGGAATCAAAGGATTTTGAACAAAGCCTCGTCGAGGGGGAATAGTGCTCTTCGGTGTCGATGCGTAATGGGAGAGCGCCTGCTTGCATCTCAGAGCCAGCCACTCTGTGAATGTCAAAGGTTTTGTGCCATGTCCGGTCTGTTTCATTTGAATCTGTGGTCGTTGATTTTACGCGTTGCTATGTCTCCCGTTTCACGTAGGATAATCCAGATACCGTCCGTATGGGTTTGTTTGTATCTCTAACAAAGAGCTCACGCCTCTACAATAGGACACTCGCCATAAGCGTCACTTCCGGGTAATCATTACCGCAAATGCTCTTTTCTATTAACTACAATACTAAAAATAAATTACCCAATTTAATAACTAACTGTTTACATAAGAAAAATAAAATAAAGTACTTTCAGAACCATAGATTAATATTTACAGACAAACCTTTTTTAGTTGACTGTAAAAATGTTTCATTTTTCGTAATTTATAGTATTTACAATGGAAATTAATATTAATTTATTTACTATTTCTTTTTAATAAACAGAGGCATTGCTTACACTGGTTTTTTTTATGACAATGTATAAAATCGCTTTGCAGGTGGTGATCGGGGATGTAAGCATTAATCTGAGTTGCCTAGAATCGAAACTAGTGCAGTTAGACTCCAAACGATGATTTTACTATTACATTTAAGGCAGATAAATTCCAGTTTGACTCCAAACGAGTAGTTTATCACATTCCCTGCAAAATTCTTTTCTGAAACATACAGACGTGGACAAATTATTAGACTATTAATTATATGTGCAACAAAGCTGTATTTATCGGTAGAAATAATGAACAAAAATGTATTTTGCACAGATATAATGAACAGAAAATTGAGTCTTGAGGTTACTAATATTTTGTGAACATTCCCTTATTCTTCAGTAACACTTTGATTTTGTTAGGGATGCTGGAAACCAAAGTTTGACACTCTTTAAATATCAGCATCATTTAGCCAGATATCAGACAGTGCTTAAATGAGTCCATGTTTTGTCGTAAGCCTCTTTTTGTTCACTTTCTTCTTTAGTATAGATCACATATTTTCAATTTCGTTCATGTCCGGTCTTCTTGTAGGCCATGGGAAAATATCTTCTGCAGTATATAATTAAAACACCAGTAGTACCAACATAGCCAGAAAAATATACTTAACCATTGGAAAAATATACCAGAAGATGTAAGCAATCATATTTACAACAATAGAGACTCTGTGAATTACACTGATAGTTGATATGACGAATTATATTATGTTTCCAAGAAAACGTTTTAGTCTAATAATTTGTCCACGTCTGTACTGTACCTTAATCCTATATTTCATGATTTGGAGAAAGTGTAGTTTGATTCTAGGAGATTCATTTCAAAATGTTGAATACATGCTGAGAACGTTTCGATTTAGGTATCGGAATTTAATTAAGAATGATTTTGTTTCATTTTATAAACTTATAAGTATAGTCTTGCGTTTGGGCACTTGGTCTGCAAGCAACCCACAACAGTGGCTATTATGTTGTTAGATTGTTAGATATTTATATTTACTTACTGGCTTTTAAGGAACCCGGAGGTTCATTGCCGCACTCACAAAAGCCCCCCATTGGTCCCTATCCTGAGCAAGATTAATCCAGTCTCTATCATCACATCCCACCTCCCTCAAATCCATTTTAATATTATCTTCCCATCTACGTCTCGGCCTCCCCAAAGGTCTTTTCCCCTCTAGCCTCCCAACTAACACTCTATATGCATTTCTGGATTCGTCCATACGTGCTACATGCCCTGCCCATCTCAAACGTCTGGATTTAATGTTCCTAATTATGTCAGGTGAAGAATACAATGCGTGCAGCTCTGCGTTGTGTAACTTTCTCCATGCGTAGACAAAAAAACCTTCTGATTTTGATACTACTTTTTTATTATTTATGCATAAAAAAGAAAAAAACATTTAGCTACATTATGCAACTAGAATGTACCGATTCAGCTATTCGATTTGTTCACTTATTGTCGACATCTGCTAACCTCAATGCGATATTTATTACATGAAATAATTAAGTATTATGTAAAGGAGGAACTAAAATTTAAATATAAATATGTCTGTTGTAAAAGATAATTGGATGAATATAGCAGCAGGGACGATTTATACACACTTGTTTATTATAGAGTTAAAAAAAGAGAATTTCAAACTTAGCAAGTAAATGCGATAGGGTGAAAATTTGGACTAAAACCAGAAGTAAGTGTAAATTAAACCAACATAAATTGAATAGTTATATGATGGAAAATGTATTATTAAATTGTATATTTATTGTGTATAATCACTATTTGTGCATATATCAGTTTTAATTATCAAGTTTATGTACTTTTGAACTATTAAAAATAATACTAATACATTATGCAACAGAGACCCAGATTTAAAAAAAAATGGCGTTTGGTTCTTTCTTGCATCACTACGTCCAGTTAATCCAGTAGATGCTGTTATTGATCATTCCTCCGCATAAAAAGTAAAGTTCATGATAGGATTGTTGTCGCATTTAAACTCTATTGTCTTCGAGCCAATCTGAACCCGTGACTTTTGGGTTCAAATGCAAGCATGGTAATCATGGAATGGGTTAGGACGACGAATTGATTGATGTGAGAGGTTATCTTGTTACACAAATCTGCTCAAACGCATCCTGAGCGCATATTGTGTAGGGATAACAATAAGTCACACGATAATGCGCGTTAATTGTGTCAAGTTAATGTATCAAGTTAAACTGCGACAACAGAGCCGACTGTTAAAGTCACCCCGCTGCATTATTAAGCGTTGGAAATCCTAGTCGGCTTGTAAAGCGATTCCATCGTCTCATCTTCCAGGAACTGCTGGAGCGCTCGCCTCTCTGTGATGCACGCTGACCTACTTTCAAGACTGCAGAAAATTCCACTGCAACGCTGCGACAACACCTGCAATTTCGGATAACTTTACATAAATGGAAAGGTTACTGCGTAACTTTCAAAGGTCAAATGCATGGGGTTTGTAGAATGTACAGTACAATAACAAATGCACTCCAGAGACGAATTAATGAACGAGTGAATGTGATGCAGATGACGCATATTTGTCACTATTCATTTTACTCGTAAACATAATTTTTTTATTTTACACTATCGCAATATACAATTTACAATCTGTCGAGAATAGACAATAAGCAAATATAGTAGAAACTCTATTATCTGTGGTAATGAAGGGGGTGGACTGAACGGTTAATCGAAAAAATCGGATAATCCGTACCATAAAACATTTTCGTAAATTTAGTGAATAATACTTACACTTTGGTTACTTCCTCTATGGCCTTTGTATTTAACACGCTAGGTAGTGGATCACAAGTTGACTAACTTAAATGTCATTGTCCACGAAGGGTTTTTAAGGGGTAAGGAAATTTCTTGTAATTTCTGCCTATGGAAAGATATGAATAGTAGAGATCTCGTGTTGTAGATTTATATACTTCATATGCTCCAAACTCTTATCCTGTTACGAGATAAGCCACAATTTCTCTTTCCCCAAACCACTCAATTATTTACAATTTTTTCCCCGACACTTAGCACAAGATTCCTTTTGACACCCGTAGAAGACATCTTATATAGAAGTTTTACATTACGACAATTCGTTCAGTAGACCATACTGTGTAAGAGAAAAGACTTGTAATAACATTCTCTAGAAAAAAAATAATATGCTAATACAATGTACAGTAGGCTACTTCATATATTTCTGTAGCAAAAAAGGGAGAGAAAGACAGATGTTTAATCCACTAACCGGTTAACAGGGTGACGGATATCGGGGTTTTACTGTATTATAAATGTACATGACATAAGGAAGATGTTACTCCTTCACAACACTCCGTATGAGAAACAACAATAATGTGGCGCCATATTAGAAGATTCTGGTAGCTTCAGGGAGTTGCGCACGAATCTAGCCAGAGGAAAGGCGCGGGAAAAAGGAAACACGAATCCTTGACGCTAGCCGCGGTGCGGAGTGAGGGGGAAGAAAAGCGACTGTGACTGGGCGGAAGTAAGGAACCATCTGGAGACCGATTGTCGTGAGTTCCAGAGGCTTCGCTACGCAGAATATTCTAGATGTTCTTGGTAAATAAATAACAACGTGAGTTGCCGACGAAAGTCAGTTAGTTAGTCTTCAGTCAGACTTCAAGTCTTATCTTGGACAGCGGCAACGTATCCGGAGGGCCTGAGTTCGACGTGCAGTGCACTTGAGTGAGTCTGTAACTGTGGCAGTATCAAGGCGAGTGCAACATATCGGAGGTCCTGAGTTCGACGTGCAGTGAACTTGAGTGGGTCCGTAACTGTGGCAGCGTCCAGGCGAGTGTGTCGTATCCGAAGGCTTGGGTTCGATGTGCAGTGAACTTGAACAGTGAGCTAGAAGAACTAGCCAAGGTGAACGAACTGTGAACTGAGAACTGAGTTTTGTTCGGCACATAGTGCTTGTGAGCATTGGTTGAAATTAGGAGTACATTGTTGTTCTTCTCAATAATACCCGTTTATTGTCATTGTCACTGTGTGGAGTGCATTAATGACTAATGTGTTGCTGTGTTGAGTGGAATACCCATTGTTGTAGGGTGAATTATTCAGTAAAAATAAAAGTCACATTGTTGACAGGTGTGGTGGTTTAAAACAGAATAAAACGTTATAATATATTAATTGGCGTACGGTATTCAAAATGAATGGAAAGTCTAATGCATTGGTCCTTTTTAAAAGAAGGAGTGGTGAGATTTTAATTTCAAAATGTAGATCAGTTTCATTCTTACCATTCTTATATAATGATAAGAAGCAATTCCCCTAATTTGGAAAAAATATTTATTAAACATGTCAAATAAAAATACAATAATGGACTAAAATTTGTTGTAAGACCTATTTTAAAGACAGAATGTTTTCTAGAAATCAAAATATAGTTGAGACACGATTCTGCCTACATATATCAATATTTTGTAGAACTGATTTACCTGAAATATATATATATATAGTTTTTTAAATTTTAATTTTCGAGAGCCATACATTCAAACTCAAATTAAAAATCATTATAAAATGATTTATATGTGTCATACTTCAAAACAAACATAGGCACGGACGAAAGATTACAAAATCTGTGTTGAAATTTTCAGTTCTTTGATTTTAGGCACTGGAGTGAAACTCCATTTTTAACCAGGTAAAGTGCAATAAAAATAAATATGGAGAAAAATTACTATAGTCTCAGTTCTATTACAACATTTCACAATAGCAGACTATAAAAAAGTGGTTTACAAAGTGTGGGTCGCGACTCGTTGGATGGGGGTGGGGGAAGTCGTGTAAATAGCTGAAGGGGGTTGCGAGATGATTTACAAAGTAAAGTAAAAGGATTTTTGTCCCGCATTTATTTGTATTTAGAACTGGTAAATATGTTTGCATATTCCGATTTCTCATCATGTCGTTATCAATACATTACTAATTCTGCCCTGAACTTGATCTTACCTCCGCGGGATAAAGAAGATTTTCATATAACAAATCCATGACTTCAGAAACGAGTTTGCAACGGTCTTCTTTTGATGGAATGTGACACTTCAATGGCAGATTTTAAAATGCAATCCATTTTTAGATGATAATTATTTTGATCCGAGAGCTTTTCCATGTAAAAAAAAAGTTTAGCAATACTTTGTTATTTGGCATTATCTTTTGTAATCCGACAACGAGACCACTTGTATGCGCCGTCATTTTCTTGGTGTCAGCAGTGCATAGGTATATCAATGCATTTCGTCTCTTATGCTTTGTTGTTTCGTATTTAAATGGCGAAACCTTTGATAACTTCTTTCTTTCTTGCAACAACATCTCACATGATACACATTGATTTTTATTGGAAATAAAAGTAAAAGCATATTTGAGATATTGATCGCAATACAATTTATTTTTACTTTTTTATTCTTGTTACTACAAGATGTAGAATTTTCCAACAATCTTTTTAAAATTGCATTCATCTTTAACATAATGGGTATAGCTCGTATTAGTTGTTTCAAAATTGGTATTTCACTTGTCGCTCATCTGTACGGCATACAGGCTGAAAATGATGTGTCGTCGTACATCCTTGCGTATTTATCATTAACTTGTTTCGACAAGATTCCATTTCTTTCCAGCTACTAATATCATCTGCTCTCGAACAGGCTGGAAATACAGAAAATAAGATAGACAAATTGGGATACTGGATAACAGATAGCACAAGGATCATTTCGGATTTTGTATTGAACTATTACCGCAGAGTCATAGCGATAATACTTTGAAGTACGTACTAGAAAATTTATATTTACGTAATATTTCATGTCATTATTGCATCCTATGCTTCTATTTTGGTCTCTTATGGGATGACGTCTTCCACAGTAAAATATTCTCCTGAGAATACTGAATCGGCGTTTATATTCTAAGATGGAAGGGCAGCTGAAAGATAAACGGTACGAGAGGTACAATTGAATTCCTACGAACAATCAGTGAAATATACTTGAGAAGAATAAAGAAGTGTATACAGTATTTGTGGACATAAAAAAGGCATTTGACAGAGTGGATAGGAATAAAGTGATGGGAATCCTGAAGAAAATTATTGGAAAGAAGAGAGACTGTTCAGTAATCTTCATATGAAAAGGAGTCAAAGTCAGGATAGGAGGAAAATGTCAGAAGGAAGTGAAATAAGGAAAGGAGTAGGGCAAGAATACCCTTTATCACCTTCTCTGTTCAACATCTACTTGGAGGATTTAGTGAAGAACTGTTTTCAGAAAATGGAAGGAGTAATAGTAGGAGGAAGAAGAATAAAGTGCATAAGATTTTCTGATAATATGGTGTTGCTAGCAGAAGAAGGGATGATACTAAGAGATATGCTACTGGAGCTAAATGACAGCTGTGAGCAGAATGGGGTGAAGATAAATGCAATGCCGGAAGAAAAATAAAGAAGGTAATGGTGCGAATACTAATTGAGGCAGTAGAGCAAGTGGACAGCTTCAAATACTTGGGGTGTACTATAAACAGTATCATGAATTGCTACCAGGAAGTCAAAAGGAGGATAACAATGGCAAGGAATAGAAAAGAGAGCATCTTCTGCAGACCTCTGGAAGCGGAACTAAGGAAGAGACTAGTGAAGTGTTTTGTGTGGAGAGTGGTATTGTATGGGGCAGAAACGTAGACATTACGAAACAAAAAAGAGAAGCGATTAGAAGCATTTGTTCTTGTTGCGAATACAAGTGATATGCTTTCTGGACGTAACATTTTATGATACTTTTAAATCTTTCTCAGAATTTCACAGATCATGGTTGCCAGAAGAAAAATAAACAAGGTAATAGTGCAAATACTAAATGAGACAGTAGAGCAAGTGGACAGCTTGAAATACTTGGGAGTTACTATTTTGGGCAACTACTAAAATAATGTACATAGGCCAAATTGAAATACTCGAGACGAAATTCAAATACAAACTGCTGAGCCACTTATATCCGAACCCACACTTTCAGAAGTCGAAATTGCGATAGAAAATCTGAAAAAGTAAAAGTCTCCAGGTATCGATCACATTCCAGCAGCATTAATACAAGAGGGTGGAAGTGCATTATCTATCGAAATTCATAAGCTTGTACTTGCTATTTGGGAAAATGAAATTGTACCAGAACAATGGAAGGAGTCCATAATTGTACCTATCTTTAAGAATGGGGACAAGACTAACTGTAGTAACTTTCGAGGAATATCGCTTTTGTTGACGTTGTACAAAATTTTGTCCAATATTCTTTTGAGAAGATTAACTCCATATGTAGATGAAATTATTGGGGATCATCAATGTGGTTTTAGGCGTAATAGGTCGACTATCGATCAGATGTTTTGTACTCGACAGATATTGCACAAAAAATGGGAGTATAAGGGTACAGTACATCAGTTATTCATAGATTTCAAAAAGGCATATGACTCGGTTAAGAGAAAAGTTTTATATGATATTCTTACTGAATTTTGTATTCCCAAATCTAGTTCGATTAATTAGAATGTGTCTCAGTGAAACGTACAGCAGAGTCCGTATAGGTCAGTTTCTGTAGGATGCTTTTCTAATTCGCTGCGGTCTAAAACAAGCAGATGCACTATCACCTTTACTTTTTTAATTCGCTCTAGAGTAGAGTATGCCATTAGGAAAGTCCAGGATAATAGAGAAGGTTTGGAATTGAATGGGTTACACCAGCTGCTTGTCTATGTGGATGACGTGAACATGTTAGGAGAAAATCCACAAATGATTAGGGAAAACACGGGAATTTTACTTGAAGCAAGTAAAGAAATAGGTTTGGAAGTAAATCCCGAAAAAAGGAAGTATATGATTAGCCTATGTCTCGTGATCAGAATATTGTATTGTACGAAATGGGATAAAAAATTGTAAATTTATCCTTTGAAGAGGTGGAAAAATTCATATCTCTTGGAGCAACAGTAACAAATATAAATGACACTCGGGAGGATATTAAACGCATAATGCCTATTATTATTCTGTTGAGAAGCTTTTGTCATTCAGCCTGCTCTCAAAAAATCTGGAAGTTATATTACCTTGTGTTCTATATGGTTGTGAAACTTGTACTCTCTCTTTGAGAGATAAACAAACAGGGTTTTTGAGAATAAGTTGCTTAGAAAAATTATTTGGGGCGAAATGGGATGGAGAAAGTTACACAACGCAGAACTTGTAGCATTGCATTCTTCATCAGACATACAGTAATTAGGAACATAAAATCCAGACGTTTGAGATGGGCAGGGAATGTAGCACATATGGGAGAATCCAGAAATGCATATAGAGTTTTAGTTGGGAGGCCAGAGGAAAAAAAAAACCTTGGGGACTCCGAGACGTAGGTGGGAGGATAATATTAAAATTAATTTGAGGGAGGTGGGGTATGATTGTAGAAACTGGATTAATCTAGTTCAGAATAGGGACCGATGGCGGGCTTATGTGAGGGCGGCAATAGACCTTCGGGTTCCTTAAAAATTATAAGTAAGTAAATAAGTAAGTAAGTAACCAGGATTTCATAGATCACTTCTACGTCTCATAAGGCAGTAAATTGTTAATGAGTTCATGCCGATACTTCTCCTCAAACAGCAGATAGACAAATATAAAAAAATCTGCTCATACAAATTGTAAGTGTAGTAGTAGTAGCTATATTTTGTCTGGCAATATAAGGCTATAAGGCCTTCTCTTCCCTCAACCAGGTTTGAAACATATTATATATGAACGACATAGATTACAAAATTAAAATACAAAACAACACAGAAATAGTCACCTATTAGATTACATAAAATAAATTGGACAAATACATTTATTTTATCAATATTAGTCATATAAGATGATGTAAGGCGGGATACATATAAGAAATATAAACAAATTGGATAATGTAAAAATTGCTTGAAGTAGTGTAGGCAGTTACATATACGGATATCAGGCATATAAAATTCATAGAAACATTTAAAAAAAAGTACTGCATATGAGATTAGCTACTCGAATTAAACTAAAAAAAAAAAAACATAATTATACAGTTGGACACTCAAAATACAATACCCATTGAGATTATAAGTCGAATAAAATATATATAAATTACATAGCAAAAAGTGCTGTTTAACAAATAATTATGAAGAGTTACGTGAAATATCAAAATAAATAAAAACTTTCGTGTTAAATATATTTAACATATTTAACACGAGTAAGTCCACTAGTTCATCAATTAATTATATTCAAGTGTTAAAAGTGGTGTACGCAAGATTAAAAAATGGAAAAACTTTCGCATATGACACAAATTATTTACAAATTACTTCTGTTCAATAAGGACATTTTAAGTAAAGTTATCTTAAAAGATTTTAGATTCCGACTACTCCTGACTTCCTGTGACAAGGAATTCCAGAAACGGGCTCTGTATGTTGTAAAGGAGACGGAGTAGACGGATGTTTTGACAGAACAAGGTTATGCTGTGAACGTTTATCAAGTTTATGGCGGGATGCTAAAAGTGTGAAGCGAGGAACAAGGTAAATATGTGTGGAATTATTTAGAATCTGACACAGCAAACAGAGTGAATGGAGTGAGCGCCTCTCTTGCAAACGAAACCAAGATAATAATGAGACGACTGTTAAAAATGAAACTAAAACAAATATTATGAACACGCTCAAGTTTCAATGACAATTCAACAGTAAGGTCATACAAAACATCTCAATAGCCAGAGTAGGACATCACCAGTGTCTGTACCAAGATCTGTTTCAGTTTAGAAAAAGAAAAAAGAAGTGTTTCAAGCTTTTCAGTGAATGCAAAATCGAGAACGCTTTCTTTCTGGCAAAGTTTAGCTGTGCATTTCGCTTCAGATTTGAGTCGAAATGGAAACCGATGTTTTTAAGTGTTGTATTACTTGTTGCACGAATGATCGCCGGCGGCCAGTAGACGAACTAAAGCATAAATACTAGATCGTATCGTATAACGCCAATGCTTCCATCGAAATCGGCAATGATTCGTGTAACGAGTTATACTGTTTGTTGTAACAGTATTGTTTATAATCATTGGCAAAAGTGTACTCATACTGATAGAAATTATGTGAAAACTAATCCTTAATGTTGCATTAAAACGCCTCGTAATTTGAAAGAATAGATCAGGCACGGGCAAGGTAGGGGAAATACTGGGTGTTCATTTGAAAGTGTGTCATGACGTCTCTGTTGTGTATCAGCGATTTGAAGCGAGTTTCAGCTTTTATGTCAGAGAAGTTACCTATTAATCAAGGCGTTCAATCTGAACTTGAGAACGTGTACGGTATAACTTGAACGTCGTAGCAACAGATGGCGGTCTGTACGGTCTGTGTGCTACCATAACCTCTTTCGAACTGTGTTTTGCGCGGCCAAGTCGTACGCAGGGTATTTGTTATCATCATTTGCGTACGACAACATTCCACAACACAAATCAAATGCTCCATGTCCATGTTGACCGTCAAAGTTAATGTCAACAAATACGTAAGAAATCGTCTTAATCCTCTCCCCATATCCTGACAGTAAGAAAAAACCCACCTCAGTACATGTTTCCAAACAGTTCACATTCCTGCCACTACCGGCGTTACCGTACATATCAGTAAGTACTCTTCAGAATGAACGCCGTACTTGCTAGGCAACTTCTCTGACACATAGGTAATACACCTCTGCGGAAGTGTAGGAAGACTGAATTCTCTAGGCTCAACGACTAGCCATATGACGGCATACTGCGACCCATGACACACTTTGGACTGAACATTCAGTAGAGAGGGCATATAAAGAGTGGGAAGCTTGAAAACAGGTTTGACAGAGAGAGAGAGAGAGAGAGAGAGAGAGAGAGAATACCGCTACAAGCAGTGGTGAGTCATAATACCGCTCACGAGGTATTGTATTAACATTAGTTTCAAACATAAATAATGGTATATTTATGAAATAGCGTATTATTAAATAGAACAGAATAATTACATATGTATATGTGTTTGAATTATTTTACATTTTAATCATACAACATAGCACAGTAGAACGTTCAAACTAAACCATCGATGAAACGTAATAAATGTATTAAATCTCTTAGCTTCTGCAATGCAATATATAACAAAGTAAACGTAAGACTTCTTGACAACAATTTCTGCATTGAATAAATTATTAATCAGTTGCTTTTATAAAATTAACTTTTCAGTTGTAATAATGTACATAGTAGTCTATTAGTATTACGAAAATCATATTTACATTTCAATGGTTTAGTTGTTTGGACTTTTCCATTGCTAATTTTCAAAAATTGTAACGCAACGTTTCGAAGAGTGGATCTCTTTTCGTCGTCAGGTGCAAACCTGCTGTGAAGATCGTTACAAACAGCTAGCCTGTCTGACTGATGGACGACCATCAGGTTGGTGCGAAATATAAAGACGGAACACACGATGTCATAAGCTGTTGTAACGTGAATTATAGAGAATGAAAAGAAGAATAAAAAGAAGAAGAATTCCGTGATTGTAACTGAACTAGGCCTAATATATTATAGAATAATAAAACCAACGACAAGGAATAATAGGCACTAATAATCAACAGTGGAAATAGTGCATTGATGAAACAACAGGAAATAAATAAATCATTTCACTATTTCCACTGTTGTTTATTATCGCCGCGGCCTCATGCTTAACCCATTAAGACCCACAATAGCATATCATAATTTATTTTGATATTTTATCACTAAACGAACTCAGATACAGTGTTTGAGTATGTACAAACTGGATTTTCGAAAAAAAATTGTCTCATTTGAAATATACAATGTGTCCTATACATAGGACATTGGGGCTATATGAGAAATCTTCTACTATATTAATTTACATTACTAAGAAACATTTTCATTCACACCTTCATCCATTAGTTTTACAATTTGTGATATTTCTCAAAACATTTGACACAGAGCCTCCTTTTAAACTTCACACACATTGTTGTCGGCTTTCCCTAGGCACTCCAAAGTCGTTTTCCTGATGGATTTTTTGTTATGAAATGACGTCCATAAGACATTTCCTTTTCGATGTGGTCCTGGTCTGGGTTTCGGTGTACCACTACTCGCCAAGAAAAAGGTTGCCAGGCTGTAAAATAATAATAATAATAATAATAATAATAATAATAATAATAATAATAATAATAATAAATGCTTTTTATGTCATATGATTACTAATATCATAAAATATGTTGTGATTACTTACTCTCTTCGAAACATAAGCAGGTCATGAGTAAGCAGCTCAGCACAGTAGTGTAGAGCTTCCAGGATACTACCACCATGGTGTCTAAGATATTTGTGAATAGAGGGAAGTACCACTTCTTACCTCGAATCCGGATTTGGTATACAGCCATCAGGTTATCGAAGAGATCAACTCCATTCTTCTATTTATTGTAGGAACTAATGCATTGTGGGATTGCGATGTTAGTTCTTGAACCTTTTGTCCTTCGTTGCACTTCTCCTTTAGGGTCGAGGATTCAAAACTGGTGACAACTGCTACAACTTTGTTATCATTCGAACGAACTATTCCAATATTATTATTTGTATCCAAACATTTGCCGATAGCTCCTCTTTCCTTTTTCTTCATTTCGGAAGATGGTTTGATGGACATTTTTCAATGCGATTTTCCCGAACAGTTCCTGTCACAAAGAAACCTTTTTCCTTCATCATGACGGCAAGTTTGTAGGATGTGAAGAAGTTATCCTTATAAATAACAAGCTGTTTAGGGTTTTCAATTATGAATTCAAGCGATTTTGCAACTCTAAATGACAATGGTTCATGATCGTTGTTCTTTTTTCCCTGGTATGGCAAAATCTCTAAAGGATAACCGTCATAACTGCATAGCATCCAGAGTTTGTACCCAAATTTTACTGCTTTTTCCCTCAAATACATTTTCAGTGTGTGAATGCTATAATACTTCACCATCCTTTCGTCAATTGATAACTTATCACAAAATAACCCCATATTTCTTCAGAAATTCTTTTGCTAACTCATACAGTCGCCTCACTTTGTAATATCTGTCTTCTTTGTCAATGCTGCTATTGTCAATGAAATGGTTCTTTTTTATGTCTTGGAATCTATTACGTGACATGCAGTCAGCAACAATTTCCACTCTGCAATCTGGAGAACGATCCCAGTACATGAGCTTCCTTGGTAGTGTGTGGTACCCACTAAAAAGAAGAATACCCACGAACTTCATAAGCTCTTCTTTTGCGAGTAAAAATGAATGGTCATTTTTTTGTTGACTGTATACTTGTGACTGCTCTAATATTTGCCAAAAATGTTCTTGGCTATAGAAATAAATATGTCAGGGACAGATTTCCCTTGCAGACTATTCTTTATGGATTCTTCATTGAAAGAGGAACTTTGTCAGGATAATCGGAATATTGGCGACACTTCAATTTTTTTTCATTTTGGAGACTTTAGGGAAGTTGTTCCTTTACTGCTGGGTTGTTTATTTGTCCCAGTTGGTTCTGAGGTGTTGGTGTTAATTGCAAGAGAGATATATTCCTCCTCCGGAATTGTCAGTTCAACCGTACCTGCAATATCAGATGGCATACCAGTAGTTTTATCAGGAACCAGAATGACGTCGTCATCAATATCCTCACAATCGCTGGGGGCATCTGGTGGTGGGGGAATTATAGCCACGGAAATTGAGTTGCCGACCGATTGTTGCTCTGTAGGTTTCACTCTAAGCGTCACGTTGTCACGTCCACTTTCTCGATAAGAATAAGCACTAGTTTGTTATATTGTTAAGTGGCAATTATTATTATTATTATTATTATTATTATTATTATTATTAATATTATTATTTAATATACGAATACGTTGGCTTTCTTAACTCTTAATAATAACTCTTTAATAATATTTTAATCACATACCTTAATGTTCGTCCTCAGCACAGCACAAGACATTGCAACCTCGGTTTTAGTCCACGTGGATTAGACAAGTACAGTAGGTGTCATTTAATAATGGAAGCAGCTTATTGGTTGCATTATTGAAATTGGGACGAGTGATTGGAGCTGCGACACAAGAAATTGAAAACAATAATACAATTAAATTCCAAAGACCTGTCGAATGTTATGCACGAGGCCGCTCAAAGACCTGCCGAATGTTAACCATGAGATAATATTAGTGCCTATTGTTCCTTGTCGTTGGCGTTATTATTCTATATATATATATATTAGTTTAGTTACAATCACGGAATTATTATTCTTTTTATTATTCTTCTTTTCATTCTCTATAATTCATGTTACAACAGCTTATGGCATCGAGTGTTCCGTCTTAATATCTCGCACTAACCTGACGGTCGTCGATCAGCCAGACAGGCTAGCTGTTTGTAACGATCCCCGCAGTAGGTTTTCATCTGACGACGAAGAGAGATCCACTCTTCGAAAATTAGCAATGGAAAAAGTCCAAATAACTCAACCGTTGAACAATTCACCGTTACTCTCCACCCCCCCCCCCTTTAATCAGATCAAGATTTACATATGATCTGAATAATTAAGGCTGTTCTTGGGATGAAATTTGATGACCCAAGTAGCAGAGCCGAATTCAAGTTTGTGTTGCTTATGTTTGACCTTACAGAAGATATCGTGACGTATATTGTGACAAGAATTTCTGACAAACATGCGAACATAAATTACATTAACCTGCCTTCAAATGCAAGCTTATGCGAGTATTTATCTTTCCGCAACTTCCCGATTAAAATCCTCTAAGACAGTGGTCGTCAGCACTCGCTGAAATGTGCAATAGGTAAGCGGTGCCGTCCCGTGTGCAGCAGGAAGAGGTAGAGAGCATACCCGCTAGCAGCTACGAGTGCACCATGGTGCATTGTATTCTCTGCGGGTAAGAGACGCTAGCCCCAGGGTGCTATGCGCTGACGACCCCTGCTCTAAGAGATCAATACTTATTCCTGATGTGCATGTAAGATTTAAGTTCAATTACTTTCATTTGTAACTCGAGAGGAACGTCAATATTTCCTACTGCAAACGGAATCCAAAATAAACTACGGTAAACGTTTTTCCTAAATTTCTGACATCTTGGAATCTTTTTTGAATTTCTTCTTAGAGATTTTCTTGGTCATTACCATACGGTACTCTTTACGTCTGTCTCTGAAATATCTGGTAGAGCTCTCATAGATAGAAAATTAAACAGTTCGTTTGACTCATCTGTTCATCCACCTGATGTGACATACACGCCACTGTCCTCTGTTCCACAGGTAAAGTCGTCACAGCACAGTCTGAGGTACTAAGATGTAACTTCAATATTTTTCCTCATTACGTGATCACCAGCTGAAATCTAATGCTTTTCCAGCCCCCAGGTTCACTTCACTATGGCAACACTTACTTCGACACTCACATGTTCTATAGTAGGGGTCGTGAGCGCAGAGCACCCTGGGGCTAGCGTCTCTTACCCGCAGAGAACACAGTGCACCATGGTGCAATTGTAGCTGCTATACTATATCCGCTTAGAGAACGAATCTGACAGTTCTCGTGTGGAAGGGAGAGAGGAAGCGAGAGAGATGAAACTCCTTGAGCTGGCCTATCCCGTTACGGGAATTTGTAAACGTCTCCATGGTAACGGCTTGACGTTGCCATGTCTCTCGGAACAGAACAACGTGATCAGTTGCCAGGCGTCCAGGCGGTGGGTGGTGGTAATAGTAAACGAAATACTTTCGATTGTCCCACCGAGCAGCTCCGTAGCTTTGACCGGTGTATATTGACAACGCCGCACGCAACTGTCAGAGTAGTTCTCTAAGCGGATATAGTATAGCAGGTCTGCTCTCTACCTCCTCCTGCTGCACGACGATGCACACGGGATGGTACCGCTTACCCATTGCACATTTCAGTGAGTGCTGACGACCACTGTTCTAGTTATCATGATAGTCATTTTGTAGTTCTTGGGTTGGTACACTTGGAATTACTAATCAGACCGGCCTGCTACTCGATTTAAAATTCACTAGTTATATTCAAGTCGAGCTTCGAACGAGGAACAGCACGCTCTACACTGGAAGGTTGTGATTACAGAACGTAATCGGGAGTCAGAGAATGAGCATACCTGTCGTAAACGCTCAGCTGATCATACGACGTGCGAGATTATCTTGTGCACTCAACGCCCTTCGCCACTTGAGTTCAACTGAGTGAGTACTAACTACACAAGGATACACAATGTTTGGACATTTCTTATCCAGACTTTAATTTCGTAACCTTACAGTCAGTGTGAACACCTAATTTTTTTGTATTAGTTTATCTGCAAATCTAACAATGTCCGCAATATATAGGCGGATGTTTCGATATGAACTCATTAACAGATTCCTCATCAGTATTTATCATGTGCAAATTTATAAGGGCATTTTCGATGTGGTATTATGGAAGTTCCCCAAGCTATAGTACCTGCATGGCGAACATATCATTCATTAAACGCCAATGTGAAAACTAGTTTACAAAGGGGATCAGACAAATGTTACAGATTGATAGGGAATGTGATTACTGATACTAAATGTACTGTATGCTGATTCTGGAAATAAAGAGAAACAACACCGACAAATAAGCTTCTATTGTGTGTGTTGCTTCAAAGTCATGATTATATCATATTCAAAAACTGTTAGCTATGCCAAAACGCTTTTACGATACTATGCGCAAAATTGATTGATTGATTGATTGATTGATTGGCCGTGTTTCAATGTGACTTCTAATTAAGAACGAGTAACTGAAACACAACAAGGGTAACTTTTATTTCAAAAAATTGACAGGTTAATAGCATTACTTCCTTTATATCTCCATGTAGAACTACGTGTAGTGCGGGCACCTACAACAGGTCATAGCTTACCCATGCTTCATATCTTCATGTAAAACTACGTGTGGGTGCGATCACCTGTCGACAGGTACACAGCAAGGGGAATACAATGAGAACAACGGAAATACTAGGAGAACTAGAGGAATAGAGGGAAAACTAGGGGAATAAAATAAGAAAAAGAGTAATACAAAAAGAACAGGGGAAATAGAAGAAGAATGAGGCGACTACAAAGAGAACGAGTAAAGCACAAAGAGAACGACGAAAATGCAAAGAGAACGAGGGGAATGTAAGGGGACCTAAGGAAATACAAGAAGTACAAGAGGAATAGAAGAAGAACCAGGGGAAGACAATCACAACAAGGGAACACAAGGTGAAAATGGAGGAGTTGCATTTTTATGTAACGGTCAATTTCCAAGTTATGCACCCATACCTGTAGGCCTACTGCGTTTCATAATTCTGACAGGCGACATAATCATTGCAGACAGAAGAAGTGAGAAGGGTAACTGCTGTCATCGAATGGTAGAGGTCACATTTCATACTTACTGTATCTTGAAGTTGAGCGGTCTGAAGCACTCTAGCTACCCCTACTTCAATGCACTGGTTAAATAGCAATTTATGCTTCTCGCTTCTTCTACCAGCAATGTTTTTTTTTATTGGGTAATTTTACGCCGCTGTACTAACATCTAGGTTATTTAGCGTCTGAATGAAATGAAGGTGATAATGCCGGTGAAATGAGTCCAAGGTCCAGCACCGAAAGTTACCCAGCATTTGCTCGTATTGGGTTGAGGGAAAACCCAGGAAAAACTTCAACCAGGTAACTTGCCCCGACCGGGATTCCAACCCGCGCCACATGGTTTCGCGGCCAGACGCGCTGACCGTTACTCCACAGGTGTGGACACCTGTTTACGTCGGCTATCAAATATTATGGACCGCAGTATCGTGAAGAGAAAGATGTAGTTCTATGTTAAAACTTAACCGTAGAAATCGTTGTAACTTTTCACACTTACTGTATATCTCTTGAATATCCTCTGAGGTTCTGGCATCCTCTGATTGAGGTTTTGGCTGATTATATCTATTATCAGGCAGTACATCTCACTTGACAAGGAAAGACAATATTGTTTGTATGCATCTGAAGTCTGACTAGTGTAATATATAGCTACTCGGCGATGTATGCAATGGAGGGGGAATGGAACTGGCCACCCTACCCCATTATCTCCTGGCCTAGTTGCCTCATAAGAAGTGCCTTCTTTGTATTATTTGTGAGATTCAGACCTGTCTTCGGACGGTTGACTAAACAACAATCTCTTGAATCTGAGGATCACAATACAGTAGGCTATAAGAAGTTCTATATTTCTGTTAGATAAGTACAATGGAATTCAAAACTGCTTTCAAGTTACTTTCCATACGATCCTTGGCGTGAAAACCATAAAGGGCCAAAGCCAATTGCTAGCCTTATTTCCACATGCCTCGGCAGAGGTGAACGATCATTCAATCGGTATGGTGTTATCGTGTGTTTTACAGGTTCTTTTTACTTGGTTATTTAACGACGCCGTATCAACTACGTTAGGAGAATATGTTAGGAGAAAATCCACAAACGATTAAAGCAAGTAAAGCGATAGGTTTGGAAGTAGATCTCGAAAAGACAAAGTGTATGATTGTCTCGTGACCAGAATATTGTACGAAATGGAAATATAAAAATTGGAGATTTATCTTTCGAAGTGGTGGAAAAATTGAAATATCTTGGAGCAACAGTAACAAATTATAAATGGCACTCGGGAGGAAATTAAACACAAAACAAATATGGGAAATGCCTGTTATTATTCGGTTGAGAAGCTTTTGTCATCTAGTCTGCTATCAAAAAATCTGAAAGTTAAAATTTATAAAACATTTATATTACCAGTTGCTCTGTATGGTTGTGAAACTTGGACTCTAACTTTCAGAGAGAAACAGAAATTAGGAAAATATTTGGGACTAAGAGGGATGAAGTTACAGAAGAATGGAGAAAGTTACACAACGCAGAACTGCACGCATTGTATTCTTCACCTGACATAATTAGGAACACTAAATCCAGACGTTTGAGATGGGCAGGGCATGTAGCACGTATTGACGAATCCAGAAATGCATATAGAGTGTTAGTTGGGAGACTGGAGGGAAAAAGACCTTTGGGGAGGCAGAGACGTAGATGGGACGATAATATTAAAATGGATTTGAGGGAGGTGAGATGTGATGACAGAGAGTGGATTAATCTTACTCAGAATAGGGACCGATGGCGGGTTTATGTGAGGGCGGCAATGAACCTGCGGGTTCCTTAAAAGCCATTTCGTCGGTTTCTTGGTAAAAGTGACCAAGTCACATTCCAAGGCTTCCAAGCATTATGAAAATATAAGACATAATTTTATACTAAAAACTAATAATATAGCACATTTACCTTTAAAATAAATTATTACTAACATCTAATGAAGTACAGTTATCTTTGAATGGATCATTAAACCTTTGAACGCCTTTTCCCAACAATTTTGCATTTTGGACTTGGTCACTTTTACCAAGAAACCGACGATTTGTAATTAAGTAAGTAAGTATCAACTACGAGGTTATTTAGCGTCGATGGGTTTTTTGGTGATACCGAGATGATATTTGGCGAGATGAGGCCGAGGATTCGCCATAGATTACTTGACATTTGCGTTACGGTTGGGAAAAATCTCAGAAAAACCCAACCAGGTAATCAGTCCAAGCGGGAATTGAACCCGCTTCCGAATGCAAATCCGGATCGGCATGCAAGCGCCTCAGCCGGCCGAGCTACGACGGTGACTTTTCGCATGTTACTCCCCCTATCCGTTATAGCTTGTTCGCGGAACCTGATTTCGCTACAAACCGTTGCTGCTCAAATTTTTCATCATGCTGAGTGACCGAAATTTTATGAGAAAATTCCTTCGCCATAAAGACTCGAATCAGCTCTCTTTCCGTAACACAAATCCTAAGTATGCTGCTACGGTGATATTAATATCAAATGGGCTGCAGAAAGTATTATCATGGTTGTTTCTCTGAAACATATTACTGCTGAATATTATTGTAGAGTTATGACTGCAAGACGAGCTAAAGGACAAGAGACGAGGAAACTGAGAAAATGAATGATCCTTCAGAAGAGTGTTTACAACTCAAGTGGCATTGCAAAACTGTGTGCATAAACTGTTGTTCTAGCCACCTTATTTACCGGATTTATTTCCGACAAAGTACATAAAAAGAAAGGATATTCTAGACTTACTTACTTACTTACTTACAAATGGCTTTTAAGGAACCCGAAGGTTCATTGCCGCCCTCACATAAGCCCGCCAGCGGTCCCTATCCTGAGCAAGATTAATCCAGTCTCTATCATCATACCCCACCTCCCTCAAATCCATTTTAATATTATCCTCCCATCTACGTCTCGGCCTCCCTAAAGGTCTTTTTCCCTCCGGTCTCCCAACTAACACTCTATATGCATTTCTGGATTCGCCCATACGTGCTACATGCCCTGCCCATCTCAAGCGTCTGGATTTAATGTTCCTAATTATGTCAGGTGAAGAATACAATGCGTGCAGTTCTGTGTTGTGTAACTTTCTCCATTCTCCTGTAACTTCATCCCGCTTAGCCCCAAATATTTTCCTAAGCACCTTATTCTCAAACACCCTTAACCTATGTTCCTCTCTCAGAGTGAGAGTCCAAGTTTCACAACCATACAGAAGAACCGGTAATATAACTGTTTTATAAATTCTAACTTTCAGATTTTTGGACAGCAGACTGGATGATAAGAGCTTCTCAACCGAATAATAACACGCATTTCCCATATTTATTCTGCGTTTAATTTCCTCCCGAGTGTCATTTATATTTGTTACTGTTGCTCCAATATATTTGAATTTTTCCACCTCTTCGAAGGATAAATCTCCAATTTTTATATTTCCATTTCGTACAATATTCTGGTCACGAGACATAATCATATACTTTGTCTTTTCGGGATTTACTTCCAAACCGATCGCTCTACTTGCTTCAAATAAAATTTCCGTGTTTTCCCTAATCGTTTGTGTATTTTCTCCTAATATATTCACGTCATCCGCATAGACAAGAAGCTGATGTAACCCGTTCAATTCCAAACCCTGCCTGTTATCCTGAACTTTCCTAATGGCATATTCTAGCGCGAAGTTAAAAAGTAAAGGTGATAGTGCATCTCCCTGCTTTAGCCCGCAGTGAATTGGAAAAGCATCAGATAGAAACTGACCTATACGGACTCTGCTGTATGTTTCACTGAGACACATTTTAATTAATCGAACTAGTTTCTTGGGAATACCAAATTCAATAAGAATATCATATAATACTTCCCTCTTAACCGAGTCATATGCCTTTTTGAAATCTATGAATAACTGATGTACTGTACCCTTATACTCCCATTTTTTCTCCATTATCTGTCGAATACAAAAAATCTGATCAATAGTCGATCTATTACGCCGAAAACCGCACTGATGATCCCCAATTATTTCATCTACGTACGGAGTTAATCTTCTCAAAAGAATATTGGACAAAATTTTGTACGACGTCAACAAAAGCGATATTCCTCGAAAGTTACCACAGTTGGTTTTGTCCCCCTTTTTAAAAATAGGTACAATTACGGACTCCTTCCATTGTTCTGGTACAATTTCCTTTTCCCAAATAGCAAGTACAAGTTTATAAATTTCGCTATATAATGCGCTTCCGCCCTCTTGTATTAATTCTGCTGGAATTTGATCGATACCTGGAGACTTGTACTTTTTCAGATTTTCTATCGCAATTTCGACTTCTGAAAGCGTGAGTTCGGGTATAAATGGCTCAACAGTTTGTATTTCAATTTCGTCCCGATCATTTCTATTTGGCCTATGTACATTTAGTAGTTGCGCAAAATAGTTTTTCCATCTGTTTAGGATTGATGGAGAGTCTGCAAGCAAGTCACCATTCTCATCCTTGATCACGTTTACCCTTGGCTGATATCCGTTCTTAAATTCCTTTATACCCTTATATAAATCTCGAATGTTTTTATTCTTACTATTTGTTTCTACCTCATTCAGTTTTTCCTTCAAGTAACCTCTCTTTTTATTCCTAAGTGTACGACTTGCTTCCCGTCTTTCATTGAAATAATTATCTCTCTTCTCCTCGACTGGATCCTGTAAGAATTTCAATTTTGCCTGTTTCCTTCTTTCTACTACCATGCAACAATCTTCATCAAACCACGGTTTCTTCTTCTTAGTTTCATAATAACCTATGCTCTGCTCAGCTGCAATTTTGATACTATCTCTGATATTTTCCCACACGCTATTAACATCTAATTCTTTCTCAACTTCGTCGGAACTTTCTAAAGTGGCAAACCTATTCGAAATTTCGACCTGATAATTTTGCTTAGCTTCCTCGTCCTTTAATTTCAAAATATTGAATTTAGTAATATTAACTTGTTGCTCTACTCGCTTGGCTACTGATAATCTTTCTCTTAATTCTCCAATCACCAAATAATGGTCAGAATTACAGTCTGCACCCCTGAAAGTTCGAATATCTACTATACTAGTATGTCTCCGTTTATCTATCAAGATGTGATCTATTTGGTTGTGTGTCAATCCATCTGGAGAAGTCCAAGTATATTTATGTATATCCTTATGGGGGAATGTTGTACTTTTGACAATTAAATTTTTCGATGTGGCAAAGTTGACTAATCTAACTCCATTGTCACTACTAATTGCGTGTAGGCTCTCTTTTCCAATAGTTGGTCTAAAAATATCCTCCCGTCCTACTTTAGCATTGAAATCCCCCAATAAAATTTTCATGTGATATCTAGGGAAATGATCAAAAGTATGTTCCAATTCCTCATAGAAGCTATTCTTTATATGGTCGTCTTTCTCTTCTGTAGGGGCGTGAGCATTTATAACTATGATGTCGCACCATCTACCCTTAAGTACTAAATATGATAACCTGTCACTGATAAATTCGACCTTTTTTACTGCTGATTTTATTCTTTTATGAACAAAGAATCCTGTTCCTAATTGGTGATTATTGTTTCCTTCCCCATAATACAACAAGTAATCTCCTATTTGTGATATGCCATTCCCATCTAACCTAACCTCTTGTACTCCCACGAAGTCTATTCTATATCTAGCTAGTTCTTTAGCTACTAATGTTACCCCTCCTGTTCTATAAAGACTAGTTACGTTCCAAGTGCCAAATCTCAAAACCTTATTCCTTTGCTGTGGTCGTGCCAGAGAATCAGTCCTATTCCGAGGCTTATTATAGGGATACGTAACAAGCTGTTTTTTACGGTGATGGGTTGTTAGCCCTTCGCCCAACCCCCAAGCTGGAGGACCACCCCTTATCGGCTATCCACGACTGCTTATTCAATATATTCGCAGCTACCCTCCATATCTGGAGGCCGTCTCCTCTATCCGCAACCTGAGGACGCGCCATGCCGTGGTGATAGGGACCCACAATACATGGGATATTCTAGACTCCAGAGTGATAATTATTTAATCGGAGTAATCAACTGATTTCAGCCAAACGTTCCTTATTACAGTATAATTTTAAGTGGATAA
This sequence comes from Periplaneta americana, assembly GCF_040183065.1. Classification (NCBI taxonomy): domain Eukaryota; kingdom Metazoa; phylum Arthropoda; class Insecta; order Blattodea; family Blattidae; genus Periplaneta; species Periplaneta americana. Next base: position 81,143,168 of record NC_091128.1, read on the forward strand.
AAGCCTTTGGGTCGTGCAAATAAATGCAGACCTGATAAGTTAGAAGGAATTATATCGAAAAAAGTTATAAAACAAATCCTATCTCTCTCCTCTCCCTCAATGTGGTCGTCTAGAAACTTGTAAGCCATCCTCTGTCGGTACGGTATAAAATTCAATATACAATGTTATCCCAAACAAAGTTAGGCTTTAATGTAGCCATAACAGTACTCGCCAGGTAGAAAGTTACATAAACACTCGCGTCGGGTCAATTTGACCCATTGACACAAACTAAGATGTGGACGTGGATTCATGGCAAAATTATGAGGCAAATAAAATGTTTAAACTGAACTAAATGAAATATTTCTATTCTGAACTGTACATTATTTATATTGAACATAATCAAATACAATGAAATTTGTAAATCTCAACTAAAGAAAAGTGAAAACATGACTTTGAAATCTTATAACCATACTGTTTCTTTACGAGGTGTGATTGAAAAATTTTAAGGATAGGTTCATAATAATGGTACCTAAAGACTACTACAGTCCTCTTCTGGAGGAATACACAAACTCCTACTATTATCCTAGATTTGGAAACATTCTTGAAAAATGTTGACTGGGTTTCTAATAAAAAATCACTGTACCTAAAGGCTACTGCAGTGAATGCCCTTCAAAGGGGTTCATTCTGGATTGTTACATCGATTACTAAGATGTCACCGCAAACCAATAAGCACTGCTGGCTTCAGTCTTAAAACTTTTCAATCAGACATTGTAACACAAAACAGCTTGCTTCATTTCTTGGCTTATTCTCCACATATTGTTCAAACAACTTTGCAGTAAATTTTGCATACGTGTCCCAAACAAGCAGCACACTGTGTTGAATGCTTATTATCATTTGTGCTAGGGCAGATATGATATCTCTTCCTTTTCTGAGATGCTGGTCCACTAATTCTCTCGACTTCGACTTCTCTGCAATTTCTTCGTCTGTTACTACTTTCTTTGACATTTTTTGAAAATAATAATAAAAAGAGCTGCATATACAGTTGAAATGAACGCGGAAAATGTGAAGAATATACTATAAATCTTACATCAAATAATACTTACGCATAAATAAAGAAATCTCCTCAGTTATTCACAAAATCTTCCTGTCTTTTAGAAGAACGCACACACTCGCGTCGGGTCAAACCACATATAAACAGCTGTTGGGACTAAATGATAAACTAAACAATGACTACAACCAGACTGTTTCAAAGATTTCAACAATATAAGAAATTACACACCACCGGCACTCTTCATATTACCTTCCAGCAAAGAAAACAGAGGAAAGAAAAAACACTCGGGTCACATAGACCCGACGCGAATACTTAAGGGTTAAGTTAATTATTACAGAGAATAGAAAAAAATTCTAATCTGTAAAGAAAAGGGATTTTTTTTCAATTCGAACAAGCAACAGTGTAAAATTTCTCGACAAATCTCGTTAACTCTGTCTCAATTCGTTGTGAAAATGAATATTTGTGATCTTCGATAGCGGTAGGATGATTTAGGAAGAAACTTTTTTATTTATGTGTCTATGTGTACATAATGTAAGAAGTTGTATGTATATATATATATATATATATATATATATATATATATATATATATATATATATAAATTGTATGTTCATAAGTGAGTGATAGCTTTATGGCCGGAAGTGAATGCTGTCATTCAACGTTGTAACGCACTGTAGCAAATAGATAAAATAAAAATATATAAAAAATATGCAGATGTATTTGAGAATTCGTAAATAGCACACAAAGGATCCTGACGTATGAGTCTTCATTAATGAGCTTAGAAAACTATGCCGATGAAGACACAGAAAGGGATAAAAACATTAGAAAGACACACTTGCGCCTGCAATTCTCGAAATCTTTTTTTCGTTCGTTTTTTTTTTCTTTTTTTCAGATTATACAGCATTAGGACCTCATTCGAGGTGAATTTGGTAAGTTCGTTGCCTGACACATAGATGACATTGATAACGTGTCAACAATGCCGACATTATTGGCGGCCATTTTACATTAGTTCAAAAACGAATAATCATAACATTCTATTGACTACAATTTGTGTAGTTTAATTTTGAAGTTATTGCGCCTAAAAAATTGGTAAAAATGGAAAATATTGAGCTTCGTGTTGTCTCTATGAAAATGGGAATGAGTCCAACAGAAATTAAAGCAGACATGGATGCTACACTGGGTGAATTCGCTCCAGCGTTTTCTTTATTGAGAAAAAATGGGCGGCACTAAACATGTAGAGAGAATTTGAAATTAGATCTCCCGCAGTGAACGTTCAGTGACAGAAAAAAGAGAAGAAATCGTAGAAAAAAATCCACGATGTAATGTCGAATGACCGTCGATTGAAAGTGCGGGAAATCAGCGAAGTTATGAATGGGTGCGCCACATCTTATCTTAGTCTTTGGGTATGTCCAAGGTTTCCGCAAGGTGTGCTCCGCGTTTGTTAACACCGGAAAAAGAAGCTCGTCCGATGTCAAATTTCGAGAATTATATGGCTCTAGTCGAGAACAAAATACGCCCGATTTTTTTTTTTTTTTTTTTTTTTGGCAGTTCATGATGAAACCTGGATCCACTACTACATACCAGAGACAAAAAAGTAGTCAAAACAACGGAAACATAGTGATTCTTCAACTTCAAAGAAAACAAAAGCTGTTCAATCAGCTGGGAAAATCATGGCGTCCGTGTTCTAAGATTCTAAGGAGATAGTCATGATTCACTATCTAGCAAATGGTAGAGCAGCGGTTCCCAAAGTGTGCTCCGCGGAGCACCAAGAGCTCCGCGAGTGATTCACAGGGGCTCCGTCCGCGGCAGTTATGAAGATGATAGAAATTGCTGCTTACATCTAGTCTCTAGCAGGAAAAAAGCAAACTATTTCCATCAAGCGAAAAGTACTTTCTCACAAAGTAGCTTGCTTTCTTCTTGCTAGATGGAAGCAGCAATAATAGATCTACTCGTCACTTGAACTATCTGGATCTTATATATTATTTTAATGTACCGAAGTACATATGATATTTCCATGCAGATATTCTGCGTCATCATACGATGAAAGAGTAATGGAACGGCGCCGGAGAGAAATTTTCTCCGTTCCATTACTCTTTCATCATATCTGGATCTTTCTTGCTTACCAAGTACTCGGATGATTCTCGAAATTTCTTTTGTTTTATATACCGGACAGACAGCGTTTGTTATTCGTGGTACATGTAATCTACAATCTATTGACTGTTATGTTGTCTCAAAAAATATATATACCTGCATGTTAATTTTATTGTAGAAGTATTAGCTAAACTTTCGTTGAAATTGAACTGTGGCTTAAGACGGGCTCCCTAAGACCGGAGAGTCACACTCAGTCAAGGGGGGATAATAACAGCTGTAACCTTACTTTCAAAGGAGATAGTGCGAATTCCTTGGGATTGAGTTCGGAATATGATGAACATTATCCTGCTTCAGAGTTTACGATGCTTAGTATAGAGCAGTCTTGCGATGGCGACTAATAATTGCGGGCGAGAGCTATTTTATGTCCGCTGAGCGCGCGCGGAGCTCTTTTACCTGTAAACATTGCTAAAGGATGCACAGATCTTAGAACACAGCGCATCATGACGGAACGGAAGCGCTTAAAGCTTTCAAGGAAGAGTGGAAGATACAATATTTATGCTTCGAACATGGTGATGAAGTCCAGTGTTTGTTGTGCAAAAAAATATATCATTTGCAAAAAAAGCAACATAAAACGGCATTATGAGACACAACATGAAAAAAATATAGGCATTATTCAGGAGAAGAGAGAAATAAATTCATTTCGGAATTGACATCGAAGGTAAATAAATTTACATTTGGGTCAGTAGATTGTATCTAGATTCCTTTTAGGCTATTTCTTTATTTTAAATGTACTGTTTATGTTTTATTTGTTACTTGTCTCTGGAGATTTAGTTTTATAAAGACTACGTGTTTCTTTAATTTAGAAATAATATTTTATCTTTGATTGCACTTTAATTTATACTATTACTAAGCTCAAAATGCTAATTCACTTTTATTCCAATAACTATTTTCAGGATTTTTACCAAATATGAACTATACATTTTGAAAACTTTGATGCAAGGAGCTTTTTTTAGTAACGTAAATATAAAATATTCTTAAAAATATAATTTCAAAACTATTAGACCTAATTTTGTACAGATGATATTATTATAGATCTGTTTATGTAGTTTAAATTTCACAAATTTTGGCCGAAATTGTGGAAGTTTTAATTTTTTTATTTTATTGGGTTATTTTACGACGCTGTATCAACATCTAGGTTATTTAGCGTCTGAATGAAATAAAGATGATAATGCCGGTGAAATGAGTCCGGGGTGCAGCACCGAAAGTTACTCAACATTTGTTCGTATTGGGTTGAGGGAAAACCCCAGAGAAAACCTCAACCAGGTAACTTGTCGCGACCGGGATTCGAACCTGGGCCACCTGGTTTCGCGGCCAGACTCGCTGACCGTTACTCCACAGGTGTGGACTGAAAGTTTTAAAAGTCATATCCCCTTAAATGATTGACCCCAAAAATTACGATGGCTCTCAATATCTTAATTTAATCAATTTGTTTTTTTCATGTTAAGTGCATCTCACAAATCACTCTAAGAAAACTCATTACATAATCACGACTGGAGAGTAAGGACTACATTTTCACAATCACACAATCAATATACTCTATTTCAATGAATATTTCTCAACAAATACTCAAAAATACTTAGAGATCACACACGTCGAGCAGGTAGACCCTATTAGTTTCTCCTAACCAATGAAGTGAAGTATTTACATAATAAATAATTGCTTTTAACAATAAAATGGTTTACATACAATTAACTTTTCCCATTTTTCTTTTTTTTTTCCTAAAAAACTCTTCCCTTTGCGATTTGTTTATATATGTACATGTATATTAAAAACTTAGTAGGATTAGATATATTACATAGCCAGAAATTTAGTAACGCAAGTTATTGTAATAATTGCTGCCTTTATTCGATGTGCTGTATATGCATGTACATCCCTGTTAACTACGTTACGACGCTACGTAGTGGATGCGCTATGCGCCCGTGATCAAGGTCGAGCTCTTCTACCATGATTGGGAGCTAATATCGTCTCATCCCTGGTATAGAGGTACTGAATGGAAGTTAAAAACGAAAATATTGTGCTTGATATTTGGACATGGGATTTATTGAGTTTGCTGATGGAGGTCCACAGTGTGTGATGTGTAACAAAGTTCTGCCCAATAGTTCTATGTTCCCTCCCAAGCTTACACGACATTTCGAAACACATCCTGACTTCACAAATAAAAATGAAAATTACTTCAAAAGAAAAAGTGACTAATTCCATGCAATTCTGACAAAATTTTTATCTCGTGTAAAGACAAACAAAGAGAAAGCACTGGAAGCGTCGTACTTCGTTAGTCATGACCTGGCTCTTGCTGGTAAACTCACCCTTAATGAAACTCTTATGAAACCATATTTAGTGAAGATAGTGAAGTGCATGGTGGACGAAAAAACTGCAAACTTGATCTTCAGTGTGTTCTTCTCAAATAACTTTGTGCGTAATCGAATCCAGAATCTATCAAACCATGTAAAAATATCATAATTTTCCGTATCAGTCAAACGAAAATTTCGCTACAATTTTACGAATCACGGACGTTGCCGGAGTAGATGTGTTAATGACGTTTGTACAGTACGAATTTTCAGGTTCTTTCATGATATTTTGTTCTGCAAGCCACTGCCATTCTCTACAAGCGTTACTTAATTTTTTTCTTCTTCATTAAAAACTCGATACCTTGGGACAATTGCTTTGACGTATGCACAGATGGTGCTATGTCTTGCGTACCTATGCGATATTTTTAGTTTTTTTTTATTTTATTCTAACCTTCAGGGTCCAACTTTATCACAGTGTTCACTGTTCACAATAAGACTGAAACAACGTTAAAGAAATTAAACTTATGGTCTCGTTGAATTATCAATCAAGAATCCGATTCATTTCCCACATTCAGTGACTGTCTAACAACACACGATGATGAACTGTCATTCGATATCTTTGCAAGTAAAAACGTATTTTCATTGATAGACATTAAAATAAGAGAAATATTTCCATTTATGCAACGGAAAGAAACAATTGTGTGAAAAATATCTTCTTTGTAACAATAATTCGCCCGCCAAAAAAGAAAAGTGAGAATTAGAATATTGTTACAATTGCCTTCTGATTCTAGCTTAAAAGTCGCATTTCCTACGAAGTCTCTCTTGCAATCTCGTTAATATGCACTCCCCATATATGCCAATATTTTTCGAATTGCAGTACAACATTTTCTGCTGTAGTCTTCTTGAAGAACAAATTTAGGAGTAAACTTAATATTGAGGCAGTCTTCCGACTTCGAGTATCTACAGTTTAGCAAATTTTCGTAAAGAAAAACCAACCAAACCACTGATAAACTTATATGTAAGTAAAGGCTCTTCCAATAAGAATGTCCTACTTTTAAAATATAACAGTTGCTGTCTTTATGAAGCTGTAGCAGTCATATTCTTCCCACAATTACAGTTGTTGTTGATAAATAATCACTGAGCATTACACCATTCCACAACGCGTAGAAATCATTAACATTTATTATTACAAAAAGTAATCCGTTCCCCAAGCATTTCGTGCATTACGTCAAGTGTATGGTGTGTAAGTTACTGGGGTATGATAAGGGATTATTTTTGACCTCAATTGAAAGGTATGGATCTCAAAAACGTCTCATATTAGCAAGATGACGCCACGTGTCATACTGCTCACGAAACAGTGGACCTTTTGAGGGAGAAGTTCAGAGGCTTCAACATTTCGCGTGGTGGTGATGTTAACTGGCACCCGAAATCATGTGTTTTAACGCCGCTGGATTACTTCGTATGGGGTTATGTTAAATAACGAGTTTATGCTAACATGTCAGAAACAGTTAATGACCTAAGGAACAATATCACGTGCGTTTTTCGTGAAATTGAGCCTGATTTATGTTTGTCTGTTATTGAAAATTGGATGACCCGTATACGTGCAACCCAACGAAGCCGCGGCGGTCATTTAACTGACATTCTCTTCCATACGTAATGTCATTACATGTGTTTCAAAATAATAGTAATTAAATAAATAAACTTCTTTCGTTTATAAAACATTATTTCATTTTAAATGTGTGACACTATTATTGGAAGACTCTTTATAAAGAACAAGTTTATTTTTGAAAGCGAAGACATATAACATCAAATAATTTTCTATTTAATTATGTAGTTTCAGATTATATTCAAAGGCTAAAACTGAAATTTAATATTTGTGAATTTATTAAACGTGCTTAATTTACACTATGCAAATCATTGTTGTTCCTGCAATAACTCTTATGTGCAAAATATAAAATTTTTCAGTAGGAAGAAAGACACATTTATTCATCCTATGGCAAACTGTGAATTCTTACGTTTTCGAAACAAAGAACTATAAATACATATAGGAGATTTTATTATATGCTGTATCACTTACTTACAAATGGCTTTTAAGGAACCCACAGGTTCATTGCCGCCCTCACATAAGCCCACCATCGGTCCCTATCCTGTGCAAAATTAATCCAGTCTCTATCATCATATTCCACCTCCCTCAAATCCATTTTAATATTATCCTCAAATCTACGTCTCAGCCTCCCCAAAGATCTTTTTCCCTCGGGTCTCCCAACTAACACTCTATATGAACTTCTGGATTCGCCCATACGTGCTACATGCCCTGCCCATCTCAAATGTCTGTATTTAATGTTCCTAATTATGTCAGGTGAAGAATACAATGCGTGCAGTTCTGCGTTCTGTAACTTTCCCCAGTCTCCCTCTTAGCCCCAAATATTTTCCTAAGAACCTTATTCTCAAACACCCTTAATCACTGTTCCTCTCTCAAATTGAGAGTCCAAGTTTCACAACCATATAGAAGAACTGGTAATATAGCTGTTTTATAAATTCTAACTTCCAGATTTTTTGACAGCAGACTAGATGACAAAAGCTTCTCAATTTAAGTTATTTAATGGACCAAAAATTGATAATCGATAAATATGTCACATAGGAGTTATTGCAGGAACGACGACGAAATGTTTATGAGTGGAGCATGATTATTACCAAATTTAATAAAATACAAAGCCTCTTTCTTGGAAGCCCGCCGAAATGACATACGTATGAACTTCTAGAACTCCGTGACAATCAAAAGGTTGGGAACAACTATTTTGGAGCGTCAGTAAATATGTCGTTTTCTGTAAATATGGTTAGGAATGCAGAAATTCTATCAATGGCAAAACAGCTATTACGGGGACTGCGTGAAACGCAATTTGCAGGGAAATCACATTTCTTGTGGGTGCATTCAGCGGCGCTCTATAGTCGAGCTACCAAGCGTGAAGGGAATCAGCCAGTGTAAAATCTCTGCATTTACATCAAGCACTTCGAATAGAACTCTGCTAAGGCAAAAAATTCTAGTTGGCCATTTCTTCACACAAGAGAGGAAACTACAAATAAATATAATGGCATGTGGGCGCTTAATTCAGTTCTCTTGTATTTTTATTAGAAACTTCCTTCATTAGAGGATTACCATGAGGACAAAGTATGCTATATCCTAACAATTTATGTGATTGTATAAAAGAAAAGTAATATTACACATATAAACGTTATCTAAAACTAATATAATAACGAGCGTGACAAAGATTTATACGAATATACAAATACAAAAATACAGCAATTTAAAGCTGTAAGTTAAATAGAAATGACCGAGACGAAATTGATATACAAACCGCTGAACCATTTATATCCGAATCCACACTTTCTGAAGTCGAAATTTCGATAGAAAAATCTGAAAAATTATACATATCCAGATAACGATCAAATTCCAGCAGAATTAATACAAGACGGTGGAAGCGCATTATCTAACGAAATTTATAAGCTTGTACTTGCTATTTGGGAAAAGAAAATTGTACCAGAACAATGGAAGGTGTCCATAATCGTACCTATCTTTAAGAAGGAGGACAAGACTAACTGTAGTAACTTTCGAGGAATATCACTTTTGTTGACGTCGTACAAAATTTTGTTCAATATTATTTTTTAGAAGATTAACTCCACAATCATGTAGATGAAATTATTGGGGATCATCAGTGTGGCTTCGGGCATAATACATCACCTATTGATCAGATATTTTATATTCGACAGATAGTGCGTATTGAGGCAGTTAATCATGGGGCTGCTGGTCTTTTCACTCGTTTCGATTTCAGTGGTGAGTGTTTATCGTAATGTTGGGTAATAGAATCTAAAAAATCGAAACCTTGTCATCTGGAGTGGGAGTAGTACAAATTGTGAACCAGGGAATCATGGTTGCGTCTAATATTAAATCTGTCTGGTCAATGCGTCTCTATTGTTGTTATTTATTGACTTTTCTGGCTTTGCGCCAGAGGCCGTTTTATGGTCTTATACGCGCAGGATGCCCTCTCCAGCCATTGTACATAAATAATAATAATAATAATAATAATAATAATAATAATAATAATAATAATAATAATATATATTTACATATATGACACTATTTCTGGCATGAGTGCCAGTAGGTGTTGAGTGCAGTGACTGATTCATTTTATATTGGTGTAGGCCTAATTTGTTAATTGCGGTATTTAAGGAATGGTGAACGGGAGAAGAGTTCGGGGTAAAAGACATCAGCTGATAGGCAACGTTAAGGTATTATATGGGGAGATTAAGAGGAAAGCAAGAAATTGGGAAGAATGGGAAATGCTGGGTTTGCAGTTAAAGACCTGCTCTTGGGCAGAACACTGTGCATACATACATACATACATACATACATACATACATACATACATACATACATACATACATACATACATACATACATACGTAGATATATATTTTAGATTTTAAGTTTCCCCTTCCGGTGGCAGAAGCATCTGAATGGTTATGGAGACTTTATGGTGTCACTGTTTTACGAATGATTGGAGGTCATTTGAGGGAATAGGCAAGGTAGATAATATCATGCACCGAGATTCCCGGTGCAGGTATTTGTTCGTGCGTCAGTACTTTGTCCCGGTTTGTTGTAGCCATTACGTCCAGTAAGGTCTCAGAATGCGGAGTGTGGCGAATAGGATTGAGGGGAAGGACTGTCAAGTAGCATGCTTGGAACATTGAGCGTATTCCGAATCTCAGCGCTGAGCAATGTGATGGCATCACGGTATTCCGAATTTCAGCGATGACGTCACTGATGCTCCACCGGTGTCGCACCGGTTCCATCAGCTTGCTGAGGTGGTGCCAGTATCCATCAGCCGCCATCAGTGAATCTCATTGCTTCTTGTACAGGGCGGGAATTAGCAGACGAATGACATCGTGCACTGTTGTGTCATGGCGGTGTGTTTTGCTGTATTGTTAATAATGTGCACAACGTAAAAAAAAAATATGTTAATGGCTTATGAGCGAACATGTCAACGGACCAGTTATTACTACTGGTTCAAGAAATAAATTGTTAGTGTTCTCTTTTCTTTGAGCGAGATGACAGATGGAAATTTAGCAAAATCTTGCTAGCGTAATGCAACAACAACAACAACAACTTGTACAGCCGCCATGATAGCCATTGAATCTTCCAGCAGTTTTGTTCCTATTTCGCTGCTGCGTGGCGTCATTGATGTCCACCGGTCCGGTGAGATTTGGATTGTCAATAGTTGTGTCGTGCAGTTCGATTGGGTGGTAAACAGATTTGTATTTAGGTCGCCCATGATAATTGCGTGTTCATAATGTAGCAGACAGTTTAACCCTTGGATGCATGGCCTCTTGGACTTACATCAATTCATAGTGGGGGCATCAAAGGCCTCCATTATAAATTCAATGAATATTGTTACCTTTTAAGTTCAATTTCAATGTTGTGGTATTTTTATTAAGTTAGTTATTCAATATTGTGCTATAATAGAATAATTATACACTATGTATATGTTTTGAGTAGCTAAATATGATAAAAATTTCTCTATATGCACAAGTTCTGAAATTATAGTTCCATTATATAAAGTGGTCCTGCGCTGTGTCGTCGTGGTCTAAGGCATCCTGCTTAGGACTCGCGTTACGAAATGCGTGCTGGTTCGTTTCCTCATGAGGGAAGAAATTTTCTCTTGAAATTTCGGCCAGTGTATGGGACCGATGCCCACCCAGACTTGTGATGCACTTGGGGAGCTATGATAGATAACGAAATCCAGTTATGAAAGCCAGCTGTAACGGCTGGAGGAATCATCGTGCTAACCCCACGATACCGCCATTCTGGTCGGATGATCGTCCACCTCTTCGTCGGTATATGGACGTGAGTTCAGCAGGGAGTATTTTCTGTATGATTGATGTCAGATGCTTCATCACTACTTATGTACTATGTATTCTGAACTATGTGATATAAACCTGTATTCAAGTTCATTCTCTGAAGCTGTGCTAGATTTAACCAACCATTCAGAAATTGCGGTTGAAGAATTAGAATTGTCTGTGTTTATTGTAATACTTGAAGTAGGCCTTTCTTTAGAAATACTAGTTGATGCCATACTCTATACAAAAGAACAAAACTTTCTAAGTTTAGAAATAAGTATGTAAATAGAAGTAAGAATAAACATTTGCATGATTTCTATTGTTTTTTTCTCTATGAGGCCGGGAGGGGGACATCCCTATACACCGCGAACTGAGGTCTATTGTGCGCCCCTGGAATGTTTGCAGCCCAACGACCGCACCCACACTGAACCGACCTAAGCCCTAACACCCTAACGACCAGTCCCGTTATCCTTCTAAGTCCGTGTACCATTCCACCACAACAGCCTCCACCACATTCCCCCCTCAAACGGTCTGAAGTGTACGCCACCCGTCCCGTCTGACTAACGGTCTGAGGTGTATGCCACCCCTCCCGTCCCGTTCTTTGAGATATCCATGGAGGCCGGCCGAGAGCGTCAGGAGTATCGAAGGGACGCCGCAGGCGTGACCTGAAGGCCAAGAAAGACAACTGGAATGATAAGGAAAGGAAGATGAGGAGGGGGAAAGGAAGCGGGGAGAATGAGTGGAGTTCAATACGCCTGATAAAGTTACCTGATATTCATCTATAGGAGTGAGGGAAAACCCCCGAAAAACTTCACACAGGCAACTCGTCTCAAGAGGGGAATCGAACCCCGGCCATCGGGTTCGGGAGCGAACACATTACCACGAGACTACAGCGGTGGATATTATTTCTATTAGTAAGACATAAAAAACACAATTAGAATAATAAAAATACTTGCATTTCACAGCACTGAGAACAGCAGCTTACTCTGCCAATGTTAAATCCAAAAATGGTTATAAAATTAAAATGTTGCAACAGTGTCACTAGGATACAAATGTCAGAAGTGTCAACATTCACATATTAGCAGTAAAACATAAAATTGTATAGCTGTATAATGAATGAAGCAGGACAGGCCTGAGAGGCCCCCGCTGTGCATTATATGTGAAGATAAACAGTTTAATTTAATGTATCTCCTTAAATGATCATACAACATGTTCTTAGATATATTTTAGAAGATTACATGAAGTTTGGTGCAATTTCATAATATTTTAACACTTTTAAGAGAGTAATAAAATTTATGAAAGGCCTCAAAGACCTCCGCCATGCATCCTAGGGTTAATAGGGGCTCTTCAATATCTCTTATTCTATTGATGTTTGGAGGTTGATATATTACGCAAACGAGACATTTTTTAAAATATGCAGTTATTTCAATAAAAAAAATTCAGGGGCTGCAGAATACTCACTAGGGATAGAATATGTAATTTTGGGTTGTAGATCTGACCTAATGCATGCTCCGACACCTCCATCACCTTTATTAGTGCGATCATTACGCAATAACGTGTTGACTAGAGCCGAGCAAAGGGAAGGTTTTAACCAAGTCTCGGTTAACAATAAGGCATGAAGATTAAATGGAGGAAATATGTCATAGAACTCGTCGACCTATGTTGAGTAATGAAGACAATACAATTCAGACGCTGTTCTACCGAACAATAAAATCCCTTGAACAAAGAGCGTTATCGATTCTTCTCTGATGAATACTTGAGAGTGTAAACAATCCCCTTTTAAAGCTCGGCTGCCATTTCGAAGTGTTTCCGCTGCTGATGCCGCGAAAACAAGTTCGTCGACCCTACTTCAGGCAGGTATTTAAAGGATCAATTTTGTAATAAATGAGAAGAGCGAGAAGTTGGAAACGATGAGGTGTTTTCACTTAATAGCCCTTTTTAACAACAAAGAATCTTCGTAGAAGATGAGATGTTGGCACTGCAGAAAGAGAAGTAAAATTAAAAAAAGAAGACACACAGGGAGAAAATGAGTAAGAAAAGAGCTCAGAAGAAATCTGTTCCGATCCATTTTGATCATCATAAAATTACTGCTTGAAAACGGCTGTAAGCCGGTTGTACAAAGCGTTTGAACCAATATTAAGGGTTATAAATGGCCGCTAGTCAAGTTGAACCCAGATTTTCTATAAACGCTAATCTAAGTTTAAGTTACCTCAGTCTAAGTTCATATTTAACACTCGAATTTTCTCCGATTAATCTCCTTGAACCTGGATCAGAATCATTCATATTTAATATTTAACTGGTTCTGAAGCATAAACTCAAATTTTCGTGTATCCTAACGTGTACAACAACTTTATTTAGGCGAGTTATGTCTATTTAGAATGATAGTTATTTAAATAACATTGCTTAAAGGTTGTGGAGTTGAATATTTAGGAGAAGTGAGTTTATGGGTACCAGTAATGAGGAATGTTAGCCTGCATCCGAAATACAAACGTCTATTATTGTTTATCATTAAAAATGAACAGGTATAAAATTGTTGATAATCTAATGAATTTAGAGTTTGTGAAAAAAAAAAATTGTGAGTAATAAGAAATGAAGAAATGCATACTGTACTGAATAAATAATACTTAATATGTGTTGCGTGTTTTGTAAATTTATTCTATCTCTCACTTTCATTTGGTCATGAAATAACGCACAGAAAATCAGGCATCAGTCCCGTGTGTGGTGTGAGAGGATTTAAAATTTTCAGTTATATTCGTAGCATTGAATTCACGTACAATTCAATGGAATTTCGGTAAAGAGAGTTAAGTCATAAAACTGAGTTTTGAGATAAATGAAAATTAAACTTTGGACTATTATTGCAAATAATTTTCTACACAAATGAAACACATCAGGCGCTAGTATTATTTCGTTTTTACACACCCACTTTTAGAATTTAACTTCTGTATTCGCCTGGGGAACAAAACTCCATTTGCAGAAAAAGGACTTAAACCCCTTTACCCGAACACCATCGAATTCTTTTCCACGTCTTTTCCTTAGACTGGAAGTAACTAAATCAGCCTTTTTATTTTCTATAATGTTTATACATTTTGACAGAACTATATGAAGAGTACACTGCAATAATGATTGATGTCACTTTCTTGTAGAAAATGAACCAAGACTGTCAATGCATAGCTTAAGACATATAGAATGTACATACAGAGTATAATAATAATAATAATAATAATAATAATAATAATAATAATAATAATAATAATAATAATAATAATAATAATGATGATGATGATGATGATGATGATGATGATGATGATGATGATGATGATAATAATAATAATAATAATAATAATAATAATAATGGCTTTATTTAACCTGGCAGAGTTAAGGCCTTAAGGCCTTCTCTTACATTCAACCAGCATTAAAACTTGCTTACACAGTTGATCATAAAACTTGATCAGAATTAAGTAATTACATGCTGATTACATAATGAGATCAAAAGAGGTAGTTACATAAAATTTACCTCATAAAATAAAAATAAACATAGTGAAATACATATTAATTTGTTAGAATCAAATGCGAATCACATAAAAACAGAAGCCGATAATTCAATAAAAAAAGAAAAATGTACACAGTAAAAATAAAAATAAACACATTAGTATACATATTAATATTAGATTACAATTAAGTAGGACTTACATAATTAAATCAGAAACCGACAATTGAATAAAATGTACACAAAAAATAGATTAATAATAAAAAACAACAACACAGTGGGATACATATTGGCGTTAAGTGATAAATAAACACGATTTAGATAATAAAAATAAGAAAAAAATAAAATAAATACAGTGGAACACATTTGCAACACGTTAGGTCTGGCAACTCATCATAAGATACTTTTCTAATTTACATTTAAAGGAAATTAGAGTTCGGCAGCCCTTGACTTCAGGCGGCAGGGGATTCCAGTGACGAGAAGTAGCAACAGTGAAAGACGAAGAATAAAGAGATGATGTGTGGAGTGGCATTTCTAGCGTGCTGTCATATTGTGACCGAGTATTTAAGTTATGATACCGAGAAAGACTGTGGAATCGGACAGATAAGTAAGAGGGAGTAGAGGTGTGCAAAATTCGGTATAAGAGAGAAAGGGAATGTAACTTTCTCCTCTCATTTAACCTGAGCCACAATAATTTATCGAAAGAAGACGGACATTACAAATGAAACGAACACACGCATAATGAACACGTTGCAGTTTCTGGAATAAATCCACCCGAGATCACTGAATAAAGCGTCACAATAATCGAAATGAGGCATAATAAGAGTCTGTACAAGCATCTGCTTTAATTTAGCTGGATAGTGGTACAATCTTTTTAATGACTGAAGAGTGGAAAATACTTTCTTGCATGTGTGTTTGATATGCGTGTCCCAGGTAAGGTTAGATTCAAAATGAACTCCCAGGTTTTTTACAGTTGAACTGAATGGAATGATCGCTTTATTCAGAGTCACGGGAGAAAGGTTGAGCTTATTAATATCGGGGATTAATCTTTTATTCGAAAGTAAGATAGCCTGTGATTTATCTGTATTTAAGTTAAGTCCGAATTGTTGAGACCAAGATGAAACGGATTCGAGATCTTTATTGAGTCTATTAATACAGTCACTTAGTCTATCAGGACTGACGGAAATGTATAACTGAACGTCATCTGCATAAATATGATATCTGCAATATTTCAATGACTTGGCGATATCGTTAATATAGAGACAGAAAAGCAATGGACCCAATACCGAACCCTGGGGAAATCCTGACTCTACTCTCTGCCAGGGGGAGAACCGATTATTAAAGACAACACGCTGCTGGCGGGCAGTGAGATAGGAGTGCATCCAGGTGATAACGCTGTCAGAAAAATTTAACACTCGAAGTTTAGTTAATAGTAGCTCCATGTCAACAGAGTCAAATGCTTTGCTATCTATGGCATTAACACTGATAGTCATTGTCCAGTAATGATCGGAAAATCATAGGTAAGCTTTGAGCGCTAAGCATTTCAAAGTTTCAATTGCTTCTCCTGCAAAATGTATTCCAAATGACATCCGTCATTCTTGCAGTGGACTCTTCATATATATTATAACAGTTCGACCTTTTCTTTTTGAGATCGTTGTTTCTTAGTTACATTTCCGTTCATAATTTACTTACTCGTCCCGTTCAGTCACTCTAACTACTTTGTCACGGGATCCTCGAAGTTGGATCGCATTGCTGTATATTATCCGGCGGGCAAACGAATTTCGTAATTCATTTGTTTTGCTGTGTTGCAACTTCCACTTTTCAGAACTCAGATGGATTTGAACAAGATTAATGTAAACCGAGTTCAGTACTGTCTTATACAGGGACATCATTTTATTTTTTCTTACATATCTAATATTAACCTGGCTATATCTTTGGATTAACGGTTGAGAACCGGAAACACAACTGGAGTTCGATGGTACTGGCGCAAAATACGAATAAATCACTTTACTAGGTATAGGAGGGCAGAAATGTAGTTCATCCATTTACGTAAACTGAGAAATATCGTGATTTTGAATTTGATAATTTTAATTAGGTTTTTGTTTAATCAAAATAAAGTATTGTGTTAACAGTAAGTGTTTCTACTCACGTACTGAGCTATCCATGCGGACGCATTCATTATGCAGTGTATATTATACTGTATACAGCACATTAGGGTACAATATAGAGAATGAAGTTAAATTGAAAAATAATCATAATATGCATATTTAAACACATTTTTGAAAATGTGGCCGTTCATTTCGATACAGGCTTCAGTTCTTTATTTTGCATATTATCGCACTATAGACTATTGCATCTAATTCCTATTACAAGTTTCGTCCTTTGTTGAAATAATTCTGTACCTAGGCCTACTCTATAAAAGAATACCTTACGTACTGTAAATTCAATCTTCACTTCTGTCCGATCCGATAAGATAAAATTACTCAGACATGCTATCTACTGTCCGTCCTTGGTGGTTTTGTCGCAGGGTCGTATAAAGGAGGGAAATCAGTGACAATTAACGAGGCCCTTTTATTTAAGTTATTTTAAACAGTTGTACAATCTTACATAGACGTTCAATTCCTAATAAAAATTAATGTTTCCAGAAAAGAGCTAAGACAGCCTAGCCACTTGCATATACAGAAGGACGAGCAGAAGCGGGTGGGGGAAAACCGGGATGAGACGTAGGCAAATGGACGACAGTACCTGTGCGAGAATATGATTCAATATTGAAAGCTCTTTCGTCCACTGAAAAATGCGAACATATTTCTGGAACGTACTATACTCACTAACTCAGTACTGCTTATGTTTACTATGACCGTAAGGCGACTATGACTGTATACGCTTGGTTATGTATGGAGAACGGTTGGAAGTTTACTAGAAGAGGGGGTGGAAGTGAAGTACATTAAAAAACTCAGGCACAATAAAAAATGAAGTAGAAATAAAATGATGTCCCCATACAACGCGATGAAGTCGTAATCCCAGTTCATTTTCTGAACTTAATTCTAAATTAATCTCAGTCTTCATACAACCGGCTCAAAGACAAATAAATTTAGGGAGTGGTGGTGGTCATGGTAGTATCATTAGCAGTTGTAGTAATAGTATTAGTAGTAATAATAATGTTTTATTTAACGAAAATTTCAAATGCAGAGGTTATTCAGTATCCAAATTTAACATAGGCGAAAAAAGCCCAAAAACATTTTTCATAATTGCAAGTTTAATGTTGACAGTCATACCGACGCGTCTCGACGTACACCGTACAGAAGAATTTGCGAACTCGTTAGTTTTATTAATTTTTTTAGTTGGTTATTTAACGACGTTGTATCAACTACTAGATTATTTAGCGTCGATGAGATTGGTGATAGCGACATGTTATTTGGCGGGATGAGGCCGAGGATTTGCCATAGATTACCTGGCATTCACATTACGGCTGGAGAGAAGCTCGGAAAAATCCCAACCAGGTATTCACCCCAAGCGGGAATCGAACCCGCGCCCGAGCGCAACTTTAGACCAGCAGGCAAGCGCCTTAACCGACTGATCCACGCCGGTGGTTTTTTATTCATTCCCAAGTGTTTATTTCTGGTACCTATATGTTATCTAAAACCTGAAATAAGATGAAAAGAAATTTGATAAATTGCCGAAGAACGAGATGTCCGAAAACATTAATTCCGTATATGTACTGCATTTATCACTAGCATAAGCATCACACTGATGAATATGACTGGCGTTCATAATCGAAATGTATTTGAGTATGCAGAAACTTAAAAAATATTAATAACAGGCATATGAGTGTTAGATTAATTTGCTTGCAGAGCACTCGCGCTTATTTATCGAATTTCTAGTTGTTGCTGCACATGTAGGCCTAAAACTTCACGTGAAGGTGAATGACTCATAAATATCTTAGAATATAGGCTAGTTATTTTTCGCATATACCTTAAACGTGACACTTGATTTAAGATTCGATATTAATTTTGCATTTTCCGTTTCAGTGATGTTTAAAATCATGGTAGCCGTGTAGTAGCTAGGTAATTAACCCTTCAGCTTTAGATGAAAAGCCAGATATTGGCACTGTCGCACGGTTTGTTGACATTCAGGTATATTTCAATATACGCACTCGCCTTACGTGTCCATATCATTTAATTATTTACATTTTGTAAAATATAATAAAAAATCTTGAAATCCATTTCTTGTCTCGTTCTATCTGATATGAAATGGTTAGCAAATCGTCTTCAATAATCAAATTCTGTTGAATACATTTGGGTTCTTCGTAGTAATTTTGAAGCTAAATTGACAAAACCCACACTGCCGGTCTTCTCAGGCTAGGAAAACGTTTTAATTATACAGGGACATCATTTTATTTTTACTAACATTTTTAATATTAACCTGTCTATACCTTTAGAGAACCGGAAACACCGCTTGCTCCCCCCTCCAAGACTGGAGTTCGATGATACTGGCGTAAAATACAAATCACTCTACTAGGTATAGAAAGGAAGAAAAGTAGTTCATCCATTTACGTAAACTAGCAAATATCGCGATTTTGAGTTTGATAATTTTCATTAGGTTTTTCTTTAATCAAAGTACAGTACTGTATTAAGAATAAGTGTTTTTACTCACGAAGTGAGTTATCCATGCGAACGTATTCATTATGCAGTGTATATTATACTGTCTACAGCACATTAGCGTACAATATAGAGAAAGAAGTTAAATTGAAAAATAATCATAATATGAATATTTAAACACAATTTTGAAAATGGTGGCCGTTCATTTCGATACAGGCTTCACTTTTTTTGTGCATATTATCGCACTATAGACTATTGCATCTAATTCCAATTGCCAGTTTCGTCCTTCGTACTAGTAACTCATGTTGAAATAATTCTGTACCTACTCTACGTACTGTAAATTCAATCTTCACTTCTGCCCGACCCGCACAGATAAAATTACTCAGACATGCTACCTACTGTCCGTCCAAGTGGTTATGCCGCAGGATTGTAGAAAGGGAGGAAATCACGTGACAGTTAATTACTTAACGAGGCCCTTTTATTAAAGTTAAATTAAACAGCTGTATAACATTACGTAAACTTCCAATTCCTAAGAGAAATTAATGTTTTCAGAAAAGAGCTAAGACAGCCCAGCTATTACAGAGGGGCGAGCAGAAGCAGGTGGGGGAAATCGGGATGCGACATAGGCAAACGGACAGTACCTGTGCGAAAATATGATTCAATATTGAAAGCTCTTTCGTCACTGGAAAACGCGAACATATTTCTGGAACGTACTATACTCAGTAACTCAGTACTGCTTACTATCTGCGGTCTTGGTTCTGTGTGGAGTTGGAACTTCCTTAGTAGAAGGGGTGGGAGTGAAGTACATTCAAAAACTCAGGTACAATAAAAATTGAAGTAAAAATAAAATGATGTCTCTGTATATTAACTCCTAAATATTTTCTCAGAATCCGGTCTTGCGTTGCGTAAATCACATGGAAATGACTAGAAATTCCTTTTTCTTTTCTTTTTTATATTGCGTGTACCATATTCGAAATATTTACTAATTACCTAACTTGTAAAATTATCGCAGAATTGTGCTCTACTTTTTTGTTCGCGTGTCACCAGAAAAGTACCGTAAACTGGGGTAAAGAGGATCACATGTGGTAAAGTGGATCATATGTGTATTGCTTAGATAAGTCAGCGCCACATGGATCACACATGTAAAGAAAACCTTTCTTCCATAAATGCCACTAAAAATAGTTTTCTTTGCATGTGTGATCCATGTGGCGCTGACTTATCTAACAATACACACATGATCCACTTTACCACATGTGATCCTCTTTACCCCAGTTTACGGTATTAATTTTCAAAGAAAGATTAATTAAACAATTACAACAATAGAGAGATGGACCTGGTCGTGTTTCACTGCAAGATTTACAAATGTTCATCTTTATTAGGAATAGACTACTTTTTTTCGCATCTTTTAAAATGCCTTGTGGTTTACGACAATAATAGAAATAAAATGTTTTTCAATAGCTGTCAAACGATCGCGTGTTTACCACTGCTTTGAAGCACTGATCGTGCGCAGTATGTTACAACTGGAACTTGGAAAATGCAGGTAGCTCAAATTTTTTTTCTGGGTCTGTACAAATTATTCGATTGAATCATTCAGTTGTGTTCTACAGTGCTGAAGTTTTGTCCTGCTTGAAGCATTTGACGAGAGTAGGCAGTAATTATTGGACCAATCCCTAGTTGGACCTATTCACTGTCAATATTGTGTGAGTGACCTTTTTGGGAGGGGGTGTCTTATGTCTGAAAATGCTATCTCGAGATGATAAATAATTAATATTAATAGCAGCAGAAATTTCCAATGTGTAGAAAAGAATTATACAGTGTGTTTGTGATATGCTCCGACAAACTTAGGATGTTCCAGAACACAAAAAAAGGCAAAAGTTAATAAAAATATTCGTCTAAAACCGCAATGTTTAAGGGGTTAGGTACAGCTTACAGCAGTAAAATTGAGGAAATATTCAACATTTTTTTCCTCCATTACTGTATCTTATACAATAATGAAAATTAGTATGTGTAAAACACTGTCCTTCTGCTGTGAGAAAAAAATATTTTTATGATTTAAGAAAATCATTTACATTTTTTTAAATTAATTTCACTGTGCAGTGATGAAGCATTTCTCACATAACTAAAACATTATTAATCATTCTGTGATGAAATTTTTGTGTATATTTATGCATGTCATATCTACAATATGATGCAAGATCACTTCTCTATCTTTGATAGATTGTCTGATAAAAAATAAATTCATTTAAAAATAGTCAAATGTCTGTGTTTTCTTCTAACACAAAATAAAAATATATTATTTATTAAGAAATGTAGTTTAAAAAGCATGATATTGTAAACATGAGCTTCAGCAATAAAATAAAAGAGAGAGGACATGAAAAAGTTAACAAGTTTATGAGTTATGAGGGAAACGCTTCATCACTGCACAGTGAACCACCATTATGAATTTAGAAAAAAAAATTATAAATAACTTTTTTTGATAGTAAAACCTTTTTTTCATATATCAGAAGGACAGTGTTTTACCAATTTTCATTATTGTACAAGATACAGTAATGGGAAAAAGTGTTGAATATTTTCAAAAATTTTACTGCTATAAACTGTACCTAACCCCTTAAAGGCAATCCCCCATTTTACACTAGCAACGTATAATACACACCGACAATAAACTCATGCTTTCGCTTGATTAGTTCCTTCGTACATATTATTTCTAATAAGATGGATTACACATACTGGGTGTTCAGTTCAAAGTGTGTCATGGCTCGTATGCCGTCATGTGGCTAGCCGATGAGCCTAGAGAATTCAATCTTCCTACACTTTCGCAGAGGTGTATAACCTAAGAGGCAGAGAAGTTGCCTAGCAAGTACGGCGTTCATTCTGAAGAGTACGTACCGATACGTATGGTAACGCCGGTAGTGGCAGGAATGTGAACTGTTTGGAAATACGTACTGTCGGGATATGGGGAGAGGGTTAAGACGTTTACTTACGTATTTGTTGACATTAACTTCGACGGTCAACATGGACACGGAGCATTTGATTTGTGTTGTGGAAAGTTACCGTACGTAACCGATGATAATAAATACCCTGCGTACGACTTGCCGGCGCAAAACACAGTTCGAAGGAGGTTATGGTAGCACACAGACCGTACAGACCACCATCTGTTGCTACGACGTTCAAGTTATACCGTACACGTTCTCAAGTT
This sequence comes from Periplaneta americana, assembly GCF_040183065.1. Lineage (NCBI taxonomy): Eukaryota > Metazoa > Arthropoda > Insecta > Blattodea > Blattidae > Periplaneta > Periplaneta americana. The sequence goes on from NC_091128.1 coordinate 81,165,810, forward strand.
CAGATTGAAGAACTCCTTAAATAATAGGCAACTTCTCTAACATATAAGCTGAAACTCGCTTCAAATCGGTGACTCAACAACAGTGACGTCATGACACACTTCGAAATGAACACCCAGTATATACAGAAATCGGTCTCTAAGGAGGATGGTCTCTTAATAGAAGTGGCTTTTCATAGAGGTTTCACTGCATATTCAACTGTTTTTAGAAAGCCTAGAATACTGAATCATACATAGGACGATAAGTTCTGTCTGGGTGTATCGAATTTTGAATATTTGCTAACGCGTAAACACTTTTTACCTAGGCCAGTGTTCGGCAAGTTATGCAGTTGTGACGTCGCAGTAAGTTCAGTCTAGATGAGCAGCTGAAGAGGAGCACAGCAATCGCATAGAGACAGACTAGTGCAGTTCAGTACCGACTTGTGTAATTGGTAATTCGGGAAAATTCGTTTAAGTCCTGATTTAATTTATACATGGTAATTTGCCTGTATATTAAACGAGTATGTCATGGCGGAGAGACAGGAGTGTACTAGTGAAAGAACGTTAACCTCTGTATCATTTTTATCAATATGAGAATAGAGAATATTTATTCTTATTTGTGGAGTACGAGGGTATGACAATAGAGAAGAGTTTAATTTGTTGTGGGATCCTTCAAAATATTAGGGAGTTTAATTTATAGTAGCATTATTCAGCATATTATGTCAATATGACAAAATGAGTGACTTGATCGGCAGGTAGGCCTACTACAACAATTGAAAGACAAGCTGTTAAATATTCTGTTCCATTCTACTTTATAGTTCTTTCTGTCATTTCATTTTGTGTTCATAGAAATTCTACTCTCAATAAATAATAGAATTTAAAACAATCAGAATATCTGCCCGTTTTTTTAATTAATTTACAGTGCTACAAATATTACCGCGGATTACGAGATGCACGAAATCAGATGTACTGAATATCACTGTAGCTTTCAATTGAAGCTTATCAACCGTCCTTCGCTCACTCATAGCTCTGCATGCCGACGCAGAGCGCGATTGATCGGAGGGATGACGTCACAGAGCACTGATACTGCCGATCGCTGATGTAACTCTGAAATACTTCAGCTTTGAACATGTTTGTTAAAATGTTAATATTAACTTTTTTCTTATACCACTACTATAACCACTTCCTAAACTATGTCGGAGCATTTCACAAACATCCTGTATGCTTTGTTTTCTTCTGAAGGGATTCTGTCGGTTGTAACACAGTGTAATTTCCTCACACTCAAATTCCTCTAGAGTGCCTCAAGCCACCGTGAATAATTATTGATTGCGCGATTGTTTGCTAGAGGCGTGGTGACGTCTCAGTCTGTGCCTCATTATCCCAAGGATGTGGTCAACTCCATCTTCTTCTGTACACAAATGCGAGTTAAGCATTTTCTTGCGTCTGCTTCCTCATTATCCAATTGTGATGTCAGGATAACCACTATTTAATGCGTGCCTGCGCGCGTTAACAATTGGGCTCAATGTAATGCCAAACCACTGATCAAACCGAGATCCTTTACAAAGTCACAAAGCCGAAACTTGCAATTTCAATTACAGAGAAAGAGGGTCGATTTACCTTCAACTCTTGCGTTTGAGCACTGTGGTGGGTGGTGGCGCCCTGCGGTGATACAACCAACATCGTTCTAAATGCCAACAACTCCACACTGTTTTCGAAGAGCAAGGTATTAACGAGAGAGTGGCTGATAGTGACATTTTGAAAGGACACAAAGATGTTCGCATTACCCTTCAATTATGAATTCTAAACTCAAAGCAGATATTTTTTTTTAACAGAATAGCGCCTGAATGCTACACTTTGAATAAAATCATTACCTCCTTGGCATATAAAGCGCAATTACATATATACATAAAGTGTTCTGTATTAACATGTTATAATTGTACGGTATCAACGTACTTAGATGTACAGTAGTGGCAAAAAATCGGACCGAGCCTTGTAGCTGATTTCAGAGTCCTGTTCACTCCAGAGCACGATAGACAGGTAATTAAGACTTTCGTGGTTCGAATCCTGCCTGGTAAGGAAACTTTTTTTTTTTTTTTGTTCCTTATTCAGATTTATGCCCAGTACTATTCGATTGCTGGTAAAATTAATGTTCTGGGAATAATAAGTTAATTAAGTAGTAAAATATCGCTGTAATCGAAGAATTGGGAATAAATTTGAATAAGGAACAAAAAAAAGTTTCCTTTTCAGGCAGGATTGGAACCACGAAAGTCTTAGTTACCAGTCTATCGTGCTCTGGAGTGAACAAGGCTCTGAAATCAGCTACAAGGGTCGGTCCGGTTCCCCCCCCCCCCCTCACTACTGTATATTTCAGTATTTTGACGCTGAAATCGACAGAAGGGACTTTCTAGTTTTATTTTATTTTTAAAAATTCTCGAAAGCGAAAAATGGGAAATATCTAATCTGTTACAATATTTGTAGCGTGGGATGATAAACAATGCTCTTACATTGCAGAATGAAAAGATATATAAACATGTGAAGCATTGCTCCACTGAATAAAACACAAAAGAAAGACGTAGAATGCAGATGAAATAACTATAGTACGGTAGGTAATAATACATAAAGGACCAAAAACAAGGAAGTATAAATGCTAGCAAAGATAGGCAGGGGATTTGAGGAAATCCCTATGCTTGTGTGTAAATACCTTACAGAAATAGGGTAATGGAATTAGGATGAATAAATACAATTTGTTGTAAGATTTAAGTGTGGCTAATGAAGGGAATGAAAATACGCTATGATTAATAGAAATTTTCCAAACACCACTACTACTACTACTACTACTACTACTACTACTACTACTACTACTACTACTACTACTACTACTACTACTACTACTACTACCACTACCGCTACTGATGCTACTAAATTACTACTACTACTACTAGGCCTACTATTACTACTACTATTAATAATAATAATAATAATAATAGGCTAATAATAATAATAGTAATAATAATAATAATGCATATAAATAGAATATAATGTTAAAAGGGCAGGTAAAGAGCTGTTCTTAAGACAAAGACAATTCACGTTTAACTGGTATAATGTATTCGTAGGCTGTATGGAGTGGATGGTAAGCTCTGCACCAAAATGAAACTGGTAAATGATAATGAGGAGAGATTTGAAAAATCTAAATAAGTTTTTTCTCTAACATTCAGGATTTAGAGGAAATCATTATTGTTTCTATGAAGCATTTGGCAACATGACGGTTGCTGCAATAACTGTAAGCATGCGCGGCCTGCACTCCTTACCTTCCCCACCCCCTTTGCTGTACTCTGTCAATAATACGACGTGCGCTGCTTTGCAAGATTTATTTTCACTATTATTCAGTTTAAATTCATGGCTAAACAGTTTAATTTGCAAAAAAACAAAGTTTCAAGTCATTCTGTTCAGATTATTTTTACCTACCTACTTGTATAGCAATCAACCATTTCTCTCGGGCCATTACCGCAATAGAGCGCTGCAAACATTGGACAAAGACTAATTTTTTCGTGCTTAACGATGCTTCGTCGAAGGAAAAGTGTAATAAAAGTTGTGTTATATTTAACATGTAGAATCACCGCTTAAATTTTGGTGCAGAAATTACCATCCACTTTGTATAAGCACATGAGAAAACACAGTGTAACATATTATTGTTATTTATCTATCTACATATATGTAAGGCCAAGTTTGTATTAGCTTTCTATGGTTACACATGTATTGTGTAAGCGTCTGCTTTGCGTCCATGACAAAGCACAATTGAATGACATTATTTCTAAAAATATATTACAACCTCCCATGGATTATAAAACAGTAAACTCTTCCAAGTACCATCCGGCAAAGGAAATTTTCAACGTTGAAAAAATACGTGCAAGAACACGCTGTGACGTCATCGAATCGTAATATAAATATTCGACTGCAGCGCCCTGACCTGCAAGATCAAGTCGGAAGTTCGCATTGCAGGGTAATAAGTTACGTATTTATGCGGACTCTCCTTGTGCATTATCTCGTTTATTGGATATCACATTAATACATATTTCCATGGAAACCGAACCCGGATGACGTCAGTGTAATTTTCGTTCCACAAAATATTTTCTGCTTATAATAATATAGGTCGAATATAGATGTTACACGTCAAAATATATTTGGTTTAGTGAAAAATAATACTATTAATCTTTACGTAGGAGAGTAGGCTGTAATGATACATATTATTGGATTTTATACTTAAATGTTATTCTTGAGCTCTTCAACGGTGCATACACTTTGCTTTTCAGGTGCTCTCACAGGAAATAATCAGATGCAGTTAAGTCAGGGGACCTGAAGGTCCAATAATGGTTATCATTCCTGTAAAAAGTTGTTATTTTCTCGTAACAGTTCCAACTGTTCCAGTTCCACGAAAATACTAGGTTTCAAATAACAGTTCCGAAATAACAGTACCACCATATATTATATAGCCTACGCCGAAGTTCGATCCACAGCACCGGATCGAATCCCCTCCTCCAGTGTTTTTCCCTTTGTGGCCTGACTCCATGTTGTTACCGTAACAGATAAATTTTGTAAGATCAGAAATTAATTTAAACTGCACCAAAATAAAACACACCAGGAATGCACGAAACTCCTCCACAGTCAAGTCCCTAAATTCAGTTTTGTCATCATTCTGTGAAGCGTAAGACACAATTTATGTTATAACCCTTTAGTCAAAGAAGTTTATGCAAACATTTGGGTAAAAAAGGTAAAAGTATAGGTCGAAGGCCATGAGAAAGTCCAGAAGTCATACTGACAGTATTGACACTACGATACCAGTTACGTTATATTTATGCACAACGCCAGTTCAGGATTAAAAGTTGGTATTGATTTTGTCCGTGAAAATTGTTAAAAGTAGCCAGATCTAGTGACAAAGTCGCTAAATTGACAACACTGCAGTGCCAAAGATATTCCGTTCTGTGGAACAAGTGTTATGAGACTCGTAAACAACGGTTGTCATAATGTAGTTCCATAACATCGAGTATTTTGTAACAGCAAGTATTTTGGAACTGCAAGTATTTTGTCTAACAGGTAGTATGTAATGTGACAGTGGTGTTTTGGAACAGGCCAGTAAGCATAGAGCTCACTGGAAGAGCCACGCACGACTAGTATGTAATGTAGCAGTGGTACATATTTAGGAACATGTACGTACGTGCGATTAGTATGTAATATAACAATGGTGTTTAGGACGCTAAATGATCATATACTTCCCTGTATGCCATGTGATGCAGTATGATGTCATAATGAGTCGAGATATGAATTCGTAGAAATGAAATCTTTTCTAATGCTAAATTGAATTCAAAGATCAGGTTTGTTCGAAGCAGGAAATGTAATGTAATTTTAAATTATTTGTAAATTGGTCACGAAATCTAAGTGGATCCCAGTGGTAAATAAAACCTAACCTATTCTTCCTCTTCTGCTTAGCTGAAGGTCACAATAGTGTTAAATTTCTCCAAAAATTAGTAAATAAAAGCTATAACCATTTCGGTCGTGCTAAAATTCATATTAATACTGTTATGACGAGTAATAATCTTATTGTAATGAAATATGAAAATTTACCGTTGTATTTTTTTAAATAAAAGAACTTCAATATTACAGTCATGTTTCAACAGACTTTGGTTTAATTTCAAGAATTGGTAATGAAACTAAAAATGTAAAATATTTGGAAATAAAACTAAGCCTGTATATTTTCATCTCCCTTGAAAAAATTCACAATGTAGTTACTATAATACAGGCATAATGTAATTTGATAGAATCCTATACTCAGTATCATCAGTTCCAAGATAATGTGTACATTTTTTAAAGACGATATTCGTATCTTTACTATTATTTTTTTACTTTAGTTTCCAACATTTATTTCAGTACGACGAAAGGATTCCCAATTCTGCTTTCAAACAGTGGTGCCAACTTATATGGACTCGTGGGATCAGAGCTTACCCAATAATTTATCGTGTTATGAGATTTAACTTATACCTCAAATGTTTGAGTCCACTCACTGTTTTCCAAAAGTTGGCGTCACTGCTTTCAATAGTACCAAACATGTTCCGTTCTGTGGAACAGGCGTTGTCATAATGTAGTTCCAAAGTGAAATGAGTATTTTATAATCGCAAGTATTTCGTACTAGCTCAGAACAACATTGTTATTTTGGAACGTAGTATTCCAAGGTACTGTTCCAAAATAACCGTTACGTTATTTTTTCCCTACCTCTATGCGGTTGTGGAAAATTTGGCGTACAGTATTTTTCTGCATCGAATCTGGTACTTATTTGGAAGTTTATTAATTATTCTGACTTAACCCTTAGAAACTACGTACAACGGATTTCATACCTCTTGAACATTAAAATGGAATAAAACTGCATGAAAATAATAATACAGAACACATTTGCAGCCAAAAGCCAGCGCGTTTCTAACAAATTAGCTCTATAGGAGTCCAATACGACTGACTTGATTTCAAGTGAATTGTAATGAACCAATGACTAGTACTATACAGTATACTCTTGCCAAAAGCATAATAAGTAAATACTACAATACGTATTTCGGTGCTTGAGAAATGAAAGAATTCAGATATCTCATCAGTCATCAATAAAATAAGAGGAACTGGGATTTAAAAAAATACTACGGCCAGACTCGAATTTACTACCTTTTGACCTAAGGTCTGACACCAGTGTCCGTTACACTAAAGCCTCATTTCGGTATTTCCATTCTAAAATAGATACAATAACGAAAACGAATGAGGGTGAAACAAGCAGTGCGGTGGTGTGCTACTTCATTATCTGCCGGCAATTTTACAGATTCTGTGAAATGCTAAATTTTGAAAATGCTGTTGATGAGTTCTTAACAGTTGGGCTTCATGCAAACCCTAGTAAGGTCCGAAACCACCGGATACCATTCCACACCAATATTTCATTTTAATATGAATATGTGTATCAAATGTAAACAACTTTAACATCTGATAACTCATATATTTCGTCGGAGACCCTGGGTTCCTTATGTCCAAATTACTTGTCTAGAATCCATCTGTAACTAGATAAATTTCTTCAGTTAAATTCTGAAACGCCCTGTATGTATCTTTGTAAAAGGTGCTTAGATCTTTTATTATTATGAATAGAATAGCCTGGTGTGTATGCAAACAGGCGACCTCAACAGTAGTAAAGGTAGCATAGTATTTTACAAATACTGTAACTTAAGTAGGCCCAAATAATACACATATTCAAACTGTAATTTGTAATAAACAGAACAGTAATGCTTCATGTTTTAGAAGAAGTTCATTCATATCCTACATTTCGTACGAGTGATGGATTTTAAGAATTCACTTCTCGACCTTTAGCAGAGCGGAAAAACACAGAACTGCTGTGGATCACATAGAGATCTGCTTCTGACATATTTGCCAGGTAATAGATATTCCGTTACGAACTTATATAGAAAATAATTTATTTATTTGTGGTTTAATTAGAACATAGACTTTACATTGTAAGAGATTTTAATTAGAGATTTTATTAAATTTGTTATACGGGGGAGAATATATTCGCTATTCTTTACTATTACAAGAATTAATGGAATTTTATTGAATTTGCACCATATAACATTATTTTAAACAGGAGATTAAATTATGATCCGCTGTAATGAATCAGTGCCGGCCCGGATTCGGTTCCCGGTTGATTAATTAAGAAATTGATCTTCGTACTATAGGATTGGTTGTGTGTTCTTATTTTGTGATTATCCTGTGTTTTCTCGGCAGTGGTCTTGCATCATGCTCACCATATAGATGCCTGAGAAGGACGCTGAGCGACAGGGCAAGAAGGTGATGATACATAAATTTCAAGAATCGTGTTATTGATTTTATTTCTGTAATTACTGCTCCAATTTGCCTGCTGAAAGCTGTAATTAATTTTTAATTTACTGCCATCATCTTCGTCACAGCTCATGCCCAGTAGTCTGTCTCGTTTTAAAGGAAACTGATCTGACCATCTCATCCGCGATCTGCAGTCTTTTCTTCTTCCAGCAAGTCTGTATTTTGATGTTACTTGTGGTGGACGGTCTGCGTCCATTCTGTCTACATGATTCTTCCAACGCTATCTATATCGTCCTATTATATCTATTAAAATTTCAAACTCCATTCCCTTCTAATAACTACGTTTGTCTCTTCATTCATTATTATACGATTAAACTCTCCCGCCTGACATAGAAACCTCATTTCAGCCACCTCCATATTTCTTTCTTGGAAGACAGATAAATAGGCCTGAGAAATATATGCCGTTATACTACCAGTGCGCTTCGTGCGCCTCTAACTTTGAGTACGTCTCAGAGTTGGGGTGAGTTAACGCAGTGTCTTTCGTTCGTTTGAACTCATGCTTATCATCGCGGTAAGTTAGTCCTCAGCATTTGGGTGGTTGCAAGCCACTCCCTTGACTTGGAAACACAACTATCTGCTAAAGAAAAATTTAAAGACATTATTTTCTTTGTTAAAGAAATATTGCACTATTTTAAAGACATTTTATTTTCACTCTGTAGAAAATACACCTAATATAACATTAAGCTGGCCTTCTATGCCCAAGGTTGCGGGTTCGATCCCGGGCCAGGTGTGCTTAAATGCGACAGGCTCATGTCAGTAGATTTACTGACATGTAAAAGAACTCCTGCGGGACAAAATTCTGGCACATCCGGCGACGCTGATATAACCTCTGCAGTTGCGAGCGTCGTTAAATAAAACATAACATTTAACATATAACATTAACAAGTATCAGCCTTTTTATTTCACTATGTTAAAATGATGGTGTATTACGTTTTTGCTTTACATAATTCTTCATTTTAGCCTATATAGACTATTGTTGCAGTGAACAAAAAAACACATTTTTAAATTTACAAAGGAGAATGATTATGTGTTGCTAGAAAACACAGCCTTACAACTAGAAAAAACTTCGTTCTACTTCTGCAGAAACAAGAAGGACATATTTGAAATATTTCTACATAAGTATTATCTATCTCAAAATCTGTACATATTATTAATAAATTTTCTCATTTGAAATTAAGTCACAAATTTTACATAGAGCTAAATATTCATAATGTTTATCCAGTATTTTTTTCATCTTGTTTCCTATATTTTTTTCTATTTCATGTTCCAACTATTTAGTTTCGTCACAATATCATTGACTACATGTTATTTTCTGTCTGTAGAAAATACACTTAATATAACATTGGAAAGTATCAGCTTTATTATTTCACTATGTTAATATGATAGTGTATTATGTTTTTGTTTTACATAGTTTTTCATTTCATATATTGTTGCAGTGAATAACAAACCACATTTTCAAATTTTCAAAGGAGATCATTGCCTGTTGCTAGAAAACACAGCCTTATATCTAGAGAAACTTTGTTCCACTTCTGCAGAAACAATGGGGGCATATTTGAAATATTTTACACATGCATTATTTATCTCAAAATATGTATCATTATTATAAATTTGCTCATTTGAAATTAAGTCACAAATGTCGTCCTCGGCATCTTGCTATTATTTTTCTTTACAGGACGTTGAATGTTGCCTGTTACGAATAGCAGTATTCAGTCGTAATGTAACCGACCAACTAAAGTTCACAGCTGAACGAAAAGCACTGAAATCCCCCACCCAACGCAATTACGTACTGGTACCTAAAGTCAGAGGCGCATGAAGCGCAATGTAGCGACATACAATTCTTAGCCCTAGTGATAAAACTAAATTTTCATATACATGAAGCAATATCGGAACTGCCATTACTTAATCAATTTTAGTAGTGTAGTTTAGCTATGCTTTTTTAAAAACTCCTCTTATTTTTTTCACATATTCTTTGGAATTTATTTAATTTGATCTACTGCTACTATTCATAAATATATTTTTTCATCTCCAATAAGCAGATGATAGCCTATAGTTTCCATGCATGCAGGAAATCGAATCTGCTTTAATCTTATTAAGATTTTACATATAAATTAGTTAATTTTAACTTATTCCTTCTTTCTTTGTTTCTTTCCTATATTTTCTCTTTTTTGATTCATTCTTTTATCTTTGTTTTCTTTCTTTCTTCTTTCAGTCTTTCCTCTTTTCCTTCTTCCTGTCTTCCTTTCCTGCCTTGTTTCTTTCTTGCGTTCTTTCTTTCCTTTTTCATTTCATTCCTTCCTTCTTTCCTTCTTCCGTTCTTCTTTCGCTCCTCCTTCCTTTCTTTAGTTTTCTTTGCTTTCTTTCATTTCCTTTCCTTTCTTTTGTTTCTTTTTCTTTCTTTCGTTTCTTCTCTCTTTCTTTCGATTCATCTTTCTTTAGTTTCCTTTTTCTTTCTTCTTTCCTTATTTCGTTTCATCTTTCTTTCATTTCTTCTTTCTTTTTCTCGTTTCTTCTTTCTTTTTCCGTTTCTTCTTTCTTTCTTCAATTTCTTCTTTCTTTCGTTGTTTTTCTTTTTCCTTCTTTCATTTCTTCTATCTTTCTTCCGTTTCTCTCGTTCTTTCCTTCTTTCTTTTGTTATTTTCCTCTTTTCTTTCATTCTTTCTTTCGTTCTTTTTCTGTTCTTTCATTCTTTCGTTTTCTTTATAATTTCTTTCGTTCTTCCGTTTTTCTCTCGTCCTCTCTTTCTTTCGCCCTTTCATTCTTTTGTCCTTTCTTCCTGTCTTTCGTTTGCCCTCCTCCCTTTGTCTTTCGTCCTTCCTTTGTTTCGCCCTTTTCGTTCGTCCTTCCTTTCTTTCGTCATTTCTTTCTTTCTGTATCTCATTATTTTTTCTTTCTTTCTTTCTTTCTTTCGTTCGTTCTTTCTTTCATTCGTTCTTCTCTTTCGTACTTTCTTTCGTTCTTTCCTATTGTCTCCTTTATTCCTTTCTTTTTCTTTCTTTCATTCTTCCTTTCTTTTCTTCGTTTTTCTTTATTTTCCTTCTTCTTTCCTTCTTTCGTTGTTTCTTTCTTCATTTTATCCCCTCCTTTTTACCGACTTAGAATCTAATGAGGTGTAAGGGAGGATATAAATCTTACAACTGACAGTTCACAGGCACACACAGTATTTCTGGCTCTCTAATCTTGTGGTCAGCACAGCAATGGACCGTTGTTGAGACAATCGAGGACAATACGTAACAAGACACAAACATCCAGTTCCGTGGAGAGAAAATAAGTCTCTTCCATTTCCCAAGCCGAGATCGGACCACGGGCCGCCCGTGATAGAAACGCGTGCGCTATCGACAAGCTAAAGCAGTGGACCATTTTATTAACAGTAACACCAACACAGATTTCTTTTGTATTCACTGATCCTACCATTCTGATAAATTACGAATAGTCACAGTGATAACTTTTTGTTATGTTTGGAAGATCAATAACGTTAATCTTAATTTAAAGAAAGCTTTTCTTTCTTATAGACAGTATCCTGATTTCAAATACTGAAAGAGATTTTCTGTCTTTCTGTAACTTTCGAACTCAGTCTGTCTTTGTACATTATCGCAGAATATCCTGACATTTTTCTCCTCTGTCATGCGTGAAATGTGGTTATCCCATTCAGCCATACCCTTCATCTCCTATTTTCCAATTGAATGAATCACACTTTCTCTAAAATTCTTACTTCTAACGCGATCCAACTCCTTCTACCTGTTATTTTACCAACTCCTTCTATCTGTTATTTTACAAGTTTTCTTGTTTCTAAAAGTAATGTTACGTGAAATAATGCGTCTACTAAAACAACACCGAAGGAAAATTGAAGGTGCACAAATGAGTTCCCAGTGTATTTTTTCGGAGTATATAACTTAGGTTATTTAAAACTCATGAAAGACTTGTAAGTTCCATAATTCTCATACATTCAAAATTAAGGTCATAGAGCAGATTTATTCATAAAGGAACGGCAACATTTTCACAGAAACTTCAGTTTCAATTGTTTCATTATTTTTGCTTTGGCAAATGAAATGAATAAACAACAATAATTAAGGCTATTCTTGAGTGAGTTAATGTGTACCAATTTTTTTTATATAAATACGAATAGGCTATTAAAAGGGATGTTCCAGCTTACTGAGAAGATTCCGAAATCTAAATGGATTGAGTATAGACTCTACAATTTGTCGTCAATGCGGAAGCTTGCAAATAAATTTGAAGAGACCGATTCCGTGACATGCAAAATACGCACTTCAAACTAGACCAAAACCCCTAAAAACGATGTGAATGCTGCCATGTGTTTACAAGAAGTCCAGGAAATTAGACCAAATGCAGAATATGGAACATGCAGTGTGAAGCAATTCCGAGCCAACAGCAGATGAGCTACTGCACTCAACAGTGTGGCGTGTTCTCACAAATTGATTTATGCCTGAATAAACTACACTTTTTACTGAATAAAGCAGTATGACTATCACCACCACCACCACCACCACCACCACCACCACCACCACTACTACTACTACCACTATCATTATAATAAACTTCTTTCTTAATAAAGAGGACTTTCAAAATTTCTTTCTCCATCTACTCTTTCTGGCACAACTTCGTTTCTTATTCTGTCTGTTCACTTCGCACGCTCCATTTTTCTCCATATCCACATTTCAAATGCTTCCAGGCCTTTCTCTTCACTTTTTCGTAATGTCCATGTTTCTGCTCCATATAATGCCACACTCTACACAAAGACTTCACTACACTCTATACCAGATGTCTTTGGAGCAGATATAAACAACGGAACGAAATGCAAGAGAGCGCGGTTCACACGACACTAAGGGCCATATTCATAGACATTCTTAGCGCGGGCTTCCGGTGGATGATCAGGGAACTAATGTTTTCCGTATTCATAAACCAGTGTGAGCACTATGATATGATATGAATCCTGTACAAGTAATCAGTCGATAGCCGGGGCTAGTTTAGCACGCTCGTAGCGCGGGTTAGCGAAATGTCTATGAATAGCACCCTAGATGTCTGTGTATGAATTAAGTGACCGACTACGTTCATATAACGAAAAGTGAAAATTAAAGTAATTTATCTTTGAGCATACCTTCTTGCATCAGTCCACTAGTTGTACTGCTGTCGTCTACTCATACGCCGCACAGGTACTAGACGCAATAGAACTGTAGTAGTGGACGCGGCTCTGAATACCGTCTGTAACCAGGATATGCACGCGCTAGTGTCTACAACGCTCTCAGGTAAGAAATGACTCGCCAACCAATGGGAGCGCAACGATAACATGAGATGTATCGAGATCCTTGTTAAGGTCTGCTCCAAAGACATCTGGTATAGAGTGTAGTCTCTTTCTTAGTAATGACTAAGGAAGAGACTAGTGAGGTGCTTTGTGTGGAATGTGGATTTTTTTTGTTAAATTTAACAACTGTGGTCATATCGTCTGTTTACGATCTCTGGTTTTACTATTGTTGAATTCCCATTTTCTATTGTTGTCTGTTATAAATGACTTGTGTTCATGTAACTAGTTATAGATTAAGATTAATGTTTATAATATTGGTGACTGAGGCGGTGATGAACTATGTATGTAAATTTACAATCCGATATTAGTCTTTTTGACTGAGGGAAACAATGAAAAACTCCAGTCAGATTAGTCGGTCACGAGGTTTGAACCTTAGACCTCCCGAATGCGAGTCTGACACGTTACCGTTTGAAACAGCTCGCTCGGTTATGAGTGTGGTATTGTATAGGGCAAAAACATGGACATTACTGCAAAGTGAAGAAAAACGCCTAGAAGCATTCGAAAAGTGGATATGGAGAAGAATGGAGCGTGAGAAATGGAAAGACGGAATAAAAAAAGAAACTGTGCTAGAAAGAGTGGGTGAAGAAAGAATAATGCTGAAAATGACCTGGAAGAGAGAAAAGAAATTGGCTGGGTCACTGGCTAAGAAGAAATTGCCTACTGAAGGATGTAACAAAAGCAATGCCTTAAAATTCCGTTCATAGGCTTGAATAATTACATTACTGATAAGGAACGACAAAATACAGGTTCAGGGCCACATCCTATTTATATCTGTTTAAAGATTAACTCATTTTAAATTCGGATATTGGTTCAATGAAGGCGATAAGATTCTATGAGTGGATCACCATGTTCTTATGAATGGAGAAAAAAATTTTAAATATCTCAAAATAACGTCTACAAATGACAAATAAAAATAATGAAGAAAAAATTTCGATTAACGGATGTTAAACTTACTTTTAATCCAATTGTAATCGTATTTTGAAACTGAAAATCATGAAATTAAAATTAAATTATGGTTTATTTAAGGACGCACGCAACTGCAGAGGTTATATCAGCGCCGCCGGTGTGCCGGAATTCTTTCCCGCAGGAGTTCTTTTACATGCCAGTAAATGTACTTATATAAGCCTGTCGCATTTAAACACATTTAAATGTCATCGAACTCGGCCGGGATCGAACCCGCAACCTTGAGCATAAAAGGCCAGCGCTATACCAACTACGCTACCGAGGGCGACTAAAATAATGAAAAACACAGTCCTTGTCATTTCAATATTTTAAAGTTGTGGGCTAGGTAATAGTAATTAAAAATGTTAGCAGACAACTTTAAATTACAAGACAGCAACATACTTATGTGATTGTACATATAAAATTATTTTCTGGAGTCTCAGATTAGTCTTATACTTTAGACAAAACAGTCTTTCGTTTTCAAGACACACATGTCACACAAAGATATTCTTTTGACTCTGTTTAACTTTTGCACAAGCTTCATGTACCCATTTCCTGCAAGACATACACTGAATCATATTTTTCTGTATGGGTTCTTCACACATGAAACAAAACCAGGAGTCTTGATTTTGATTGCTTTCTGAAGGGTTCTTCATTGTCTTATTTGTCGGCTCGCATCTTTAATTTTCTTCTCCAGCAGAAGAAAAGGGCATCGAGAGGCTGAGATGGAATGAAATTGTCAAGTTCTTTTCGAGTGGAATTGGTTTCTATGAATGATCCATTTTAAAACGCAGTCCATTCATGGAAACTGTAGCTGGTCCATCTATAGCGACTTCGTCATTTCCTAATCATACTTCAAGAGCGCTGAAGAGGTTACACAAAATTTATGAATATACAACTAAAAAGAAACCAGACAGAACACTGCTTCCAGCTATATATGTCATTTCATAACTTAATGCCATTTAGCCAATGTAACCTGTACTTAAAGTTATTTTAAAAGTATAGTAAAAATAACAAAAACGTATCTGAGCTTCTTGTTCAGCCCACGTGTTTGCTGCCGCCACCAAAGACAACTCAGGAATGACATACACAAGGGGGAAGCCTTGAGGTGACCTTTCACTCATACGCAGTCAATATGACCAAGAATATGACAACGGTCCATTGGAACCAAGAAGAGCAGCAGCAGCAATAATAATAATAATAATAATAATAATAATAATAATAATAATAATAATAATAATAATACTTACTTACAAATGGCTTTTAAGGAATCCGCTGATACATTGCCGCCCTCACATAAGCCCGCCATCGGTCCCTATTCTGACCAAGATTAATGCAGTCCCTACAATCATACACCTCCTCCTTCAAATCCATTTTAATGTTACCCTCTCATCTACGTCTCTGCCTCCCCAAAGGTCTATTTCCCTCCGATCTCCCAACTAACACTCTATATGCATTTCTGGATTCGCCCATAAGTGCTACATGCCCTGCCCATCTCAAACGTCTGGATTTATTGTTCCTAATTATGTAAGGTGAAGAATACAATGCATGCAGTTCTGTGTTGTGTAACTTTCTCCATTCTCCTGTAACTTCATCCCTTTTAGCCCCAAATATTTTCCTCAGCACCTTATTCTCAAACACCCTTAATCTCTGTTCCTATCTCAAAGTGAGAGTCCAAGTTTCACAACCATACAGAACAACCGGTAATATAACTGTTTTATAAATTCTAATTTTCAGATTTTTTGGCAGCAGACTAGATGACAAAAGCTTCTCAACCGAATAATAACAGCATTTCCTATAGCTATTCTGCGTTTAATTTCCTACCGAGTGTCATATATTTGTTACGGTTGCTCCAAGTTATTTGAATTTTTCCACCTCTTCGAAAGATATATCTCCAATTTTTATGTTTCCATTTCGTAAAATATTTTGCTCACGAGAACATAAAGCAATAATAATAATAATAATAATAATAATAATAATAATAATAATAATAATAATAATAATAATAATAAAATAATAATAATAATAATAAAATAATAATAATAATAATAATAATAATAATAATAATAATAATAATAATAATAATAAAACAAAATTATGCGGGAAGAGTTAAACAACCGTTTCTAATTATTACGCCTACTGAATGGGGGGGGGGGAGACTTGCGTATCCGCTGCTAATTGGGTGTTTGGTTAATTTGTCTACTGACAAAGCGGACAATGTTTACGCACGCACCACCGCAGAGATGTAGCACTTGCCAGCGTGGGAAATTTATCGTTCACGTCCCCCGAACAGTCGAGTGTACAACAAACAGCAGCACTTTTCATCCCATTCAGCGGGCTGCAACTCACGTCACATGACGATATTTGTTACTAATTGGCATATCAATAAAGCGCTCTGGATAATTAACAACTCTCTCGATTCACATTTAAACATATTGCCCCAATTAAACGAGTTGCACATAATATGTATGTTGTTATACAGAAGTATAAAAAATCTCTTGATTCAGATTTTAAGAATCATACAAATATTTTGACACATATAAACAAAATGGAGTGATTAGCATTGAAGAGGCAACTGTTTGTTACCATAACACCCCGTGTACATAAAGTAATGTAACAAAAATACACAGAAGTAACTCGGAGAGCAAAGAACATGGGTTGTTGGTTTCCGGGCTTCTGCCGCGTCATCTCGATAGCTGGAGTTGCTGTGGTTTTCCTCAGAGCTGTGGATTATCGAAGGACGCGAACGATAGTTTTCTAGAGCTATGAGGACGACCACAGCGAGAGTGTCGAAACTTCAGCTCCAGCAACCGAGGCGACGCGGCAGGAGCTCGGAAACCAACAACCGTGGACACCAGCCGCGGAAGCCTACGCCAACATTTAGCAACGAATAAAATTTTTTTTTTTTCACTTTATTTCATTTCATTTATTATATTCTATATATCTTACATCAGATTGAGGCGTTAAGATGTGGAACAAGTCAAGAGTTATACAAATTTTTGGCGAGATGAGGTGAGGCCGAGCGCAGTTTCCGACTTAGCAGGCAAGCGAGTCTGCCGACTGAGCTACGCCACGCAACAAGCAGATTAATTCGATTTACAGCTCTAAATAATTCATTAGTTCAACTATATAAAAATACACAGGAAGCAGATGAATTCAATTTACAAGCATAAGCAATTCATCCGTTTAGGTATATATTTATAATAAACAGATTAATTCAGTTTTCAAACATAAGCAATTCATCAATTGAGATGTACAAAAATAGACAAGATACACATATTATATAAAGGCGCTTAGTTACACAGTTTCTACTTGCGCGCCTGCTGCTTCAATGATATCTAATCAATATCTGTCCTTGATTGAGATTATCCATTCCCTCCCATCGAACAACCTCATATTCATCTTCTTTCACTGTGGCTGTTCCTCGACTTTGGAATTCCCTACCGAGTAATGTCAGGGACTGTCAGACATCAAACCAATTTAAGAATAGGCTAACGAAATATTTTTCTAACAATTCTTGTTAACAATAATAGCTGTTTCAGGTTTCTCAATGTTTAATGGTTATATACATCACAGATAAATATCTAAATTATCTCATTATTATTACTTACTTACTTACTTACTTACTTACTTACTTACTTACTTACTTACTGGCTTTTAAGGAACCCGGAGGTTCATTGCCGCCCTCACAAAAGCCCGCTATTGGTCCCTATCCTGAGCAAGACTAATCCATTCTCTATCATCATATCCCACCTCCCTCAAATCCACTTTAATATTATCCTCCCATCTACGTCTCGGCCTTCCCAAAGGTCTTTTTCCCTCCTGCCTCCCAACTAACACTCTATATGCATTTCTGGAATCGCCCATACGTGCTACATGCCCTGCCCATCTCAAACGTCTGGATTTAATGTTCCTAATTATGTCAGGTGAAGAATACAATGCGTGCAGTTCTGTGATGTGTAACTTTCTCCATTCTCCTGTAACTTCATCCCTCTTAGCCCCTAATATTTTTCTAAGCACCTTATTCTCAAAGAATCTTAACCTATTTTCCTCTCTCAAAGTGAGAGTCCAAGTTTCACAACCATAAAGAACAACCGGTAATATAACTGTTTTATAAATTCTAACTTTCAGATTTTTTGACAGCAGACTGGATGACAAAAGCTTCTCAACCGAATAATAACAGGCATTTCCCATATTTATTCTGTGTTTAATTCCCTCCCGAATATCATTTATATTTGTTACTGTTGCTCCAAGATATTTGAACTTCTCCACCTCTTCAAAAGATAAATTTTCAATTTGTATACTTCCATTTCGTACAATATTCTGGTCACAAGACATAATCATATACTTTGTCTTTTCGGGATTTACTTCCAAACCTATCTCTTTACTTGCTTCCAGTAAAATTCCCGTGTTTTCCCTAATTGTTTGTGGATTTTCTCCTAACATATTCACGTCATCCGCATAGACAAGCAGCTGATGTAACCCGTTCAATTCCAAGCCCTCTCTGTTATCCTGGACTTTCCTAATGGTATACTCTACAACAAAGTTAAAAAGTAAAGGTGATTAGTGCATCTCCTTGCTCTAGCCCACAGTGAATTGGAAACGCATCTGACAGAAACTCACCTATACGAACTCTGCTGTACGTTTCACTGAGACACATTTTAATTAATCGAACTAGGTTCTTGGGAATACAAAATTCAATAAGAATATCATATAAATCTTCTCTCTTTACCGAGTCATATGCCTTTTTGAAATCTATGAATAACTGATGCACTGTATCCTTATACTCCCATTTTTTCTCCATTATCTGTCGAATACAAAATATCTAATCAATAGTTGATCTATTACGCTTAAAACCACACTGATGATCCTCAATAATTTCATCTACATATGGAGTTAATCTTCTCAAAAGAATATTGGACAAAATTTTGTACGACGTCAACAAAAGTGATATTCCTCGAAAGTTACTACAGTTAGTCTTGTCCCCTTCTTAAAGATAGGTAAGATTATGGACTCCTTCCATTGTTCTGGTACAATTTCCTTTTCCCAAATAGCAAGTACAAGCTTATAAATTTCTTTAGATAATGCGCTTCCACCGTCTTGTATTAATTCTGCTGCAATTTGATCGATACCTGGAGACTTATAATGTTTCAGATTTTCTATCGCAATTTCGACTTCAGAAAGAGTGGGTTCGGGTATAAGTGGCTCAGCAGTTTGTATTTGAAGTTCGTCCCGATCATTTCTATTTGGCCTATGTATATTTAGTAGTTGTCCAAAATAGTTTTTCCATCTGTTCAGGATTGAATGAGCGTCTGCAAGCAAGTCACCATCCTCATCCTTGATCACGTTTAACCTTGCCTGACATCCATTCTTGAATTCCTTTATGCCCTTATATAAATCTCTAATTCCCCATAATACAAGTAATCTCCTATTTGCGTTATGCCGTTCCCATCTAACCTAACCTCCTGTACTCCCACGAAGTCTATTCTATACCTAGCTAGTTCTTTTGCTAGTAATGTTACCCCTCCTGTTCCATATAGACTTGTAACATTCCAAGTACCAAATCTCAAAACCTTATTCCTTTTGCTGTGGTCGTGCCAGAGAATCAGTCCCATTCCGAGGCTTGTTTGAAGGATTCGTAACAAGCTGTTTTTTACGGTGATGGGTTGTTAGCCCTTCGCCCAACCCCCAAGCTGGAGGACCGCTCCTCATCGGCTGTCCGCGACTGCTTATTCAATATATTCACAGCTGCCCTCCATATCTGGAGGCCGTCTTCTCGATCCGCAACCTGAGGACGCGCCATGCCGTGGGGATAGGGACCCACAATACATGGATTATTACTACTACTACTACTACTACTACTACTACTACTACTACTACTATTATTATTATTATTATTATTATTATTATTATTATTATTATTATTATTATTGTAACTATTTCTTACCAATGTTTATTATTGCCACACTAACATTAGTTATCCAATTTTCATTATTTACTTTCATGTTGTTATATGATCTAGATATTAATGTAATAACTATGTAAGCAATTGTATTCAATTAGAATTAGAGTCTGGCTGGGCGGAAGAGAAGGCCTACTGGCCTTAGCTCTGCCAGATTAAATAAATTATTATTATTATTATTATTATTATTATTATTATTATTATTATTATTATTATTATTATTATTATTATTATTATTTTAGAAGAATAGTTTGTGTGAATGTTGATATGGCTTGTCTGATTCTTTTACGTAAGACCTGAAGATTCTTTACAAACGTTCCGTAAACCTTGTCCTTTACGTAACCCATAAAAAATTTAAGATTTAAATCTGGTGACCGAACATTTTGATGACGCGTACTGACAAATAAAATGTCGTTTCATCAGAAAACAGCATGCTTTGGAAAAAATAATTGTCCTGGTTTACTCTGTTCAACATATAGACGGCAAAAATTCTCTCTCTCTCTCTCTCTGTCTCTCTCACTCTGTCATGTTTGAGCAGAAGGAATTTTGTTCCGCAGATGGACACACAAGTAAAATTATACAAGTGGGTGTGCAAAATTAAAAAAAACTATAGCAGCATTTGATATGTTTTGTGTAGAAAATTATTTGCAATAAGAGTTCGAAGTTTAATTTCCATTTATCTCATAACTCATTTTTATGACTTATCTCCCTTTACCCAAACAACACAGAAAGAAAGGAGTCCATAATTGTACTTGTCTTTAAGAAAGGGGAAAAGACTATTTATAGTACCTTTCGAGGAATAATTACTTTTATTGACGTCATACAAAATTTTGTCCAATATTTTTTTGAGATGATTAACTCTGTATGTAGATGAAATTATTGGGGATCTTCTATGTGGTTTTAGACGTAATAGATCGACTATTAATCAGATTTTTTATTCGGCAGATATTGGAGAAAAAATGGGAGTATAAGGGCACAATACATAATTTTTTCATAGACTTCAAAAAAGAATATGACTCGGTTCAGAGAGAAGTTTTATATAATATTCCTATTGAATTTGGTATTCCCAAGACGCTTACGTCCACGCTGAGTAGGTCTGTGCATAAGGCAATCGTTGCCCCACGGCCGAGAACATGTCTGCCGAGGTGAGTAAGGTTCGCTGCGGTGCACTACATCGTCTGTGCGTTTGAATGGGGTGGTACCAGGTTAAATAAACGGTGTACCGGCATGCCTAGACGTTGACGGAGCAAGTAGATTCACCGGAGTGTGATACTGTTTTGTTAATTTTAATACATAAACTACATCAATTTTTATTGTTTACTTGGTTCGAATTATCATACAATACTTCAAGATAAATTAATAAAACGTTCATTCATGAAAATTGCTACACTCGTTAATGAGTTATGGCCTATTGTTCCTTAAGGTGCCTAGGCTAGATAAAGTATTTAAGGATTTAAATTGGGCTTTAATGGGTTAAATCAGTTTTGTTCAGCGCGGGCCATTTACCTATAAACGAGGTGCAACAGTGACGTAGAATTCCAGAATCGTATGCAGGCACACACTTAAAATATATTCTACGTCACTGTTGCACCTCGTTTAAAAGCTAGATATGCCCGCGCTGAACATGCCTGGGTTAAATTATGTGCAAACTTTACATGACACGCTTTGTAAAGGAAAGCAGATGTACCCAGCATCAAAAAAATAGCTGCCTAGAGGAACTGCAAAACTGGAAAAATTCAGTTTTGAAAAAACTGCGCAAAGTATAGATTTGAGCCGCTGCCTTTGTCTAGAGGTTAGTTAGTGGGACTCACGTTCTGAGAATGCGCCTGTGAGTTTGAAGCCTGTTTGGGCTGATAGTCTAGTTGGTTCAATATCCAGTTTTCCTCAACTCTTCAAGAATAATTTCATGGCAAATCATCGGAGTTTAATTCATCTGTCCATCAACAATTCTGTCGGCTACACCAAAGTTGATGCATGCCGTTAAATAATCCGTTCAAAATATGTAAGCTTATTGAATAGATTTTGCTAGGATTTTGGAAAATATATATTTCACATGACTCTTTATGATACATGAACTTTCGTAATCAAAAAGACTTTTAGACGAAATATAAACATTCTATCTTCGATCTTCTCCTTCTTAATGAATTTGCATTGATAGTAATGTGGAATTCTTCTTAAGTGTCCAACAAAAATAATTGTGATTTCTAGTCGACATTGATTTAGTTAAACAATGACATTCATTCATTCATTCATAGTTTTCTGTCCAAGGATAGGTCCTTTACTGTAAACCCTGCACTGTACAATCTTCTCTATTTTCCGCCTTGCCCTTTATCTTTGCATGAGATCCCTATATCTTCATGTTGTGAAATTGTCTATTATCTTCTCCTCAAACTTTTCTCCCGTTCTCCATTCCTTTCATTGCATCCTTTAGTAGGCAGTTTCTTCTTACCCACTGACACAGCCAATTTAATTTTCTCTTTCTGATCAATTTCAGTATTATTCTTTCTTCACTCATTCTTTCAAACTTCATTCCCTATTTTGTCAGTCCATTTCACACGCTCTATTCTTCTCCATACCATATTTTAAATTCTTCCAGTCGTTTCCCTTTACTTCGTCGTAATGTCCATTTTTCTGCTACATTCCACAAAAAGTACTTTACTAGTCTTTTCTTTATTTTTTTTTTTTCAGAGGTCCGCAGAAAATGCTCCTTTTCCTATAAAAAGCTTCCTTCGCCATTGATATTCTCATTTTCACTTCCTGGCACGAACTCATATTACTACTTAAACACCCCAAGTATTTCAAGCTGTACACATGTTCTACTGCCTCATTTCGAATTCGCACGTTTTTCTTCTTGATTTTTCTTTCGATGACATAAGAATTACATAAATCTGGCTCTATAGTAGCGTAAGGTGTGTCCTCACTAGCGGTAAGTATAAAGGTATGCTTCGCTAGGCTTTTCGAGTACCGGACCCGGGAAGAATTTTTTTAATTTAGGTTTACATTGCTCATTGTGTGCCCTTTACAGACGATGATTGTCCAATATTTGTCCAAGTCCGAAAGGTAACTTGGGTGGAAATTATAAATCTGATGCTGACAGATGAGCCATCCTGCCTCAGCCCTGACAGAGCCATGTCTTATTCTCAAACGAGTATGTGATGAAACTTAGGGTCACTGAGCCCTAACCTCGTTCTATATCAGCATCGGAAACACATATTACTATGCTAAAGATTTTACCTCAACCTGTTTTTAATTAATGCAGATGATAGAGTATATGAAATGGGATGAGAGTGGTGAGTGTTGGTGGAACAGGCAAACAGATATACCTCGAGAAAACTCTTCCACAACGGCTGCATCTTCCAACACAAATTGCATTACGACCTGGCCAGGGATAGAGCCCTGGCCATCTGCAGGGAAGACCAGTGCGCCAGCGCTTCAGCTAGAGACGCTGTCCTTTCCTTTAACCTCAACCATACTAGTACCCAGCTTTGAGGATCGGAGAGTTAAGACCTAACAATAAATTATGTGAATATGTGATATTGAGGGTATAAATTTGAAGTAATAATGAACATGTGACAGCAACGAATCATCTCTCAAAAACTAGAAACGCCTTTTTTCTGGCTCCCTATCTGTCTGTCTGTCTCTCTATATTTTTTCGACTTCTTCTTCTTCTTCAACCGTTCAATGAACGATGGTGTAGCAACTGCGTTGATTATTACGAACACTACGTGCAAATGATACATCCATATTTTTCACTTGTATTTATCTATATATTGGACGAAGAATGTAATGCAGTGTGTTCGCAGAAACATTTCGGGGTTATAAATTGCTATAATTCTGTTAATTTTTGTTTTACGAAATTCATACCGGTGTCACTAGAAAGAACAGCTCAAATAATTTCAGGAAATGAGTAGGCCTAATTGATAATTGTTGACCGAAACAACAGATGGTAGCACAAGAAGAAAGAGAAAAAACACCGTTTTCGCTATTTCGCTCGTCATTAAGGCATTGTTGGATATAAGCAAATTGTGTTAAATGATCTGAATGTTAAATTTTCAAGTTTGTGTGAATTGTGCTTGTTTACTTTTCCTTTCACGTGGAACGCTGCCTCGTCACTAAAAATGAATTTGGCTGAAAGGTCTTCATCATCCGCCATTAGTGCCAATAAATTTTCATAGAAAACACGTCGTTTTGCATGGTCATCAGGTTTCAACTTATGCACTAATTTCAATTTGTAGGGGTGAAATCATAGACAACGTAGGACCTTTGAAACGGTGGATTTGGACATTTTTAACTGCAGGCTAGCTCTACGCACAGACTTTCGAGGACCATATACTGTACCTGTTCTGCAGTTTCCGCACTGACAGGCCGTTTCCCTGAATGGCCTTTACTTTTATCACATACGCATCCATGCTCTACAAAATCTCTACACTACTTCAGAATGGTTTTGTCGGTAGGTGACTCATGATGAAAATTCCGTCTGAAAGCACGCTGTACTCTTACTACACTCCGAGTACTATGATATTACAATACACATCAACTACGTTCCTGTGGATTCGCCATAACCTAAATAACCCTCTAAATGCTGCAGAAATTCACACAGACTTGAAAATTTAACATTCACATCATTTAACACAATTTGCTTATATTTTATTTATTTTTTACTTTACTGAGTTATTTTACGACGCTGTATCAATATCTAGGTCATTTAGCGTCTGAATGAAATGAAGGTGATAATCCCGGTGAAATGAGTCCGGGGTCCAGCTCCGAAAGTTACCCAGCATTTGCTCGTATTGGGTTGAGGGAAAACTCAGGAAAAAATCTCAACAAGATAACCTGCCTTAATGACAAGCGAAATAGCGGAAACGGAGTTTTTGTTCTTTCTTCTTGTGCTGTCATCTGTTGTTTCGGTCAACAATTATCAATTACGTATTTCCTGAAATTCTTTGAGTTATTCTTTCTAATGAACATAATTATAGTTTATTTAACAACGCTCACAACTGCAGAGGTTATATCAGCGTCTCCGGTGTGCCGGAATTTTATCCCGCAGTTCTTTTACATACTAGTAAATCTACTGACATGAGCCTGTCGCATTTAAACACACTTAAATGCCACTGACCTCGGCCGGGATCGAACCCGCAACCTCGAGCATAGAAGGCCAGCGCTATACCAACTACGCTACCGAGCGCGACCTTTCTAATGACACCGGTATGAATTTCGTAAAACACAGTGACAGAATTGTAGCAGGTTATAACCACGGAATGTTTCTGCGGACACACTGCATTATGGCTCATATAAATTTTTTCATACTTGATCTGTAGCAGTAATTATCCTATTTTTTACAACAGCAACAGCCTTTTGAATGACGTCGGTGAATTGGTGACAGGCGAGATAGAGTTTGACGAGATCAAGAAGAAGATGCTCTATGAAATTACCTATCGTTCGACTTACAACTGCGGCAAATGTAAAGAAAATACTGCACTGTATCAGGAATACACCGCCACATAGAATACGTCACCCATTTTCAGGAATGAAACCATTGCGTTCTTGTGTTGGTTTGAATGTTTTATTTTGCATGCGAAGATAAGAGAAGTAATTAATGAAGGGTCTGCAACACATCTCTCTTCATATGAAGTGACATTCCTAAATTATTCCCAGCTCACAAAATATTTTTTCCACTGTGGTTCACTCAAACTGTATCGTATGGGCCTATTCTGCAATTTAATATTGCAGAACACGCGTTTACAAATCGAACAAGTGGTCGCATACGTCTATAGCTGCCCTTAATAAAGTAAATCCATGACGCTCCAGCCCATGAAGGGCCAAGACCGACCAGTCGGCTGCAAGGCCTCACGTCCACATGCCGAAGCTGAGGTGGACGATCATCCAACCAGTATGGAATTATCGTGTGGTTAGGACGATGAACCCCCCAGCATTATAGCTGGTTTGCTAAACCGGATTTTCGCTACTTATCGTAGCTCCCCAAGTGCATCACGATGCTCTGTGGGCACCGGTCCCATACACTGGCCGAAATTTCATGAAAACATTTCTCCCCCCATGAGGACTTGAAGCAGCCCGCATTCCGTAACGCGAGCTGCCCTTAAGGGCATTAATGCCGATATGTTTTTGAGAGCGTCCGCGCGACACAGAAAATTTTAAACACAAGTTTGCTCTCTTATGTACGAAGCTAGGGGAGTTGGTGTCATTGGGTAAGATGCCACAAGTCACATTAAATAATAACTAATAATAGCATTAGTATTCGGCTGTAGCTCATCGTGTTGTTCCACTAAGCATCCGGAATTCTGCCATTTTCCGTTTCATCACCGATCCTGGAACGGGTGCCTACACTCAGTGCGGAGAAAGACGTACAGTATTCTACGTAAAGAAAATCAGACAATTAGCCCAATAAGGATCAAAACCCACCATTGAACGCAGTTTAAAAGCAGAATGCAGCTCGCAACCCCTGCGCTATGCCGGTGGGTCTGTATTAATCGTCACTCAAAACATTTATAAGATTGTAAAAATTGTTATCAATAGTTAAAGATAGGTACCGTGATATTTATACTTAAAATATCAGACATCATGTTTCACAACATTTCCACAGAAACGTGGCTTCCAGATAGTTGTAGCATAAAAAAAAAAACGTAAAAGTAACATGCCGAGATACGCTGTTTGCAAATACAGTTATGTAAATGGAACTGTCAAACATGGGTGAAGAGGAAATAGGTTACGCCTACGATAGAAAATATATTATTGAATTTCCAACGCAGTCACTATCACTGTGAGTGAAATTGTTGACACGAGAAATGTTAAGAAGTATTTTCAGTAGGAATGTGTCAAAAGCCAAAAAGTGCATATTTCATTTTAACCGTAGTTATTTAATCAGGTTCGTTTTGAGAATAAGGGGTGTAACAAAATAGCACGACAGATTTTGGGAATTAATACCAAAAGGAATAAAAACATGATATGTGAAACATAGTTTTTGGAAACCCTTCTCTGTAATTATAAGAAGACGCAAAAGTTCTAAGTATTGCCGTAATGCTTGCAATTGCTCTCCTTATACAGTATTGTCTCTAAGTTCGTCTATAATGTGAGCTATTCCTGTATATGGTACTCTACATTTTATAGTTTCTTAGTGTGTAAATTACAATTTGAGAAAAAATATATCGGGAATGTGTGACTGCAGACGGACACCACTTCGAACTCCCTTTTTCTCTTTCTCTTCTCGATGTAGGCCTAAAGACCTGTGAGTTACAGGGAGTCGCTCCATCTTCTTTTAGGACGACCGGGACTCCTCTTGCCGACTGATATTCTGTCTCTTACTATCGAGTCATACGATCTCCAGGCATCCTTGATACGTGTGCTGCCCATTGTGCTCTTCGTGTTTCCACCCATTCACCTATTTCTTGTATTTGGCATTGGTTCCTTATGTCCGCATTTTTTATTTCATCCAGTCTTGTTTTTCCCACAATTTTTCTTAATGTTTTAATTTCTACAGTATTTATCAATTGTTTTGATCTAGTGGTTTCGGGTCTTGTTTCGGCACCATATGTTAAAATTGGCCGTACTACTGTTTTATATATACGGGTTTTCTTCTCTAATTGTAGATATTTATTATTCCAGATGGCATCGTTGAGGGATCCTGAGATTCATGATGCTTTCACTATCTTGACTAACTTCAGCTATTAGGTCTTTATGGCTTGTTATCATAACACCAAGATATTGGAAGTGATTCACTTCTTCTACGACCTTATCATATAGTTGCAATTTACACCTGATTGGTTCTTTAGAAACAGTTAATACTTTAGTTTTCTTTGTAAATATTTTCAAGTTGCATTTGTCGTATGTCTGAGCAAATTTATAGAGAAGTCGTTGAAGCGAATCCTCTGAATCAGCTATAAACATTGTATCATCAGCATATCATAATACATTTACATTCTTATTTCCCATTTTAAAATCAGGAAGTCCTTTCAATTCTAAAATTATATCATTCATTAAAATATTGAAAAGGAGTGGGCTGACGGATTCCCTTATTTGTTGGTAGTAGGCTATTTTACTGAGTTTACCATCCAATTTTACTTTACAAGAATTATATATATATATAAATATATATATATATCTTGGATGTGGTGTATAATCCCTTTAGGTGTATTTTGTTTTTCAAGACTTTGTATGACATGTTTTAATCTAATATTGTCAAAGGCTTTTTCGCTGTCAATAAAACAGAAGTAAACTGGTTTATTGAATTCTAATGCCTCTTCGCTTAATTGCCTTATGATGAATATGGCATCTGTGCACGATCGGTTATTCCGGAATCCTTGTTGTTCATCTTGGAGTGTTATAATTTCTGTTAACTTATTTGTAATTATTTTCGTTATCAATTTTAAACAGTTGTCATGGAGATTTATCTCACGATAATTATCTGGTAGCTGCTTAGCTCCCATAACACAAATTAGAAGTTATTATGAAATAAAAATGTAATTGTGTGCATGCTGTTGTTGATCAAAGTTGTGTGAGTGAAAATACGCGGGAGTTTACTCACCAATAATAACGAAGTCCATGCCGGCCATGAATGCATGATTGATGTGCGGGATCCGCCGGTCGGGAGCCGAGATGAACGCACTACTTTCGCTAAAGAAAACCATTTGATAATAACTATAGAAATTATCATTACGAAACATCAACATTAGACAAATATTTGAGATTATAATGTATTATTCTGAAGTAGCCCCTTTTATTTGCAAATATAATAGAAACAATTTCTATATTACTTGATGATTCAGTAATTGAGTAATTTCTTTCAATACAGAGATTAATTCTAAACCATACTTGTTTTCGCTTTATCTTAAATTCTTCCGAGTAGTAGGCCTATTGGCAGCAACGCATTCTAAATTGTCTCTGTAGAAGAAGACAATATATTGCCAAGCAGTAGCGATTAGAGCCGACAGATCATTTAAAAGATTCAGGGTTGAAATTTTAAACTTTTATATTTTTGAAGTAATAATCTTTAATTTTTTTGTTATACGCTCACGCACTTAACATGTACTTTCGTACGAAATTCGAAATTTAATATTTGTATTTATTAATTATTTATTGTTTTTAAATCGTCACATTTATAATGCCCTAGCGCTGCAATTCTTATTTTTTTAAACTGAAATTTTGTCACTAGGTACTATAAACGTAGAAAATTAAGAATTTCTTTGAGGATTGTTGTGTGATTAATATATTCAGAACATTATTTTTTACTTTTCAATTTTTATTACACCATTTTCTGTAATTTCAATATGTTAAAAATTCACCACTTTACAATTCACACTAAAACCCAGAGCAAATTAAATTATTCATACATTTTATAAGCAAATCTTGAAAGTTTAAAAGCGATGGGACAAAGTTTGTGAAGCAAGGAGCATTTAATACATATGAAAAAAAAAGAAATACAATAAAATAGCATGCAAACAAAACACCACGTGCTGTCGTTAAAATAGCACTACAAATATTTTACTCCGAGTGGGCTTAAAATGATCGCGGGACAAAATTAATTATATTTTACGAATTAAACAAACATTGTATTGTAAGTGTGAAAGTGAACAATTCATCATTTGGCAAAAAAAATGTCACAATCTTAGCTCACACTCTCTTATGAGGATAAATTTATAGATTTAAATATATGTGACTAGTTGAAATTCAACTGATTCTTACAGGTGAAGAGTGATTACTCGCCATAACATTAAGTAATTCTCTCTTCCTGTTTTGTGAAATGAGAGGTGAATAAAAATAAATAATTCTTCTCTTAATCGGAAACACTCAAATACGCCTTTTGGATGCTGCGTATTTCATTACCTCTAAAGGACTGGCCTCCTATATAAGCCACTTGGAAGAACCTCACTTGCTACTCATTCCAACAGGTGGTGGCAGCGATCTGGGTTATGGGGCCACTGTTCAAGCGGCGGGAGTGAAGTCAGGACGCATGCGCTTACAACTTTGCGAGGGTGGTTGTGTGAGATGACAGCTGTAGCCAGGCAACTGCGAGGTGCAACGCTCCTTTCAGTACAGCGCCGGACTTTATATCGGCGCTATGAAGTTTCTCCGCGATCCTGTACATTGATCACGATCATGAGTACGGAAGACAGGAGCGACCAAGAATTCGGTCCTCCTGCACAGGTAGAAAAGATGAACGACACCACGGCGCAACAAGACGGCAGGATGAACATTTCCTCCTCTGCTGTGTCACCACTAGGTTCCGCTTTGATATTTCTGCAAGGAACAATGCAGGAGGACCCTTGGTTATACAACCAGAAAAACAAGACTTCTGGTGGCAGCAGTGGGATCAAACTTCATGTGGACCCTAATAATCCTTGGGGAAATGGTACAAGCGACGGTGTCGAGGCTCATAGCCTTCCGGGTTTCGGCGACAACGCGCGCGCGGTGGTGGCCGTTTACTGTGTCCTATTCAGTGTGGCCGCTATTGGAAACTTGTCCGTGTTCTTAACATTGTTGCGTGCGAGGCACCGTAAGTCTAGAGTAAGTTTGCTTATGACTCATCTGGCAGCCGCGGATTTGATTGTGACGTTTGTTATGATACCATTGGAAGTGGGGTGGCGTGTTACGACCCAGTGGCTGGCAGGGAACTTCGCTTGTAAATTGTTTTTGTTTTTAAGGGCTTTCGGTTTATATCTCTCGTCTAACATTTTAGTGTGTATATCTCTGGACCGATATTTCGCAATTATCTATCCACTCAAAGTGAGCGACGCAAGAAGAAGAGGGAAGTTGATGCTCTTATTTGCTTGGTTCACGTCCTTGCTGTGTTCAGTACCTCAGGTGAGGAGGCACACAACTTTTATATAACTATAATATATTAATGTATTTTACCAATGACACAGGTGAGATAAATGGAGTTTGTGTTGTAAGAAGCTGCTGTTGAAACTGCTATTCGTGATTATGCACGAATCTTCCTAACATTCCATTCATAATTCATAAAATCCTACATCCCCTATATACATGGAAATGAAGAATCACTGTAGTACATATTGTACCCTAGAAACAAGTATATGGCATTTCTTGAGAATTGGTAGTGCCAAGGTACTTAAAACCTAAGTTGGTACTAACACTAAAGACATAGGATAAAACATTTTCCAGTCACTTTTCAAAGAGAAAATCAATATTTCACTAAATGTCAATCAACCGTTTATTGTTCCTGAACATTCTATCTATTCATTCTTCCAACTGTTCATTCGATACTTACGTTACATTCAACCACTCCATGCTATTTATCCATTCATTTAATTCATTAATATATTCACCCTATACAACAATCCATTCATTTTGTCTACGAATAAAAAAATAATGTACAAATTTCATTCTATCTCGTCTCGTATTGCACTTTATCTACATCATTATACCCCTTTCGTTCTATGTAGTATTCCATTCATCAATCTTTCTATCTATTCCATTTCTCCATTTTAATCCATGGAATTAATATCCATAATACCATGACACACTCCTATTCTAATTGTTTCATTCTACTGTATCCCATCCATTTCATTTCAAACATATTTTCTGATCCATTAATAACATTTAATTCTATCCATCCACCCATCTTATCAGGCAACCAGATATTTCGTCAATCCTTATATCCAGCCATTTCACCCGTTTATTCTTCAAATCTACCTATGTAGCCATTCCATCTATTCATCCATTATATTGTTCCCTCAATCCCGCACATTCATTCCATCCATTTCTATTAATTGATGCTTATTTCTAAAGTATAAAATTTATTTTAGTAACTATATAAAATATCAAAAGAAAATTATTACTTTCAAGATTGTATCATATGCGATATTTATATCATTAATGAAAACAAGTCTCTTACTGCAATGCCTGCCTTTATATTACTTCCTTATTCTACTAAGAACTTTCTACTGGAGAATTAAACATGAAGAGGTACGTAGTGTAACATATAGTTCGAGCTGAATGAAGAGTTGGAAACTAAAATGCTTTATTTTTTGCAATCTTCTTAATTTCGCAGTATGATAAATGTTTCCGGGTAACGTTCTTGCATGTGGGTCGAATATACCACATATACAGGGACAGAAAATGTAGGATTTTACATTTCCGTATTTAGAAAGAGGCGTGGCTGCGCGGTACTTCAAGCGGAAGATACAGTGAACGCTGGAAGATTTACGCTAAGCAAATATTAAAGGTGTGGTGCGTTTGTCATTAGCATAGGTTTCATTTCAAATGTATGAGATCATATTTTAAGAAACAGGTTACATTTACTGCGATAAAGAAAAAATCTTGAAAAAGGGAAGTAAAAAAAATAATAAACCAAGATATTCGTGGAAAATTAAGATATCCTATTTCGAGAAACACTGTCATCGTTATCATATTGTAATATTATGTTCTTTACTGCATATTTAGAATATTTTAACGAAATATTTCGTTTCATGCTTTCTGATATATTATATCAGTCTTTTAATACTTAACAAAGATTGAATGATCTACGTAAACATGAAGATAAAGATATTGAGTATTAATATTAAAAGATTGAATGAGTCCAGAACTAACAAGAAAAAGAAGATATAGGCTACAGGTGTTAATGAGACGACTATGCAGAAATTAATACCAATTTATGAGTTTTATACCTGAAATCATTTTAGTTATTAGTAATATAATTTCCACAGACTAGTTTATATTATCATTTCAATTTAGTGCTGAGTTATCTTGATAAATTGACATTTTATTAAAAATTGACTCCAGGTCGGCTACCTCCATTTACATGAAGTGGCGAAGTAAGAAGTGAAATCATCTCGTAACTCGAATTAGATCCTGACTTGGGTTCAAATACCGTTTGGGTTGACTACAGTTTTGGCATTTTTTTCTGTTTTCCATAACCTTAAAGCAAATGTCAAATAATATTATGAAAAATTCTTCACTTCATCTCGCCAAATGCCAAGTAGCTATCACAAATCCCACCGACGCACAATGTGTAATTTTCCCAATCAAGGTGGACAAAATCAAATTTTGACTGTTAAATTAAGCATACGTGAATATGAATTCATATTCTTTAACATTTCGAGAATGCTGTGAGAAATAGTTTATACTGGTTTGTAAGCAGCAAGCTATATTTAGAAGGTCATGAACAACGAGTTATTTCTAATACTTCTCGCTCCGGTTCAGTCGTAAACAGAGAGGTTTACTATATGGGTGAATAAGTGGCAATTGTTAGTGATTTATTGTGTTGTGAGACATCTAGTCTGTTCAGATAGGTACGTTCTTACTAATTTAACTTCAGTTTCAATTTTGCAAAGTATTTTTCTTTTTACAGAACGATTTAAATATACAATTGAAAAATATATTTTCTTAAAGTTCTCCAAATATAATGCGAGTTTTAGTATAGTCGGTGACGTCCGGTTACAACAATTCTTTCACCATTTAATACAGCAACATTTAGAGTATTGGTATTATAATGGATAGATAGGAACAGTAGTTGTTCTGGCAAGTACAACAAAGTTTGAATTGAAAACAGGACCTCAGAAATATTCGTGCTCGCGAGCACATTTTAACTCGCATGACAAGAGCACCAAATGTCATTAAGTGAGCACCAGGTGGAGAACGCCTGCCATAGAATATATTATTATAAACTTGTTTCATAATATATTATTGTGGCACATATGCGGTAATAGTTACTGACGATGTAATCTCTTTACGTTTCATATTACAGTACGAGAAGGAAAAATTGTCAAACGAGGCCGAAGGTCGAGTTTCATAACCTATAACCATGTTACGATACGCATATTGTACAACGTACAGTATTATCCTCTTTCAAATTTCACACTTAATGAAATTTTACTAGTTATTTCACTATTATTTCACTTTACACTATACAGTATAATCTACAATTATGACGCATTATTAGATTCCACAATCTCTCTGGGGAGACAGGCAATAGGATTTTGCTTATAATGCGATTACTGAAACAACTAAATTTATTTTACTTTTGTTAAGTCACTACAAATAAACAAGTTAGTAAGGCACAAATATTTCGACTTATTGTCTTAATATTTACATCACTGATTGATGCAGATGAAGAAAGTGTTCCTCTGTTATTGGCATTGCAGCACATTTTAAAGTATTTATGGTTGATGTGTAAGGCCTAAAAAAATTATTTTCATCTATTTAAACGTATGCCTGCTTCATTTTGTCGCACTGATATCGTAATAGTAATATGCGTTACAAGAGCGGTATGTTGAAGTTTTCATGTTCGAGGAAAGGTTTGAAAAAGCGAAACGTAGATGAGCTTTTTTAATTTCCGAGAATTGAAAGAAAACATACCGCTCATGTATCGTACATTATTTTGTGCGAAGATCGTTTATTACATACCTGAAAGAGAAATTTCTAATTAGTTGCAATGAAATCTCCATCTTGGTTTCTGTTCAATGACTGCAAATTTGGAAAACAAAAATATGTATCTTCAACATTGTTGGTTTAAAATGTTTTCTGTGTTTACTATACTCCAGCAGGCCGTGATATATATCTGTCCTTTTCCCCCAGTCTATAAATGCGAACTTAAAACAAACGGCTTCCTTAATGTTACATGCATCACGAATGCAGTAACTTTAGTGGAGTTGTAGAGTTTACTTAATTTTTTCAAATATTTAAAAACAATAATTAACAGTGCAATTTAGGTGAAATTGCAGTGGTAAGTTTCTAATTTATAATTATTACTATGTTAAACGTCTCTAAAAATAATATGTTAAAAGCCTAAAGCAGTAAAATCAATATGTCACTTAAGCGGTAAGAAGAGGGAAATTGTTATGTGTGTTAGGTTGGGAATACTGAATGTGGAATTTTAGACTTACCGCGGATTGGTTTTGTGCGGAAACCAAGCAAATACGCACGATCTCGCACAAAATAAATTATTATGACGACATTCTTATGTATGTCATAAAGTTTTATATTACGTAACAAAAGCGGAAATAATAAGTTTATCGCACGATTCATATTATATAAAATTAGTAGCTTGTAGCAGCAAATGTTGCTTGTTTATTTTCGAAAAAAAAAAAAAATAAATAAAATAATAATAATAATAATAATAATAATAATAATAATAATAATAATAATAATAATAATTTCAACAAACTGTCCCTCATGTGATTGAAGAATAATTGCTACTTTTACATCGGTATTATGTTTTCATATTGATAATATTTTGTAAAAAAAAGCCCTATTTGAAATAACTCCGGTTTGCTTTAATAAATAGGTATAAATTATTCCTCTGTCGATTAGTTTTCTTGATGTATGGAACATTTACAAGTTACTACAAATATTGAGATAAAGATAGCAGGTAACATTTATAAAATGAATTTTGAAATAGTTCTTTTAGGTCTTCTGATTTTGCTTATAGTGCCCTTTTACAAAACACCATGATATATTCTTGGAGACAATTCTCTATATGGTGTATACACAAAGCTGAAGAAGACATCAAGCAGTTGTGACAGTAAGAATTAAAAAATGCTCATTCACGATCTCTCAACCAAAATAAAATACTTAACAATGACTATATCGTTATTATTTATTGAAACCTATACATCAGTCCGCCACGTTAACCCTGAGGTAGTGTGTCTGCCATCAGACTAGCCGGCCAGGGTTCGATTGTTCAATTCTCAGCGGGGTCAGAAATGTTCATTTAAAATTTGTACCTCGGGACCAGGAAAGATAGTGGTGCCAACTTCTAATCATTAAATTGTGCACCAATTTTCCTGGGTTAAATCCCAAATCTCTGCGCAGTGCATAATTATATAGAGAAAGTATATGTCACTGTTGATAGTGATTTGTCCGTCAGATGGGGACATTAATCCTGGCGGCCCCCTTGGTTCTATTCGGCAGGAGTAAGCTATGTGCCGCCACCGGATTTTCCCTTCTCCCTTCCTCACTTTCATCATCATTCTCACCCATTCCTTACACTACACTTACACGAACACTTAAACATACACTCACCCTAGTTTTTTTATTTTATTGGGTTATTTTACGACGCTGTATCAACATCTAGGTTATTTAGCGTCTGAATGAAATGAAGGTGATAATGCCGGTGAAATGAGTCCAGGGTCCAGCACCGAAAGTTACCCAGCATTTGCTCGTATTAGGTTGAGGGGAAAACCCCGGAAAAAACCTCAACCAGGTAAATTGCCCCGACCGGGATTCGAACCCGGGCCACCTGGTTTCGCGGCCAGACGCGCTGACCGTTACTCCACAGGTGTGGACCTCACCCTAGTACACGACATAATTCACAGATACGCATCATTAACAATGTGGCTCGCCGAAGTGGTGTGCAATTTGAAAATAGGTTACAGTCCTGCCATCTACCCGCAATATGCTAAACCCAAATCACGCAAGTGAAGTGGGTAGGCATTAGATACACACATACACATATACAGGGACATCATTTTATTTCTACTAAAACTTCTAATATTAACATGGCTATACCTTTGGATTAACAATTGAGAACCGGAGACACCGTTAGCTACCTCCTTCCACGAATGGAGTTTGATGATACTGGAGTAAAATACAAACATATCACTTTACTAGGTAGGCCTATAGGAGGGAAATAATTCTGTACCTACTCTATAAAAGAGTACCTTACGTATTGTAAATTCAATCTTCACTTCTGGCCGATCCGAAAAGATTAAATTACTCAGACATGCTATCTACAGTAATGTCCGTCCAAGTGATTTTGTCGCAGGGTCGTAGAAAGGAGGGAAGAAAAGTAGTTCATCCATTTACGTAAACTAGGAAATATCGCGATTTTGAGTTTGATAATTTACATTAGGTTTTTATTTAATCAAAATACAGTACTATGTTAACAATAAGTTTTTTTATTCACGAATTGAGCTATCCATTCGGACGTATTCATTATGCAGTGTATATTATACTGTCTACAGCACATTAGCGTACAATATAGAGAATGAAGTTAAACTGAAAAATAATCATATATGGATATTTAAACACATTTTTTAAAATGGTGGCCGTTCATTTCGATGCAGGCTTCAGTTCTTTTGTGCATATTATCGCACTATAGACTATTGTACCTAATTCCAATTACCAGTTTCGGCCTTCGTACTAGTAACTCATGTTGAAATAATTCTGTATCTACTCTATAAAAGAGTACCTTACGTACTGTAAATTCAATCTTCACTTCTGCCCGATCCGAAAAATTAAATTTCTCACACATGCTATCTACAGTAATGTCCGTCCAAGTGTTTTTGTCGCAGGGTAGTAGAAAGGGGGGAAATCACATGACAGTTAATTAGGCCTACTTAACAAGGCCTTTTATTTCAGTTATATTACGTAGACGTCCAATTCCTAACAGAAATTAATGTTTTCACAAAAGAGCTAAGACGGCCTTCGACCTGGTTGGCAAGTTGGTATAGCGCTGGCCTTCTATGCCCACGGTTGCGGGTTCGATCCTGGGCCAGGTCGATGGCATTTAAGTGTGCTTAAATGCGACAGGTTCATGTCAGTAGATTTACTGGCATGTAAAAGAACTCCTGCGGGACAAAATTCCGGCACATCCAGCGACGCTGATATAACCTCTGCAGTTGCGAGCGTCGTTAAATAAAACATAACATTAAACATTAAAGCTAAGACAGCCTAGCCACTAGTTTTTACAGAGGGGCGAGCAGAAGCGGGTAGGGGAAACCGGGATGCAACGTAGGCAAGCGGACGACAGTACCTGTCCGAAAATTTGATTCAATATTGAAAGCTCTTTCGTCACTGGGAAACGCGAACATATTTCTGGAACATACTATACTCACTAACTCAGTACTGCTTCCTATGACCGTAAGGCGACTTTGACTGCGTACGCGGCCTTGGTTCTATGTGTAGAACGGTTGGAAGTTTACTAGTAGAGGGGATGGGAGTGAAGTACATTAAAAAATTCAGGTAGGCCTACAATAAAAATTCAAGTAAAAATAAAAAGTTGTCCCTGCGCAATGCTTATACTGTTTGTTTTCATCATACCTGATATATCAATATGTTGAAACTGTGGAAAGAACAGGTAAGTGTATGAAGGCCTACAAATCAAACTATACTGATATTGATGTTGGTGTCCCTGGCTCAATTTTTGGTCCTGTATTATTTCTTTCATATGTAAATGACTTACCTCTTTATTTAAAAGAGTATTTTCTTACTATGTATGCTGATGAAACTACGGTTATTATGAGTGGTGAAAACGAAATAGGCTAGTTTTAAAACACAAGTGTAATGAGTTGTTGAAGGATCTTAAATTATGGTTTACAGACAATATGCTTTATTTGAATATTAATAAAAGCTGTTTTATTCAATTTCACAATTTTCAAAACAAAAGCGAAAATATTTAAACATTAGTGATAACGAGCAGCATGTGTGCCAATCACATTCAACTAAATTTCTT
The DNA here is from genome assembly GCF_040183065.1 of Periplaneta americana. Classification (NCBI taxonomy): domain Eukaryota; kingdom Metazoa; phylum Arthropoda; class Insecta; order Blattodea; family Blattidae; genus Periplaneta; species Periplaneta americana. The sequence goes on from NC_091128.1 coordinate 81,204,342, forward strand.
GGCTTAATATTTGATGAACATTTGAATTGGAAATTACACTGTTCACACCTAATTCAGAAAATGAATGTTGTATGTTACTAACTTAGAAATTTGAGATCTTGTTTGTGTCATAGAACCATACACTCCTTTTATTATGCCGAAGTAGAATCGAGATTATCATATGGCATATGCTTCTGGGGGCCAAGTTCGAAGATGAGTGATGTTTTTATTGCTCAGAAGCATGTTGTGAGATAATTTACAATTCATTTTATATATCAATATTCCTGGTAAATTATTAAATAAGTATATAATAAATTTCAATCTTAAGACATATCAACTTGCAAATGTTTATTTGCTATGTAATAACAATATGAACGTTTTCGCCGTTTAGGGCATCTTCAGATATAACAAAAAACATATAATCTGGACCTATAACAGTAAATTATGCAAATGACAAAGAATAGAAAACAATATATGTAATACATAAGATTCATGAGCTATATGTAAATATGACATAATGCAGGATGAATATAGAGATAATCTTTGAATTTTAAAATTAGACTAGACGAATATTTTATACATATAGCTCATGTTACAATTAAATATACAATGGTTAAAATTTGTCAATGATTTTAAAATTTAAAATTTATAATGATGATAATAAAATATTTTAGAGTAATCATAGCTGAGAATTGTCGTGAGTTACAAGATAGTTTGCGTAGCTGATGTTCGTGTATTTTGTAATTGTTTCATCTGAAAATTGAAATAATAATAAATGCAAAAATATAAACGAGTTATTATATAGAGACGCAGATAATTATTATTATAAGATTACTTACTAAAACATTTATTAATGAACTAATGTTGTTTATGTTAAAGAATTGCTGTTAGGTGTAATTAGATTTGTTGAGATATTTGAATAAATGCTCATTGATTATGAGTGTAGTGGAATGTACGAGTATTTCGTAATAGATCAATCATAAGTTAGGTATGAATTTTAATCATACCCTGAAATTTAAGTAGAGAAAATCGATATTGTAATTCGTAGAATTAGTAATAATTAAATGAGCTATAATACCAAATATATGTAAGTGATTTACGGCAACGGTAATAATTAATATAAGATTACTTACTTAGAGAGATCGTTGGCTTTTAAAATGGATGTTGTTTGATGATTGGTGACTACTCTGGGATGTCAAATTAGAGTAGTCACCAATCGTCAAACAACATCCATTTCAAAAGCCAACAACATCCATTTCATAAGCCAACGATCTCTCTAAGTAAGTAATCTTATATTAATTATTACCGTTGCCGTAAATCACTTACATATATTTGGTATTATAGCTCATTTAATTATTACTAATTCTACGAATTACAATATCGATTTTCTCTACTTAAATTTCAGGGTATGATTAAAATTCATACCTAACTTATGATTGATCTATTACGAAATACTCGTACATTCCACTACACTCATAATCAATGAGCATTTATTCAAATATCTCAACAAATCTAATTACACCTAACAGCAATTCTTTAACATAAACAACATTAGTTCATTAATAAATGTTTTTAGTAAGTAATCTTATAATAATAATTATCTGCGTCTCTATATAATAACTCGTTTATATTTTTGCATTTATTATTATTTCAATTTTCAGATGAAACAATTACAAAATACACGAACATCAGCTACGCAAACTATCTTGTAACTCACGACAATTCTCAGCTATGATTACTCTAAAATATTTTATTATCATCATTATAAATTTTAAATTTTAAAATCATTGACAAATTTTAACCATTGTATATTTAATTGTAACATGAGCTATATGTATAAAATATTCGTCTAGTCTAATTTTAAAATTCAAAGATTATCTCTATATTCATCCTGCATTATGTCATATTTACATATAGCTCATGAATCTTATGTATTACATATATTGTTTTCTATTCTTTGTCATTTGCATAATTTACTGTTATAGGTCCAGATTATATGTTTTTTGTTATATCTGAAGATGCCCTAAACGGCGAAAACGTTCATATTGTTATTACATAGCAAATAAACATTTGCAAGTTGATATGTCTTAAGATTGAAATTTATTATATACTTATTTAATGTTGCGAGATGCATGGCAGGTGTTGATAATCGTACATCATGTAGGGAATATTTTACGAGTTTTATTATTGTAACAGTTCATGATTTATATATTTTTAAGCTTATGAAATTAATACATTCTAATCAGAACCATTCTTATCGAAATAGTGATTTTCATTATTACAACACTCGTTTTAAGGAAAATTTTAATATTCCAGCACATCGAATGACAATTTTCAGCAAAACGTATATGGTCTATAGCTAAAAAATATATAATGTTTTGCCTCATGAAATTAAAAATACGAATGATTCAAGTTATTTTAAAAGATACATAAAAAAAATTTAACAATCCTCTGTCCCTACAATTTAGATGAAATTCGTGTGGGTTTACATTGGTCCTAATTTATTGTATTTTTATCTATTTTAATTATTGTTTTCTATTTTAATTGTTTTCTCTCTCTTTCATTTTGACAAGTACTATGGTTTAAACTCTTTTATGAACAAATAAAAATGAAATGAAATGAAAATGAAATGTCCTCATTTTTACAATTTCCCGTCTAGGTGCATTGTTCATGGTACAAACACCATTTATGTAGACACACGTCTTTCATATCTTGAAACAACAATATGTCTGTTAAGGTCTATCTTGGATGGCCACGGGAAATCATTATGAAAGAATCACTTTGCAGCACAATAAGAATCACATTAACATTTTCATACAAACACTCCATTTACAATTTCTGCCAAAGTAAGGCAACAATTTTAAACATATATTCCCTAAAACAAACTATATAAGGAAAGAATCTCAAATATATAATTTAAAATCCAAATTTTAACAAAGTTACATTTTTCTCACACTCACAATATTTATAGCTTTCGAATCAAACATGACACAACCTCTTAAGTTTTATCATTTTCTAAAAAATTCCATATCAATTTCAAATTACAAAAACTATTGTAGTTCTACTTTCATTTATTCATATTTAAATACGCTATAACAATGCAACCTTTTACGGCTTTCGTAATTCTACATACGCCCAGTTTATAAATGTTTGCAAAAACTTATGCATTCATTAAAATTAGGAAGATGCCAAAGAAGAATGGAAAGAAAAATACTCGGAATAAGCCTGAAGGACAGAATCAGAAACGAAGAAGTACGGCGACGAAGCGGCGTAGAGGACGTGGTCACACTAGCTAATAGGACGAAATGGCGCTGGGGAGGACACGTGGTACGAATGCAACCTACCAGATGGGCACACACGGCGACACTGTGGGATCCAAGAATTGGCTGGAGAAACCGTGGACGACCGAGAACCAGATGGGGGGACGAGTTCAAGTTGCAGCTAGGAGGACTGTGGATCAGAATAGGACGCCAAAGAACACGGTGGAAGGACGCAGTCAACCAACTTTGAGCGGCAACAACAACCAGTGCTAGTGAAATTGTGGACAAAGAACTAGGAATGTAAACAGACCATCAGGTCGGCTCTTCTGCTGGTCAAGACTTGAGCCATCCCTGTCCAAGCAGGAGGCCTTGCCCCACTGGGGATTTATGGCTTTTATTATTATTATTATTATTATTATTATTATTATTATTATTATGTATTCATTCGCTAAAAATGAAATATTACAGCTTGTAGTGATTTCTTATGAATTTCATTAGCAAAATTGCACTAAGTATTCGATATTGACACACATATTATTATAAGCAGGAAAATTGTTTAAGGATTAAGCGAGTTACCTACTATTGGAGTAGAGGAAGATATCAGATCATAGACGACATTAAGATACATGGATCATATGAGGAAACGAAGAGGAAAGCAGAAAATAGGAAAGATTGGAGAAAGCTGGGGTTGCAGTGAAAGATCTGTCCTTGGGCAGAACACTAAGGCCCGATTGTATAAACCATTTAATCTTAGATCAGAGGTTAAATTGATCCTTGTTTCAGCTGAACTTGGAATTTTGTGTTGTATAAAGTCTAATCTGAGATTAATTTGTCTCAAACTAAAGTCAACTTTGACTGAACAAATTTCTCCGATTAAGTTAGATGATCCAAGTTCAGTTATTTCTTTTCTGTTTGAAATATACGAGTGACAGATTGTGCAAATAAAATATCCATTATTATTAATATTAATAGATATGTTAGGTACATTTATATATATTTCTTTCAATTTCTTGCCTTAATACACAAACATTCTTATATTTTATAAGGCTCTATCGTGTTCAGCAGTATCAATTAATATAACCTATAATTATATTATGTTTATAACAACCATTAATTATTAATGGATATGATAGGTATATTCATAAATGTTCAATTAACTGTATTACTAAACGAAACTTGTCGTTTTATAAAGCTTTATTATGTTTAGCAGTATCAAACACCATAACATGATAACAACTTGAAGAACAGTCAACCTTCTTCTTATTGTCCGCCATTATTTACAGTGCAAAAAAAAACAGTCTCCAACATAGTGTAATACGGAAAGTCGCGAAAAAGTAGTTGTAAAGTCGCTAGATTTCTCATTATCAACGAAGAAAGATTAAATTTTGTCACTATGGAGTGCTAAAAAGGTCACTAAATCCCTATTTAAGCAATATAAAAGTTAAAAGAAATTGTTGTTGAAAAAGAGTTAAAATCGCTAGATTGGCAACACTGAACAAACCTGTATAACATGGTCCGCGCATCACGTATTTCACCTGTTTATGCGATGTTGCCAAATCCTTTTCACGTGAACTTCGATTGCATTTGAGCCAAGGTAATTTGATCGCAGAAAAGTTTTATACAATAGAAGAAGTGTCTGAACTCGGTTTACTTTTCGATCTTCGATCAAAGTTGATCTTTAGTCAGGGAGTTTTATACAATTGGGCCTAAATGAATGAATATATAGATAGATTAAAAGCAGAGCGAGTAGAAGACAGAAAGTGAAATCACTAGCGGAGACCTATGGCCCGGCGCAGTGTGGCGTTAGGATCGCTAGTTGTGCAAATATGCAAGGAACAGAGAGAAATATGCAGTGAGATACGAGTTTCGAAACAAATATAACCACAGTATAGTATATACAGTCATGAAGCTTGAGTTGTGAGGGTACTAGGAACAATAGACTGTGCAGGTACTATTTCGCATTGTCTGTGATGAGGCGATAGTAGCGATCCTAGTGGTTAACAACTATCTATGGATGCATATTTACTACGTATTGAGCTTCGTGACTGTATATACTAGACTGTGATATAACCCTGCTTATTTATAGAATTGTAACTATAGATTCTATCTATAATACACTATAATAAATATAGGTGCAAAATATACATGATTTAAGTAATTTGTACACCATCTCACCAACTAAGTCTTGAAATTTCAACAGTTTTGTTATTCACAACTAATTAATCCACCTTCACAAGCAAATCGCCTGAAAAATGGACGTGGCAAGCATTGGATTTACGACTAAGAGACATCCTTTCTGGAAATTGCTCTCACCCACTTCTAAAACTGACTTTCGTCCTTAGGGGGCTTGAAATGGATTACTTTGTAGGAATCCTTGCCATGTGCATTACTATATCCTGACAAAAAACATGACGGCATTTCAGTTTATTTTCACACACACAAACCCACACACCCACACCCACATCCCCCCCACATATACACACACAATCACACAAACCGCTTAGAATGTCCGTCAGTAAATCATTCACAGTAAACTAATAATTAGAAGAAAAGCGCAATTCAAATGGTAAGAGACACAAATACACGATTAACAATATGGTCTTAAAACACATTTTAACACATTGCTAATATGAAACCAAATGATCTTGCAACAAAAAGCGATCGTCAGGCCGTAGTTTCTGTGTTTCCCGCATAGTCACAATAACTAAGCTATGGCGCTCGCGGCAAGTGATCTCATTTTCTGTCTCCTACTCGCTATGTTAATAGATTAGCATCCTGTTTCTGTGGTAACAAGCCTCTCATAATAAGCAGAATTATGTAGGTAACGTGTGTGTGGCGTGGATCTTTTGCGCTCGTGTAATTTAGGCACACGCCAACGGATCGTGCTCAGAATCTTCTACTCGTGCAAAAAAAAACTTCCAGTTTACACATGAATTGCATAAAAAACTATACATAACATATAACATTATTTAGATACTTCAAGGGATATTATAGAAGTAAATTATAACCTCATGAATAAAAGTTACGTTATTGTCGTATTTCACACACATTCAATCTCTATGCTGAATAATCTTCGAAGTTGAAAATTTCGTCAAATAAACACTACTACTGGAACTTCGATTGATCTCGTAATATTTACAGCAGCAGAAGACGCTGCGGAGGAAGTTCTTTTTCAATGATTTGTAATTTATTCCATTCTCGTTCTACTGTTCTTGCATTTTGTTAACTCTTGAGACTTTTTATTTGATTACTGACGGCGCTGTATCTACTACTAGGTTATTTAGAGTCGATGGGATTAATGATAGTGAGATAATATCTGGGGAGATGAGGTCGAGAATTTCCCATAGATTACCTGACATTTGTCTTATATTTAGACAAAACCTCGAAGTAAAAACCAACCAGGTAATTAACCCAAGCGGGAATTCACACTCGATCGCAACTGCGGTTCAACAAGCAGCCCTCAGCCGACTGAGCTACGCGGTGGCTTCTGTGAGATAAAAGACGCTTTAACCTTCGCACTTAGCTGCTCTAAGAATTTCATACTATTTATTTTCTGACCCCAAGAATATTTGTTGTTAAGTAATTAGGATATTTTATAGCTTAATGCATTTTGATATACAGTTTAAATACATTGAAAGTTTTTATTGCATCAAGAATTATTCACTATGTTTAAACAATGAATTAATTAATTAATTTCCGCCCCTGAGCACGAGTTCTACTCTTTCAGGGGCGAGCTAAAGTTGTTCTATATATATATATATATATATATATATATATATATATATATATATATATATATATATATATATAATATTTTATGTTACAATTATTAGCGAAGTAAAATAAATAAATAAATAAATAAATAAATTTAAGTAATTTAATTGCAGACTATTTATTCTGTATCTGTGATTTTATTTTTTCAATTATTATCACAGAACACATTCACATTCCTTGAAATATAATACAAGAAAGAAATTGTTATTTCATCAACTGTTAATTATTATGTTTATGCAATTAATTAATTAATTCATTAGCGCCGTGTGTTGCCATATGGCAACGCAAATTGCCTTAATTTCAAACAGCCCGTTAAGAATCTTGGGATATTTTATAGCTTAATGCATTTTGATATACAGTTTAAATACATTGAAAGTTTTTATTGCATCAAGAATTATTCACTATGTTTAAACAATGAATTAATTAATTAATTTCCGCCCCTGACCACGAGTTCTACTCTTTCAGGGGCGAGCTAAAGTTGTTCTGTATATACCGGATGTTTAAAAAATACGGGGCATAATTTCAGGTATGTATTTCCCACATGTAGACAATCAAAATAGTTCATTGCAACATGTGTCCGGAAATGCTTTATTTCCGAGTTATGGCCTTCACAACATTGAAATTCACCGGAACGTTTTTCTTTCCGCAGGTCGTTACCGTCAAAGGAGGCATTAAGAGGGCACTCTGACAGTTCATTCCGAGGCGAAGGTTACATTCAGTACTTGGATAGAAGGTTTCCTGATCGATGGATAGGTAAAGGTGGCCCAATTGCTTGGCCTCCACGCTCACCTGATCTGAACCCTCACGATTTCTACTTGTGGGGCAATTTAAAATCATTGGTTTATTCGTCTCCGGTGCCTGATTTGGAATCCCTTCGGTATCAAATTGTGGCATGTTCTGAGGACATACGCAATACTCCTGGAGTTTGGGATCGTGTTCGCAGGTCAATGAGACATCGATATGAGGTCTGTATTCAAGCAGGAGGTGGACATTTTGAACATCTTCTGTAATGACAACGACCTGCGGAAAGAAAAACGTTCCGGTGAATTTCAATGTTGTGAAGGCCATAACTCGGAAATGAAGCATTTCCGGACACATGTTGTAATGAACTATTTTGATTGTCTACATGTGGGAAATATATACCTGAAATTATGCTCCGTATTTTTGAAACACCCTGTATATTATATTTTATGTTACAATTATTAGCGAAATTAAATAAATAAATAAATAAATAAATAAATGAATAAATAAATAAATAAATTTAAGTAATTTAATTGCAGACTATTTATTCTGTATCTGTGATTTTATTTTCTCAATTTTTATTTTTCAATTATTATCAGAGAACACATTCACATTCCTTGAAATATAATACAAGAAAGAAATTGTTATTTCATCAAGTGTTAATTATTATGTTTATACAATTAATTAATTAATCCATTAGCGCCGTGTGTTGCCATATGGCAACGCAAATTGCCTTAATTTCAAATAGCCCGTTAAGAATCTTGAGACTCCGGGCCCATGGGGCTTATCAGGCTACTCGTCCGCGAAACGGGACCTGGTTCTATCAGATGGCCCCTGTCAGCATCGGATTCATGAATGTCACTCGGCTACCTGTCGGGCTTGGACAGTCATCGCATATACAGTATAGAGCGCACAATGGTCCAAGCTTGTTCGGGTGTATGGATCCGTTTCCGGTCCAGCCCTCGTAAAGTCAGCCAACCCCAATAATAGCGTTTGTTGATGCTCCGCCATTTTAGTCAATGTAACTACTATTTTGCGAAAAAGATTAGTAAAGGTTGTTATTATAGTAATACATCTGGTACATTATAGCAGCTAAGACGATTGAAAGCAATGATTCTGACACTTCCGTGGACATAAAAACTGATGAGTTATGGAAAATTATCTACATTCATTGGAACTGTTGTGCGCCATAACAACACTAATGCTGTTACGGGTTATAACTAGAGACCGGAACTTTGGCAAAATGCCTGTTTAAATGTGTTAAATCTATCTTCATTTTGAAAGCAAATATGTACGAATTATACCTTTGTGATTGAAACGTCACAGTTTTATGTTGCCCTTTTCTGCCTTTTTAATATAAATGCATAATTTACAAAATAAATACTTTTTTGCCTTTATTTGACTATTTCTCTATTATTTATTAATTTATTTTTAAAAATTTGCTTACAGGTGTATTTTAATTTATTTCTATAACCACTACAATGAAAATGACTTTCACCGAATGTGTCTTTCAGCCAGTTCATATTCTCTTTGCAACAATGAGTGCTGCCGTGCAAAAATGTGTAACAGTAAGCGTTTTAATTATCGCTTGTGTTTGTTTGTCAAGGCAACAATAAGTGGGGGTCTAACGTTATTTTTAGCGGTTATTTTTCTTTCAGTTTTCATTGTGACGTTGTTGTAAATATTGACGTAAATATTTCATATCGCAACATATCAGTACAACCAAACACAAAAATGCACTTTCCAAGGCTTTTGGGAAGATTTCTTTACTTCCATCAGTAATTGCAACATCGAGTCGAAAATTTCAATTTGCATTCGAAATCTGTAAAGCTTTTCTTGCTGCCGAAATTCCTTTGTGGAAAGTGCAAGGTTGTGATCTAGTGCAAGGTTTTTGTAATTGCCTTTTATTGCGTATTTTAGCTATTTATAATGCCTCTTTGCCTGCCTATTTTAATGATTCATAACGCCCAAACTTCCGGTCTCTAAACAATAATCTTTTTCTCCAACAATTAGTCTGCGTGTTTTAAATCGAAGTCACAAGGCAGTCAACAATATAGGTGCATCAAAAAACAAGATAGTACAAAATATTTATGATACAAGTTTGTAAAGGTTCTCTCTTTGGCACAAGTGTAAAGTTTGTCGTTTCACAAACTTTATACTCTTGCCAAAGTGATAAATTTACGAATATGTATCACAAAATATTTTTTCTATGATAGCACACATTATTAAATAAATATTTCAAGTTGAAGAGGTTATAAAATCACGATGTCATGGCCTTCTAATCTCAGACTCATTAAAAAATAAGTATCCATGGAATGACAGCGTGTTTCTTGGCCGTCTAAACCGGCCATAATCAACAAAGAAGATAGGGAAAGTTGAGAACTATATTTTGTTATATATAATGTTAACTTCAGAATAATACGGACTAAAACGTAAATGCGAATGTTAAATTCGTTACTCATTTGTGTTAAGTGTAATATTTACGTCACGAAAGATCGAGGTAATGCTCAATTCCTTACTGAATGAAGTTTGTATATTGAATACTGCATTTTCTTCGACATTGCGCAAAATGAATAGGAGTGCGTAAAGTGATTAATAGAGACGAGAATATCATACTTACTTACTTATTGGCATTTAAGGAACCCGGAGGTTCATTGCCGCCCTCACATAAGCCCGCCATTGATCCCTATATCATGCACTATAAAATTCCAAAATATGCATGCCTTCATGCACTACCAAACTATGAACATGCACGATCAAGCGAAAAATAGGCTACATTAAAATATGCACTTTCATTTTTATTCCAAATGTCTTACTTCACTTCACTTTTTTTCACAGTTAACAACCTAACAACATTTTTAAATTTGTTTCTGTGAGGTTCATGCGCTTGTCAGTCAATGTGTTTTTTGTAAGCAGAGGATGGCCTCTCTACATCGCAAGAAGTTATGGGTGCAAACTTGAATGAAGGTATTTGTGACAGTGTCAGGTCAAATTCTTCATTCAAATTTTCGCCACGAATAGCTTTCTTCACTGAACAAAAGAATCTGTAGTCCGGGTTCGCATTTATGACCCTGCCCAGTTTGTTTTTGCCGCTACACCCCCCTTCCCCAGAGGCATAACTGAGGGATCTACGAAATTCCTTTCAGATTCTTTACTTTTTTGCATTCTTGCAATATATGAAACAGATGCGACATGCTGGTCGACATGAGATTTTTTAGTACATTTTATCTGAAAATTGTAATAGACCTTACGGTTACCTAGATACGATTTTAAAACGGACATTGTAATTTAATTATTCTAAAGAATTTTTGTAATTTTTTACAAAGAACAACTGCCATAAAAATATTTGGAAACAGAAATAGCAGTGCTTACTTCTTTACTGCAACAATCGCAGAATACGACATCCCCATCTGATCTAATAAAATTCTTTCCTTTAATCCACTCTGCAAAGATTACATTTTTGGAACCTTTAATTGGACGCATATTAGAACCACATTAACACACGCAAATAGAATAAACAAACAGAAATCACTTATGAGGTTCACACACTGCAAAGACAGTTTAGCGAATGATTCCAATTTTAGAAGGATCTAAAACTATTACTGGAAAAGGGAGAGAATTTACAACCTCCCTGAAAGGGTGCGTTTGACCTAAATTATTTGTCGGCAGTTTCCTTGAACCCTCTGTATTTCCTCTCTACTATCCTCAAAGTATTCAACGTAAAAATTCCATTCATGAAACACGCAGTCTATAGACGGTCGTCTGTAAAATGTTGTAAAAGTGAACTTCGTCTAGGGAAAGATTTCCTAACATCTTATTGTGAAAACTTAACATTTTATATAATTTTTCTGTTATTTAGTTTCTTTTTTTCCTTCTTCAATCTGGTACTGAAGCCAAAATAAGGGACATAAAAATCGAGAAACTGAGGTGTCCACTCAAAACATTAAAACATGCATTTAAACTGAATATAATGTATATTACATGCATTATTAAGCTAAAAAGTGCTTAAATATGCATTATGCATGTTTTTATCCTCAAAAAAGGCCAAAACATGCAAATATGGACGGAAAAAGTACACATATTTGGAACCGGAAAGTAATGAAATGCATAAAAGTACAACGTTTGAGTTATGTCCTACGTTCCTATAAAAACATGCATTTGAATGGAATTCTCGTCTCTAGTGATTACTTACTTTTTATACACTGGTGTTTTAAAGGCTCACTTTACGCACTGATAACAGTGAGTAAAATGCAACTTACGCACTATCGCAGAAAAATGTCTTTAAATGATCCTGTATTAAAAACTGTATTCGGTGAATTAGAAGCAACACAGCATTTCAAGACCTCTATACAGTTGGACACTGTGGACATTATTTTAAATCGAAATAATGGAATCATTAGCGCACTTGATACCAGATGGAAAGGAGGAAACTAATCATTTCTGAGTAAATCTGAGGAAAGAACGAGCGTGAAGACCGAGCTCGAGATCTACAAATATTGTAGAAAATGACTTTCGAGAGATGAACATGAAAAGATCCGATACAAAGCGGTGAGCAGAGCGGAATGGGGTTTAGATTGGATTCTCAACCTTTGACAAGGAATAATAGAAGTCGTGACGTTTAGAAGGTTGGGTCTATAGTATTACTCGGGAATATAACACAATAAAGGCAAGTGGAATCCTGTTGATGAGAGCGGAAATTGAACAAACTATGTAGACTGCATTTTGTACAGTCAAACTATTAAGACAATAGATGCACCAGAAGTTCAGATGCTCCCTAACGAGGAAACCTAGACACAATAAATGGGACGTCGTTACCAACTTATGGTCAAAATATATGAAAAAAAAAAAGAGTGGATACTGATGTATTTATATTCATATGTCCTTAGGGGGTAGGACATTAACTATGTTAAAATATGTCTTATATAAGAAACTTTTTCTTGGAAACTGCTGAAGCTAGACAGTTGATTCTTACACCTCACGAACACATACGTCTAACTTGAATTTATGCTGAAACAGTAGTTTTTCTTTAATTTACATCCTTAGTGAGAAATAATTCTTTCCCCTCGTATATTTATTTCAACGATTTTCAGTAGTCTATATTGCCCTTAGTAATATCTCCAAAATTCAACAAATATCAAAAGCGTTGATTCAGTACCTGTAAAACATCCGAATAAACATTTCCTGAAAATACCAGATTTCTAGATTAAATAGAACCAAGCTGAGAAAAGGTTTGTATTGTGAAGAAAAGTTAAATTTAGTGAAAATAAACGTTAAAATATGGCTTATATAGGTTAGACGTATACAATGCCCCCTCCACAGAAAAAGAAGAGTTAACGCACGGCCGTCTGGTTATGTATGTCACAAACATCGTAATACATAATATGAGAGAAGTCTACCGAGTTAGCTCTGTTAGCCGGCCCGGGTTCGATTTCCGACGGAGTCTGAAATTTTCATGTAAAATTTCTATCTTGGGACTAGGAGAGATGGCGGTGTACAACTTATAATCACTAAATTATGCATAAATATGTCTGGGTTAAATCCCAAATCTCTCCGCAGTGCATATAAAGACAAGGCATATGTCACTGTTGATAGTGATTTGTCCGTCTGATGGGGACGTTAAGCTTGGAGGCCCCCTTGGTGCTATTCGACAGGAGTAAGCTATGTGGCAACACCGGGTTTCCTCTTCTCCCTTCCTCATCTTCATTATCATCCTCACCCATTCCCTACACTACACTTTACACTCATCCTAGTACACGACATAACTCTTCACAGATACACATCATGCAAACGTGGCCCGCTAAAGTGGTATGCAACTTGCAAATGGGTCACAGTTCTGCCATCTATCCTCAGTATGCGGAACCCGAATCACCTAAGTGAAGTGGGTAGGCATTAGACATAATATGAGGGAATCGATGTAGGCTAATTGTTTCTAGGCAATTGTTTTCATTGTTGTAGTTTGAATGATACGGTAATTGATTCAATCATAATATTTAGGAAAATGTTTAGCGGTACTATCGTGAGAGAAGAAGAGAAGGTATTTATACTAATCAAAGTTTTGAAAGAAGCCAAGTGTCTTAAATCAAATTTGTTAATAATTAAATCAAAATCTACATTCGAAGCAAGTAAAGCGATAGGTTTGGAAGTAAATCCCGAAAAGACAAAGTATATGATTATGTCTCGTGACCAGAATATTGTACGAAAAGGAAACATAAAAATTGGAGATTTATCCTTCGAAGAGGTGGAAAAATTAAAATATCTTGGAGCAACAGTAACAAATATAAATGACACTGGAGAGTAAATTAAATGCAGAATACATATGGAAAATGCCTGTTATTATTCGGTTGAGAAACTTTTGTCATCTAGTCTGCTGTCAAAAAATCTGAAAGTTAGAGTTCATAAAACAGTTATATTACCGGTTGTTCTGTATGGTTGTGAAGCTTGGACTCTCACTTTGAGAGAGGAACAGAGATTAAGGATGTTTGACAATAAGGTTCTTAGGAAAATATTTGGGACTAAAAGGGATGAAGTTACAGGAGAATGGAGAAAGTTACTCAACGCAGAACTGCACGCATTGTATACTTCACCTGACATAATTAGGAACATTAAATCCAGACGTTTGAGATGGGCAGGGCATGTAGCATGTATGGGCGAATCCAGAAATCCATATAATGTTAGTTGGGAGACCGGAGGGAAAAAGACCTTAGGGGAGGCCAAGACGTAGATGGGAGGATAATATTAAATTGATTTAAGGGAGGTTGGATATGATGATAGAGACTGGATAAATCTTGCAAAGGATAAGGACCGATAGCGGGCTTATGTGAGGGCGGCAATGAACCTGCGGGTTCCTTAAAAGCCATTTGTAAGTAAGTAAATAAATAATGAAACATTTTCCAAAAAAATGAACACACCTAATGTAGGTGTATGTTAATTGTCACATACCTATTTTTTGGAATACATCAGGTATTTTTTTTCCAGAAATATAGAAGTAAAAAATACGGGTGCGAGGTCTTATTCGAAATGAAGTTGGCAACATTGCCCGATTATCCTCCCGTGCAAGTCCTAAAGTGGCTGCGCATGCCATTATCTTACCATCGAGTATTTAAGTTGTTAACATAGTTAAATGGCGTTCGGATTAGCAATATATATGTCAGAATCAAAATATTTTCATGGATTCAGTAAAGGCTAGAAAAATAAATTGATGGAAAAAGATTACCGTATGCTCTTTCATATATACTTACCCCATGTTTGGTGATAAAAAGTTTAGCCGATTCTATATTATTAATTTTAAATAAAGTATGTCAGACAAAGAATTCAATTTTGATAAAATTGAGAGTAGGACGGTGATAAAGAACCTATTTCTGAAACTGTTGTTCGGCAAAGAAATTAATGCGGATTTGATTGTTATATAGAGTATCATTGTCCTTCATACTCTATCATAACAATTGGGCTGCAGAATTTATGGTAGGAAGATCGGAGATCAAAAGTGAACACCAATATGATAGTTTTCTATTAATGTTTTTTATCTACTACATGGATCTCTAAGTGCCTGAATACTAATCAGAAAGGATTCGATAGATAGGCCTGACTTCAAAGTCACTCTTTCGTTGTTTGGTAGGGGATTCAAAGACGTTTCTTCAAATCTTGCTCATATAGAGTCAAAACTAATTGTCGAGCTCAATTTTTCAATGAAGTCACCAGATTGAATGGCTTGCTAAACATGACATTTTGATTTCAAAACTTTGTAGGATATATGAAAATTGGTTCACACCTGTGGAGTAACGGTTAGCGCGTCTGGCCGCGAAACCAGGTAGCCTGGGTTCGATTCCCGGTCGGGGCAAGTTACCTGGTTGAGGTTTCTTTCAGAGTCTTCCCTCAACCCAATATGAGCGAATGCTGGGTAACTTTCGGTGCTGGATCCTGGACTCATTTCACCGGCATTATCACCTTCATCTCATTCAGACGCTAAATAACCTAAGCTGTTGATAAACCGTCGTAAAATAACCTACTAAAATAAAAATATATATGAAAATTGTGTTATCTTTTTACGAAATCTTTTAACATTCGTGTTAATCGCATTTCAAGTAAAATATTGCGTCTAAATTCTTTTTTTATTGGCAACGCGAGAAATGTAGGTCCTAAGTAATAAAATTGTTAATAAAAAAAAAGGAATATTTAATGTTGAAATAAGCTGGAGAATTGATTAAAGACGTGAGAATTCAAATATCTAGCAATAAAAATTACAAAAAGTGAACGGTATCAAACATTAGTTTAAAAACGGTAGAGAAAAGAACAATGTTAAGAGGATTAAAGATGATTCTACGGGATAAATACACTTTTAAAACAAAAAAGAAAAAACGTAATATATAACCGATACAAGGTATCTGACTCAAGCCGTTCGTAAACTATTTTAGGCATCACGCACAGCACGGCTAGTGGTAGGTATTTTTCGTCGTTGAAATTCTCTTGATCGCAGCATTTGTATTTCAGTTCTAATAATGATAGGAAACAGCTAAAATAATAAATAGCTATAAAAGGGTTAACTGATTAATATAGGTTATTGATTCATACGATGCTTTTGAATAAAGAACCATTAATTTGTAATACGCGGATCTCTCAAAGTAGATGATGACTCTCAGCTAGAGTAATTGGTTCTATGAATATTTGGACTGCCTGTGAGGGTTCGACCCCCGGTTATTCTTTTCATACTCTTTAATGTCGAACTCCTATAACAGGTGATTCTAGAAGATTCTAGTAAATAGGCTACTACTTTAAAACTAAAATATGTAATCAATTAAACATTTTATGAGCCAGCAGCTACAAATGCGCGCATCCTACCTTCGGTAATCATTCACGGTTCTAATCTCTAAAACTCATGACAGCAAAAGTGAATGATAGCGACAGAAGAATTAAATATAAGATATTTCAGCAGGCAGTATACGTCGACATGGTCCAGTTCCGTGTTGTCATTGATATCACAATTATGTCGTCGATCATTTGGTATGTCACTGTCTGAATCAAGCGTTTTTCATGGTCTACTCAGGATGTAACGTTCTAATGGCAGTGTCGCTAGAAGTGAAATACTCAAAATATAATTAAATAAATTAAAATGTGTATTAAAACTCTACGCTGTCTGAATAATTTCGAGGGAAAAATTGTTCCGGAGCCGGGTATCGAACTCGGGACCTTTGGTTTAACGTACCAACGCTCTACCACTGAGCTACTCGGGAACTCTAACCGACACCGATCCAATTTTTCCCTCTATATCCACAGACCTCAAAGTGGGCTGACAACCGTCAAGCAACCAACTTCGAGTGCACACTAACACCGTGTGACTTAAATTGTGGTTTTCTGTTAACGAACAGTGACGTGTATTATGCAAATCAAGATTTCAGGTATAACTCCCTGTAAAGTTGATTTGAATAATTTCGAGGGAAAAATTGTTCCGGAGCCGGGTATCGAACCCGGGACCTGTCTGTTTTTACAGATACCTTGTTATTATGTCAGTTATTTATTTCAAGTAAAACAAAACAAATTAATTTGAGGGATTGGATAATATGAGAAGTGCAAATAACACGATAAAACACTTTCCAGTGAAAAACGCAACTATAAGAAGTTTTGGAAAGCCGAAAGAAAATAAATAATTAACTACGTAACTGAAGAGCATGTGAAGCCTTTCACATAATGCGAACGCTCAAGAAGGGAAGCTCTATATCCAAGGAATTTTGTTCGCCTCCTAATGGAATATGGGGTGGTATGATGGATCTATATAGTGTAAAACAAATAGATTGTCTTACAAATAAGGTTACAAAATAAATAAAGGTTACAAAAATGGTCGGAAAAATTAATTAAAAAATGGCAAGAGCCATGGGTGCGAAAAAGTCCATGAACTGGTTTAGGACACTCCACTGACCAGGCGGTAAAACTGAGGATCTGTGCATTATTTAAGGCGTTTACAAGGCACATAGTATGGAGGGATATAGGGCATACGTATTACTCAAGAGCAGATTACAATCACAAAATTAAAGTAGGAAACAGAGAGCTGATATAGGTAAGTTTTCGTTTTTCAATAGGACCATAATAGACTGGCACCAGCTACCTGCAGCAGTTTTTGAGTGCTGTCCTCTAGCAATTAAAAGATTAAAAATATCACAGATAGGCTGTTATAACAAGAATACTAGTAATTATAAATATTTATTCTTATGATGATTATGATTATTACTATTAAATTATTATTACTTATTAGCCGTACCCGTGCGCTCCGCTGCACCCGTTAGAAATAAATATAAAGTAATTACATAATTAAAATAGGACGTTTGATCCAGGGAACATCCGTGTTTGATAGAAGGATAAATTGTTTAATATGTTACTTAATTTAAATTGTAACCAAATAATTAAAATGCGATCATTTTGGTCCAGAGACACTCATTTGGTGCAAAGACAATTCCTTTAACATGTTTCTTAATTTTTATTACATGCAACCATAGTTTAATGAAGATTGACATCATTTAGATTTAATGTGTCTGTTTTATTTTACTTGTTATAGGTTTCCATTGAATTATGGTATTAACTTAATTTTAACCCTTGTTTTCTACGTATTCAGTAAATGGCGCTTGGCCCACTATGGTTGTGAACCCTGCAAATAACTTAAATTATGTTATATACTATTACATATTATATTATATTATATTATATTATATTATATTATATTATATTATATTATATTATATTATATTATATTATATCAGAAGTTACTGTAATAATATTATAGCATTATGTCCATCTAGAGAAACTACACTTTCCAATGGTAAAATAATAATTAATTATACAAATCGGTTAAATTAGCTTCCGATATTACTTCATACAAACACAGAAACATTCTCTGTAGGCTATCTTTCATAGCTTTCGATTGTTGCTGTCCAAGGCCCCTTATAGACGAAGTCATTTGTTTTCTAATTCATTACACGGCCTTAGATGGCAGTTATTTTAATTTTAAAACTCATTTATCTCATTAAATATGAGTCCTATCAAACTTTTTTAAGGAATATAACTTATCGCAAATTATTTTTAAAGAAACTTTTGTTATGTACCATTTTTCACAAAAATCAATAATAAGCGAGACATTTCGATTTATTTAATTCAGACCCCCTTACAACCCCCTTTTAAATAATGTATTTTGAATGCCATATAGCCTAAAATCTAAGTTACAACGAACTTAATGTATATTCCAATTTTCATGAAAATCCGTTCAGCCATTATCGCGTGAAAAGGTAACAAACATACATACAGACAGACAGACAGACAGACATACAAACAAAAATTTCAAAAAAGCGATTATCGGTTTCAGGGTGGTTAATAATATATGTTAGGACCAATTATTTTTGGAAAATCGAAAATTAGCAGAAAAATTTCGGCTACAGGTTTATTATTAGTATAGATTAATATTATTATTATTATTATTATTATTGATAATAAAATATTTTATTAGTGTGAGTACATAACGAATATTTAATTATTGCGTTAGAGTTTCATATTGTTGCCTTTCATTAATTTTCTGAGTTCTCTATTTCTGATTGGTTTAGGTTTCTTGGAAATGTTTAGTGCTACGAAAGGTGTAGTGTTCGAGGTGTCAAATGCTTCATAAGTGTTAAAATTGATTAAGGGTATATGTTCGTGAACGACCACATTATTATCAGAAAATGTAAGCTCTAAATTTCTAAAATTTTATAAGGAAATGATACTCACAATTGAACAAAAATTACAAGGTATCACAAGACTTATTAGAACTTAAATACTTACTTACTTACTTACTTACAAATGGTTTTTAAGGAACCCGAAGGTTCATTGCCGCCCTCACATAAGCCCGCCATCGGTCCCTATCCTGTGCAAGATTAATCCAGTCTCTACCATCATACCCCACCTCCCTCAAATCCATTTTAATATTATCCTCCCATCTACGTCTCGGCCTCCCTAAAGGTCTTTTTCCCTCCGGTCTCCCAACTAAGACTCTATATGCATTTCTGGATTCGCCCATACGTGCTACATGCCATGCCCATCTCAAACATATGGTTTTTAAGTTCCTAATTATGTCAGGTGAAGAATACAATGAGTGCAGTTCTGTGTTGTGTAACTTTCTCCATTCTCCTGTAACTTCTTCCCGCTTAGCCCCAAATATTTTCCTAAGCAACTTATTCTCAAACACCCTTAACCTATGTTCCTCTCTCAGAGTGAGAGTCCAAGTTTCACAACCATACAGAAGAACCGGTAATATAACTGTTTTATAAATTCTAACTTTCAGATTTTGGACAGCAGACTGGATGATAAGAGCTTCTCAACCGAATAATAACACGCTGATAAAAATATAAAAAAGGTTACTAAAAATTCACTTTTTACTTGAAATTAAATTTTTCAAAATTTGAAAATTTTCACACGTTATTTCATAACTCCACAACCATTAGAGATAGAATTCTGAAATTTTGTACACTGATTTAACATGAATTTATACAAAAGTTAGACTAAAATGATGGCTATTTCTTTGAAAATAGAAAAATTAGGTCACAAAAAATAATGTAGATTTTAATATATTTATATAGTACAAGTAAAAAAATTAATTGTATTAAAATAAACAACTCTACATGTCTGAGTGTAGTCTTATTTTCAGAAGTAAGAGTTTATTACACGCAGGAAAAAATTAAAGATGTCAGAGAGATCATAACAATGTTATGATTACCAAATGATGTAACTGCAGAATTTTTTTTTTTTCATATTCTGATAGAACAGATTTGAAAAATATTATTGGTAACCTTTTTTAATACTTTTATCAGATATTTAAGTTCTAGTAAGTCTTGTTGTGGTACCTTGTAATTTTTTTCCAATTGTGAGTTCATTTTCTTATAAAATTTTAGAAATTTAAAGCCTGCATTTTCTGATAGTATGTGTGGTCGTTCACGTACATATACACTTGATATGTGTGAGCGTTGCGAGTTTCTCGTAAGACCTTAGTTACATTTTTCATGCTTAGGGGAGAGTCGGGTAGTATCGGACATCGGGTAATATCGGACAGTGAGTTTCTTTCATCTACCACACGATGATAGTACCTGATTGACATGGTTACGTTTCTGTGATGTCGCATAGAGAAACGTAACCATGTCATTCAGGTACTACCATATGGTGGTAGATGAAAGAAACGCTCTGTCCGATACTACCAGATGTCCAATACTACCCGACTCTCCCCTACTGCTAAGGGTGATTGTTTAGTGCTGAAGGTCATTTGTGTTGAGTTGTATTCATGTTGTGATTTTGTAGTTGTGTTTTTTTGCAATTATATTTTGCAATTATGTTGCCTATTGTTTTTAATTGTTGTGCTTTATTTGTTCAGCATCGGTGTATTATTTTGGACTTTGTTTTGCACTTCAATTTTATTGTGTTTTGTACTAGTTTTTTCTGAATTGTGTTTGTTTACTTATGTATTGTTTCAACATTAGCACCAGGTATTTGTCCATTCGTAATGAAATTAATTAATTCATTCATTAATTCAGTTGAGTGGAACGTTTAAATGGCTGGTAACTGTATGAGTTTAGATATTTGAGGTTATGATATGTATGAAATAAATTAAACATCATTATGCATACTACATTATTAACATGCTACGTTGCGGGATGTAACGGGAAGCCGTTGCTAAGCAGCAATGATAAGTTGCGGGTTGCATCGAGGAACTCCTGCTAACGAGCAAGAATGCTCGTGGAATATTACACAAATGGTAACGGACATTTTTTTCTGAGTAGGTGCCCACTTAAAACGTTTCACATTAAATCAATTGTTAATTAACGTCCTATTTGTTAATCGTATCACAAGGACTTTTCCTACAGACTTCTTGCCAACGCGTTGATCAGATATTAATCTAGCAGATTTGTGGCTTTGGGTCTATCTCAAAACGGAATTAGTCACTGTTCATCTAACAATAAAAGATTCAAATCGACGACAAATTTCAGACATTCCTGCACATACCCCAGAAAATAGTTTCTTGGTTATTAATATGACGGGGATATTCAACATTTCAAGAGCGTTAAGTAAACTCAATTGTCGTATGATTACAAATGCGGTTTTATTTTTAAGCACTTTAATTTTAAAAATGTAGTAATTTCAAAGCAGGCATATGACTCGATTAAAAGAGAAGTATTATATGATATTCTTATTGAATTTGGTATTCCCAAGAAACTATTTCGGTTAATTAAAATGTGTTTCAGTGAAACGTACAGCAGAGTCCGTATAGGCAAGTTTCTATCTTATGTTTTTCCAATTCACTGCGGGCTAAAACAAGGAGATGCACTTTCACATATACTTTTTAACTTCGCTCTAGAATATATCATTAGGAAAGTTCAGGATAACAGACAGGGTTTTGAATTGAATGGGTTACATCAGCTTCTTGTCTTTGCGGATGACGTGAATATGTTAGGAGAAAATGCACAAACGAATAGGGAAAACACGGCAATTTTATTTGAAGCAAGTAAAGCAATAGGTTTGGAAGTAAATCCCGAAAAGACAAAGTATATGATTATGTCTCGTGACTAGCATATTGTACAAAATGGAAATATAAAAATTGGAGATTTATCCTTCGAAGAGGTGGAAAAATTCAAATATGTTGGAGCAACAGTAATAAATATAAATGATACTCGGGAGAAAATTAACCGCAGAATAAATATGGGAAATGCCTGTTATTATTTGGTTGAGAAGGATTTGTCATCTAGTCTGCTGTCAAAAAATCTGAAAGTTAGAATTTATAAAACAGTTATGTTACCGGTTGTTATGTTTGGTTGTGAAACTTGGACTCTCACTTTGAGAAAGGAACAGAGATTAAGTGTGTTTGAGAATAAGGTTCTTAGGAAAACTTTTGGGGCTAAGAGGGATGAAGTTACAGGAGAATGGACAAAGTTACACAACGCAGAACTGCACACATTGTATTCTTCACCTGACAATTAGAAACATAAAATCCAAACGTTTGAAATGGGCAGGGCATTAGCACGTATGGGCGAATCCAGAAATTAATATAGAGTCTTAGGTTGGAGACTGGAGGGAAATAGACCTTTGGAGAGGCCGAGACGTTGATGGGAGGATAATACTAAAATGGATTTGAAGGAAGTCGGATATGATGATAGAGAGTGGATTAATCTTGCACAGGATAGGGACCGATGGCGGGCTTATGTGAGGGCGGCAATGAACCTTCGGGTTCTTAAAAGCCATTTGTAAGTAATTAAGTAAGTAATTTCAAAACGTATCTTTTAGTTGTACTGTATACTCTTGTACTACAGTGAAAAGAGAAAAAGAGGAGGAATTCAATTCGTTACACGTAAGAAGTAAATGAAATGAGTTTAGTCATATGGCCTCAAGAAAAATTGTATTTCCACTTCTCTCTTACCCGAAGACGGTAGATCCAGCTTTGAAACCTGCGCTTTCTAATATTTCATAATTGAAACGAAGTTAACAGAATTTATTTTTCCTCCAGAAGACAATATTACTTCCTCCTCTTCCTTAAATATTTGATACCGTTGTTATAGATTAGCTCATATGTGTTAATTTTTTTCTAAATGGAATCCTTTATGTACTTGTATTGATCGCCTTGTTTTGCAGAAACTCTATTAAATACGCAATACGAAGTTTCTCTTTTTATCTGATTGTGATTACACAAACTGGACGCAGATCCTTCAGTCCCAGTGCATCTTCACATTTTGCACATATCTAACAGTACTGTAGTCTGTTTCTCAAAATTTCATAATATGTGAAAATTTCCTTACCAATTTCTTTAATGTGAAGCGCCAATTCTCGCGAATTTTTATGTTCACATGGAACTGATCACTGACAGCAAAGGCACCGGCGCGATTCCGGGTGGATTGACATACTACACTTTACCCATAGCTATTTGACATAAAGTAATTTGGCACATAACCTATTTTACAAACAAGTATTTCTTCATCATGAAGGTTTTCTTTCACCCACTTCTGAACATCCTATAGTCTATACCAACCATGGCGAAAATGTAATCTTGCGCCGAGCCACTGTGTAACCTACAACGTGCATAGCTCCTATGGAGGGAGGCGGACACCCGAAGGGGAAGTGAAGCAACTGTCTGACTTATTAACGGATTTTCATTTTCCTTACGTCAAACACGTAAGTATAATTTTATACAGTATAAGATTACAAACTAATGTTTAGTACGTGTAACGAAGAAAGAAATGAATAAGAAAACATGGGACACATTATCACAACCTATTAACTGTCTTCAGAATGTCTTTGCGACAGACTTTCAAAATCAGGAATTACGTCACTTAATGCCAGTCGTAGTTGATCACGAAGGTATTTGTCTTTCAGTCGTGATCTAAATTTGGTTTCTACTATTTTCATTGTTGAAAATAATTTTTGCACAAGCTAAGTTGTAGGGAACACGGCTTCAACACAGCAAGCGAAAGAACGAAGCTTCGGATATTTATTTTTTTGGCAAGGATTTGAAAAGTTCAACATTTGTCAAGTCCTTACAATCTATCTTTCATTTAATATCATATAGTAAATCAGTGAGTTCAAATTGAAGATCTAACCGCATTATTCGTATATTTGCTGAAAAAGGATCGACGTACAGAGATAATAATAATAATAATAATAATAATAATAATAATAATAATAATATAATAATAGCCCTAATAATAATAATAATAATATAATAATAATAACAACAACACTTAACCTTTTAATGTTTCATGAGTAAAATGTAGTGTAATGCCGTTTTATGTTATACAACCGTTTTCCTCGTAATACTTGTGAACAAATCATACATTTAATATTCTCATCATATTGGCAGCAAAAAAATGCGTCCTCCCATCCTACTCGAAACTTTCGTTTTTGTGGAAGTACATGGTTTCGAGAGAGATGTTGCGACGATACGCCACTCGCAGGTCAGAGACAAATACAAATGGAACTGAGTTTGACTCCAGTGAGTGAGAGGGTGGGTGTTGGGGGACGTAGGAAGCAAGTGAAATGCATAGCTATCTTTGCGAGCCACAATGTGCTCGTGAGTCACATTTTTGCCACGGCTGGTCTATACCATTCCTGAATTCACTGCACCCACAACTGTATATCTACAGAGTGATTCAGTAAAAGCAGAAAAGAGGGAATGTTCTGCTGAACATGTGTGGTCTGCGAAGTCAGATTAAGATGATGTGAGCTTGAACATATCTACCGCTAACGCTTATCGTTTTTCTTATTATCTATATGTATTATTTACATTTATTTATACTTTTATTTACAATTATTTACACTTATTATTTGCACTTCAAATTTATTTTCATAGCATTTACAGATCTGAGTTAACAACATACTCTACCTATAAATGATATGAAAGAATCTGTGGTTGACTCATATCGTGTTTTGTAAAATGTGACAATATAAATACGTTACACGAAACCACCTTGTAGAAATGTAGATGATACATTGACAAAATATTATGGATTGCTCACATGTGAATTATAATGAAATATGCAAATTTAAACGTAAATACTAAATACATAAATTAATAATGATTGTAAATAGCTACTAAATGTAAATGTAACGGATAAATACTAAATGTAAAAGTAATACATAAATTAATAATGATTGTAAATAGCTACTAAATGTAAATGTAACGGGTAAATACTAAATGTAAAAGTAACAGGTAGGCCTATATACTAAATGTAAATATAACAGGTAAATATTGAATCTAAATATAACAGATAACTATTAAATGTAAATGTAACAAGTAAATAATAAATGTAAATGTAACGGATATATAATAAATGTAAATGTAACAATACTAAATACATTTACATGTCGAGAGGTACAAACTGGTACGTTGTAACTCAGATTTGTAAATGATATCAAAATAAAATTTGAAACTGTAAATAAATGTAAATAATAGTGTAAATAAATATAAATAATTGTAAGTAAATGTAAAAATAAGTAAAACCGTTTGAGCTCGTGTCTCCTTAATGTGCCTTCACAGATACCCAAGTTCTCCATTTCAAAATATTCTTTAGAGCATCCCTGAGTTCCTGTTTAATTTCTGCGCGCAGAATTTTAATTTCTGAACTGCGACCGAATACGAGCGCTGCTCATTCGGTCTCAAATTTTGTTAATACTACTACATCTCCTGTTTTATATTGTTTGTATTATTTTATTTCTGTTTCTCTTTTTTGTTTGTAATTATATTCTTTATTCTGTATATTTAAATTTAAATAAATAAAATAAGTAAATAAATAAATTTACTGTATCGTCCTGCATACAATTTCAAAACTGATTATGAATCTCTGTGGTGATAAAATATTTTACATGAAGGAAATAAAATATGACAGTGGGATTTTCAAAGTTGGTTG
Organism: Periplaneta americana; assembly: GCF_040183065.1. Lineage (NCBI taxonomy): Eukaryota > Metazoa > Arthropoda > Insecta > Blattodea > Blattidae > Periplaneta > Periplaneta americana. Next base: position 81,230,488 of record NC_091128.1, read on the forward strand.
TAATCTCAATTTACAGCAAATTTTCCACCATAAACAGTAATGATGCAGGCTCACAAAATGATGCATGACCTTCTGTCGATTCACTTCAATAGAATGATAACTACATGAAGTTATCGGAAAGTGTTATTCGTCAGTAATATTCAAGCCACCCTCATTTTTATAATATTTTCCACATATAATTGAAACAGCATTATATGATTTTCGGAAAATAGTTATTATCATAAATTGATTAAAATCTTTTTGCCTTGTCACGACTACTCGGCCGACTTCTAGAAAGCTACTTCTGTCAATATTTGCGGCGCATGCTAACAATATTGTGGAAACGAGATTAGGGATCTGAGACGTAACAGAACATCCAGTTGAAAATTACTATTCCGCTCCTTCATTTAACGGAGAGTCCTTAAGGACCTTACACGTGTCTTGCATATAGGGTACGGAAACAGAAATTTTAATTATTCTCTTGTGGAGTATGTCCTTATTGTCCTCAGCACAGTCTGAACCACGAACCTGGGATGTAGTGGTAAATGCAGAAACATCACCACCCACTCGACAATCCAAAATGGAATACGCTATTAATATTATTATTTCAGTCATTCTACGCAGAGTTTGTCATTTGCGTCAAAATATACGCTACTGTTAGCGGCGTAGAATCAAATTTTAACCATTCAAGCGGCTAGATATAAAACAAATGAAGCAGAGAGTTTAAACAAAAGAGTTCTGCAATGCGAGCGCTCTGATCTGTATAAAATTATAGTACACGAAAAATATTTCAACGTTGTGATGCAGCCCAAACAATCAAGAATTAACTATTTTCCCCTCCAATACTACATGAAATTATACCATAAGTGAAAATTTAGTTTATTTTAACTGAAAAATGTATATTCTATCGAAAATTATTATTTTAAATAAAGGGCTACCTGATCTCGAAAAAATAATAACCAGGCTTCGAGACTTTGGACCCCATACAATAAGTTTACTGTGCATGCACTATAGGTTGTTGACTCGCTGCAGGTAGATAGAGATGTGTTGAGGTAACAACGTTGCTATTTGGAGTAGAGTACGGTAGTATGGGGAAACACACATATGTACATTCTGAAAGTAAATATACATTACACAATGATAATGTCAAAAGAATATGAAAAGCATTTATTCTCTTGCCTTTTATAAGCATTTGTGTTTAATATAAACAGTGTTAATGGTGGAAATAAGCATGTACCAATTTTAATTTTTTCATTTATCTTATTGGTCTTCTTTAGGAAGTGCAGTTTGCAATGTACCTACTACAAGATACATTCTCACTGTCTCAAACGTAAATCTTTTTCGGTTATATGCCAAAGTTTGTACTGTAGAAAGCTGCGCTCTACGTCGCATGACGTGATAGGAGCAAAACGAAAAAAAAATCTAACATCATTGCAGTCTCTAAGAGACAGTCCTTTATTCTCGGATGACTAATTTGCTGTTTATGTTACACAATGTTCCATATCCGTTATTTTTACATGAACTTGATTTCCACTTCTGTTTTACACGTTCAGTAACCGGTGTACTTGATGTCTAATTAATTCTCTGCATCATTTTCTAAATTAATTTGAGAGCTTCCGGCATATCTTGCTCTGACTTCTCTAACCGTGTAATAGTTTCAGACACAGTTTGTATGAAAACCAAATTATTCGTTAGAACCTTCAAATCCATAGCGTTTTCCTTTGCGTATTTGTTACCATTCATTATACAGTACCCCGACCCACTGTACGCTTTACCATTATACGCAGTACGCCGTTATGCGGATTTCCCACTGAACTGCTCTATCGGGTCCGAAGTCTCGAAGCCTGATAATAACTGTCATTGGTATACCGAATGTTGGTATTCGGAATTCTGTGCTTCCTAATGGCTTTATATCCCTAACAACTGGACTGTGTTTGTTAAATAATATATATGGACATATTTTTATCCAGAATATGTACACCAATGAAATACAGATAGGCCTACTGCCTTATAAACAGGCAGCGCATTTTCGTCCCCAAACAAGTTAGGAAAGCTATCGGTTAGTATATCCTGTAGTTTCAGAGTTTTTTTTATTTATTTATTTTTTATTTTTTTTCCGGTTTCTTATGGTTGTCGGCATGTTCTTTTTTACGTCTAATAAATAAACATATATTAGTCCCTTCTATTCAGTAAATTTCATAACAGTTTTTTTTTTCCCATATACTTTTATTTAAAAATAATGAAATTAAAGAGCAAATACAATTTTAACAGCTGTCAAAAATTCCAATTAATGTGTTCACACTTTTTTTTCATTACATGATTTTTCTTCTTCTGTAAGCAGCTTCATCATACAAGTCCGAGGCGTTTTGTTTTATTCTTAGAGAAAGAGAGCTATAAACACAAATCAATGACTGTGGTCGTTAGAGTATTGAATGCGATGATATATAAGATCACCTAAACATTTTTTTTAAGAAAGTTCAATGTCTTTAAGTTTTAAGAACCATGGATTAGCTGGACTTACACGTAACATAGACTGTTTTTCATCATACAGCACACGTTTCAGTTCACGAATTTCAGGATGTTCACTAGACAGGACATAATGCACTATACCATGAATAAGCCACAATTGAGGTTCAAGGTTTTCACTTGAACCAAAATCAAAATGGAGTATTTTCCGTAGAGCATCATTTGGGTTAGTCGACATATCAAATTTACACAGCTGATGTTTTAGCCACGTCCAGATAGTTCTAGTACCTTGACAGCCTATTAGTCTGGGTTGAATGGTATCCAGTCTATTACACTTTCCACATGCTGGCGAATCTACCATGTTGTGTTTATGTTTCTTGGATTCTGTTGGGATGGCGTCATTAACCATCATGTAAGATGTTACTTACCATTCTGTTGGCACGTGCGGAAAATTTAGATTTTTCCAGATGCGGGTCCAGGGACGATTTGGGAATTTCTCTTGCACAGAAGGCGTCGTAGTCATGCGGCTCCGTAAGACTTTGTAGATAATTTTAGAGGTGAGCGGAGAGTCTGGCTTCAGTTCTGCTTGTTGGAATTCTTTCAAACCTTTGAAAACACAGCGATACGCACCTGAAACGCTGGGTCCATCTACGTGTTGGTTGTTCCATCTCTGAATATCCACGATATCCCCACTATCTTCCATAGACAACAGTATCCGTCGTATCAAAAGCGATTGGGCTTTGATTGCTACATCGACCAGGTTTTGACCGCCTTTACCCTTTTTATTACGAAGTTGAGATCTACTCATTCGATATACATGACCTGACCAAATATAGAATCCAACTGATTTTTCCACTTGTTGTGAAAACTTTGCAGGCATTGGCAATATTGAAGCTGCGTACCAAATTCTGGATAGGACAAAAGTGTTGATATGCCAAATCTTCTGAAATAAGTTGAGTTTGCGAATCTTGTGTTTATTGATGACATGACGTACGGATTTAACTATTTGTTCCCAATTACGGGCAAGCATTCCCTCTAATGTTGATTTTAAGTATATTCCTAGAATCCGGACTTTGTCACGCACTGTGAACAGAGATGGTGAGAACTCAGTCTGCCAAGCCCCCAAAGGCAACAAAGATGATTTCTTGTAATTCAATTTCGCTCCAGAAGCCAAGTTGTGCATCTTCACCGTGTGTACCACAATTTGTTCATCTTCAGGGTACTGGAGTAGTACTGTCACGTCATCTGCATAAGCCCGGACTGTAAAATGGAGACGTTCAGGTTGAAGCTCTAGCATACGATTGTGTATCGTGCGGAGAAATGGTTCCAATGACAGAGCAAATAGTAGCATTGAAAGCGGACAGCCTTGTCGAACTCCCCTCTTAATTGGGAAACTTGACGTAAAGTATCCATTTAGTTGCACTTTTGATCTACCAACAGCATAAAGCTTCCGGATAACGGATATCATAAAGTGTGGCACATTAAGTTTTTCAAGGACCATGAATAAGAAAGAGTGATTAACACGATTGAAAGCTTTTTCAAAATCTAAGGATAGTATCGCAGCTTGTTCTGTGGGATGCGCTTGTAAGTATTCAGCGATATTTCGTAAAGCAGATAAATTCCAGAAAATATTTCTACCGGGTACGCCGCATATTTGTTCCTTTTCTATCAAATGTGGAAGTAACGGTTTAAGTCTATTGACCAAAACTTTCATCAATATTTTATAATCTGTATTAAGCAAGGTAATGGGAGGTAATCGGCAATGGTATGTGGATTTGTTTTGGGAAGTAAAATGATTATGCCTTCTCTAAAGTTATAAAGCTCTTCTTGTGTAGTGCAAATGGAATTGAAGGCTGCCAAGAGGGGATTTTTTACGACATCCCAAAATGTTTTATAAAAATCATATGTGATACCGTCATTTCCGGAGGATGTGTTTTTTCTTGTGCCTAACAATGCTTGTCGGAGTTCCTCTTCATCAATCGGCTGTTGTAGTAGTTGTTGATCATCTAGGCTGATGTGTCGATTAACATTTTGTAATAACGAATTACACATCTCACTCGATATGGGATATTCATTAAAAAATTCTTGGAAATGTCTCGTGGCCTCATGTAAACAGTCTGAAGTTGTCGAAATTTGTTGATTGTCAATGGTCCGGAGATGATGAATGTATTTTTGATAACCTCTTTTCTTTTCTTTCACTACATGAAACAATGTTCCTTTCTCATTGTCCATTTTGGATTTGGGTCTACACCTTATCATCACGCCCTGCATTATATGTTCATGAAATTGAAATATTTTTTGTTTAATTTTATTCATTTCCTCGTATACTTTTTCTCCTTTCTGAATCTCGTCATGTAGTTCATTTAGTACTTCATAATAAAAAGAAAGCGTCGCGCGTTGCTCACGTGATTTTATTGACCCTACGCGCTTCAAATATGATTGGATCGCCGGCTTGACTGTGTTGATCCAATACTTAAAAGGTGAATTAGCCTGTAAGGGTCGCTTTTTGTTAATTAGATCAGATAAATAAATGCGAAAATAATTTTGATCGTCTTCTTTGCTATATAATGATGGATTCAGTTTCCAATAACTACGTCCTGTGGTAGCGAGCTTTTCTTTTATTCTGAGGGTCATAGTAAAACATTCATGATCAGAAAATGCTATGGGCATGACTGTTGCATCGTAAATGGCATTACTGGTGTCCTTATCCACATAGATTCGGTCCAATCGAGATGCCGACTCCCCCCGAAAAAATGTAAACTGCACCGTTGTAGGATGGAGAAGTTTCCAAGCATCGTTCAAATTTAATTCTTCAACTAGTTGATTGAGAGCTGGTGCCGTTTGATATACACCTGTCTGATCTGTTGGATGTAAAACGCAATAAAAGTCACCTCCAAGAATCTATGTTTTGTAATGATATCTCAAAAAGAATGGCAGTTCTGTAATGATAATATTTTCACGTTCTGTTCGTTTATTTGTTCCCGACGGTAAGTACAGGTTAACAACAAGCGTGCCATTTGTAAACAGAACACTAATCGCTCGTCCACTACTGTGTGTATCATATTGCTCCATTTCTAAGCTGGAACGGTATATGATGGTTGTTCCACGTTGGACATCTCCCGGGTGTGTGATGTACGCGTATTGAGTGCCTAGAAAATCCAGATTGTCTACGTTCACTTCTTGTAACAACATTATATCAATTGAATTAAGAAATAGAAAAGTTCGTAATATATTTTGCTTGTTTTTGTTTTGTAAACAATTAACATTCAATGTGGCTACTTTATTTATAATAACAACCATAGTAATAAAGACGAAAAACTTAGTTATTAGTATGGCTGCGCTTCGAAAAAGTCACTACAGATTAAAACATATCATCCGTTGGTGTTTGCCAGTGTTAGAACATAATTAAATTGGGGCGAGGAAACTAAGGTTGTCAGTATTTACCTCCTGTAATAGTAAAATATCGATATCACTGTGTACTAAAAAGTCTAGTAACATAATCTGTTTAAGTTTTTCTCGGATACAATTGGCATTGATGGTGGCGATAGTTCTTAATAATATCGCCATTAATAGAATATATACGGCACTGGACTTAAACAACATTACAATCATGTGACATGAACCTGCTTGTTGTTTATTATGTAAGACTGGTTGAACCATGCGTCAAAACATCCTTCTTTTTTCAGCTTTGTAGTTTTTACTCGATCCTTGATAAGGATGTGGTCGACACTTTGTTTTATCTTTTTCGTCTTTGGACAGTACCTTGTATTCCGGAATCAATTGTTCTTGTTGCTTCACACGTTCTTTTCCTTCTTGGGTTTCTAGCTGTAGGTCATGCTGGGTAGATTCTTGAATAATTCCTGATGATGAGAGTGTGTCCATTTTTTCCATTGACTTGTCATTCGACGTTACAGGATGATTATTGCCACTGATGTTCGACTTATATGCTGATCTTCCCGTTGGTGGATCGATCGTCAACAAAACAATTTCTTTGTTGTCATGTTGTTTACGTTTAATCTTGTCTTTAACTGGTAATACACCAGATTCCCTCTCTCCTTCCGAGCCTGATTCCGTTTCTTCTTTTAAGTCCAATTCCACGGTGTGTTTTCTTTTAATCGTACTGTTTTCAGTTTCCATTGTGTGTGTCTCTTGTGAGATGTTTATTTTATCTGCGTCTTCTTTACTCTGGGAAGTTAAGTGTGATTGAAGGATGCCACTCATGAGTAGTTTCGTATGTCGGGGTTGTATGGGAAGTTTAGTGCGTTGTTTCGGACATTGCTCTTTTAAATGGATTGATTCATGACAAATGAAGCATGTCTGAATTTCTCCTGGGTATGAGAGGGATATCGGGTAATTGGCAATGTTCAGAGTGGCAGGAATGTTATCTTTAATTTCCATTCTAACTGCTTTTATTCCGTTATTAACTGGTAATAAATACTGTGTACTCCATTTTTCATTTTTGATATCAAGCACGTTCCCATATTTACTAAGAACTCCTGTAATTACAGAGTTAGGTACTTCTGGTGGGAGATTAAAACATCGTACTGTTATCGAATATGTGTCTGCCGCTGATATTGTAACTTTGGTTATTTCGCCCGATTCATATCTAAAGTCTTGAGGTTGTTGATATTTATGTAACAAGTTTTCATATATAACAGGAGACATTACCTTGACATAAATTGCTCGTTCTCTGCTATTAAGTTGTACCATATCCACTTGATCGATGTTCAAACCAATGTAGTTTACGAGCCAGTGGTGAATTTCTAATGCTGCGGGTCTTGTAGCTGTAGACTCGAAGTTGATTTTCATTGTGTTGACACGTTTATATGTTGACATGTTTACAGTATAACACTATGAAACTGTTCCCGTTGGTTATATTATTAATGTTAATAATTTGGAATAATATACTTAAGTAGAAAAAAATAAAAAAGAAACAAAGTTAGTATCACGTCGTGATGTAAACAAAAGTAAATCAAAGTTCCACCATAACACTGGTCAGACGCTTATCTGCTACGCGCACAACCTTCACTCACCGTGTCTCTTAGTGAACTCAAGTTCAAACCCTAACCTTAAATGCTTATGTCAGGACGCTACGAAAGGTAAAACCTAGTTCGGTGAATAATAATAATAATAATAATAATAATAATAATAATAATAATAATCATAATAATAACGGAGCATGGCAACTGTAAGTGGGATTGCTACGAAATTGAAATGGTCTGTTCAGCTACTTGTTAACCACATAAATGCACTAACATTGCGAAACTAGCGCTCTACAAAATATTAGTGCTACATATGACAGGAAATATAATTAGATCGATGATAATACTTCACTATATTATACTATACTTCTATATACTTATATTATAGAACATAATAGTAAACATGACACACATTAACTGTACAGTTTATACTCTATAAATACTATGTATATATGGTCTATTCCATATGAAATCGATCAGTAAAAAACCTCGCATTTTTTATACTCTAATTTTTTCCCTACTTATACAAGGTGCTGAGGGAAGTGCATTTTCAAAAATATACTATCGAAAGTCAAACGGTTTTCGTATTATTGAGCGACAAATTTAGCGTATTTCAGCGCTCAGAACTCTGGAACCATTGACTGCAGAATATTGAACGAGAGCTTATTTTGAAGCTGACATTTGGCAGGTTATGTTAAGAAGTAATCCTTATTTCTATTGTACACAGAGACAGATAATGTGATTTTACTTGCTTTTAGGCTTTTTGGCCATTTGTAAAAATGTAAAAAAATATTGAGAAAAAACCTTGCATTATTAAGAGGGATTCGGCATTGTTTGCTTAGTGGCGCGGCAATAAGTTTCGAGGGTATTAAATAAATTATTTTCAAACGTCTAGACTTGAACGGCGCAGTACCCCACGCACTGGCCGAGAGCTGAAGATAAGCGAGCAGTGGGCGTCATTTTACTCCTATGTTTATGAAAACTTGTGATAAAGCTAGCCCAGCCATGACTGCTAGACGACACATCACGTGTTTGTCTCCTGGCCTTGCTTGTCTCGACTACCTACAGTCAGCTGGTTAGTTCACGCGTGTACTATTTATTTTCTTTCTTTGATATTTTCAATACTTTCTTATCAACGTACCACCAGTAAAAAATATGTGTTTATTTGTACTTTCAATGCGGAATCTAACCATATATCTTAAAAATATTTTTTTCGTGGCGAAGGGCGTCTTAATCAAGAAAAATCTAAATTTCTCCATTTCCATAAAAAGTAAGAAAAACTGTTTACATGTCAATATAAACTTTAACTTCTCAGCATCAAAATTAACTATGATTTTGATCATCGTGTGAAAGGGTTTCGGAGCCACAACAGTTTAAAGTTGCTAATTTTATGAAAATACGATAAATTTAAATATTATTAATTTAAACACTATTAAGTTCTGATGCATCAAACAGTTGTCTACGGACAGAAAAAGTTTCACTGTATTTAAAAATTGCAAGGTGAATTTTCTCTATATTTCGGTCGATTTGAGATGGAATAGCCCATATATATAGAACATTATTGTAAACATGATACACATTAACTGTATATAGTCACGTATGCATATATATACACAGGGTGTTTCAAAAATACGGGGCAAAATTTCAGGTATGTATTTCCCCACATGTAGACAATCAAAATAGTTCATTACAACATGTGTCCGGAAATGCTTTGTTTCCGAGTTATGGCCTTCACAACATTGAAATTCACCGGAACGTTTTTCTTTCCGCAGGTCGTTGCCGTCAAAGGAGACATTAAGAGGGCACTCTGACAGTTCATTCCGAGGCGAAGGTTACATTCAGTGTTGTGTAGGCGTTAGACTGTGCGACATGTATTCAAATCAAGAGCTGGCACAGATACACTTCATGTACGGTAAGGCGGACGGCAATGCTGCGCTGGCTCGTCGTTTGTACCAGGAGAGGTACCCACAGCGACAATGTCCAGATCGGAAGACATTTGTACGTCTCCATTACCGTCTGTCCGAGTATGGAAAATTTAACGACCAAGATCTACAACTCCAGAAGTACAGGAGGAGATTCTGGAGGCTGTGAACATGACTCCTACTATCAGCACACGAAGGGTAGCGTTGCAAGTCAATGTCTGGAGACTGTTGAAAGAGTATCAATTGTATCCTTATCATTTGCAACGTGTACAGGCCCTGTCACCAGCAGATTACCCTGCACGAGTTAGGTTCTGTCAGTGGTTCTTGCAGCAGTGTGGTGTAAATCCGAACTTTCCTGCCTTAGTATTATTTACAGATGAAGCACAGTTCACACGAGATGGCATAACAAATTTCCACAATCAGCATGTATGGGCGTATGAAAACCCACGTGCAACTGTTCCATCTCATCACCAGGTGCGGTTCTCCCTCAACATGTGGGCCGGTATCATTGGTGATCGATTAGTTGGACCCCATGCACTTGTAAACAGACTTACGGGGCAGGCGTACACAAACTTCCTGGAAAACACCATACCTCATGTTTTAGAAGACACTCCACTGATCAATCGTCAACACATTCACTTCTTGCATGATGGCGCTCCTACACACTTCAGTCGTTCGGCTCGCCGGTACTTGGATCGAAGGTTTCCTGATCGATGGATAGGCAGAGGTGGCCCAATTGCTTGGCCTCCACGCTCACCTGATCTGAACCCTCTCGATTTCTACTTGTGGGGCCATTTAAAATCATTGGTTTATTCGTCTCCAGTGCCTGATTTGGAATCCCTTCGGAATAGAATTGTGTCATGTTCTGAGGACATACGCAATACTCGTGGAGTTTGGGATCGTGTTCGCAGGTCAAAGAGACATCGATGTGAGGTCTGTATTCAAGCAGGAGGTGGACATTTTGAACATCTTCTGTAATGACAACGACCTGCGGAAAGAAAAACGTTCCGGTGAATTTCAATGTTGTGAAGGCCATAACTCGGAAATGAAGCATTTCCGGACACATGTTGTAATGAACTATTTTGATTGTCTACATGTGGGAAATACATACCTGAAATTATGCCCCGTATTTTTTAAACACTCTGTATATTATAGAACATTATTGTAAACATGAGACACATTAACTGTATATATTCTATAAATACAATATATACAATTAATTCATTTAACAAAATCAACTCCGTTACGGTAAACAAAAATATATATTCTGAGATTATGAAACTCGTATCTTTTACCATAACTGTCAGTAAAAATGTGTTTAAGCTAAGAAAACGTTCTTCCTACGTCACAAGACGTCACAGTGGCTCAATTATAATAACAAAAACCAATATACAAATTAAGAACATTTACATTTTACACAATTTACACAAAATACAGATCAAAATGAAATACAACATAACATAGATTTATAAATTAAAATAATATAATACTTTGGATTTGGACCAGTTTGGAAGACTTTTTCCTATTAAATTCTTTCACTTATTTACGTTCACGTGTAGTTATATACAGGGACATCATTTAATTTTTACTTCAATTTTTATTGTAGCTAATTTTTTTAATATACTTCACTCCCACCCCCTCTACTAGTAATAAAATATGGTGTGATGCCTCGCCTCTACCGCAAAGGGAACATATTCTCGCACCCTCTTCGTTGACGATTTTAAGTGCCCTCGAGTCTCATAAACGAAACCAGATTAAACCCAGTCTACCTTCTCTGCTTCCTCCATAGAGATATGATTCGGTTCCCCAATTTGCTTTGATCACCGACTGGATCTCCACAGCAAACTTATCCCTACATTCCCCTTGTGTCATTTGCCTGTCTATATCCATTTGTTCAGTGCAGACAAGAATTCAATGAAACATGCCGCGATATAATAGTTCAGAATTGCGCGTATTTATAGAAGAGTTTGATCCTAAGTATTTTAGTATTAAAGAACAAACCATTTTTTTGTAAAATATGCAGACAGTATAATATACACTGCATAATGAATACGTCTGAATGGATAGCTCAGTTCGTGAGTAAAAACACTTGTTGTTAATACAGGACTGTATTTTGATTAAACAAAAACCTAATGAAAATGATCAAACTCAAGATTGCAATATTCCCTAGTTTACGTAAATGGATGAACTACTTTTCTTCCCTCTTATACCTATTAAAGTGATTTGTTTGTATTTTACTCCAGAATAATCAACCTCCGGTCGTGGAAGGGGGTAGCAAACGGTGTTTCCGGTTCTCAGCCGTTAATCCAAAGGTATAGCCAGGTTAATATTAGAAATGTTAGTAAAAATAAAATGATGTCCCTGTACTTTCAATTATATTTCAGTAAAAAAAACTACAAACGATAATATGATTTGAACCATAACACAAGAACTGAATTGTTTGGAAAATCGTGTAACGCAGAATGAGGAAGTATGATCATTTTTGTGGCACACATTTTTCTTTTTGTTCTGATTGGATCGTGGTGACTGAGGCGTAATCACTTTTATAATGAGTATGGGGAAGTTCAGACCACAGATTCGTATAGCATGTTGGTGCTTCGTAGGTTTCATAAAAAGGATCACATAATCCCAGAACCACACTGGATGGGACCACTCGTGTGGGTGCCAGCGCAGTTCTACGCAAATAATTAATGGGAGGAAACGGGCGCTTGTTCAAACAAACGGTTCGGCATTCAACGAGAAATAATATCCATCCAATTGTTCCGAGTTAAACAGAGTTCCACGGTATTCTGATAATCTTTCACTTTAGACTGCTAACAGCATGCTTCGTTTTTCTGCTGCCTGGAATATAGCAAACATATTCATAACCAGATATTGGAATACCACCACGGAATTTCCATTTCCATGTCTCGACAACGGCCAGGATGCTGTAAATACATAAACCTCGGTTGTGTTAAAGCAATTTGGAATCCAATTTTAACATCGAAGGACAGACGTTCGAACCTCGACGCTCTAGAGCTCGTCTCATTATACAGTAAATTTTCCTGGTAATTTCATATCCTCCAGGTAGCTGGGAGGAATCAATAATCCACAGCGAATGAACCCCTCATTACACACACCTGTGCAAAACATGTTCCAAATTTACACAGGCTGGATCATAGTATGAGGAAACTGTGTTTTAAAGAGATGTTCAGTTCTCAAATAACATTCAATAGGCTCTAACGCTTTTATTCGAGGATTACTTCGATGAAACACGCTAACAATGATGGAATCCGTTCTTGGATGCTAATACCTTGATACATGTGGCATATTTACAGAAACATGTTATATGTAAAGAAAATAATAAAAATTGATCTATCCAAAAATTATGTTTATCTTATTTCCAAGTCCACACCTGTGGAGTAACGGTCAGCGCGTCTGGCCGCGAAACCAGGTGGCCCGGGTTCGAATCCCGGTCGGGGCAAGTCACCTGGTTGAGGTTTTTCCGGGGTTTTCCCTCAACCGGATAAGAGCAAATGCTGGGTAACTTTCGGTGCTGGACCCCGGATTCATTTCAGATGCATCAGGCCTATCATCTGCATTTCATTCAGACGCTGAATAACCTGAGATGTTGATACAGAGTCGTAAAATAACCCAATCAAATAAATAAAATATCTTATTTCCAAAATAAAGTTCTACATTGTTTAAACAATAACCTCGAAACATGTTATATTTTATATAATTTTACAAACTTTCAACCGCTTGCTACGGCTAAGGCCCCATTCAGACGGTACACTCGAGTGCATTCATGGTCGGACGGTATAAACAAATGCTACCTATCACACACCCTCCCCAATGGGTGACAGTTGCAAGCAAGGCGTTCAGTTCAAGTTCAATTCAGTGCAGTGGCCGACTTTTTTACGTTATATTCTATACTTTATTTCTATTTTAAGAGTCACTTGATATTAAATTAAAACATACTCCATTTTGGAATCCACGCTGAAATATTATTTAAAATAAAATATGATTTATTGGTAATTTCCTAGAAGACGGGCAAAATCCAACATGGCTGACGAAAACTACCAAAACGTCCTGCCAACTATGAAGTTCAAATGTCACCAAACATTATAAAATCAAAGATGGAAAATCAAACATATATTCATATTTTTAAGGAAGAAAAAGCCCTTCGAAAAATGAAAATATGTTTAATTTTTCATCTTTGATTTTTATGGTGTTTGGTGGCATTTGAACTTCGTAGTTGGTAGTACTTTTCTGGCAGTTTTCGTCCGAACTTTACCCCCACAAATCACTAAAACACAAAATAAAACAATAATTTATCACCTAATCAAACAAAATTCAATCCTCATTGACGTCTTCAAAGACAACCACTTCACTTGCATTATGACACAGGCTTCAAGGCAATCTAAACTTAAAGCATGCAGCCAACAAAGAACTAAACCACCACTTTGTCGTACAGTCAACTTCACATAACTAAACCATGTATTTACACAAAATGAAATTCTCTTTGAACTCTTATTACACCTTAACTTGTACGGAAAATTCAATGAACAATTCCTTGGAATCACAGGAACAGTTTTCTCGTCAACAATCGACACAATTTTTATTCACCAGCGAAAGAACTGAACCAAAATCGACATAAAATTTAATACTCTGTTCTATGTTCACACATCTTTCACAGATATCATAAAATGACAAACTTTCAATAGCTTTACCCATCAGACACAATATAACACCACTCACGTCAAACAACCAAGAACAACTTACTGACGTCATTATCCATTCAAAATTAACGAAAATTCTAGAACACATGATGACAACTATAACCAATCAAATGGAAGGAAAATCATAAAATTACAAACTTCCAATAGCTTTAGCCAGCAAAAGAGTATAACACCACTCACGTCAAACAACCAAGAACAATTGACAACGTCATTACCCATTCAAAATTAACGAAAATTCTAGAACAAATGACAACTATAACCAATCAAATTGAAACATCATCAATGCGACACCTCGTATAAAAACCTAGAACTAACATATAAAAGTCACTAAAAATCACTAACATTTAACTCTAAAGTAAAAAAGTTGGTAATACTTAGTACATCCAACCAGGTGCCCGTCTTCTATGAAATTACCGATTTATTTAACGACGTTCGAAACTGCAAAGGTTATAATATTAGCGTCGCCGGTGTGCCGGAATTTTGTCCCGCAGGAGTTCTTTTACACGTCAGTAAATCTATTGACATGAGCCTGTCGCATTTAAACACACTTAAATGCCATTGAGCCCGCAACCTCCAGCACAGAAGGTCAGCGCTATACCAACTACGCTACCGAGGCCAACACAACTTCCCAATGTTGCGTCGAGTGTCGTTGATCTGCATAAAATGAATATAGTGATTTGAGTTAATAATTCTGTGTTAAAAAGTATTGATACTAAAACTTTGTGTTGTACTAGTAGACTATATTGTAAAACTCTTTCATATATGAATCAGGAAATGCAGAAACAGCACATGTCACTATTTGTGGCGGAATGAATTTATTAGAGTTTCATGGACTGTTGATATAGAGCTATCATTCCATGCAGAAACCACATATGTCAGTATAGCCGTCTCACATTTGGAGACCTGTGAAATTCTGGAAGCGTGCAGAAACAACTCATGTCAAAGACATGTGCTGACACATTGGTTTCGATTCCAGAAGGCAGACATCTACGACACAAGGTTACAAAAATTGATCCCACTGAATGACAAATGTCTCGATTCTGGTGGTGAATACATTGAAAAATAACTCAACTATTGCTATATGTTCCAATAAAACTTTCCATGAAATTGTGTTCTCTTTCTGTAAACGGCCCCAGGGAAACTTATTTTTACGGCCCTCGTAATTGCATTCGAGTGGCCAAAATTTGTGTAAGCATTTCTTTTGACATTATTAAAATGATGGAATAAACAAGATTTTTTTTATCTGCCTCCATGAGAATGTTTGCTTGTAAGTACAAAGGAGGATACCATATTTACATTCTTCATTGGCATATCGAGAAAAAAATCGTGCCAATTCAAAGAGAGAAACTTGACGATATACGCAAACTATTGCGTTACATACCACATGAATATCAAGAATTTTACAACAATATTCTTCAGTAGCCTATTGTGGAAAAATAAGTTCATTTATATACTGAACTTATGTATTAAGTACACAGTAGGCCTATGCATATATTATATCCCTAATTTGACAAATAAACTTTAGTTGAACTGAAATTATTATAATACAATTTTAATTCCTTGCAGAAGCAGAACATGTCAAGCTAATATATATTGGTTTATTTAATTAACAATTCATTAGATTCCAATACATTTAGTATAAAACGACACATCTATTAGGCTTCTGTCTGAAGAAGCCAGTACTATAACCAATGATGTGGTCTACCACCAGTAATACCGTTTTTTGTAACTATTGAAAAATTTAGTTTTCATGACATGTGCTGTTTCTGCAACCCCCGATTCATATATTTCAACTAGACTATGACTAATTAAGATTTTATAGCATTTTTTTTTTTCATTTGACATGTTTCGTATTCTAGCTGTGAAACGACGTACGAATACTATGGAATGTAAATAATACAATACAACAGTCACTCCAACACCATCCTGGTTCTAAAAGAAATATGGCCCAATGATCCGAAATGAACTAACTCCACACCATACAATAACCTCTGAGCTGTGGAAGGGACGCTGATGTATTGACTTGCAGTTCTCAGGAGCACAATATTATCGGAAATTTTGCTTAATGATATACCCCGATAATTGAAAGTGGGCTCCAACTGTTATGAGCAGATTGTTCAGCAAGTTTTCGCGTTCCAGCATTTCCGTCAGTCAATTGCTCACAAGAACGTAGGCGATTCTCAACGTTACGGGATGTTATTTCTTGAACAATCTGAATCTAATCAGGTGGAAACTAAGGTCTTTATGCAAAATGCAACGAGCAGTGGTGTTTTCCAACTGCTGAGCCGTCAAGTGACGTCGAGCAGAATGTTTGGCACTTCGAAGAACTGTTTCACTTACTCTTTTGTTTTCAGGAGTGCGGACATTATACGGCCTGCAAATCGAGCTTTCAGGTATAACTCCCTGTAAAGTTGATTTGAATATTTTCGAGGGACAAATTGTTAAAATTTACAGGGAGTTATAGCTGAAAGCTTGATTTGCATAATACACGTCACTGTTCCTTAACAGAAAACCAAAATTTAAGTCACACAGAGTTAGTGTGCACTCAATGTTGGTTGCTTGAGGGTTGTCAGGCCACTTTGAGGTCTGTGGATATAGAGGGAAAAATTGGATCTGGTAGAGTTCATGGGTAGTTCGGTTGATAGAGCGTTGGTACGTTTAACAAAAGGTCCCGGGTTCGATACCCGGCCCCGGAACAATTTTTCCCTCAAAATTATTCAAATCAACTTCACAGGGTATTATACCTGAAAGCTCGATTTGCATAATACACGTCACTGTTCGTTAACAGAAAACCACAATTAAAGTCACACCGAGTTACTATGCATTCAATGTTGGTTGTTTGACTGTTGTCAGCCCACTTTGAGGCCTGTGGATATAGAGGAAAAATTGGATCGGTATCTGGTAGAGCTCCTGGGTAGCTCAGTTCGTAGATCGTTGACATGTTTAACGAAAGATCCCGGGTTCGATACCCGGCCCGGAACAATTTTTCCCTCGAAATTATTCATATTAACTTCACAGGGTATTATACCTGAAAGCTCGATTTGCATAATACACGTCACTGTTCGTTAACAGAAAACCAAAATTAAAGTCACACAGAGTTAGTGTGCACTCATTGTTGGTTGCTTGACAGTTGTCAGCCCACTTTGAGGTCTGTGGATATAGAGGAAAAATTGAATCGGTATCTGGTAGAGTTCCCGGGTAACTCAGTTGATAGAGCGTTGGTACGTTTAACCAAAGGTCCCGGGTTCGATACCCGGCCCCGGAACGATTTTTCCCTCGAAATTATTCAAGCGCGTAATTGTTTGTCTTATTTGAACTGATGTTTCAGTGAAGAGTGGTGAAGTTGTGGTTTACAATGGCAGTGAATAGTTTCGATCAGTAATAATTTATAGTGTATTCTATAGTATCAGTGAAATGTGTAATAGTGCCAGTGAAATGTGTGATAGTGCCAGTGCAGTGAGTGAGATGACAGTGAAGTGAAAAGTTATCAGTATCATTGTGAAACTTATGTAGGGCCTAAACATATGTGGGTTGTAATGGAAAATTAGGTTGACTCAATTAGGTTACTTTATGTATTATTATTATTACGTTGGTATGTTTAACCAAAGATCCCGGGTTCGATACCCGGCCCGGAACAATTTTTGCCTCGAAATTATTCATTATACGGCATTCCTGGCCGCAGTTTCTTATTCGCTGATGATGTCTCTAGGAAAAAAAAAATTACCCATCGTTTCATGGGACAGCAGCATTAAGATGAATGTTGAAGTGGCCTCCGAACAAGCGACAAGTTATCACCAATGTTCTTATATTGTCAAGTCTCTGACTTATTTTATAAATCATTGTCTGTTTAATGAAGTATTCCCACAATCTTTAAAAAAATGTCTAAGACAGTACCTATTTTTAAGAAAGGGAATCGTTCTGATCCATGTAGCTATAGGCCTATTTCTATACTGATATTTTTTTTTCGAAAATAATCGAAAAGTTCAATTTATTGTCTACCAAATCTCAGTTGGTTTCATAAGTGGCTGATCTAATGAGGCTGCCATTGAAAATCTTGTTGTTTGTATTTTGACAGGGTTTGAGAACTAATGTAGTACCCTAGCCATCTTGTGTGACTTGTCCAAAGCTTTTGATTGTGTTTCTCATGCTATTCTGCTGTCTAAACTCAATTGCACTGCTCCGTCGATATAGGAGGAAGCCAATGTTTACCTATTTAGATATAACACGCGGAACAAGTCTCCTCAAATCTGAAAGAATAATGTTTAGATAGACCATAAGAGTGAAGGAATACTATACACAATGAAAAATCGATCATACGGTAATGGGTATTTAAGAGTTGTTAATTCATTATAAAAACAATGTTATTACAAATTAATTTTATATTCAGGAATGTATCTATAAAATAAATAAATAAATAAATAAATAAATAAATATATAAATGAATGAATCAACCAATCTATGAATGAATGAATAAATGAATAAATAAATAAATAAATAAGTAAATAAATAAATATTACCTTAAACTCTCCAGTATTGGCCTTAATATTTGTGCTGTTTCCAAGCCACTAAGTAGGATACTTTCTCAGAAATACTCAGACGTGAACGAACGGTATGCGGGGGCTTGCATTCTCGTCACAACAGACCACGTTGTATTGTTTTGCTGCTTTCTTTAGACTCAAACGCATTCTACTAAATAGGCGAAGCAGTGTATTATGACATCACTGGCAATGAACTCGAGTTGTTCAATAGTTATTTAGCTTACTGTTCTCAAAGGATGTGTCTTAGTGGTCAGCTCCCCGAAGCTCAAGTCGAACGTGATTTACCCCAAGGATTTATTTTGGGCTCCCTGTTATTTTTATTATGATCATTGACTGAGCAGTGAATGTGAGGAATAAAATCATATTATTTGCTGATGAATCTACTTTATTTTCCACCTGTAAAGATATTAATGCGCTAGCATTATTAATGTTCACTACTTTTAAAGAAAGAAAGGATTGGTTTATTTCATAAAGGTTCTGCTTAAATGATAATAAATCACAGAGTTTATTTACTTTAAGCAATTCTTGTAATACTGATCCACAGTCATCTGTCAAACTATTTCGTATCAATTTAGACACTAACTTACTGTATTTATATATATATATATATATATATATATATATATATATATATATATATATATATATATATATATATATATATTTTTAAGGTTTGACGAATTGTCAAGTGACTGTCAGTTTGAAGAAATATTTTAAGTTCCACACCGAAATTACTGTCATTATTAACGCTTGTCTTCTCAGAGTGATGCTGTAGCCTGTTGCTATCCTGTCGGCCTTCTTGGCTGTAGCGGGGATGACAGCATCATCATTACTGTTCAATTATGCACTGCTGTAACGGTTAGCCTGCCTGAAACGAGAGAACCCCGGGTTCAAATCCTGGTTGGGACAAGTTATTTAGTTGAGGTTTTCTCCGGGGTTTTCCCTTAACCCATTGAGATTAGAAATGAACAAAACTAACTGCCGCTCTCGCTCGCTGTCTTCGTTGCATTTCTCTTTCGAGTCTCGCTCATCATTCTTGAAATAACATTTGGTCGACGTGGAAAGATTTCGTAACTTTGAATAACATACATCATTGAAATAAATAACATTATAAATGTTTAAATGAGACAAAAAGACAAAACAGAACAGTATCTTAGTTATCAAAATGTTCTGGTTCTATTATATGATATTACCTATGGTTATATAAATAGAAAAAAAAATTCTCAAATAAATTTTCATTTCTAAGAAACATAAAACATAACGTTAATATCTTTTTACTTGATCTCAAACATATGAAAAGAAAATGCCTAGCCTTTTCATAAGAGCCTAGTAATTAAATAAAGACTGGAGAACGGATTATTATACACTGAAAGGTAGAGATGATGTTTCAAATAGGCTACTTGATTCTTTATACAAATATAACAGTTGCTAAAGTAGATAAAAGTTCAGTCAGGTATAAACAACTGTGGCGATTCAAGGCTGCTAGACGATCGGGACTTCGGGAGTGATCAATCTCGACGTCTCGAAACACTCACAAGCAGTCTTTACGTCAACGAAGCGACGTACAGAACATTGTCATGCGGGTTTTCGGCTTTGCGGCGCTGTTAGTCTTGCTTTCTCGATCGTTGTTCATCTCTAATTTGAGATAAAATACTTGGTAACTTTCGACGCTGAAACCCTTGACACATTTACCAATTAAAAAATCAATTTCAATTGGGAAGCTAGGAATTCGCAAGAATTAGAATGTCAATAGGCAAAAGTGTCAGTTTTACTTGTCTCAATGTTACATTTCCGTTTCGTTTGTCCGCAGAGCGTCGTGTTCCACGTATCCCAGCACCCAGAGATTCCCAACTTCTTCCAGTGCGTCACGTTCGGCTTTTTCGCGACGCCGCGGCAGGAGATAGCGTACAACCTGTTCTGCGTGGTCGCCATGTACTTCATTCCACTACTCGTCATCAGCTTCGCCTACTCCCGCATCCTCTGTGTCATCGTCAGGAGGTCTACCGAAACCAGAGGTAAGTGAAAAATAAATAGCGACGTGCGATAGCATGACTACTCTGTCGTACAGTACAGCAGACCATTCCGCCACAGCGTTTGAGGGCTAGGGCGCCCTGACGCTGCCCTGTGCCTGCCCAGGGCGGACCCCCACTCCTCTCTGTCGCTGAGGCTGTGGTGGTGTACGAATGCATGCGATCATCAACTCTTCTGTTCGATGATATTCTGCAGGCATTGCTGGATTATGCGTTCCATCATTCATTCATTCATTCATTCATTCATTCATATGGTGTACTATCGTTTGTGCTTAACTGTTTTGAATAAGAATGAAGAGAAGTGCGTCGACAGTTGGTTCAGGAATTAACCCCTCTTGGGAGGGCTTGTATCTTGTTGTCCTATCTGGCGACAAACAGTGTTCAATGTTTAATATGCCATATCAATGTACGGGCCAAAACGTACAACATTAAGCGTCACTTTAAGTTAAACATTCTGATACCCACGTTCATATTATCGGCGAAGAGAGGAAGGTATTAATAACTAAACTATAGGTAGAAATGCAGTCTTCTTACGACGAGGTAAATACCATTTCAACTAATTAAGTTCTCTAAGGGCAATATAATTAAATTAATGGTTGGGTTATAGTAAGTTTATTTTGAACAGTTGTCAACAACTTATGGGAATTATTATAAAAACATTTGTTAAGCTGTTAAAGGATTTTCTGTCCTTTTAACTATGTAATGCATTTCTGATAGTGACAATGCCATTAAAATTCAATTTTCCCTTTCTTTCGCAGTACATTGAGCCAAGAGCTGTCCATGCAATCTAAATTGTTGCCCTAAATATCGCTACCAAAAGTAGCCGGTCACTTACGGAAGGAATGTTTGCAAATGAGTGCACGATTTCAACTTCAGAGATATTGTGTCCTTCCCTGGTGACGTTATTTGAGTCAATTAGTCTCTCTCCACAAAAAATCTGTCGCCACGTGCAGGAACTTATGAACATTTTTACGACGCCCTTTTCTGTAAATGTTGAGCAGGCTCCAGTCAAATGCCAAAGAGAATTGATAAGGCTTCAGTGTCACACAATTTTGAAAGATAGATATTACAATATTCCAGGTGACTTCGATGCGTTTTATAAGAACTTGGAACAAAAAGATTTTCCGCTTACCTACGCATTGACATAGTTTTACATACCTTTGCGAACACATATTCTCCAGTCATGAACCTGAATAAGAGTAAAACTAGGTCATGTTTGTCCGATGTTGCATTGGAAGCAGTGTTACGCATTCATTGTGCTCAAACAATTTTCCCTGATATGAAATGTCATTTGCCTTCCGAAGTACAGAAAAAAGGACAATTTTAGTTTGTTTTATTTTTTTGTA
Source organism: Periplaneta americana (assembly GCF_040183065.1). NCBI lineage: Eukaryota > Metazoa > Arthropoda > Insecta > Blattodea > Blattidae > Periplaneta > Periplaneta americana. The sequence goes on from NC_091128.1 coordinate 81,252,472, forward strand.
ATGGGAAATTGTTGTATTTCTTTAATTTTTTCCATGTGTCAGAAAATGTGCCATGCATATACCTCACTGGCTCACTTCACCCCTTGCACGCATCCTCCCTCTCAGCGATCGGTATTCCGTCTCTTTCCCACTCACTCGCTGCCTCTCTCCGGGGCTCTGCACGGCTCCTACGAACCCAGGGCAGCTACGGGGCATCCCGGTGGCTGCCCACTTGGAATGGTCTGTCGTACGGTACATCTGTCGGATGTGAACGTTAAATGTTTTTAAATCTCAGCCAACGTACTCGTATTATCGCTGGGGTAATATAACTTGGGTAATACGACAATAATATAACTGTGCATCTCTGCGGTGGCTGAGTGGTGAGACCTTCAGCCTATTACGTAGGCGATCCGGATTCGAGATCTGGAAATTTTCAATGAAAAATCTATAGTGACACTTGTGACGTGGTTGGAGATTTTCTCGGGGATCTCCCGTGTCCCTATATTAGGCATCCACATGATTCCGTCAACATGTCTCCATTCCTTCATCATTACACAGCATTCCCCAAATGCTGGCTGGCGACGCACGGAAGGGGCTTGCCTAGAGACGAGTGGGGTTGGCTGCTCAAATCTGGGTAAGCAGCGAACCTTAGTGTAGTCAGTCAGTGTGGGTTTTGGAATGCGCTTACAAGCAAACATTCTGATGGGGGCAGATAGAAAAGTTAATTTTTTTCTTCTTCTATGTTAATAATGTCAAAAGAAGTGCTTATACAAATTTTGGCCACTCGACCGCAATTACGAGGGACGTAAAAAAATATGTTCACCAGGGGGTCATTGTAAAAAATTATTTGACCAGACACAGCAATTGTTAAGCTATTTTTCAACATATTCCCCACCGGGATCGATAGAGAGGTGCAGACGGCTGTCAAACGCTGGTTCCGATCCCAGAAGGCTGACCTTTACGACACAAGGATAAAAAAATTGATCCCACGGTATCACAAATGTCTCAATTCCAGTGGGGGATATGTTAAACAAATAGTGCAACAATTGTTATATCTGTTTCAATAAATCTTTCCATGCAATTTTGCTTTTTTTCTGTAAATAATCCCAGGGAAAATCACTTTCTGGACGACCTCGTAATTGCGGTCGAGTGGCCAAAATTTATATAAGCACTTCTTTTGGCATTAACATGTTGGAAGAAAAAAAAAAATATATATATATATATATATATATGCATTCTTTTTCATTATCAAATTATGATTTAATAAACTAAACATTCTACATTAAAGAATTTGGAGTATGTTGTTCACATGGGAGAACTATACATGCATGTAAAATGTCATTAAAATATCTTAAGTGCATTTTGAGTTACCATTTTAACTCTGCTAGGAAGAACGAAATACACCGCAAATTTTCTTAAGGAAAAGAAATGACTGGTTTTTAAAAACATTAAAATTGCTCATTAATGTACAGATAGTGCACATTAAGCAGGGAAAGTTTCATTTCTAAAATACCTATAGGTTGAGGGAAATATGTAGAAATACCGGTAAAATTATAACTATAGAATGGTATACCTTTCCAATTAAGTGATATTTTATTAAAAGTTATAATACAGCCAAAATGCCTAAATATAGCCAGTTACTTCTTTTATACGGCGTCTACAGAATGATTACATATTTCTTTCAGTGGAACGCGCTTTATATTTGTTATTAATGTTGTGAAGCTGTATTTTTAATTATACATTTCGTTGGAACAGACAATGCTGCACCAGGAGTTCATTTTCTTTAATTATCTTGCCTGCACAAAGTAAAGCATTCTTATTAAATTCTTTTGCTTTTCTCATCACGAGTCTTGGTTTCTTCTCACATTGTCAAAGGTCGTTCACGTACATGTTAAAGTCTGTGACATTTCACTACCATGACTAACTACTTGGCCTTTTTATGTTAAGCTAGTATAATTCGCTAATTAAAAATATTCTGACATCTCTCGTGCAATTCTTAATGTAGTAAGCACTGCTTTAAAACAAGAACTGCAAAATATTTCATCGTCCGATTAGAGGTTTTTCTCTTATTGTGAGTGCCAGACTAAGTTTAAAACTATTCCAATTAAAGAAGTTTGTACAATGTTCGCATCAACAGAAATAACATTAACTGCACAGGCAGGTCAGACTTTGTAGGTAATAAGACTGATCTCTAGGGACCGGACTTTTATGTAATATCAAGGTGTGAAATATGTACATATTTATGCAAGAAAAATCAGCTGAATATGTACCAAAATATGTAAAATCATGAAAATATTTAATATCAATATCTGGCAGATATAGGATAGGTAAGACTCTCCAGTTGTGATTTCATAGAGCATCCGAGTATTTTTACCGCATACTTGATACATTGCAATTTTTCCATCTATAGTGAAACCTTCGTCCATCGCAATCCATGTTTTTATTTTTGTCGTTAGGATTGAAGATACAGGGGCCATTTTAGTTAGTTAAAAGCAGTAGATAAACTCACTTGCACTTTATTCTGTAAGTACTAAAACTAGATAACTGAGTGAAATGAATGACACAACAGTACTGCAAGCACAGTTTCGCTTTATTGGATTAGGAGAAAATAAGAGGAGATGTTGGACACATGCATTTTAGCTGCTCCCTGTAAGAAACAAAGTATCTTCTAAAACCTCAAACTATAGGCATTTACAAACTGTTCTTTGCCTGGAACTAAGGGCGTTATGTTTCGTGCCGAAATATATCTTTTCTTGGGTATGTAAAAAGGCTTTTTAAATCTGTGTATTTGAAATGTAAACTACCCTAACAGAAGCTTTTTTTTTTCCTTTTAGAGAAGTAAAAATGAATAAACCCCCTAAATATGTAGATTTCTGTAATACCAAGCCATAATATGTAATGTGGGGTAAATATGTAAAAATATGTAGTATCAAATTTGATGATATTAATGGTAATTACAAGATTCGCAAAGACTTATTATTTATATACGGTTAGGTTGAAAGGAATATAATATGTAATTACATAAAAAATCCGGTCCCCTACTGATCTCCTCAATTCAATAACTCTATAGGAACAATCTAGGAGTAAGACAAAGGGACCACTTTCATCCACAAGATATTCACGATGTTATTAAAATTGACAGAAGACCTTAAACAATATTTTAACAAATTATAGTGTAACTTTTACAAATATTACTCTTTGTTGATAATCAGATTATTATAGGAAAATGTGAAAAATAAGTTCAAGAAGGAGTCCACAAGCTAATGCAGATTTCTGCTAAATATGGAATGTCAATTTCAACTACAAAAACCGAAGTAATGGCATTCCAAAGAATACATCCCAGAAGAGCTAAAATTGTTATAAACGGAGAGATTATTGAGTCAATACGTGAATTGAAATACCAGGGTTATCACTCTGAATTTAGGAAATCCAAAGGTGTTGAAATAGATGTAGACATTTCTGTGGACGAATACAGCGAACTCTGAAACATAATGTGCCGAAAGAAACTTTATTAAAACTGTATAAAGTAGTTACATTGCCACAAACATTTCTGTAGAAGAATGCATCGAACTCTGAAATATAGAATGCGAAAAGAAACTTAATTTAAACTGCCGAGACGTAGATGGGAGAATAATATTAAAGTGGATTTGAGGGAGGTGAGATATGATGGTAGAGACTGGATTAGCTTAATCTTACACAGGATAGGGACCGATGGCATGCTTATGTGAGGGCGGCAATGAAACTCCGGGTTCCTTAAAAGCCATTTGTAAGTTGTAAGTAAGATCCTGTTGCAACTATAATTAACAAATATAGAGAAAACTGGAGTGATCATAATTATTCAAAGTAGCCTATGTTAGACAACAAGATAGCAAGGGTCGCATTCCAATGTAACTCACAAGGAGAAAGGATTGTGAGTAGGTCTCTTAAAAGACGGAGTGAACAATTTTGAGTTGGAACAAGCCAAAGTGCCTTGTCCTTATTGCTGATAATGATGAAGAGGACGAATTTGAATATCGATGAAACGAAGTGTGTTTTTGCGCTGGAAAAAGAAGACTTTAGAGTAGATTTTCTCAGGAAATTCTTGTTTCCAGTAGCATTGCACACAATTTCTCCATTATCTATCATGATCACTACCACAATCATTAGAAATCACTAACTACCCACAAACATTAATATTGACTTCTCTATATTTATTTCACATTATCATATGTAATGCCACGAGTGATTCATCTAGAGAAGTTCAAAGTTCTAAGTTCCATTTATTAAGGATATTACACAAATAAAGGGAACCAACAGTACAAATAAAACCCATCAAATAAGATAATTTTTCAAACACTTATAATAAATGACAGTTTAACTTCACAATATTGGTCGCTGCAGCTATGATCTTACAGTTGTCAACATACTTACTTACTTACAAATGGCTTTTAAGGAACCCGAAGGTTCATTTCCGCCCTCACATAAGCCCGCCATCGGTCCCTATCCTGTGCAAGATTAATCCAGTCTCTACCATCACATCCCACCTCCCTCAAATCCATTTTAATATTATCCTCCCATCTACGTTTCGGCCTCCCTAAAGGTCTTTTTTCCTCCGGTCTCCCAACTAACACTCTATATGCATTTCTGGATTCGCCCATACGTGCTACATGCCCTGGCCATCTCAAACGTCTGGATTTTAAGTTCCTAATTATGTTAGGTGAAGAATACAATGCGTGCAGTTCTGTGTTGCGTAACTTTCTCCATTCTCCTGTAGCTTCATCCCGCTTAGCCCCAAATATTTTCCTAAGCACCTTATTCTCAAACACCCTTAACCTATGTTCCTCTATCAGAGTGAGAGTCCAAGTTTCACAACCATACAGAAGAACCGGTAATATAACTGTTTTATAAATTCTAACTTTCAGATTTTTGGACAGCAGACTGGATGATAAGAGCTTCTCAACCGAATAATGACACGCATTTCCCATATTTATTCTGCGTTTAATTTCCTCCCGAGTGTCATTTATATTTGTTACTGTTGCTCCATGGTATTTGAATTTTTCCACCTCTTCTAAGGATAAATCTCCAATTTTTATATTTCCATTTCGTACAATATTCTGGTCACGAGACATAATCATATACTTCGTCTTTTCGGGATTTACTTCCAAACCGATCGCTTTACTTGCTTCAAGTAAAATTTCCATGTTTTCCCTAATCGTTTGTGTATTTTCTCCTAAGTCAACATACTTACTAGTATAAATTAAAAGTGGCAATGAAGATTGCGAGAAAATTTATTAATTCATAACCCAATAATATAATATATAACAATATAATATATTTTGTATTCATTTTTGTGTTCTCAGACTTAGCCTCTCGAATTAATTAATTTGCTTATTTCCCCGTTTGTTGCTTAGCCACATCTTCCAGACGCCATAATCTTGTTCGAATCTAGGCATATTTTCACTGCACAAGTGTTTTATAAACCTGATCGATAGGGAACATGAAATAAATGCTGGACGATAATGTAGCATGATCCACAATTATCGATGTAGAGCAGTCATGTCAACTGATGTCCATAGGCGCAAACGCGCGCTTTAGAGCTCAGAAGAGCCAGAGCGCTTTGCAACGGAAAGGAAAGAGACAGACGAAAAGGTAGGCCTAGTATATGCTGCTTGGTCGAGCTATATACAGGGATGGCCAGCACTGATTCAATGGATAAAGGAAGAAAACTTATTAAAACTGTATCATGTTAATTTTTAGATTTGTCTGAGAATTATAAATGCATTATAAGAATGTAAGCTTTAATTTTAATACTCATTTTTCACAAGTTTGCTTTTTTTTTTTTAAAGGAGTATTTTCACAACTTTCTTGCAGAGAAGTGAAATTTTTAGATATGTTTATTTAGTAGCCTTACAGATACTGAAACAATGTTTTGGTAAATCTAATATATCGTACATACGTATTACTAAAGATAGCGTATTGAAAATTTAGAAAATATTCGCATGGAAAACGTTTGTAAGAAAATGAATTAACAAACCAACTACTGTTACATCATAAACAAAATATATGTGCCCATGTGTTGGTAAAACGTCAGCTCTATAGCTTCAGCAGAATTCGAGAAAATAATTTAATATTCTGATGATAGGAATTCGCGCATGATATCATCTTAAAAGCATAATGCGATAAGAATTTTGTTATGCAATATTAGTACAGTTAAAACATATATTTTGGTAACTTTGCTTTGTATTATAATATTATTTTGATTAGTTTATTGATTACTTCCTTTATAAGGCTAAAGATACCATCAATATCAATTCCAACTTACCATGTCATACTCAATCTCTTATTTGAAATATCACTTTCTTTATGAATGATGTGTTTCATTCATTTAATACAGTATACTTTTACTTCTATGGAATTTATGTGAATATTCCTTCTTAACTCTTTATTATGTTATTAACGTTTAAAACACAACTACAATATTAAGAAATTAGTGTCAGTACTTTTGTTTTACAGATAACATAGATAATATCAAACAGAAAGAAGCCATATAAAATAACGACATAAAATTTCACGTTCCATTTCCAGTTTGCGCACCACTGTTTCCTTAATTCAACAGGCTGCTTATTCATATACATAATCTTTCCTCCTTCCATACCTAGCGTTTGATGTCCGCGCACGACGTCAAGGTCAGAAAAATGCGCTTGCTTTGACATCACTGATGTAGAGGGTCGTGATAGGTTGATATCTAACATTTTGTTACTTAAGATTGGTCTGTATAATCAAATAAGTAACGTATAAGTGGAACATTATAATAATAATAATAATAATAATAATTATTATTATTATTATAATAATAATAATTATTATTATTATTATTATTAATACACAGGGAACTGGCGTAGCTCAGTTTGCTGAAGCGCTTGCATGCCGATCCTTGGTTGCGTTCGGTAATTATGTGGTTGTTTTTTCCTAGGTTTTCTCCAACTGTAAAGCGAATATTAGGTAATCTATTGCGAAATCTAGGCTTCATCTCGCCAAATACCATTTCGCTATCACCAATTTCATCGACATTAAAAATTAAGATGATACAGCGTCGTTAAATAGCCTACTAAAATGCAGAGAAATGAAGTTATTGCGTTAGGCTAGAAGTTCTATACCGTCTTGATGGAATAAGAAACACAGCCATAAGATAATAATTAAACATTTACACTATAAATCATGAAATAAACTATAATCATATCATATAAACACACTGGCTGTAAATTTTTAACTAAATAGAATGTGACATATCTTATGATTATGGCTGTATTACTAACACAAATAGATACTAGTAAGAGATACAACTAAAATTTCAATAAGTTATAGCAGTACCTACTATTTTATATGAACATAAGTCATGGTTGATGAAAAAGAATATAGCCTAAGCCATATACAAAGAAACAACCGATATGAGATCCATTAATTTGTATAAGAACTAAAATATACAGGTGTTAGAGAAAAATTGGAGGTATTTATAATTAATGAAAAAATAAACGAGCATAAGCACAACTGGAGGGGGTATGTAGGCAAAATACCATTATCAGAGAATCTGAAGTTAATAACTCTCTATCAATAACGAGGGAGAAGAGTAACTCCATATATAGCTGAAATTATTGGGGATCATCAGTGCGGTTTTAGGCGTAATAGATCGACTATTGATCAGATTTTTTTTTTGTATTCGACAGATATTGGAGAAAAAATGAGAGTAAAGACCTAAGGGTACAGTACAGCAGTTATTCATAGATTTAAAAAAAGACGTATGTCTCAGTTAAGAGAGAAGTTTTATACAACATTCTTATTGAATTTGGTATTCTCAAGAAACAAGTTCGATTAATTAAAATGTGTCTCAGTGAAACTTACAGCAGAGTTCGAACAGGCCACCTTCTGTCTGATGCTTTTCCAATACACTGCGGGCTAAAGCAAGGAGATGCACTATCACCTTTACTTTTTAACTTCGCTCTATAATATGCCATTATGGAAGTTCAGGATAACACAGAGGGTTTGGAATTGAACGGGTTACATCAGCTTCTTGTCTATGGAGATGACGTGAATATGTTAGGATAAAATTCACAAACGGTTAAGGAAAACACGGGAATTTTACTTGAGTAAAGAGATAGGTTTACGATACGTAGCGAAATCCGGTTGCGAATACCAGCTATAACGGCTGGGGGGATCATCGTGCTAACCACACGATACCTCCATTCTGGTTGGATGATCGTCCACCTCTGCTTCGGCATGTGGGCATGAGGCCAGCAGCCGGCTGGTCGGTGTAGGCCCTTCACGGGCTGTAGCGCCACGGATTATTATAAAGAGATAGGTTTGGAAGTAAATACCGAAAAGACAAAGTATATGATTATATCTCCTGACGAGAATGTCCTATGAAATGGAAACATAAAAATTGGATATATATATATATATATATATATATATATATATATTTTAATGTACCGAAGTACATATGATATTTCCATGCAGATATTCTGCGTCATCATACGATGAAAGAGTAATGGAACGGAGAAAAATTCTCTCCGGCACCGGGATCTGAACCCGGGTTTTCAGCTCTACGTGCTGATACTTTATCCACTAAGCCACACCGGATACCCACCCCGGCGTCGGACAGAATCGTCTCAGTTTAAGTTCCAAATCTTGGTTTCCCTCTCGTGGCCGCCCTCTGCACTACGTCATAGATGTCTATGAACGTAGGACCTAAGTCCACACATGTGCTGAGGTGCACTCGTTGTGAGTGACTAGTTGGCCGGGATCCGACGGAATAAGCACCGTCTTAAATCACGAGGTGATTTACGCATATCATATATATTATTTTAATGTACCGAAGTACATATGATATTTCCAATAGCACGTACTGCCTCCCATATAAAGAGTGAAACAAAAGTTTCTATAACAGTATGTTAAAATTATTCTCTTGTTTAGTTTCCATATTCTCAGGAACCATGACCAAATTTTATGGTATAGGAGTTGGAACTACTTGATTGTGGTGTGATGCAATACTTTATTAATAATTTGGCTGAAAATGTGATATTTACCATCAAATATTTGAAAAAAAAAAAAAAAAAAAAAATTCACTGTACTAGAAACTTTTGTTACACTCTGTAGGTCGAAATAGACCAAGACCTTTATATCTACTGTGAGAGTAAAACATTGAATCTCGAGTATCTGTAGGTAAACATAGTATTTCTTTCAGTGTTATTTTAATCATTTTATCTGCGTCTTGTTGGAAACCAACTTGAATTTTTTGGGAGAAATTGAGAAAAAGTCGTACATTAATATCGGACAGATTAAAGAGTTGAGGATTTTAAATTTCTGATCTGGATGTAACCAAGGTGAGGAAGAAAGTAGATCCAATGAATAGGCCTAATCAGTTCATTATAAGTTGTAAGTCGTTTGCTCCTGAATTAATTTCAAAGTTTTGTTTAGAAGTATGAATGAAACTGTTATTACCATGCACTAATATACTCTGGAGTCGTTCAATTAACAGGTACACATTGCGGGTCTCCCTAGTGGATTGGTGAGCATATAGGCCCACTGCTGAGACAACAGAGTAAAGCACCTGACAAGTAGGATTACAAATATCCAGTCCAGCAGACGTAACATAATTCTCTTCAATTATTCACGCCGGGAACCGAACCAAGAGCCGCTTAGTTGGAAACGTGTACAGTGTCTATAGTCCATAGCGATGAACCTATTTCATCGTGTCATTAGTTTTAAAATAACGTTATAAAAAATTGTATTACAAAGTCAGCACCTGCCCGAAAGGAAACTCGTGCTCATTGAATTCACATCGTTAAAACTGCCATTGGGGGAAAGAGCCTGCATGATGCATGGTATGAAAACAATGAGGAACAATAAGCTGCATATCCTAGTGTAAATAGGGGCTTATTTTTATAACAGTATTCACTACATAGCAAGAACTACATGTCCGATGTAAATATTTTACATATTATATTTGTTTTACTTTTTCCGTTTATGTATTAAATCTAGTGACGTTAAACTGTTGCTTCAACTCGTACCTCTGTAAATACTTCATAATGACGGAATGTATTAAAGTGGATGGCAATATGGAGAAATTTAACAATGCTAACGCGAATTTCACTAGCATTTTATTTGCAATGCCACACACTCTTGCCGGAACTCGAACCCGAATTTGAGGTTGCGCTCAGGCATCGTTTCAAATCCCGCTTGAAGCGATTACTTGATTGAGCTTTTTCCGAAGTTTTCCCCAATTGTCAGGGGAATCCTTTGAGTCATCTCGTTAAAAACTACTGTTTTTCGCTATGATCTATCTTAGCGACACTGGATAATAACGTAGTCGATATAGCGTCATTAAGTAACTTATTAGAAAAGATTCCATACATGAATTTCAACAAGAAAAGTCAATACTTTAGTACAGAACTATGTGATTTGTCCTATACTTTTCCTTCATCAGCTTGTCATGAAGCAAGTCCTTTGTGAATGAATGAAGTAAACGGAATGGAAAGGATTTCGGGAATATTAAAATTTAAATAATTATTTATTCCTCCACTTGAATGTTCATCAATATTTTAGGCATCTGTATCCTTTACGTTTCAGAATAATTAACGGCGATATGTACATATTTTAGAGCCAAAATCACCATTACAATCTACAAAAATTGCAATTAAATCCAATTTGAAGAAGTGAGAATGATATAGTCCTAATCCACACAGACAAGATTTTACAGGAGAGCGTGTTAAAGGTTCAAAGTCCAATGCTATTAGGCACGGTGCCTTAATTTCTTCGGCATATACTTACGTCATTTGTTGAGTATTTTTAATATCATCTTACTACCAGCTTCCTAATATGTGTAAGAAGTGAACTCGCACAAAAAAAAATTGAAAGTGTGGCTTTGGACTGCTTCATTTTCACCCTTCTTCATATAGTCCTTTCTTCGTGTTGTTTAATATCTGGTATCAATTTTAAAATATTTAAATGCTTAAAATAACAATATCTTCACTTGTTAGCCATACCAAACAAGTGTACTGGTTTCATAAACTTGAAGGTATAAAAAGGTGATCTATTAAATGAATGATAGTGTTAACGTTCCAGTGATTTAGTTAAAGCCATTCGCACTAAATAAAGTACTCAAATAAAGAAGGAAATATAATATGGAATATTGCTAACTATTCAGATAATACCCAAATCTCTAAATTTCATTATTCATTTACACTGTAATTTTTTTATAATTTCTCTCTGATCTAATGAATGTAAAATTATTATTATATTTTTTTCCGGATCTCATGATAAAGGAGAGAGAGAGAGACAGATAGAACGAGAGAGAGAGTCTCCTGAAACATGATCAGAACTGTTCATTGGTTTGAAACAGTGAAGTTGACGAAGATTAGCACAACATAGTACTATATGAAAGTACGGCCTGTGGCTACAGCGCTAACTCGCTGCCTTCCGTCCAGGGGGCATGGTTTCGATGCCTGTTCAGGTCTGGGTGAAATTTGTGATGGAAAAAATGGACGTTGCAAAGAGTTTTACTCAGGGGTACTCCCGTTCCTCTCTTTCATTCCAACAACACTCTCCACTTCCCCCTCATTTCATCTATCATCCGTAATAGTAAAGAGAGACTGGGGTGATGTCTGGAGTAGTACGTGTTTTCGATGCTGATATACTGTCCGTCCGAGTGGTTATGTGACATCTCGGTTACCCGCTCCCATTTCTCCTGGCCCTCTAGGCTTGTGGGTGGACTGTCTCAACTATTTCGTGAAAACATTTTGTGTTCGGAATTGGATTTTTCCGTAATATTATAAAACTGTTCAAATAACTTAAAGAAAAGAGGCCCGTTATTAACTGTCACGTGATTTTCCCATTTCGGTGACACTGCGTCATAATCACTCGAACGAACAGTAGATTCTAAGGGCTTAACGCTCCGGGCACGGATTTCGGGCTCGTCAGTAGATGATGAAACATTAAATACAGGGCTCTGGAAGGATGGCCTGCCTGTTTTCGTCGGATTCATGAATGTCACATGGGCCATCCGTCGTACTAAGAAAAAATTAAAATTATGGTTTATTTAACGACGCTCGCAACTGCCGAGGTTATATTAGAGTCGCCGGTGGTGCCGGAATTTTGTCCCGCAGGAGTTCTTTTACATACCAGTAAATCTACTGACATGAGCCTGTCTCATTTAAGCACACTTAAATGCCATGCACCTGAGCCGGGATCGAACCCGCAACTTTGAGCACAGAAGGCCAGCGCTATACTAACTGCGCTATACACAACCCGAGTACTTAGACAATCATCGCATATAGAACGTACAATGGGTCTAAATGGCCTAAGTGCAAGGATTCATACTGATCCAGTCCTTGTGAAAATGAAATAGTAAGTTACTCTTTAAACACAGATGTGTAAGAAGCCTTAGTCTAAATGCGGCCTTGCTTGATTGGTGCCCAAACGAAACAATCGATTCGCATCGAGCATGCCATTATTTTGGACTCGATCACTACCAGTCCTGGAAAGAGATGCGTGTAACCTATCCACCCTGGCTGCGCTCGATTTGCCACTTGTTTTGTGCTCGCATAGTCAGCCCTACAATACTGTACTCCTTCAATAAATTTCGTACTGGTGGTTCGAGAATATCCCAAACAAACGCTTGTAGGAAGGTGAATTGGGAGAGGTTCTCAATCAGCACCCGGATCACTTTCTTTATCTCCCCGAAGCCCAGAGTTTTCAACGTGTGATCACACTTCAAGGCAGACAGATACTGTAATACAGAATCTGTTAGATTCGTGCACGGTAGGGCAGAAAAGAGAATTGTAGGGCATGTTAAAGAAGGAGCAGGTTAACGTAATGCAGTGCAGGGGTATGGTCAGGCAAGTCCATCGCTGTGGAGTAACGATTAGCACGTCTGACCGTGAAACGATCGGATCCGGGTTCAAATCCTTGTTGGAGCAAGTTACCTGGTTGAGGTCTTTCCCGAGGTTTTCTTGCACCCAGCAATTCTGCTTCAATTGGCGTTGGACCTCGGACTCATTTCGCCATTATAATTACCCTTCTCCTCTTTCATCATCATCTCCGTTTCTTTCCTAGGTTTCGTGCTTCCTACGATGTAGAATCAGCTGCCGAACTTGGACGCCGTGGATATGTAGTAGACCAGTGCAAAATAATGCAAGTTAAAAGACAAGACTAATATAATTCATGAAAGAAAGAAAGAAGAACAAAGAAGGGCTGGACGAGATAAGATAGTGGAATGCAGCACAAGTAGGAAGAAAACAAAACAGGATAACGTAAAGATTAATTCTTTGGTCCTATAGAATTGATCTGTTATGGTAACAATTGTTGTTAGAGGACAAAAATTCACTCCCGCGCCGGGGATCGAACCCAGGTCCCTGATTCTACGCACCAAGCGCTCTAACCATTGAGCTACGCCGAAGTTCAATCCACAGCACTGGATCGAATCTCTCTCCTCTAGTGTTATCCTTTTGTGACCTTACTCCATGTTCGACATATATGTTGACATGTTATTTTAAGTCAACTGTCATTATACAAGGAGCACACTCAACTGAGCGACTTAGTGACCGGGATTCTACAGTAGGTATATGCACTGTTGGGCGAAGAATCTACCTAAAGATTAATTTTTTGGTCCTACTGAATTTATCTGTTATGGTAACAATTATTGTTGTTAGAGGAGATCGAACCGAATCCTTTGTTCTACGCACCAAGCGCTCTAACCGTTGAGCTAAGTCGAAGTTCAATCCACAGTACCGCACAGTGGGACGGACTGCGATTCTAGCCGGAACAAAATCAATTTTCACGTGTTCTCATTTTTATGCATGTCCTATCTCAAATTGTTGCTAATGAATCACAGAATACTTATCTATGAGAGAGAAGCTTTGACACTAACCATACGGACGTCATACAATGATGTTGACGAGGATTCTTCTCTGTAACCAGTTTTATTGCTCAGTCACGCTGAAATAGTGTAAGAAGCAAGCTTGTTTTCCGTGATTTGGGAGTGAAACATTTTGTGATTCTGAAATGGAAAATGAAGAATAAGTTTGGTAGATAATTATTATATAATTTTTATGTTCATAATAACTTTGAATATTTAGAAACGGCATGTTAACTTAAGGGCGGCAAATGCGATTTTTTAAAACTATTTATCAAAGTAAACGTTGACTTATAACAGCAGAGTCACATAGGGTCACATTTATTTTTATGTCAGAATGTAGGTTTAAGTTTGCACTTTAAGACCCACATAGTTTCATTTGCTCCTACTGACCGCTCTGCATGTGGTTAAATTTTTTCAGACTCGGAACTACTACCTGTGATTTCGCGCCGTGATTTATTTCCAATACTTGCCAATAAAAGTGGCGACTTAGATGAACTCTAGGCCTATAGATATGTTTTGAACAAATTATGTATTGAAACATGTGATTCTAATAGTGAGAAGTATATTCATAACATTCTGAAAAATATTGGAAGTAATTTTAAAAGACGTTGGATGCAGTTCCACCGTAAAAAGAATTATTTTCTTAAAAATCATTGTTCTTGGCAGGTCAGAGGCAACAACAAAGATATTTTATTTTACTAGGTTATTTTACGACGCTTTATCAACAGCTTTGGTTATTTAGCGTCTGAATGAGGTGTAGGTGATAATGCCGGTGAAATGAGTCCGGGGTCCAACACCGTAAGTTACCCAGCATTTGCTCATATTGGGTTGAGGGAAAACCCCGGAGAAAACCTCAACCAGGTAACTTGTCCCGACCGGGAATCGAACCCGGGCCACCTGGTTTCGCGGCTAGACGTGCTAACCGTTACTCCACAGGTGTGGACACAACAAAGATATTTTTTCAGCCAGAATAGAGGAGATTATTTCTAGATTTCGTTCTCAATTAGGGCTTCTTATTAACATGCCGAAATCTGGTGGCCCTGGGACATCAAATGATGGCAATACAACACGTCGGGTTTTTGAAAGCCCACAAATTACAGCCAATATTACGGGCATTAGTAAGACCTCATTCACAGATTTTCTGTAATTTTATGCACCATTTCATGTGGATATTCGATATAGAGTATACTGAGGTGTTTGAGAAGTACACCAATGATACAGCCCATTTATATGTACAATTAGCTATATCCATGGTACTACATGCTATTCAGCGTGCATAAAATACTGATACATGGAGGAAAGATTCAGAAACTGCTATACTTCCTGTTGGGATGTTATCTGAAGATGCTCAAGAGGCAAACAAAGATTTACGAAAGTACAGGTTAGATCACGCTAGGAAGTGTTCTCGTGAGAGAAACTTAGATGTCCTACATATGTTAGTATTTTCTGATCCCATCATATCCCAGATTAATCAACATCCAAATCCAAGAAAATCAAAACTGTCAGTTGAGGTAATTAAACTGCTACAAGTACCAGCTGCGAGTGCTGAACTGCAACCCAAGATGAGGACGACAGTATCACTAGCGAGTCCGACACTTCTGGAGATACAACAGAGTCACAAAATTTACTACATATATTACTTTTCTCTTCATAGTAGTGTGTAAAATAATTTCTGTTTACTTTAATATTTTATTCGCATTAGTTCCATGCAATTTCTAATATTGCATGATTTTGTTTAATAAATAGACATTCCATACTAAAATAATATTCTCACACAAATATTTCATCAAATGTCATAATAATTTACCTTCATCTTGCTATTTTCAACGATTCGAAAGGAATTTATTAATATTAGGTTTTGTTCCGACTAGAATCGCAATCCGTCCCACTGTGTACCGCAGGTATGCTCATTCTCTGACTCCCGATTACGTTCTGTAATCACAACTTTCCCATGTAGAGCGTGCTGTTCCTCGTTCGAAGCTCGACGGATGACTGCGGAAGGCAGTTCAAGTACTTCGTAAATGTACGAACAGTGCGGGACAATGACAGTCAAAATCTTCTTTACGCAAACGATCATTCCGTGCAGTTTGGGAGAAAGACTATTTTTCTTGAGCGTTGGGTGAAAACGTAGTGTTTACTATGTTGTAAAGTACTGTCAGGAATACTACTGAGCAACATAAAACGACATTATAGGTTCTGCCACCCAGAACATGCCGAAGTAACAGGGAAGCTGTTTTCTGTAATATGTATTCATATACCAACGTTATTATTATTATTATTATTATTATTATTGCTATTATTATTATTATTGCTATTATTATTATAATAATAATAATTATTATTATTATTATAATAATAATAATAATTATTATTATTATTATTATTATTATTGCTGTTATTGTAGTAATTTTATTCCAGCAGAAATGTTTTGATAAAATAATTTTTCAGGGATGTAACGAGCACTACAGCTTCAAGAATTGAAAGAACTTCATGAAAGGCCAAACATTACAATTCAGAGTCTATGTTTAGCAGCAAGTTATGTAGTATGTTGGGAATTAGCTAAAGCACTAAAATCCTTCACGGATGGTGAACTTATGAAGAGATGTATGGTGCCTGAACAAAATATAGTTAATTATATCTCTGTAGCTTAGTGATTTTGAACGTATGGAGAGTGATATTAATCTTTTTGTTAATCCTTTCATAGCAAATTTAATACAATCCGTGAGAATGCAGTTCCAGGACGAGTAAATTGATCTACAAAGTAACATAGAATTCAGAACTAAATGCAGAGAAAATTACTTGACAAGCATATAATTATTTTTAGAAATGAACAAAACGAAATATCCCAAGATGAGCTTATTCGCCTCGACATATGTGTGCGAAAAATTATTTTCGAGAATGAAGGTTGCTAAATCGAAACATAGATTTCGATTAACAGATGAAAATCTTTTGAGCCAGCTGCGCAATGTAGTAAATTCGTTGGAAATAGATTTCCGATTACTTGCAGAAAAGAAGGCACATGTTGAATAGACCGCAAAGTATGGTGGAATATGAAAATAACATTATCTATGATATAATATCATAACTATATTTAATATTGTTTAATAAATAATGTAATAACTGAATATTACAGTGAAGTACTCTTTCCTTTTTCAAATTTAGTTTATTATCCGCATCTGTAAGAGTGTAAGAATTATGCCACGGGCGGTGCTGCAATGTAGTTGCGGAGCCCAGTCCGTACACTGTGTGTGTTATGCAGTGCAGCATCATCCGTGTAATCGGTGCTATTACAATTTTGAGCATACCTGGTGTACCGGATCGAATGTCCCTGCTGGATAAGTACTGTATTGAATTCAGAATGGTAAATAGGAAGTAATTTGGACTAAAACAAAGTAACCTGACAGAGCATACTGCAAGCAGCATTCACTGTCTGGTCATGAAGTCTGTGTATCCAAATTGTTCATCGATCTCCTGTCGAACTTTTATTATTATGGTTTTCCTTTGTCGGTAGTTAATGCAATTACGCAGCTACAGTTAGACGTTTGAAGTCTTTGAAGTTCAGGAACAGCATGAAAAATTCTATTCACATAATAACGTTGAACTCTATTTAACTTGAAATAATTAAAAAAACACGCTTGAATGATGTAAATTATTTTACATTATGCACTGTACTACAGCACAGTGCCCAACCACGAACGCTGTATAATAATGGCTCATGCAAATTAAAACCAATTTCTATTTAACAATTTACCAAACAAGATAGGCTGAAAATTTTTCACTGAATGGCAAATTTTATGTGCAGAGGAAAGAATAATATGACATAACTCCGCAATGAATTGATCGATTATCGTGAAACAAGTTCTGAGTATATTATCGTACTTGTTAATGTATATTATTATAATAAATGCGCAAAATGCAAAATAAATCAGTAGCAAAGCCTGTACAAAATTAACAAAACAGGTCCCACATTGCGGCCCAACAATCTGCCCCGTCAACATCCAGGCGTGTCGTACCACCGTTTATTTTACCTGGGCCCTCCCCGTCCAAATTCATGGGCAGTAGTGCACCGAAGCAGGCCCCACTAGCCTCTACTGTTCTCCAACCAGGAGATCAACCGTGAAAGGAATGTGCTTACTATTGCGTCATCTGTTGGAGCGAAGTAGGTAGATAATATTACCATTATAACGTCAGTTTAAAAAACATGCGCTCTCCTGGATATGTTATTTCCTCTATGGAGGGATTAAAAGACAAGGAAATCAACCGTGATCTAATTTTGTAACTAGGGTAATATAAATATGTGTATCAATTTTATCGTTTGTGCTTTGAGAGATAGCCAATGGAGATGCGTCTACCCACGTGTGTGACCTAATGACATCTTATGACATCAACATTCATTCACAGCATCGCCCCGCTCCGTCTCATTCCCCTGAGACTTTCTCGTGGTTGGAGAACAGTACGGATGAGTCCTCGGCCGTGGGACAAGAAGATATCCTGGGGTAGAGACTAGATTAGCTCGGATGAAATTGCAAGTGCGTGATTCGTATTCGTATGTGTATATATACACTACCGGTGAAAAGTTTTCGATCAGATATGAAAACAACTATATACTTCATTTGAATGTACAAACACATCTGAAAAACTAAATAGACCAACAAAATAAATACATATTTTCTCTCTCTAGCATTATGATATGATAGAATATTCAAAACGAAATCTCTTTTTGAACTACAAATCCATAGTTGTGATAGGTGATCAAAAACTTTTGACCGGTATGGCGAATATGGAATTATGGTTGAGAGAATAGAGCAGAGAAAAGAGAAGTTATTACAGTCGAACCTCGATTTAAAAAAAAAAATTAAAATTAGCGACTAGAAAAAAGGATTATTTCTGTACTGAAAGGTTTTGAAATGTTCCCAAATTCATGTTCTGAAAAGGAAATGATTATGAAACAACACAACATCCTATAAAATAACATTTACTCACAATTTGATTACCCTACTTAAATTCAGTTTACCATTCCGGTATGTTCCTTTTTTTTAACTCAGTAATTCTACTCCATCTTTTGGTTTTGAGGTTTTCAGCAACAAAAATTTAATATGTTTCTTATTGCATTTCAGCTTAATCAGAGAGTACGGTGGTATACTATAGATATTAAACCACTTTAAGGTAGAAATGTCAACGTCTCCTACTGCCGCAATTTTAAACGCTTGCATTCAGGATTAATTTTACCACTTGTCTTCTATTTTCTAATTTTCTTTACGAATGTTGCGACTACTGACTATATAAACCCATAGCTTTTAGCCACATCAGAATGCTTCAACCCCCTATCTAAATCATGCAGTTAAGTTAGTCTCCAAACCGATTTGTTTTCGTGTTACACCTGCCATCGTAAACAACTTTTCACTCGAATGTGAAAGTCGCGAGACGGTCAGGAAGACAGTGGCAAGAACCATACAGGCAAATCCTGTTATAAATATCATGTGACCTTGAAGTGGATAGAATTCTATGTAATACACTACTACTTGCACTGAATGCTAAGATTTGTCAGAAAAGTACCTACCAAAGAGGTTAAGCGAAATTACGGGAAAATATCTTTAAAAGGGTGATACAAAGTGAAATATGAAGTACTGAACTTGAAAACCAAGTAAATTTTAAAAACATATATTATAATGTTTTTATAATTTTATCGAGGTTTCTCCAAAATTTGACCATCTTTGTAATTAAGGATGATTACTTAATGAAAATGTAGAAAATACGACGGAACAGATAAATTTTATCGCTGTAACAGCGTTTATAGTTATATCAGTTTTCGTTGTAGGGAGGTTCGACTGTATATCAACCCCAGGTTAGCAGATACCGTCACCTAGCAGGTGAAGAGACATAACTAAAAAAAAATCGATTTTAGAGGTACGCCGGTTTTGAATACACCCGTATATAGTTTACATAAGTAAGTATGGAAGAAAAGCGTATCTCTAAAATCGATTTTTGGCAGTTACATGTCTTCGCCTGCTTGGCGACAATATGTAGGACATCACGGAAGAAGATGGGAGGATAAATTCTGAGAGCTAAACAGACCAAGAGGCCTATGATGATGAAGAAGAAGAAGAAGAAGAAAAAGGAGAAAGGAAGAAGAAGATGATGATGATGATAAGTATATAAGTATACGTAACAGATACATATACTTCTTCATACATTTAAAATATTCCATTTATTTTGTAAAAATATACAAGGATTAGATAAAAAGTTATGGCAACACCGCTGTCACATGACGATGGTGCGTTCCAGAGCTGCCAGCTGTGTGGACATGAACAAAACTGATGTGGCACGAAATCTTAGTGCACAAGAATGTTTTCAGGGACTGCGTGAAGCACACCACCTTCGTCCAGCGCTCAGGAGAAAACGGCGACACTTGGTGGTACAGAACCCCATCATTCTTCATGACAATGCAAGGAGTCACACCACTGCTTCTGTCAAGGACCTCTTGCGCTACTGACAATGGAAGATTCTGTAACATCCACCGTAGTCACCCGATATGAGTCCATGTGATTACGATCTCTTCGCCAAAGTGAAAGAACCACTGTGAGGGACCTGGTGCAATACCAGAGATTAACTTACTTGTGCTATAGAACAGTCAGTACGGAACATCAACAAAGATGGACGCGCTGATGGTGTCGACGCCTTCCAAACATTTGCAAAAAGAGATAAATAAGGGGGGGGGACTATATTGAAGTTACGTAAATGTTGTACCCCTGTGAATAAAGTCATGTCAGAATTATCGAAATGTTGCCATTACTTTTTATCCAACCTTTTGTAGTATCCAGATTTTTAACATGATGTAAATTGAGAGAAATAGGCTATGAGCAGTTAAAATTACCTCCCACTTTTAACAACTCCATACGTATCAACATAACGTAGAACTTACAAATTTAAAAACACATCATTTGAAAACGGACATAGACCATTTCTAGGGTTCAATTGGAACTGGCAGCGGTCTCCATGTAGCATCATAGCTATAAATTATCAACGTCTGATATTCCAGCTCCGTTTTTCATATCGTAGTCCATGAATATGGTACAGAAATGAAGGAAGAAAAATTTCACTGCTTTATAGAACGGGAGAATGTAACAGGCATGTGACCTAGTACTCAGAATATGAAGCCTCATACATAGACGGTTTAAACGAATGTCCGTTTAATCTACTTTCACCGCCGGCATGCGGACTCGCATTTTGGAATAATGGAGTAGAGTAACACGTAATATCATTATGCTTGCTTTACCCGCGTCTGTACGTGATAATATTACATATCCAGTATGATATGTAAATGTATCTCTTTTGTGTACTATTCTTACTGAAATGGATCATTGAAGGAAAATGCAAATAGTGCAATGTGATAAGTATTATTATTATTATAATCATCATCATTATCATTATTATTATTATTATTACTATACACGTTTACAACGCGTTAGCAGCATTTTCCTCTGCCCAAAATCTAGTTCCACCAACCTTCTTTATCTTCCCATTACCGTTTTTGTAACACTTTTCCACACATTGCTTTCTTTACTTCCTTTATCCATGTACAGTATTTTGAAGTGTGCCTCTTCCTCATCTTCCATCAGAAGTAAATTCTATATTTAGTACTCCCTTTGGCAACCTTTCATCTCCCATCCATTCACGTCTCCAAAACAACCCAATAATAGTTGAGGCATTGACATGGGAAAGGTCGTAATTGCCAAAAATTCGAATTTTTAGGTTTTTCATTGAGAAGGTAGTAAATGGCCATGCCAATGGTACAGAGAAGGTAGTATGTCCGTATGTAATGAAACGAAGTTGGAAACGTAGTCACTAGATGTTGTAAGTTGTATGTGCACAGCTGTTGGCGCGGAGAAGGTAGTAACTCCTTTTACAACATCAGAGTGTGTCTAGACAAATATGGGCTGATAACTGTGCAGGGCAGAATAAGAATCGGATGATTCTAATGGTCCTTATTTACATTATTGCCAAGAAACATTTTGATTCAGTGGACTTGAAATTCCTGGTTTCCGAACATTCCTACATGCCATGTGATAGGGAATTTGGCATCATAGAGAAAAGAAAAAAAAGATGCAAGACCATGGTTCCAGAAGAGGTACGGCCTAATAATGTAATAATGATGAAGGATGAGGATTTCTTCGACTTTTCTGCAGAATGCGACAAGTTTTTGAATACAACTCCTATCAAAATCAGCACCCTCAACTGGATTAGACTCTCAAGAGCTGATTTTCCTCTAATAAAAACAAGACAGTCATTTAATGACCTTGAAATGTGGACAGAGCACAGGATTTTTAAGAAAGGACAGTCATTAACGTCAATCACTAACTTGCAGTGCTTGCAACGCCTTGAAAGAAGACCAGTCGTCCCTGATGCCAAAAAGAGAGACTTGTTATCTATGTTAGACTTCCTCGATGAAAAGTATCATGCATTTTACCGAAACATTTGTGCATAATGTATAAATAACGTTAATTCTCAGTTTGGCTAAGGAGTGATTTCAATGTTGTATTTTCATAAAATAGGATTTCACAGATAAATCTGTGCCAGACTTTTCAAATTTCATATGTAACACAAACATGACTGTATGCCTTTCATTTAAAGCAGTTTCTGTAATAATGTAAGTGAGAAAGTGTTTATAAATTTGTTTTTTGCTTCCCCTGAAAAATTTTGTTTTTGGCAGTTACTACCGTTCCCATGTCAGCGCCTCAATTGTCTCTACTGTATACAGCAGGGATCGGCAGAAATGTCATCGTGATCAGTAGCAACAGTGACGTCGCAGGGGCAGCGCTGTAAACTGTCTTTGCTTCACCCCCTCCCTTCCGTCCAACTCCTCTACAACTCCAGTACACAGGCATCTATCAGTGGCGGGTTACCTGATGAGATTTAGATTGCTTCTTTCCCAAAACCTTCGTCTGTTTGGAAACGTGTGTTTAAGGAATAATGGGAGGAACAGTATTTATTCTGCACATGTGTTCTATTCTAATACGAAAATACGAAAAGCCTGATATCCCGTAAGGGCAACGGCCTTCTACAGGAGTTTAGGATGAGCTGAAAGTCTACTACACTTGGGGAGCCAGTCCAAGAGAGCTTACACTATACTTACAAACTAAACACATAAACAAACTATACAAACTGAACACGAAAAACTATACAGACTAAACACATAAATTATGCAAACTAAACATCCACAAAAAACTATGCAAACTAAACACATAAATTATAATCTGAACACATAAAACACACAAAAAAATTATACAAACTGAACACATATACAGTCTTGACTCACACACACAAACTAAACACACAAAAACCTATACAAACTGCACACATAAATTATACAGTCTAAACACACAAACTATCTTTCTAAACTAAACACACAAAAACCATACAATTGAACACAAAAATTATGCTAACTAAATACATGGACTCAAACTATCCAAACTAACACATACAAAAAAACTATATAAACAATCTATTCTAATAGGCACTTATAAATCGAACATTTAGTGACATTACGACACGTCATAAGATTATCACGAAATCATAGGTAAACATGAAAATATCTAATGTAATTGTAAACGGAAATGTATACAGTAGAAAATAAGTATGAACATAATTTTCTTTTCGTAGGGCTGGACGGGGCGAAGCAATTAAAACATAAAAAACTAAATTCAAATAATAATTCCGATACTAAAATATGATGGAACAAGCTATGAGTCAAAGGGAACTCCATGCCCCAAGTTATGTTACTGCTTTGGAAATCGCAAAATCATCGAACTCTTATAATGAAGGACAGTTCATTAAAACATGTCTGAATAAAGTTGCTAACATTATTCGTTCCGAATAATCTGATGTTTTCAACAGTATGAAATTATCCACACGAACAATACAAAGGAGGATGAGGGATACTGAAAACACTAGCTGAACTAGAAATAATATCAAAGATGCATAAACAGTGTCTAATCTCTCGCTTTAGGTGGAAACACAGATATTGATAGAATAGAATTGGTAATGTTCATCCGCGGAGGTAGGAAGGATCTCTCTGTATAAGAATATTGGTCGATGTATTGCACTTCAAGAAAATACAACAGAAGAGGAGTTTTTCAAGCACGAAGAAAATATATAGAAGAAATGAATCTGAACATAAAGCAACTTGTATCTGTAGTAACATACGGGACTCGAAATAGGACTTTAAAAAACTTTACTAGATGGACTAACGTGTTATTGAGACAGCTGGAAATGAGTGAGGACGTAAAACGTTGCAATTGATTAACACACCAGACTGGTTTAGATTCATTTAAAATTCTCTCCATAGAAAAAATAATAACTTATGTGCAGTCCTATCATAGGTCGCCTGCCGCTACACTACAGGGCCTACACTCATGCACAGCGTCATAGACGACTATGGCGCAGTGCATGAGGGTAGGCCACTAGAGGGAACCCAAGAGGTGGAACTTAAACTGAGAGGATTCGATCCGACATCGGGATGGGAATCCGGTGTGGCTTAGTGGATAAAGCGTCAGCACGTAGAGCTGAAAACACAGGTTCAAATCCCGGTGCCGGAGAGAATTTTTCTCCGTTCCACTTATCTTTCATCATATGATGACGCAGAATATCTGCACGGAAATATCATATGTCCTTCAGTACATCACAATAATATATAAAATTTAAGAGTTGTATTAAGAGTGGCAATTTGTGATGTATTTTCCTAAGCTGTTGTAGCACAGTAAAAATAAAGCTGAAATAAAATATAATCTGTCCATCTATAAGTCAATATTGCGTAGTCTACTTCAGATGATTGGGTTGAGAGTCCGCCACTGGGATCCGAACGGAGTGCTCTGTACTCCTCGATTGATATTACATCTCATGTATTGCGGCTTGTGTCCAGTGATGTCATAGTGAGTACAAATTTGCCGACTGCTGGTATGCAGAGTCGATGGTAACCTCTGCACCGAAATGAAACTGGTAATAGATCATGAGGAGGGATTTGAAAAATCTAAATAAGTTTTTTTACATTCATCGTTTTAGAGAAAATCGTTATGTTTCTATGAAGCATTTGGTAACATCACGGCTACTGCAATATTACTCTAGCAAGCGCGGCAAGCACTCCACACCTTCCCTTGCTCTTCTGCTGTGCTCAGTGCGTGAAATGCGACAGTGCTCTGCGTTGCAAGATTTATGTTAACGATTTTCGCAATTGAGGAGCGTTTTTGCAAAAGTCGATAGATGCAGAAATCAAGATTTTACAGAAATTACACGAAGTGACAGGATCTATCGAGTTTTGAAAAAAACGTGGAAGGTTTGGTAGTCTCTACATACGGTATGAATCAAGTTTTGGTAAATCTGATTTCATAGATCGATTCCGGAGGTAGAAAACATACGATATCCGTATGTAACTCACTATCGAAAATTTCCTCATCTATCGACTTTTGCAAAAACGCTCCTCAATTATTCATAAACGGTTTAATTTTCAAAAAAAAAAAAAAAAAAAAGGATCAAGATATTAACTGTTCAGATTACTTTTACTTATCTGCTTGTAAGATACCAATCAACCATTTCTCTCAGGCCGTTGCCGCAATAGAGCGCTGCAAACATTGGACAAAACTATTCTTTTCCTGTTTAATGGTGTTCGATCGAAGAAAATGTGTAATAAAAGTGTTTTT
Organism: Periplaneta americana; assembly: GCF_040183065.1. Lineage (NCBI taxonomy): Eukaryota > Metazoa > Arthropoda > Insecta > Blattodea > Blattidae > Periplaneta > Periplaneta americana. The sequence goes on from NC_091128.1 coordinate 81,278,035, forward strand.
ATATTTAACACGTAGAATCACCTCTTAAATTCTGGTGCATCGGTCCCCTTCCACTCTGTATAATCCAAAATGGAATTTTGCATATTAATTTTTACCTCACCACCTAATTTCATATTTTCTCACGTCTAGAATGTCTGTAAATGTCTCGAAAAGCCCATTTCTATTAATATTATTTTTGATCGCAAATTTTGATTCATTTTCCAAGTTTCCGCTTCAAACTAGATTTATATTAAAGCAAGTAAGTAAGTAAGTAAATCCATGGTGCTACAGCCCATGAAGGGCCAAGACCGACCAGCCTGCTGCTGGTCTCACGTCCACATGCCGAAGCAGAGGTAGACGATCATCCAACCAGAATGAAGGTATCGTGTGGTTAGCACGATGATCCCCCCAGCCGTTATAGCTGGTTTGGGAAACCGGATTTTCGCTACCTATCGTAGCTCCCCAAGTGTATCACGATGCTGGGTGGGAACCGGTCCCATACACTGGCCGAAATTTGATGAGAAAATTTCTTCTCCCATGAGGACTCGAACCAGCTCACATTCTGTAACGCGAGCCCTAGGCAGGATGCCTTATACCACGACGCCACAGCGCGGGACATAGGTTTACATTATATCTTTTAATTTTGATGTTTTAAATATATTTATGGTCCATAATATCCCACTTAACATCTCTGTTGATGATCTCAGAATAAACCAAATAAGAAAATAAGCGTTCGTTAAAGACAAGAAAATATCGACATTATTGGCAAATACTTTAAGCGTTCAAAAGTGCGTGCAATATGGATACCCAGAAATATGATTGAAGAAGCAAGAGATCTGAACTTCATTTCCTACATCTATAACTAACAGGGTCAAGAGTTCTTGCGACAATCAATAACACTTGGGTACGCCAATACACTCCTGAAACCAAGATTTATAGCCAAAAATAAAAACAATCAGATTTGCTATCCCCAAGTAAGATTAAAGTGAAATCATCCGACAAAAAGTTAAAGGCTGCTGTTTTTTGGGACATGGAAGGCCCGATTTCGGGCTCTTTTCTCTCACATGCATGCATGGATGCTGTGTACTACAGTAGTCTTTTGAAATGTAAATTTAAAATGACATAAGGTTCAAAAGAAGTGGAAAATTGTAAAATTGTCCTTGCTTGTCTTCACTGCGAAAAAAAAAACAGCTATATTATCCTCGCTGTACGTGAGCAGAAATTATTCTCATATCTTCCGTATATTTCGGATTTATCCCCGTGAGAATATCACCTGTTTGGACAGCTGAAGAAAAGTCCAAGAGGCAGAACACGAGCAACAAATAGCTTGGAACTGAAAGAACTGCTAAAAGTTTGCAGAATAAACCGAAGATGTTCTTCCAAGAACGGATAAGGAAACTGTCTGCACGCTGCCTGAAATAAGCTGAGGGACTAATTTGAAAAAAAAAAAAAAAAAAAAGGGGGTTCGCATTTTGTGTGATATGTAATGTTTAAAACAATAAATTCAGAACAAATTTGAACTCTCTATAGAGGTTGATTCATTAAGTATGGCCCGCACTTTAGGAATGAAGGAAATGATTATGATGATGAAGATATCTTATTAGTAAGCTTAGTATTCCTGCTACTAAAAGACTCAAGTTGCGGGTAACCCAGGTAAAGCAGCAGAGAAAGAGACAAATATGTTCTTACTGCATGTTCGTAGAGTATTTCCAACCTGAAATAGAAGTAGAGCAACTACCGACTTTATAATCTAATGGCGCAACAGCCCGAAGTTGGCCAGGACCTATCTGCGTGACAAACATTTTTTCTTCATAAAGTATGGGCACAAAGTGCTGACGGAGTTGAGGCTCACTTGGAATATGTTCCTTCGTGTACTTTTTTTTAGAAATTCTCTAAAGTGTTTATTGTTCAATTTATTAAGCGGTATATTGGCATTGACCATCATGGCACATAGACCCCTGCGAAACATGGATTTCTTATCGTACTCTCTCTGAGTTTGATGGTACTGCTTGCTTTGAGTTACGTTCAACCATATTTCTATGCCTTTTTGTATTGCAGTGTCTTTCAATGCACTGTTTTTTTGTAACTTTTATATCTACTTTGCACAACTTACATGTAATGTAAATTATTATTGGCTGCGAACTCCTGAATTAAGTCCTCTAGCCTTTTATACTTCGAACTTTTTGTCTTCGGCATTTTATCTCGTCACAAATATAGGGTTACATTAAGTAAATAATATGACTTTTACACTTCACGGTTTATTAAAGCACTCACTATGACCGTGTTCCGGCTTCAACACAAACTAGAGTGAGCGTGAGTTAAGATGTGGTTCTATGTTGTATCCAAAGACGTTGTAGTTATATATCTAGACACACAATTGGCACTGGTGTCGTGTACAAATTTGAAACCTCTCGCGCAGGTTCGCGCGACGCCATGTTTGGGGAGCACGAATGATTGTTTCTATAAAGCATTCGGAGTTTAGAAAATACCATTGAGTATATAGGCGTTTTCTTAGTGGATTTCCTCCTTCACTGTACTAAACTTATTTAAGTATTTTCTAACGTCTAATATAAAATAACAGAAGTAAATCTTAATATTGTAACTAAGCATTGTTTTAAATATAAACGCCTTATATTGCTCATAAATAGACTTATTAGTTCATTTCTATTTCCTATGACCGAATACATGGAATATTTTACTTATGTTATTTTATATACGATAGAAAATACGTAAATAATTTATTTAAATTATATTACAAAGAGAGGGATGTCCGCTAAAATTATCTATATACCGAATGGTAATTTCCAGACATCATTCTCAATGATACAATATTGTCGAAGTGTGATTGTATTCATTGCTGGCTTAGTTGTTAAATCGTTAAGAAAAATATGGTGTAATAAATCTAAAGACTCAATTTATGGTACGTAGTCTACCAGCAGTAAACAACATCTATTATATTTTTTTAACGAAAGAATAATGGGAGTCTTGTCATACCATCATCTGAGATTATAGAAATATGCCGCTTAAGTAAAAGAGCGATTATACAGATGTTGACAGTTCAATGGCATATTACCACCCACCCTTACATCGTGTGAAAACAATGTGCTCTAGAAGTACAACACTTGTACAATCTTTTTACACTTATAGGGACATATTTTAGAAAATGGATTCCAAATTCCTTCCGAGAATCATATTTTAAACTTATTAAACTGACCATAAAAGTACATAAAGATACTGACGTAGCTCAGCGGGCTAAGGACTGTCGGTCCGGAGTCGCGCTCGGTTGCGGGTTCGATTCCCGTTGATTTCCTGGTTGGGTTTTTTCTTATTTTTTTTACGACGCTGTATCAACATCTAGGTTATTTAGCGTCTGAATAATATGAAGGTGATAATGCCGGTGAAATGAGTCCGGGGTCCAGCACCGAAAGTTACCCAGGATTTGCTCGTATTGGGTTGAGGGAAAACCCCGGAAAAAACCTCAACCAGGTAACTTTCCCCGACCGGGATTCGAACCCGGGCCACCTGGTTTCGCAGCCAGACGCGCTGACCGTTACTCCACAGGTGTGGACTTTTTCTTATAACCCCAACCGTAAGGTGAATGTCAGGTAATCTATCGCAGATCCTTGGCCTCGTCTCGCCAAATATCATCTCGCTATCATCAATACCATCGATGCTAAATAATCTAGTAGTTGATACAGCGTCATTAAATAACCAAACAAAAGAAAGTGCTACATAAGGAGCAGATGTTAGCACACAGCTTAAGGTTACCAGTACAACACGACTTTACATAAAAATGTTGTAAGACAATATTTAACGGAGTCTATAATAATAATAATAATAATAATAATAATAATAATAATAATAATAATAATAATGAATCAATAGGCAAGATGTTCTGTACACTAGGCCTGAGTTCTATTATATGACTAATTGACTAATTCATGCATGTGACGTTTATTTCATACTACAGCTGTGATAATAAGCTATTGCACGGTAGGCCTACTTATATTTCTAACTAAAACATTAGGTACGTGTTTCTATTTTAAAGGTGTAGGCCTATATTATGTGATATGGAAGCGAATAAATAATAATTGTTCATTTCTCGTCCATATCATAGCAAACGTGTTTACAATATAGGCCTAATGTAAAATCTTACACAGTCAGTGTTTTGTTTATAATAGTTAATACTAATAATTTTCTTTTCATCTGAACTATTACTACAATACCTATGCATTTGTATTTCTGTTCGCTCTACAGTATATGTTGTCAAATAACTAACTATACAACATCTTTAGTTACGGTATCAAATTGTTACAGTTTTCTTTCATTTCATGTCAAACTAACGGTAACTAAGCTTGATTATTTCTTTAACGTAGTCGCTTTAAATGTTAATAAGATTTTTTTTTTCATTTATCCATTCAGATTGATTTATAAGAGACACCAAACATATATTAAACATTCAGCATTGTATAGTACAGCCGTCTGCTAGCCGGTGCTTCTCCCAAAGCATGGCGGCGGAAGCAAGCTTCAATTTGTCGCTACTCTAAACTTCTGCGCAGCCTCGGCTGTAGGGGCTCGGTTGTATCAGCCGGGACGTATCCCTGGGCTGTGACGTCAAGTACAGTATGAGAGTAGGCAACTGTATTCCAGCTTAGACGTAGCTGAAATACTAAGCTTACGTATTAGTGTTACATAATTAATATAATATACGAGAAATAGCCTAAACAAATATCGCCCATGCTCTCTATTCACTTTGGACAAATTCAAGAGCAATGCACAAACAGGACTCGTGGTACTGTCTGTGATAAATTTATATAATTTTATTTATATAATATGTTAAAATATTGGCAAGATGTGATCTTAATTCTTTAAATATCTTATGCTGCTTCATATCCTTTATATGCAGTTTACACCTTTTCCCGTTTCAGATAGCCTAGTATACAACACTAGTGGTGTCCTGAACTATGAGGACTCTACTGAGCTTACGTGGGCAGGACCAGTTTCGTTTGTAATCCGTTCACAAATATCACACATCACCTAAATCTAAAGTCATACACAAACACACACACACACCTGTTCCCTGATGCAATGCACAATATTATCTTTCCTAAATCCGAGCCAATCCACCTGCTGCTGCAGGAAAGCTACCTTCCAGGTGTGACGCAACATTTAGGTAATGAATTACTCAAATCCTGCTTTCTCCTATGCTTTGCAGAGTCTGAATTACGAGAGATATCTATAGAATTTATGAAAGAACGGAATTGGGTTTGTGAAGTAACTACGGAATAAAAAGTACTAAACCAATATAATGCTAGGGGATTTATGTTGCGTTGTACTGAAACAAATTACATGCAGTACATATCTAAAAGGACATTCTGATAAAGAAATTGGAGTTTTGGAAGATATTAAATACAATTGTTATACGCAAAGTGAAAAGATAAAATACCAAAAAAAAAAATTATGTTCTGTATTTGAATCACATTATGCAATTGTAGCGTCTTTTCAATTACGAAAGCTAAGCAGAAACAATAACATTCCACAGAGTAAACAGAATTATGCTGCTGTTGTTGGCATACGCATTAATGCAAAGTACGTAAACGCACGTGTTTTGATCACTAGCGTACGCGGAAAGATGCGTTTTGGTACAGTGAAATTTTATTCATGCAGTAATATAGGAAGAAAGAACAATATTCTAAAGATAATGTTAGTGGAAACAAAATTATTCTAAGAAAATCAGCTAACACAGCCTCATTGTTCACACAAATCTCTCGTAAGTACTCAAAATGAAACACCTAACTTGTTTCTTTTTTCCTTCCTTTATTTTCCTTTCCTTTCCTTTTTTTTCTATCTTTCATTTCATGTTTATATTTTCATTTCATCCTTCCTTTCTTCCTTTGTTTTCTTCCCTTTCGTTCCAAACTTCCTTTGTTTTCCCTTTTCTTCTACGCTTGCTTTGTTTTTCTTTCCATCTATGCTTCCTTTGTTTTCTTCCCTTCGTTCCAAATTTCCTTTGTTTTCTCTTTGCTTCCATGCTTTCTTTGTTTTCCTTTCCTTCCACGCTTCCTTTGTTTTCCTTTCCTTCCATGATTCCTTTCTTTTCTTCCCTTTCGTTGCAAACTTCCTTTGTTTTCCCGTTCCTTCCACGCTTCCTCTGTTTTCCTTTCCTTCCATGCTTCCTTTGCTTTCTTCCTTATCGTTCCAAACTTCCATTGTTTTCCTTACCTTCCATGCTTCCTTTGTTTTTTCCCCCTTTTGTTTCAACCTTCCTTTGTTTCCTTTCCTTTCACGTTTCCTTAGTTTTCCCTTTCCTTTCATGCTTTCTTTGTTTTCCTTTCCTTCTATGTTTCCTTTGTTTTCATTTCCTTCCATGCTTCCTTTGTTTTCTTCCCTTTTGTTCAAACCTTCCTTCGTTTTTCCCTTTCCTTCCACGCTTCCTTTGCTTTCTCTTTCTTTTCACGCTTCCTTTGTTTTCTCTTTCCTTCCATGCTTCCTTTGTTTTCTTCCCTTTTCTTCCAATCCTTTGTTTCCTTTATTTCCATGTTTCCTTTGTTTTCCTTCAATTCCATGCTTCGTTTTTTTTCTTCTCTTTTGTTTCAACTTTCCTTTGTTTTCCATTCCTTCCATGCTCCCTTTGTTTTCTTCTCTTTCATTTCAACTTTGCTTTGTTTTGTTTTCCTTCCATGCTTCCTTTGTTTTCTTCTCTTTTGTTTCAACTTTCCTTTGTTTTTCCTTTCCTGCCATGCTTCCTTTGTTTTCTTCTCTTTCGTTTCTGCTTTGTTTTCCTTTCCTTCCATGCTTCCTTTGTTTTCTTCTCTTTTGTTTCAACTTTCCTTCCATGCTTCCTTTGTTTTCTTCTCTTTCGTTTCAACTTTGCTTTGCTTTCCTTTCCTTCCATGCTTCCTTTGTTTTCTTCTCTTTCGTTTCAATTTTGCTTTGTTTTCCTTTCCTTCCAAGCTTCCTTTGTTTTCTTCTCTTTTGTTTCAACTTTCCTTTGTTTTTCCTTTCCTTCCATGCTTCCTTTGTTTTCTTCTCTTTCGTTTCAACTTTCCTTTGTTTTCCTTTCCTTCCATGCTTCCTTTGTTTTCTTCTCTTTCGTTTCAACTTTGCTTTGTTTTCCTTTCCTTCCATGCTTCGTTTGTTTTCTTCTCTTTCGTTTCAATTTTGCTTTGTTTTCCTTTCCTTCCATGCTTCCTTTGTTTTCTTCTCTTTCGTTTCAACTTTGCTTTGTTTTCCCTTCTTTCCATGCTTCCTTTGTTTTCTTCTCTTTCGTTTCAACTTTGCTTTGTTTTCCCTTCTTTCCAAGCTTCCTTTGTTTTCTTCTCTTTTGTTTCAACTTTCCTTTGTTTTTCCTTTCCTTCCATGCTTCCTTTGTTTTCTTCTCTTTCGTTTCAACTTTCCTTTGTTTTCCTTTCCTTCCATGCTTCCTTTGTTTTCTTCTCTTTCGTTTCAACTTTGCTTTGTTTTCCTTTCCTTCCATGCTTCGTTTGTTTTCTTCTCTTTCGTTTCAATTTTGCTTTGTTTTCCTTTCCTTCCATGCTTCCTTTGTTTTCTTCTCTTTCGTTTCAACTTTGCTTTGTTTTCCCTTCTTTCCATGCTTCCTTTGTTTTCTTCTCTTTCGTTTCAACTTTGCTTTGTTTTCCCTTCTTTCCATGCTTCCTTTGTTTTCTTCTCTTTCGTTTCAACTTTGCTTTGTTTTCCTTTCCTTCCATGCTTCCTTTGTTTTCTTCTCTTTCGTTTCAACTTTCCTTTGTTTTCCTTTCCTTCCATGCTTCCTTTGTTTTCTTCTCTTTCGTTTCAACTTTGCTTTGTTTTCCTTTCCTTCCATGCTTCGTTTGTTTTCTTCTCTTTCGTTTCAATTTTGCTTTGTTTTCCTTTCCTTCCATGCTTCCTTTGTTTTCTTCTCTTTCGTTTCAACTTTGCTTTGTTTTCCCTTCTTTCCATGCTTCCTTTGTTTTCTTCTCTTTCGTTTCAACTTTGCTTTGTTTTCCCTTCTTTCCATGCTTCCTTTGTTTTCTTCTCTTTCGTTTCAACTTTGCTTTGTTTTCCCTTCTTTCCATGCTTCCTTTGTTTTCTTCTCTTTCGTTTCAACTTTGCTTTGTTTTTCCTCCTTTCCATGCTTCCTTTGTTTTCTTCTCTTTCGTTTCAACTTTGCTTTGTTTTCCTTTCCTTCCATGCTTCCTTTTCTGCAATATTTTCTTTACATATTTTTCCTTCCGTTTTCCTTTCCCCGTCTATATCCAATTTCCTTCTGTTCCTATTCTTTTCATTTTTCCTTTATTTTTCTTTCCTTTAATACAATTTTTAATTCCTGAAAAATATTCATACGTAATACTCAGAAGAGAACTAGTTCAGACTTTTACCATTGCTAGTTGTAAATAAAATTTCGCAATATCGCGTTCTGGTGAAAATGAAAGACGTGTGAGATAGATTCCGTACTTTTGGAGTCTTACAAATGCCTAAATCCACTTGACAAGCCCAAAAACTGCTACTATGTGTGTAGTGCTTAGATATAGTTTCCATGGTGTACCTAATAGAAATACGAGTAGAAAACTGCTGTTGTTTTGATCCACTTCCACCGTGAATATTCACGATTATTGTTCTTACATATGTTCTCTGTCACTTGGGATTACCTATACATACTTACTTACAAATGACTTTTAAGAAACCCGGAGGTTCATTGCCACCCTCACATAAGCCCACCATCGGTCCCTATCATCATATCCCACCTCCCTCAAATCTATTTTTATATTATCCGCCCATCTAAGTCTCGGCAACCCCAAAGGTCTATTTCCCTCCGGCCTCCCAATTAAATTCTATATACATTTTTGGATTCGCCCATACGCGTTACATGCATTGCCCATCTCAAACGTCTGGATTTAATATTACTAATTATGTCAAGTGAAGAATACAATGCGTGTGTATATGTATAGCTATTTTTATGCAATTCTATATAATGTCTTCCTCAAAAATTTAATTGCGCTACCCATTAGTAAACCAACAATTGTCTCTGGTTTATTTTAATTTAGAATTTTTGATGCTTGTGAAATTCTTTGTCATAAAACAATGCAACATTTTGAATATTAACATGCAATTATCACATGCACAAATTCTGCTACGAACGAACTTTCTCCTTTAAACGTCTCATATCACCTTAAACTCTTACATAATAATATGTTATATTTCTCTCTTATATGATATGAGGGGAAAAAAAGTAAGATTACGTTGAATGTGTTTGTGAAATATAATTTGTAAAGTGTAAGAAAATGGTAGAACCGCCGAGAAGATCCTCACCCTTTCTTTTCCGCTACAAGCTTAATTCTAGTCGAAACTCGGAATTGAACTCGAGGCAGCAAAATAATGAGCTTTGCCCTAGTGCAGAGTTGCCGAGTGACGTTTTTAATAGAGCTTCTATCACTATAGAATGCTGGACAAAGGCTGCGCACTCAATGTCTCGACCAAAGCGTTCTTATATCCTTCACTACAATTTTTCCATTTCATACCATTTACGCTATGTAATATAATAGCCTACCGTAAAAATAACGGTTTTCGTAAGTAAGAGATGGGAATATTCATTACGACAAGACACGTGTGAACTTGAGAAGCTAGTGTAGCCATGGTAACGCGGTATGTCATTCATTCCGAAGCCGTAAGGAAACTTCTATTTTGACAGTGTTAAAGGAGATGACTTGAAGCGCTATCAACTCGCAACTTACTAAACAAGTGACTTCAAAAGTTATCTCGGAGTATGACCTCAAGAAATATCTTCTCCTCCAAACTGAAGTTTATTCATTATTGCTCCAGTGTTTGTCTTAGGAACAACACACCAAAAATATGGTCACTTTGCTGTCATACAATTTATTATCAGCTATGCACAATATAATATACATAATATCAGGGAAACCAGCGGCGTAGCGTGTTTATCTTCTGATCCGGAGTGCAGTCGTCCATAGTTCGATTCTTGCTTGGGCCAATTATCTGAATAGTTTTTTTTACGATGTTTCCCCAACAATAAAGCGAATGTCAGGTAATCTTTTAATTAATCCTCAACTCCATCTGGCCACATACCAATTCCATATACGCTAAATAACATTAATAAAACGTTGTATCATCATCATCATCATCATCATCATCATCATCATAGCCACCGGCGTAGCTCAGTTGGCTAAGGCGCTTGCCTGTCGATCCAGAGTTTCGCTCGGGCGCGGGTTCGATTCCCGCTTGGGCTGGTTACCTTGTTTGGTTTTTTTTCGAGATTTTCCCCAATCGTAAGGCGAATGTCAAGCAATCTATGGCGAATCCTCGGCCTCATCTCCCCAAATGTTATCTAGCTATCGCCAATGACCTAATATATGATACAGCGTCGTTAAAGAACGAATTAAAAATCATAGTCATAACTTCCTCACGGATTAAGAAACTTTCCTTTTTCTACTTAGCTTTTCATCTGTTTCTTCCTGTTGATCTGTAAGAGAATATCTATTTTATAATTTCTTCATCTTCCATTCTTGACAGACGTCCAGTCCAGGGACTTCTGTATTCCTCGATCTTTCTTTCTATAGAAAATATTCTGTTCTTATTTGGTTATTTCTAATCTTGTCCATTCTTGTGCATCTCATTATTCTTTCATTTCTTATGTTTGTATTTCAAGCCCATATCTTGGGTATCTACTTTCCAAGACTCGCAAAACTGGGACTGCTGATGTTTTACTTGTATACAATTTTAGATATCTCTCTCTTCTTGTTTGTTCGAATTCCTACTTACTGTACCACAGATATTTTGAAATTTAGAATTGTTAAGTAATGAAACGCCAGATACAACATGAACACACTGAGACTTAAAGTTCTAAGCCTATGTAAAAGACAGAACATCTCCCAGCTAGTTGGATAAATGAAAATTTCCAGCGCCCTTTACGCTTCTAACGGAAGACTCTGTAGTCAGAAGTTACATTATACCTCTGCCGATTATTGACTGTTGAATTTCAAATGACTTATCTTGGTCGTGGACTTCAGAGCACTAAAAGCAAAACAAAATTTATCTGATTGTCTTCATTTCAATGCTCTGGTCACTGCTTCCTTGAGTGTAGGCAGGGTTGGGACTTTACGCGTAAAATAGGTTATTTAAATTACAGTAAAATACGCGTAAATAATGCGCAATTAACGTAATAAATGCAAAATACGTTAAAAAAGCCTCCAATAACTTTTATTTTTATTCTTCCTTTGTTCAGTTTGTGATGAAAATTTACCGTTTGGACTGCCAACAAACCTAGCATATAACTCGAGGCTACCAATTAACGTTAAAAAAATGGAGACCTTAAGAAGATTTTGCAATTCATAGGGATGAAATGAAAGGTTTCTACACAGAACTGCACACACGACCTACGAACAATAAAGATAGTAATGCCAGTCGAAGCGAAGATTGAAAAAATAAGTTTATTAATGTTCTGACATACAAAAGTCTATTCAGCTATGCTTCCAAACTCTTTGATCATTAGTCATTTACCACATAAAATTTGGAAAATTATTACATTTAACGAGTTATTACGTTCAAATCATAATATTTATCTTAAACTGATACACTATAAAAAGGCCTTTATCACTAGAATCGTTTATTTTTAAAACCCCACAAGTGACAAAAACAAAACTTTTGGGAAATCAATAAAAACTGTTTAGTTTAATTAATTTTATTTGAATTGTCAAAATGTATTTAACAAGTGATATAAGTTACTAATATTAGGTTTATTCGCTATTAGTTGTGTTTTATAATACATGTATATAATATAAAGTCCCCAAAAAATAAGTTAGTTAGGATGTTATGGGATTTTTCCAACAAACGAAAGTAAGCAAAGCATTGCTATTTTTCTAAGTATTAGAGTGATGAAAGTAAGTATCAACAATGTTATAATCTATTGAAAGCTGCAGTATAAAATCACAAAAAAAAAAAAAATCTGGACTTAAAAGTAATGAAATAGTTGATGTTTAGATTGTCAAAATCAGTAAATGTTAGTTTATAACTCCGTGTATAAAACAGTTTTCTACATTACGTATTTTGCATGTAAGTTACACGTAAAATACAGTACGTACAGGAAATTTACACTCCCAACCCTGTGTGTAAGTAAGATGGGAGTTTAGACATATTTTTCTCACAGATTAGTACAAACTTTTGCTATCTCTCTTCCCCCTAATTGTAAACTGTGACGTTGCATAGACGCATAGAAGAATATTATAATAATATATAGGAGATAGCTGGAGGTGAAATAGCAAGTGAAATAGGCAGTGAAGTAGTGGAAAACATGGCAGGGTTCAACCGAAGGAAGCAGCACAGAAGACATTAGACAACTTAAGACTCGAGGTGGAAAGCATCAGTGCGAAGCTGGAGGAGTTGCTAAATGAGAATAATCGATTAAAAAAGAAAGTGGGTGATTTTTAATACAACATAAGGGAAAGCAACCTAGTAACTTTTGCTGTAGAAAAAAGGGGTCGATAAAAATAAGAGGAAACCTTGAAGACAGTACGTGAAATGTGTAAAGTGATTTTCAATTTAGAAGTTTAAGAGCACATCGAGAAAACATATATTAGGAGGAGGCGTAAATAGGCGCATTATAAATAAGGTATATAGGAATACAAAAATCAGGAAGTTATTTTGAATAATGGAACACGGCTCAGTGGTCCAAAATTGCGCGTAGAAGAATACTTGTCTTTTGAAGTGAGAAATAGAAAAAAGCTACTGTTTCAATTTTTATTAAAGCAGCTAGGGCGAAAGAAGATTTTGCGAAACTGTATGAAGATAAATTGAAAGTAAATGAAAAATTCTACGATGTGAAATATTGCTTGGAAAATTAAGATCATCCAGAATTCGGAATACAGGTATAGGCCTACACGAAAAGTATGGAAGAATGCAGCGGCAGACCATAGAGGGGAGTAAGAAGAAGACAGTGGTATAGAAAAAGGAAATAGTTAACTAATCATTAGGAGAAGACATAAAATTAATCCGTGGAAAGGAAGGATAATGGATGAGAAAAATAAGGATATGTTCTGGAGCTAGACAAAAGGCTGTTTCAGAACATATTCTGGAAACAGGAGAAGACGCTGGGGCGAGCGGAATTCCACCCAAGGTTATTGAAAGAGGAAATGCAAACAAGCTTGTAAGGGGAAACAAGGTTCGATGTACACTGCGTATGAATTTGCGGACAACAGCAATTAGATCGACCCACGCAAAGAAGAATGACAAGAGCGACATAAGGAACATGGGTGCTAGAAAGGAGATGCGTGTAGATAAGAAGAAGATAAACTAGTCGGAACACGTTATAGGGAGAATTAAGGCGAGTAAAAAGGGCGTATTGATTGTGCAAGTACAGTGAAAAAGGGAGTGCAGAAAGTGCGAATGCAGTAGCAGAAGAAATAGTGATGGAAAAAAGTTACTAACAATATAGAAGAGAATATGAATAGCAATAAAGTAAAAAATATGCTTGAAGTGAACAATGCTGAAAGGACTGAACCAGAGTCGTGGAAAGTGGCAAGGGATGAAATGAGGGAAAAAATGGATATACTAGTAAATGAGATGAGTAAGGGATGGGTGTGAAGGCACAGGCAACGATTGTTTGAAACCTAGTAAATGGAGATATTTATTTATTTATTTATTTATTTATTTATTTATTTATTTATTTATTTATTTAACCTGGTAGAGATAAGCCCATCAGGCCTTCTCTTCCCCTCTACCAGGGGATTACAACTACAATATTAAGAATACAATTATAATTACAATTAATATTAAATTTACAAATACAATAAAAATCAAAGTACTAAAAGATTAACTGATTAATAAAAGCTAGACAGTTTATTGTAAAAGTTAAGAAGAGAGAAGCTTTCTTTTATTGATTAAGTAAAAATTAAACCTAATCTACGCAGTAAGAAAATGCTTAATAAGCTTGCTTTTGAACGCTACTAAATTCCGACAGTCCGACATATAGTGTTTTATAAAAAAGAGTAAATGGAAATAGTGTTAATACAATAAAGAATGAAGGGGAATTATGTTAATATAGGTGTTTTGCATGAGTTATGTAAACTGAGTTGAGAACAAAAGTGGTGTTTGATTTGTTGAGTAGAGAAATTCATGATTTTAACAATAGGAACAGAAGAGAGAAAAGTATATAGGGAGAAGAAAAAGTAATTAAATGGCAAATAATGTAATGATGAGTTACGATGTTTCTTATAAACAGGAATGTGAAGGTACACTATATCATATCATGTCATGTCATATCATATCGTATATCGTATATCATATCATAACATAATAAAAGATTTCTGCAGTCTACACCTTTCATTAAATGACAAAGATTGCCCCTCAAGCGGAAAAGGTTAGATAACACTGACGTAATTCACATGTCATCAAAACGCGATCCATTATCTTCATCATTATCTTCTAGAGTTGTAGCCAGCCTACCTCTTTCAGTCGGCCTGGGTAGCGCAGTCGGTGTAGCTCTGGCCTTATGTACTCTAGGTTGCGGGATCGAGCCCAGCCCAGGTCGATGGCATTTAAGTATGCTTAAATGCTACAGTCTCATGTCAGCAGATTTACTGGCATGTGAAAGAATTCCTGCGGCCAAAATTCCAGCATATCGGCGACGCTGATATAACCTCGACAGTTGCGAGCATCGTTAAACAAAGCATAATTTTTTTTACCTCTTTCGTCATCAGGAACTTGTACAGATTTTATCTCCATCTTTTTTCTTGGACGTCGAGTTTTTCTAAATCAATAAATACTAAATGTAGAATTAAAAAATATTAGGCCTAATAAATTCACTCCTTATTTCACACCAATTTAAACAGCGACTCATTTACTAATCAGTGAATTCATCCTATAAAACATTGGTTCATTGGCGTTTGCGCAAATACTGATAATGATAGGTAATCTGAGATCAAAACCAGTTATCAGTCCGAACGTACAAAGTTCGCTTTCACCATATAGACCTATTCCAACACTCCTCTTTTAGCTGTTAATTACTAAGGTCGGGGAAATACGTTTTAAAGCTGAATCTCACGTCACGCCGAATGTTATACATAACCACAACACTATGTAGAGCATTATGCCACAGACCGACTTATTTGCAAATTAATGTGAATTTACGTGCTGCGGCACAAAACCACAAACACTACATTATTTACATAGCAGTACCACATTTAATTTAATTCAATTTAAACCACAGTAATAATATTTCGTGTATTGAAAAATCATACAAGTACTAAAACAGAAATGAGATAAAGTCAGAATTTTATTCTAACGGTTAATTGTTTCGAAACATCAGATATGATAAATCGTCGGTTTACAAGTAAAACACATTAAGTCAAAGATATTGCTTCTGAGGAAAATGCGTTTGAAAGTTCTTAACAAAATTAAATCCTAAAAGTATTATTTTTAGTATTATCTTAGGTGTATTTAATTTTCCAATTCTAAGTTTGTACACCTACATTATGTACATTATATAGGCTACGCCTTTTTCTCAGAAGTAATATTTTTGACTTAATGTGTTTTGCTTGTAAACCGACTAAATGCATAATTGTAACATATAATAAATATTTTAAACTGATTTATAACGGTATGAAATTCATGCCATTACACTTACGAACCGGAAGTTTTTCGAGAATTATATGAATGAAACGTTTGTGAAATTAAGTTTTATATACAGAAATAAACATACTGAGATGCACTACACAACTGTGTCGACAGTATTTCATTAAAATATTAAACAAAACAACGTTGGGATCGTAATTACTAGTAATTAGAACAAAATACTCCAAATTAATAAATATAACTTCTATTTAGTACAGGGATTAAACAGTATTTACAGCTGTGTGTATGATTTGAATATGTAGGAAGAATATAAATATACCAAAAAATATATAAATTCGGAAGGAACTTAATAATAATAATAATAATAATAATAATAATAATAATAATAATAATGATAACAATAATAATAATGCATCTTTAAATAAAATTATTGTTGCCATGGCAAAGTGAGTCTTCCCTCTCATACTTTCCGTATATACAGAGTGTTTCAGAAATACTTTGACAAATCTTGGGGACATGTTCCTCACACCACAACAAGAAAAATTTCATATAAACATATGTCGAAAATCCTTAGTGTTTTAGTTATTACTGAAAGAACATAATTAAACATCTGTTAGATATTGTCAGCTTGGTAGTAAGTGTTGCATATTTAATCAATTAAGAAACTCGTAGCAATGAAAGTTTACGTTCATGTTTCGAGGTACAATCCAACAACTTAACTTAAGTTTGTAACCGATAATAATATTCATTGTGTTAGATAACCGAATGATGTTATCGATATAAGTCTGCTCATGCACCCATTGTGTCCTAGATGGCTATGTGTCGCCAAGGAGTTCATGCGTGTGTGGAAACAAGAAAAGAACCTTTTGAATATTTGTTATGAGTTTCTGAATTGATTAAAGTTGCAACACTTGCTACCAAGCTGACAATATCTAACAAAGGTTTCATTATGTTCTATCATTAATAACTAAAAAACCTAAGGATTTTCGGACATATGTTTATATGAACTTCTTTTCTTGTTTTGGTGTGCGGAACATGCCCCAAAGTTTGTCGAAGTACTTCTGAAATATCCTGTATATTAAAGTATTGGATATCTTTTGAATTTAGAGCATAGTCAACTTAAATATATGCAATAATAATGCATTAAAAGTGGATTTTATAAGCCTGAAAGAGAATTAGAAATTCAAAAGTGTACCAGTACGGGTGGAGAATGCATTAAAACATGACACCAGACTTACAGAGTTTTCCATCTTCAAAGGAATTTTTTATATTTGGTCTTATCATGGTAAGAGTTATTCTCTCCTCATATTCTGGATTTAGAGAGATTAAAATTTTTTGGCATTTTCTGGGTCTGAATATGTCTACGTCATCTTGAATTTTCGTCATTGGACATGGGATGTTAAAGCATTAACATTGGAATTTAGGCGCGTAACAGAGAATTAATAATGGGCAAAAGAGGTATTACAATATATAAATACGGATTAAAATGCCATTAATATCATTAAAATATGACTATAGGGAACAGGAAAAGAAAACTAACATGTATATAAAAGAATAAAGAGTATGTAATATGAAATATATTGCACAGACTAAATTAATTCTGGATAGATTCTGGTTGCGGTATACGGAATGGACAATTAATGCTGCATGGAGATTAGGCCATGGTTTCGAATCATGCTTAGGTTGTTCATATTAGTCAGTTTCTAATTTTATATTTTATGTTGTGTTAGATAAATTTTCGACTCTGTGTGAAACACACGTGAAGTCATTACCGTCATTGATTCATTTAATGTTCTGCCCAAAGGCAGGTCTTTCACTGCAAATCCAGCTTTCTCCAGTCGTTCCTATTTTCTGCCTTCCTCTTTGTTTCTTCATATGATCCATATATCTTAATGTCGTCTATCATCTGATATCTTCTTCTACCCCGAACTGTTCTCCGTTCACCATTCCTTCCAGTGCAACCTTCAGTAGGCCGTTTCTTCTCATCCAGTGACCCAATCAATTACTCTTTCTCTTCCTGATCATTTTCAGCATCATTCTTTCTTCATCCACTCTTTCCAACACAGTTTCATTTCTTATTTTGTCTGTCCACTTTACACATTCAATTCTTCTCCATATCCACATTTCAAATGTTTCTATTCGCTTCTCTTCACTTCGTCGTAATGTCCATGTTTCTGCCACATACAATGCCACACTCCATACAAAACACTTCACTAGTCTCTTCCTTAGTTCCTTTTCCAGAGGTCCGCAGAAGATGTTCCTTTTTGTATTAAAAGCTTCCTTGGCCATTGCTATCCTCCTTTTGACTTCCTGACAGCAGCTCATGTTATTGCTTATAGCACACCCCAAGTATTTTAAGCTGTCCACTTGCTCTACTGCCTCATTTAGAATTCGCAAGTTTATCTTCTGTATTTTTATTCCTATGACCTTGCTCTTCGTCTTATTTGCGTTTATCTTCATCCCATACTGCTCACAGCTCTCATTTAGCTCCACTAGCATATCCTTTATTATCATTTCCTCTTCTGCTAACAATGCAATAACATCAGCAAATCTTATGCAATTTATTCTTCTTCCTAATACTGCACCACTCCTTCCATGTTCTGTAAACAGTTCTTGACTAAATCCTCAAAGTAAATGTTGAACAGGGTAGGTGATAAAGAACATTCTTGACATTCTCCTCTCCCTATTTCACTTCCTTCTGACATTTCTTCTCCTGTCCTGACTTTCACTCGTTTCATATAAAGATTACTAAACAGGTTTCCCTCTTTCCAATCCACGGGAATTTTCTTTAGAATCCCCATCAGTTTATTCCAATCCACTCTGTCAAATGCCTTTTCTAGGTCCAGAAATACTACATACACTTCTTTATTCTTCTCTAGATATCTTTCGCCGATTGTTCATAGCAGTCCAATTAACGGCATGTTTCTTTTAAATAGGACTTCAAAATGTTAAAGAAAACTGGGCTAATACCCCAATACTGACATAGCTTACGCATTAGATGTAAAAATAATCATAAATAATATCGCAATAGGTTCACAATTTATCCCAAGGAAATGAAACCTCGCAAATATTTAATGAGATTATTTTCTGCATACAACAATACTGTACTCCAACCACGAGAAAGTCTCAGGGGAATGAAACGCAGCGGGGTTATGCTATGAATGAAAGTTGATCTTATAAGATATCATAAGGTCACACACGTGGGTAAACGCATCTCCATTGGCTAACTCTCAAAGCACAAACGATATCATTGGTACACACATATTTATACTACCCTAGTTACAAAATTAGATCACTGTTAATTTCCTGGTCTTTTAATCCCTCCATACAGGAAATAACATATGCAGGAGAGCGCATGTTTTTTAAACTGACGTTATAACGGTAATATTATCTATCTACTTCGCTCCAATAGATGACGAAATAGTAAGCACATCCCTTTCACGGTTAATCTCCTGGTTGGGGAACAGTAAATACATAATTAATACAAAACTAATGAAAGCAATGACCAACCATTTGTTAATTAAGTGTGGTTGGTTTGCTACTTATGGATCAAAACAAGCAATCTTATTATTTGATGGAAGAACAAATAAAGGTTAAGTATATTTTCCGGAATTCTCTGATATTTCTCGGTTTCCTGTAATTTACAAAATTACCTGATATCCAATATTTCCGGTTCTCCAAGTGGGTGGACACCCTGTAGTTGTAAACTGATAAATATAATTATTTAGGGACAAAATATAGTAGAAAGGTAGTCAAAAATAAAGAAGTGCAGTTGTTTAAAAAGATGGCAAAAACGGATTATAAAATTCACTAAATCGCTTCATCTGTATTCGTCCTCGGTGGTCTAACGGCTATGTACTTGCTGCTGAATCCGAGGTTCGCGGGTTCAAATCCAGCCGAGGACGATGGATTTTAGAGGATAATAAATTCCTAATAATGTATTCCTCGGAAAGGAAAGCAAAGCTAAGAGGCCTCTATCATAGATCTACGGCACGTGAAAGAATTATTTTTTGATAGAGGACTCCGCACCAAATTTGTCGACTGTTTCTCACTTACCTTGAATTTAGATAATGAATTACCTCTGCGGTTGAAAGCGTCGTGAAGCAAATAGTCTATTACCAGTACCTTCATCTGTCATGACTTGAGTTCCAATTTCAGATTCCCATAGAAATTTCTTCCTAAATATTCAACGTGCGGTAATAGATCAGAGCTGTCTGAACTTTAGAACCCGTAAACTTCCAAGTAAAAAAGAATTAAATAATCTTTGCCTTGCCTTACCTTCGCTTAGCTTGGCTATTCAAAAGTCAAATCCGGGACGAATTCATACACCTAGACCAACGAACACGACACAACGAAGAAGTGGAACGAAACTGGAACCCCCGTCCATAATCTTTTCGCTTGCACTGCCTTATAAGCAAACGAAGAGTAGACACTGTACGTCAGGGATGGATTTCAGGCGACCAGCGAGACCCAAATGTTCGTAAAAGCTATGTTTGTCTTACACAATCCGTCACTGAACAATTCTTTCCTTTTTGTCTACTCGTCTCAGCAGGGGAAGTTAAGGAGAAATCTGCAGTGACTCGATTGAGTTACTAGTGCCCAGGCCTGACCTAGATTTTTAGTAGCCTCATGTTTGACCTCCTAAGAGACGATGGTCCAAGTCCGATGGTTGGCATTCAAGTATCCGACATTGATAGGCGGGCCATTCTGTCTCACCTCAATAGTGCTAGTCCAATCCCCATTCGAGATCTAGATCAAAGTCTTTATACTATGTTTTTTATGCAGACGTAAACTTCCCGCCGTTATGTTTAACGTTAGAGCGAAACTTACAAATCAGTAACAAGAGAGGTTGGTGATGTGGTACTTACTACCGCTTACGTTACATATGATTGTCCTACAATATGTTAACATTCCTTGTTATACTCCCTCAGTCTAAGCTTGCTTGTAACCTAGTTAAATTCGGTTTTTAAGCGTGTCATTTACAAATAATTTGTATACGGGATTATGAATATTGTGATTGTGTGCTGGCATCAGTGCTTAGTAATTACCAGACTTCTAATTTTTAGGCACTAAAATTGCAGCTTTAGGTGCCTAATATAAGCTCAAAATTTAATAAATTAGGCTCTATTTTAGCAAAACTAAGCATTTTAGGCACATACACTACCGGTCAAAAGTTTTAGATCAGCTATGAAAACAACTATATATGTACTTTATTTCAATGTACAAATACATCGGAAAAACTAAATAGACCAACAAAATAAATATTTTGTCTCTAGCATTATGATATGACTATTACACTCTTACTACGTGTGCCATACTACTTTTGACCAATAAAACGGTACGAAAGGGCGTATTTTAACCAATCATGGCTGCTTATCGCACAATTTTATCGCGTCCCTAGCATTTGTTTAATTTTATCGCGTCCCTAGCATTTGTTTAATTTTATCGCGTCCCTAGCATTTGTTTCTTTGTTTGCCAACATTTGAAACTGCGCTGGTCTGGACGTCAAAAAAAAATATATAGGCCTATATATATAATTACAAACCACTCCAGTCGATGCACAGCAGTTTCAAATATGACTCGCATTGGCATTCAAGAACAAGAATTAATCAAAATCACTGATCATACTTATGCATCTACTGAAATACGATTTACAAATAAATGAAGAGCACCATTCGGAAATCCTGAATAAGTTGAATACACCATGTAGGCCTAAATCAACGAGTTCCACTTCTATTACGCACACGTCCAATATAACATCAATTGAACCACCAACCACATTCAAATTTGAAAATTGTTCATTCAATAATTATTCCTTTTAAAATTATTCATTCGGAAATCCTGAATAAGTTGAATACACCATGTAGGCCTAAATCAACGAGTTCCACTTCTATTATGCACACGTCCAATATAACATCAATTGAACCACCAACCACATTCAAATTTGAAAATTGTACATTCAATAATTATTCCTTTTAAAATTATTCATGTTTATTTTTTATGTCATCGTCGTTAAATAAAACTTTTCTAACACTTGTGTATATTAGTTAGGTTATGTTATAGCTTCTGCTATATGATATTATGGATAGTCACGTATCAGAGATTGTTTAATATTAAGATTTATTGAAAATCATCTATCAAGTGACGTTGATTACTGGGATTCGGATAATTGAAGTGGAATGCAACTGTCTTAATAAAAATGAAACTGAATCAACAAAGCCTTCTTGACTAGTAACAGGCCACAGAGTTCAATGATGATTCCATAGTTGGCACAACTGATACCGGTAACAAGAAAACATCATCATAAAACACTACTGCCATCTAGCGTAATGTTGAGATGGTACAATAATACATTTGAAGACAGTTGTATTTTCGTAAGCCAATTAATATTTTATTGTACACTTTGTTACTTCTAATCTTTATATAGCCTACTTTCTTCTAATCGTGTAATAGTCAATTAAATCCCACTCGCGTTTTGATTTTCTCTAGATAAATCTGCTCGTGTTCCACTCGCAGATTTATCGATAAAATCAAAACCTCTAGTGAGATTACTGTTGATAAAATATTCAAAACGAAATCCCTGTTTTAACCACAAATCAATAGTTGTGATAGGTGTAGAGTATGATCAAGGCTTCAAACCTATTTATTTCACTGAAATATACAAAAAATCGCACAGAAAGTATATTTAAGAAATGGAGGCAGAAAGTAAACAAATAATTATTACACTTTTTAAGTTATATGCTCATTCTTTTCCATAATCATCTGGACAGTACATCACCTGAATTTTTTCTAAATTTTTCACAGTTAATTTTTGCCTTTTGTCAGTGAGAATTATTTTGAAAGCAGAAAAACTTAATTCTACTGCAACAGATGTGAGAAGAGCAAATAAATTAGCTACAGTAGAAACATCAATACCTACTGAAACATTTACATTTTCCCCCAACATCACTCTTTATACTTTTTCCAACAATGGAAATCCTACATTCGTATTTATACACTGTCCCACTTTTAACTTTTTTCCCAGTTTTACCCAAAACACAAAATATATGTGCACCTGGTCATCCTTTATTATTGCTATTTGGCTACAAAGAGATTTTTTTTACGTTCCAATTTTTCAATGTTTGCAGGTATGAATGAAAAGTTTGATGTTATGTAGGCAATATCTTTTTTTCACTGACGAGTAACACATCACACAGACACTCTTTCACTGCTTTCACTCACATACGCTGCAGTATCGGATTCAGGTAATTCTTCAATAATTGTGAACACTTCTTTAAAATATTTAGAATAATACACCACTGACTGAATCCATGTTCCACATCGTGTTGTTATAGATTGAGGTGGGAGTGGAATATCTGAGCATTTCTCTCTGAATATTGAAATCCTGGATAGGGCTTTACAAAAACATTTTTTCATATTGGAAATGAACGAATTGACGAAAGGGAATTCGTTCCTGGTCGTTTCAGAAACCCTGTGAAAGGCATAAGCTAAACAGAATACATGAATGATGTTAGAATAAAAAGTTTTAAAAAGTGGAGCTGCAGCAACCATGTACAAGGCAGCATCAGTACAAAACAACAGAACTTTAGAATGATCTGTATTGCCAGAGTATAACGACTGTAGGCCTTTGTTTACAAAATAAACAATGGTTTGGCTATTCACTTTCGGAAGTTCCTTAACACACACAAAGTCAGAATCGAAGGTTTATTAATGTCAAGTTTCCCTACTATCATACTTGCTATATAGCTATTTATAGAGTCTACAGAGAACCATAATGTAAGAATCACCTACATCCTCCCGAATGAATGCTAAAGTTTTATTGTACATTCTGTCTAAATCATTTTTCTTAGGGTAGATTCAGAGCGGATATTCTGTTTGCCGTATTTTTGTAAGAACTCTTTTAAAACCGGATTTTCAATTGCATTCATTGGAATGTTGGCAGCAACAAGCGCTCTGGTTAAGTCTGCATAGAAATTGCGGGCAGGGCATGGTTGCGCCCCACGGTCAGGTAAGATGCAGCAGATAAAAAAGGGTCCCTGTTTTGTGGGCATAGTTGCGCCCCGTTCCCATCAGGTAGAGAAAAGAGGCATGGCATAGTTGCGCCCCGATGAAATAGGTAGAGAAAAAGACATTACGGAAACTCGAGACTCGTAATCAACTAATCTTATTGATTTCTTATTCGATTTAATATTCATTATCGATAGCGTTAAAATGAACATCATGAAGTGAGCAGTACTTTATTAGCCGACATATTCAAATGAGTGAGTCGTTGGAATATGGGGCATTAGCAATCTTGACATTTTATTAGTGATTTTCATACTGTCTGTGGCGTATATTGAGGTTAATTTAAAATGAATGTTAAGTTTAGTGAAAAGGGAAAAAATTAATCATTCACAATGGTTCTAAATTTCGATTTGCGAAACCCTGTACCGTAGTTCACTTATTGTGTGTGCTCGATAAAAAAATGTGTTATTTTAAGTAGGAAAATTGATCATATGCTACCTGATTTCAGTGCAGCTACCACTATAATATTTTTATTTAGGCCTAATTTATTCATTTTATGACAATCACTTTCGTGTGTACTGTGCCCATCGGGGCGCAACTATGCCATGTTCATTCTGCTACCTTACTTCATCGGGGCGCAACTATGCCTATGTCCATTCTGCTACCTGATTTCTTCGGGGCGCAACTATGCCATGCCTAGGCCTCCCAATTGACCGCGGGGCGCAACTATGCCATACCGGAAATTGCTTGGATGTCGAAGTAGGCTATGTCAGTAGAGTTTGTTTCATTTGATTTTTCTGCTGAGTTTTTACGTTATGTCCCACTCCTTGCACATACTGCCTCAGTTGGCACTCCTTTTCATGCGAAATCTAAAACGTGTAGAAGTTAACTGAATTAAAATCCTAAATGTTGTATTGACGTGTTTCTATCACAAACTGGGAATACTTTAAATATCGAAATTTAAAAGCTTTAATTGAAGTTCTCTTTAAAAGAATTTCATCTCAGCACAGCTCAGTCAATGTATAAATATTATAATAGGCCTACTTATTAAAATATATTTCGACTATTGTTACATACCTGTTTGCTAAAAGTTTCGCAGAATGTTATTTTTCCATCGAAAGTGAATTGTGGAAATTCTGTTAGCCATTGCCTGTTCACCACAGACGTTGCACTTCTATCTTTCGGCATTAATTTGCACAGGATAACGTCCTACCACCCTAGATCATATTTATATAACAGATAGCTCATCCCTATGTTAAAATCGGTAGCACTTTGAAGAGAACAACCGCCAGGATCGCCACCCGTCCGCCGTAAACGAACACGAGATGGCAGTACAGTCGCTACTGCAATTGAAATGGGTTATGACGTGACTCCTTATATAACAACTAGATGGCAGCATAGTAAACGTGACAAAAGTTGTTACCATCAAAGCCTATAAGACCGAGCACTCTGGGTATATATGATCTAAGCTATCATTTAAAACTTCTCAACACAAATAAGGAGAGGGAAAGAGAAAAAACTAACAGACATTCAAACTAACCTTATAAAGCATTGTTGTTAAAATTCTATTTGACGAAAATACAATGTTCCATCCATTGTTCCATTTCCTGGTAGTGTTAATCAATGAAAAACTTACCTTTAATACTGCTTACATCTACATGTATGAGAATGTGAGTAAATAGTGAAATAACGAAACTTTACATTGATTTAAGCATTTTAATCCGAATATTAACAAATTAGGTTCTAAAAATCATTTTAGTGCATTATAGGGTACTATCAAACTCTATGAATAGCTTTCACTTAAAACTTAAATATAAATAATTATAATTATTTTCCTTTCTCCTAAAGGAGCAAAATAGGTATTTGCCCTAAAATCCGATGCCTGGTAATTACTTTCTATTTAATAGGTGGTAGAGGACTTTGCATACACTCTGATACCAAGGAAATCTGTGTCACTTCTGTATGTATTTCCAGAGCGATTATGACAAAGGAAGGAATGGAAGACAATCATGTTTTGGAGAGAACACTTAAAGCACGGGTATGTCTAAAACTGTGGCGGCCGGGTAGCTCAGTTGGTAGAGCAGCTGGCTACGGACTGGAAGGTCCGGGGTTCGATCCCAGGTGGTGACAGGATTTTTTCTCGTTGCCAAACTTTCAGAACTCAGCCTCCTATAAAATTGAGTACCGGGTCTTTCCCGGGGGTAAAAGACGGTCAGAGCGTGGTGCCGACCACACCATCTCATTCTAGTGCCGAGGTCATGGAAAGCATGGGGCTCTACCTCCATGCCCCCCAAGTGCCTTCATGGCATGTTACGGGGATACCTTTACCTTTTTTATGTCTAAAACTGCAGTAAACCTAAATAGTACTCGACCAAGGCCAGTGGAGTCCTGCAATCCGGAGTCGTGGCGCTATTGCTCCTGCGTTAGAAAATACCGCATCGCGATAGTTCACATTATGCCCGCGGTTCCATTCGCCTCGGTGAATAATATATTGACATGAAAGAAAATGAATCTGGAGGAAAGCTGAAAAGCCCTTATTGCATTCCAGTAGAACAGAAATGAAGGTAATAAGTAACATTTAATGAAATTTTGCGATATTTTTGCCCGTCACAACAAATTTTTAAGAGCAATGAGAAAAATGAAGAAATTAGGAGTACCTATAATATTTTTAGGTGACAAGTTCAGTGTAGTTGCATATTTTGCGTTAATGTATTCCAGTGGTCTCAGCACTCGCTGAAATGGGTAAAGGGTAAGTGGTGCAACATAATATGCCTTGTCGTGCAGCAGGAGTAGGGAGAGAGCATACCCGCCAGCAGCCAAGGATGCACCGTAGTGCAGTCTCTTATCCGCCGGTAAGAGACGCTAGCCCGAGGGTGCTCTGTGCTGGTGATCGCTGATATATTCCTTTAGCTGATTTTTTTTTCAATTTAGTTCTGAAACGCCCTATGCAATAGCCACCCCTCGAAGTGAAAGTGGTCAAACCGTTTGAAATTTCAGCGGGAGGCTTCCCTCTGTATGAAAAACGGAGTATAAACTCTGTATCGGCATCGGAGTTTTCTACCATCCAACAAGACGCCTATTTTTAATATAAATTTCATCATGAACAGGCCAGGGATCGAATCCGGGCTGTCTAGTTGAACGAGCAGCTCGGTGTTAAGTGAGCGTGTTACTGTCTCAATAAATTTTGGTAACTAAGTACCAGAGACCGGAAGTTTAGGCATTATGAATGATTAAAATAGGCAGAAAAAAAGAAATCATAAATAGCTAAAGTGAGCACGCAAAAAGGCATTATAAATACGAGTAGCTAAAATACCAATAAAAACAATTACAAAAACGTTGCACTATGTAGACCCACAACCTTGCATTTTCCACAAAGGGATTTTGGCAGCAAGAAAAGCTTTACAGAAGTCGAATGCAAATTGAGATTTTCGATTCGATGTTTCAATTACTCTCGCAAGCAAAGAAATCTTCTTCCCAGTAGCCTTGGAAAGTGCATTTGGTGTTTGGTCGTACTGATATGTTGCGATATGAAATATTTAGCTAGCTACAACAACGTCACAATGAAAACTGAAAGAAAAATAACCGTTAAAAATAACGTTAGACCCGCACTCATTGCTGCCTTGTCAAATAAACACAAGTGATGATTAAAATATATTTTTTCACGGCAGCACTCATTGTTGCAAAGTGAATATGAACTGACTGAAAGGCAATAATATACATTCGGTGAAGTCACTTTCATTGTAGCGGTTATAGAAATAAATTAAAATATGCCTGTAGCAGAGACAGGCAAAATCTCTTTCAGGCTTGCCCATGACTGTTTACGTACGTGAGTGGGCTTACGTGCCCGCCTGCACAACCTTCCCTCACAAGCAGGCAGGCAGTCCTAAGAGTGACCCGAAAGGACTGTTGGGTTCCGCCGACTTGCGCCAGACTGTGCTGCTTTCAGGTGCATGATAAATATCAACCAAGTCTCATCCAAATTCCAAACCCGACATGAAGTATAGCTTATTATAGCATCCGTTTCGGTCTAGTGCAGATGTTGGACATTACCACAGTAGATTTTTTTTCAACATACTAGATTTATTGTAACTATTAATATTCCGGTAAGTTTTAATAGTGATAGGCTAAGTGTATTAACAGTAATTCGTGTACTACGTGATTAACTTTGATCTTTTCCTATATAAATCCAGAATTCTTTCATTATTTTCAAGAACTCTGTTGTTGACCAGAAATTTTACACTGTTGAAATAGGACACGGTAGCCATTCGTATCCGTCACGTAACTTGGCGGTTCGGGCAAGATGCGTCGTGGCAAAGACCATGGCGTCATGTCGTATTAACCAACTTCTTGTATTCATATCCTATTCCAACATTACTGCCTTTGTCTTCAACCTGCTAACTTCACTGACGCAGCAATATTGCTGAATGTAGCTCTTTCTCTCTTGGCGCGGCCGACCGCCAAGTTACGTGACGGATACTGTAGTGGCAGAAGTGTCGTTAACCCGGAAGTGAAGCGTAATTATCTGTCGCAATGGCAACACTTAAGTGAGGTGAAGCAAAATCTGAGCAGTGAGGTTTATGTTACGAGAAGTAGAGAAGGAAGGTGTAATGTTTGGGCGTCCTATAAGGAAATTGTTACTGTTGAGGAAGGGTGAAAAGTTCAGTACGCACAGTATACAAAGTGTGATTGCATTCTGTCATTCAAAACAGGTAGGCATACATCTAGTCTCCTTTGACATAAATGTTCCGTAACACAAATACGAGAACAAGAAATTAAGAGGGAAGATAAGGAAAGAATTACGAAGTATTGTGTAAAAATGTGTGCTCGTGATTTACGCCCTTTCGAAGCAGTAGGCTGTTCAGGTTTTAAAGATCTAAGCCAGGAACTCATTAGAATGGATGCTAAGTACGGCGACATATATGTTAATAGAATACTGCCACATCCACGTACAGTGTCACGTAATGTAAGACACACTGCAAATCGCTTACGAGGTGACGCACTTCCTATCCTACACCAAGCGGCTAAAACGGGTCATCTTGCTCGCACAACTTATATGTGGAGTGACAATTACAAAAAGGTTGCCTACACCACAATAACTGGGCACTATATTTGAGACGAATGGCTTCTTCAGTCGTGTGTCATGCTAACAATAAAATTTCTTCATGATACAAAGACTGCCGGAAATTTAAAACGTGAAATTGAGGACAGATTAATGGCACTGGAATTTCCCTTGGACGACATTTTAAAATCAATTTTGTGTCTGATCAAGGCAGTAACATAAAAAAAGCGCTTCATACCTATAAATGAATTCCTTGCGCAGCTCATATGTTGAATAACGTGTTACAGCATGCCTTTAAGGAAGATTATGTAACAAAAGAGTTACCCACAATATCGACATCTATGACCTTACGCAAAGATATCACAGCTTACATGAAACGATCAGGATTAGTAAACAAACTCTCCAAAAACTTTATTACAGGAGTGCGATATGCGCTGGCATTCGCATCTCGCCAATCTCAAATCACTATATGATCAAGATGAGGATGTTAGTTACTGTCGCAGATGAATGCTGATCACAGGATGGAGAGATATAATAGGAAAATAGTTGAAAACTTGATACAGTTTTTGTCTCTTTTTAAGGAGGCATCAGAAAAGCTGGAGGCAGAAGATGTTCCAACAATACAATTAGAATAATTTCGATGGAAAAATTGTTCCAGGGCCGGGTATGGAACCTAGGACCTTTGATTAAACATACCAACGCTCTACCAACTGAGCTACCCGGGAACTCTACCCGACACCGATCCAATTTCTCCCTCAATATCCACAGACCTCAAAGTGGGCTGACAACCGTCAAAAAATCAACATTGAGTGCACACTAGCTCTGTGTGACTTAAATTGTGGTTTTCTGTTAACGAACAGTGACGTGTATTATGCAAATCAAGCTTTCAGGTATAACTCCCTGTAAGTTTGATTTGAATAATTTCGAGGGAAAAATTGTTCCAGGACCGGGTATCGAACCCAGGACCTTTGGTTAAACGTACCAACGCTCTACCAACTGAGCTATCCGGGAACTCTAACCGACACCGATCCAATTTCTCCCTCTATGTCCACATACCTCAAAGTGGGCTGACAACCGTCAAACAACCAACATTGAGTGCACAATAACTCTGTGTGATTTAAATTGTGGTTTTCTGTTAACGAACAGTGACTTGTATTATGCAAATCAAGCTTTCAGGTATAACTCCCTGTAAAGTTGATTTGAATAACTTCGAGGGAAAAATTGTTCCGGGGCCAGGTATCGAACCCAGGACCTTTGGTTAAACGTACCAATTGGTATTGCTTGGAAGTGTGAACTCATGAAGCATTGCTCACTGCAAGATACCGATTCCGAGGAAATTAAATGTATTAAACAACGAGGAAGGATTTTCTTGACGAAAAATTTAGGATATACCCAATTCATCACTTAGCAACATTCTTATGGCCGCCCTTCAAGCATCTTGTAATGTTGTCCGATGAAGAAAAGAAAGCCTTCCATTTATTAGCAAGATCACGTTTCAGGGTGTCTGAAGCTTCAGACGACGAGCCTCCCCACAAAAAAGAACGCTTTGCAGATTGGAGAAATAAGGACCATCAAGTCGATGAAATATCATTATATCTTACTGTGGGAAATGCAGAGGATGATAATGATATACTAAAATGGTGGAAAGATCACGTAGGTACATTATTCAGTTTTCCTTATTGGCAAAGGAGGTTTTATGTATTCCTGCCACAAGCGTTCCAAGTAAGCGGGCTTTCAGTTTAACAGGGCTCATTATTAGTGAGAGGAGGAGTAATTTGTCCCCTGATATTGTGAATGATCTTGTAACTGCTAACAGCCTTATGAAGAAGTGTGAAATGTAAATAAGTTTTTCGTTCTTCAAAATATTGACTTTCTTTTCAACATGTAACGGATAGTTCTCTTTTCATTTATGAAACTTAAAGTTTAAGGTATTTGTAATTATATTTGTATTGCTATGATAAAAATAAAATGTAATTAATTCATAATAACTGTTGGCATTGAATAGGTATTACGCCGACGAGAAATAGTTATCTTTATATTAAGCCGACGAGAAATAGTTATCTTTGTATTTATTGCATCCAGAAGACGAAAAATTAAGTTTCCAGTAAGTATAATGTTGTTAATAATAAAAATATAAAACGGAATTTTTCCTATAACAGTTCTTGGTACTCGTAATATTTGTTACCAATGTATTTTCATTTCTTTCTTTCTTTTTTATTTTAATACGTTACAGGTTAAATGTTTCTATTTTGTTAAGTCAGACACACTTTACAGGAAAATGAAAAGTACTATCTTATTATTTCATTAAATTCTGCAGTGCAATCAACTGTAACACTATGTTTATTTAATTAATCATTATCTGCCTATTTTACCCGGAAAAGACAGATTTTTTTATTTAAGTGACTAAATAGCCAACGAACTTAGATTTCCAACTACTGTTTATCTTGCAAATCTAATCTTTCAGGTGAAGCTCCCTGTAAAGCAGATTTGAATAATTTCAAGGGAAAAATTGTTCCGGGGCCAGGTATCGATCCCGGGACCTCTGGTTGAACGTACCAGCGCTCTACCCCTGAGCTACCCGGGAACTCCACCCGACACCGTCTCAACTTTTCCCTTTATATCCACACAACTCGCGTGGGCTGACGATTGAAATTATTCAAATCTGCTTTACAGGGAGCTTCACCTGAAAGATTAGATTTGCATAATATATACGTTACTGTGTACGTTAAAGAAAACCACAATTCCAAGTCACACAGAGATTGTGTGTACTCGTTGTGGGTCTCTGGCGTTTCGTCAGCCCACGCGAGTTGTGTGGATATAAAGGGAAAAGTTGAGACGGTGTCGGGTGGAGTTCCCGGGTAGCTCAGGGGTAGAGCGCTGGTACGTTCAACCAGAGGTCCCGGGATCGATACCCGGCCCCGGAACAATATTTCCCTTGAAATTATTCAAATACTGTTTATCTTAACCAATGTAGACTGGCTTGCATGAAAACAAGTCACTCTATAATACGAGCACATAGGCAGGCTTTTTCGGGTCCTGCCTGGACTGGACTTATAAAACCCGGGTGAATGGGCCAGTCTAACATTTAACCCGTTGTGTAGTTCCATCGGAACCCAAGCCTGACGGCAGGCAGTTACGGGCGTGAATCTTCCCTGATTTGCCGGTGTCTAACCTTAGGCAGTTTTTAATAATAAATTAATAAATAATAGATAAATAATCAAATAAAGGCAAAAAAAACATTTATTTTGTAAATAAGGCATTTATATTAAAAAAGGCAGAAAAGGGCAACATAAAACTGTGAAGTTTCAATCACAAAGGTATAATTCGTACAGACTGACTTTCAAAATGAAGATAAATTTAACATATTTAAAAAGGCATTCTGCCAAAGTTCCGGTTTCTGCTTCTGCTAAGTACCTACGAGTACTTTCAGAAATCAAGCGAACAATGTATCTAATTTATCTTTAAACATTTATAATGTTCTAACTAAAAATACATGACGTAATGTATTATACTCATATAAAGGGTATTATATTAATGTTGTTATCATCATTAGGCTGCCAAGCTTAAGCCTGTATAAGTTCCTAATAACCTACCATTAGCCTGACTATGCAGTTACTTTGAAAAATTTATTTCTACGTGAGACTGGAATAGGGTGAGAGATGAGTACGTAAATATATACCTGAGTAAATGTGTAATGTCTAAAAGCAAATTAACGGGAAGCAGATGTACGAATAATACCGTTAGATCTTCAATTTAAACTCACAGATTTACAATGTGATGTTATGAAAGCTAGATGTAAGGACTTGACAAATGTTCGTTCTTTCGCTTGCTCTGTTGAAGCCATGTTCGCTCCAACTTACGTTTGTGAAAAATTATTTTCAACAATGAAAATAGTATAAACCAAATTTAGATGACGACTGACAGACAAATACCTTCGTGATCAACAATGACCGGCAGTAAGTGACATAATTCCTGATTTTAATGTCACAGAGACATTCTGAAGTCAATTAACAGGTTTTGATAATGTTTCCTATGTTTTTTTTTTTGTTCATTTCTTTCTTCGTTACACGTACTAAACATTAGTTTGTAACCTTATACTGTATAAAATTATATTTAATGCTTGACATAAGGAAAATGAAATCCGTTAATAAGTCAGACAGTTGCTTCACTTCCCCTTCGGCGCACGATGACATTTTCGCCACGGCTGTAGTAGAGCATTAAAAGGAAATCAGGCGTGGAAAAAGAATGTTATTGACCTATTATTTCCAACATTCTGATTGCGTGATTGTAAATTTAATTAACAAGACAATGAAAATATGGTTTACTGTCAATGAATATTCCCAGATCTTTTACGCGATCACTTTTGTTAAAATGTTATGTTTTATTTAACGACGCTCGCAACTGCAGAGGTTATATCAGCGTCGCCGGATGTGCCGGAATTTTGTCCCGCAGGAGTTCTTTTACATGCCAGTAAATCTACTGACATGAGCCTATCGCATTTAAGCACACTTAAATGCCATCGACCTGGCCCGGGATCGAACCCACAACCTTGTGCATAGAAGGTCTGCGCTATACCAACTCGCCAACCAGGTCGACTATTTTATATAATAAATTTCATATAATAAATTTCACATTGAGGTTACAGATGTCGGCATTAAGTCAACAAACTGAATAGCTGAATCGGTACATTCTATATGTAGGACAGTGTCTACTTGCAATTTAACTTGTCAGCTAAACCGTTTATGTAACATTTATACAGATATCCCCTTACTTGTTTAAACACATTTGTCAAGTTAATTACATGATCAACATCTATTCCAGTTACATCATTCAATCTCGTGCACTCATTTTCATACATTGCTATTATACGAATATTTCTAATAATTTATTACTAAGTACAATCCTGTCCAATTTAAAGTATAGTATTTACTCATTTATAAAGTCGTAATCTTTTGATATATTTACTAATCCATAAGCTATTTTTAAAACTTTTCTAGTAAGTCATGTTTCAGCCAGTAGAATTACGTCGTTATTACTTAATAAATTCATTAATTCCTTATTTTCAACTTTATTTATTAAAACCTCGACGTTGTTATTATCTTATTTTCGAAACATGGCTTCCTTTTTATTTAGTTAATTATTAGCTTTTCTAATAGCAGGAAAAAGTTTATTCGTTCTTGATGCCTACCTCTTAGTAAGTAATTTCGTTCAGTATCTATACCTTTATTCGAATTTGATTGTTCATAACTATTTTGTTAAAGTTTCTATATGTCGCTTTCCTCTTAGTAAATGTTCGTCACATGCTCCGACCTCATCAGTTGATCCAGCAACGCTCCTCCTTACTGTAGACGTTTCACTTCCTCTCGAGTACCTCGGACTTCCAACGGCCTGTGCCACTTGGTAGTAAACGATCTTCACTTGCACTGAACTAATCGGTTGATCCAAAAACGCTCTTCCTTGTTGTACTTCCACTCGAGCGCTTCGGACTTCCCTCCCTGGTCATTCCCTCAGCCTGTGGCACAGCTCCCCTAGGATACGGCCACACGAGCTACATTTGTAGCAGGTTTTCTGCGACAAATGTAGCTGGAATTATAGACTGCGTTGATTAAATGCAAGCGGCCACACGGAGCAGTAAATGTAGCAAGTTTGGCGCATTCCAAGGTCGTGTCGCAACTCGAATGGGTCCGGGTCCATTTCTTCTGCAACATTTACTGCTGCTGGGTGGCCAGACGTAGCGACACTGGGTGGCTACACGTGCAGCTTCTCTGGTTCCAATAACTTCTTCCACACTAGGCTTCCTTTCTTCAATCTTATTTCTTCTATCGGGATTTGTGTTAACGACGTTCTCAGTTTTACTTAAGTAGACTCTTATGTCATTCACTCCTGAAAGATCATCTTTCCTCCAATTTGTTATTCGGATTGCTTATGCCAATTTGTTAAGTTACCTATATGCTCAATCCTCTCTACGCTTCTAGATTTTCTGTTTCGTGACACACTTCTTCTTGTTCTTGTTCTTCTTCTTCTTCTTCTTCTTCTTCTTCTTCTTCTTCTTCTTCTTCTTCTGCTTCTGTTTACGTGCTGTGGAGAGGATGATCTATTTCTATTTGTCACAATTTTCTTATTACTATTCTTATTGCAGCTATTCAATACATTCTCAATATCTTGATTATTTAAGGATTCAAAGTGGACTATATTTCCATTTATCTCGATTTTATCTTTTACTAAGATTACTTTAAAGCCTTTACTACGAGCTTCTTTCAGTAATGATATCTATTTCTTTCTTTTCTCTCTTATTTCTTTCGTGAAGTCATTATCTACGTAGGTATTAGAGTCTTAAAGTTGACGCGAATTAATAATGATGTGTTCTTTAATAAAATAACTGTTAAATTTCACAACAATTGAAGGGCTGAGAGCCACAGTGGGCCAAGTGCCATTTTCATGAAACTGAGAAAAATTGAGGTAAAATTAAATACATAAAATATTTCAATGAATACATATTAATAACTAATTATTAATTTAATATATACAAAAGGTCTTGATGAAAAAGAAAAAAGGAGAAAACAAATATTTTGCCCTAATTATATCATGAATTTTTGTACTTGGTTTTTAACGACGCTGTATCAACTGCGAAGTTATTTAGCGTCGATGAGATTGGTGATAGCGAGATGGTATTTGGCGAGGTGAGGCCGAGAAGTCACCATAGATTACCTGGCATTCACCTTACTGTTGGGGAAAACCTCGGAAAAACTCAACCAGGTAATCAGCCCAAGCGGGGATTGAATCCGCGCCCGAGCGCAACTTCAGACCGGCAGGCAAGCGCCTTAACCGACTGAGCCACGCCGATGGCCAACATCATGAAATTATACGTATTTCAAAGTCTTGGAGTTGGCCCACTATGGCACTACATTTATCTTGTCTAAACAAAAATGTGCTAGTAGGCCATCTCCAAAAGTTATCTCAGTGTCTACTTTTCCATTTCTAAATTTTGGAAAAAAACTGCTTCTAGCTCATTTAGAGAAGAACAAAATTTAATTTTCATTGGTTCAGCTGATTCGCACCTGAGCCATTTATTTTTCATCCAATGGACCTTGTTACCATCTGTAGTGTCTTTGTACACCAAAAAAATTGCATTTTGCAATATCTTTGATATTAAGAAAGCTCGGCCGTTCCATTTTCTTTACAACAAAGATTTTTCTTTCTCCTACAGTGTTGCGTTAACACACATAATCGTTTACGATAAAGAGATTTTTCGCTTTGCGTTTAGCTGACTCAGTGCTGAAGATTTTGTCATTAGGGTGGAAATAATGCCCAAAGTCTAGAAATTTACGGTTTATTTCTTAAACTGTGAATGATGGACAATGGAGGCTCAAAATGAAGCTATGTACTGGTTTCTATTTTGTCCTCCGCACGTTATTTGAATATGCTTGTGGTTTCCTCCAGTATTTACAGTTTTAATGTATGACAATAGATATGATCCCACTTCACATGCCCCCCTCTGAGCAGTGTTTTCTTTCTACAAATAGCCTAACATCATGTTCACAGTTATGCACTCCAACGTTTTATATGCAAATTGAAGAACATCGTTTTGCATACTCGGATACTAGTGTCATCGTAAAAATAAAAATTAATGTTTACCATATTGTACATTTATAGAGATAACAATTTAAACTTCTTTCCTGGTCCAAAAATTTGCCTTCTTTTGAAATTGAATGTTCTAAATTGAATGAAAATTAATTTATTAAACAATTTCTTTTTTCATTTCATTATAAATTAATACATAGTCTACTCCAACGAAGTTGGGTAAAATTGTACAGTACACCGCTAGATTAATGAAATTTAATAGCTCAGAAATGAGGTTTTCATATTAAAAGAGACAATTATTTAAATAGGTATCTTGTTTATGAATATACTGCAAATATAATTTTTAAGTTATGGTACGTACTATTAACTTAATATAACATTCCCGTGAATGCTGTTCATGCTATCTTCTACATCAGCAGATTCTCTGTGCCTCTTTATATTCATTATATGAACCATTCCTGCAATATCTGCATTTCCTGGTCAAAATTACTTATTGACGAAAATGTATCATGCACATGTGCCCGATTACTTTCATTATCACATTCGACACAACATAACCCACATTTGCAGTCTTTGTCAGTGTAGATTTTCGCGGACACGGGATTTCCACTTGCATTTACATACTCTTGGCCACTATTTATTTTCCTTTTTCGTACATTCTTTTCCACTCATCACAGTTTTTCACACGCTTTCTAGATTTCACCTTAGTCGAGTTATTTTCTTTCACTTCGTCTGCCATGTTCTACATCAAGTCACGTGGCAAGAAGTAGCAAATTTCATTGAACGTTTGGATATGGCCCACTCTGCTTCTCAAAAGATCTGGCATTTATTTGAGAGAGTATTTTTGTTGCTTTAATTATATCATAACGTGAGAGATTTGGACTAAATGACGCTATCTGTTGAGTACGTGAGTCAGCAGGCAAATCAAAAGATGAGATAAGCTTCAAAACTCTGAAAATGGATTTGGCCCACTTTGGCTCTCAGCCCTTCAATTGGTCTCTTCTTTCCTCTACCAACTCTATAAGCATGATTTATTACACTTACGTCCAAGTTTAGTCTGAAATATTTAGTTAACAATTTTAACACTAAGAAACAAGTGTCAATTCCTTTTCATAATTATTATACTCTTTGACACCATAAATTACAATTTTTATTTATTCTGCTGTCAATTTCCCATCTTTTAACTATTGCCTTTAACACAACCTGCTCTTGAATAACCTCTTTTATCTTATTTTCCACGTCAGTATACTTGTTAACTTGTGTATCTATATCATTTGATACATTTATTAGTAGAACATTTGCATTCTGTCTGTCTTCTCTCGTTTCTTTCGTATAGTTTATCCATTCTCTTTGAAACACTTCATCGCTGTTGACTCTTCCTTCGCTAGCGCCAGGTCAGGGTTTAACTCCACATTTCCAATAATCAATAGAATTAATAAAACAGCCGCGGTGAGAAATATGTTGAATCTATCAGCCACTACTGCGTTTTCACATTTTGTACGCCTGCGACACTTCCCTGCATTATAGGTACCAATAAGAGACCTGTAGGAATTTAGGCATCGCCCATAACTGTTTCACACGCTAACCTACTTGTAGACGCTGTTTACAACACAACTGTTCCCTACGACTGCAGTTTGTGAATTGACGATAATGATGTGCATAATTTACTGTACAAAATGCAGCCTTACATTTGTTTGCAAACACAATACTTTGTTCGTCTTCGTAGAGAAATATTCTGATCACAAACATACGATTTCAACATTCAATAATGAAGGGTAATATCACGGAAGTTGAGTAATAAACCCTCAAGCAATCCATTATATCAGCGCTTTTAGACGGAAAATGATGTATCTATATTCTGCAAGTTTGTTGGCACATAAAAATATTTCTCTTTACCTCCCTGAGTCGCTGTAAGTGGCCTTTTGAAACATCCTCTATATTGAAAGAATCTTGGGTAGACAATTATAAAATGCAGATAATGCCTGTAACTTTCGAAAATTCAGCTTAGATTACAAGAATCTTGCCCCAAAGGAGTACTGTGAAAGGTACAGTATGATCGATCAACACAGATAATGCAACCAGAAACTGGCACATCGTCGCCAACCGATACTGCAAATAGGTCTCCGGTAAAGTTTCGAAGAACAAGTATCACGAACTGTATTGGAACAGAAATATCCCAACAAATAGAGCAATACAAGACAATAGCCTAGGCATACCGTTCGTCGACAAAACAAAACTACTCATATTTATCAAGTTGACATTGACGTACTAGACACACAATCTTTAAATTGTCCGTAACGTTCTCCAAACACAGAGGGTTTATTGATGATATATATTAGAACTATCTGGAACCAAAAATGTTACATAATCCCAAATTTATTATAATCTTAAAGACTTCTTTGAAAAAAAAAATACATGAGAACCTTCAGAAGACGCAACTTCCTCCAAGCGCTAATAACGAAATGCAGAAGCTCACCATTCTGGAATATTCTGTCGTATCCAGAACATTAGTGAGCAATAGAAACTTTGAAAATTCTTAAAAAAAAAATAAAAAAATAAAATAATAATAACAATAATAATAATAATAATAATAATAATAATAATAATAATAATAATAAAGAGTTGTTATTTAGTCAGTGATCCGAAGACAGGTTTGAACCTCATAAGTAACACCAATAAATGAGGCAACTAGGCCAGGAGACAAAGGGGTAGGGTGGCCGGTTCCTTTCCCCCTCCAGTGCATACATCGCCGATTAGCTACATATTCCGTAATCAGACTTCAGATGCATACAAACAATTGTTATTCCTCTGACACATATCGTCAAGTGAGATGTACTGCCTGATAATTGCATATCAGCCAGAACCTCAATCAGAGGTAATTAATAATAATAATAATAATAATAATAATAATAATAATAATAGTAATAATAATAGCAATAATCCAAACATTACAAATGAATAGTTATGGTGGTGGTGGTGATGGTGGTGGTGGTGGTGGTGGTGGTGGTGGTAATAATGGTTGGCTTGTGTTGATTTTTCAAGAGCTTACTTTGATCCATTGGCAGCAGTGTATGATGATTGTTCAAGTCCGAGTAGTGACATGTCAAGTTGGTTTGGATTTGCTTTTCGATAGCTTAATTTCATGCATTATGCTTCCTGTATATGTAATGATTGTCCAAATCCGACTAGTAACCTGGTTGGAATTCGTGAATCCGATGATGACAGGTTGGCCATCCTATCTCATCCCTGCCAGAGCCGGGACCCATTCTCAGAGCCTGGATCCTCAAGCCCTTCCTATAACAGCCTCGGAAACTGTACTGTCCCCAAGACTTTACCTCATGATATGTTTAACTATTGTAGATCATAGGTGATATGAGGGGAAAGTGGAGAATGTTAGTGGAATGGTAGGCTAAGCTGCAGCAGCCCACAAATTATTCTATCACGATCTGCCCGACGATTGCAGGATAGAAGACCAGGGCTCTTGCGCTTGATGCGGCCAGTATTATAAGTTGTTTAGTCTCCTGTCCCAAGACAGGTCTGAACCTCACAAGTGATACCAATATGGCACCACTTATGAGGCAACTAGGCCAGGAGATAATGGGGCAAGGTGACCAGTTCCCTTCCCCCTCTAGTGTATACATAGCCGATTAGCTACATATTATATTAATCAGACTTCAGATGTATATAAGCAATTCTTCCTCTGACACAATCCTCAAGCGAGGTGTACTGTCTGATAATAGATTTGCATATCAGCCAGAACCTCAATCAAAGATAGTAGTAGTAACAACATTTATTGTTGGCATCTGTAAGTGTATAATCAAATAGGCTCCAAAAGAAAGCGTGATAAAAGGTTTACTAGAAGCCTGGAGATCTACACCAGCCATGAGACAGACTAACTCCTTATTGGAGAGCCAAAACCTGACTAACTAAAGAACTCCTGGCTTTGGAAAGGACAATTTTTAAGTCGGTAACCGGACACTACCATCTAAATAAGCACCTACATATACTGGGGCCTAAGTGATGACCAAACATATCGAAACTGTGGGAAGGAGGCTCAGTCATCACATTACATTTTCCCGGATCTATGCCAAATCAGGCATCGTTATCTCGTGAGACACATGTTATCTCCTGAGGAATTTCGGATATTAAACCCAGTCGTATTACAAAGTTGTTTTTAACTGGTTTATTTTACGACGATTTATCAACTGCTACCATTATGTAGCATCAGATGAAGGTGATAATGCCAGAGAAATGAGTCCAGGTCCAGGGCTGAAAAGTTATCCAACATTTTGTCTTAATGGGTTGAGGGAAAATCTCTAGAAAACCACAACCAGATAACTTGTCGCAATCAGAATTTGAACCCGGGCCCGCAGTTTCGCAGTCCGCGATGGACTCGTAAAGTTGGTACCACATTGTTGTCTTCTGGGTTGATTTCCAGTATATGAATTACACAAAAATTGGTCATTTATAAGTGCTACAGTAGTAATCTACACCCTTAATATAGAAGAAGAAGAAGAAGAAGAAGAAGAAGAAGAAGAAGAAGAAGAAGAAGAAGAAGGAGGAGGAGGAGGAGGAGGAGGAGGTTTTATTTATCAACGCTTTCAAATTCGAGGAATATTCCGAGCCGAAGTTCAATGCAGAACACAAATGAACGATATATTATACATACTACTACCACTACCACCACCACCACCACCACCAAGGACATGTTAGGCTAGACTAAGTATTTAATAATGATTTTTAGTTAAATGTTAGATAGGCATGTAGTGTTACCCACGAGTAACGGAGCATGCCGATTATGTGTACTAAATTAAAAAAAAAAAAAAAAAACACCACCACCATTACTATTCATTTGTAATGTTTGGATTATTGCTTGCCGTAAATCTACGACACGAGACAGCTTTACTTCCATTTCAGGGAAAGTCATCGCCACTGGCTAGGTTAGTATCCGTGAACTTCGTATCCTACGCCTAGCTTGGTAATCACAAGGCCGCTGAGGCCTATGGTCCGTCCCAGAAATCTGTAGAGAGACTTGGCGCATATGGAGGCGGAGTCTACCTATGCCGGAGTGTATTGCGGTCAGCATCAGCTCGAGGCCGCTAAGGGGTAAGATGCTCGCGGTAGTGTTCAGATAGAAATGATCCCCTTCCTGGAAGCGATTGGTAGCTTCGTTCAACCAATGCCTCCGCCCAGAGCAGCCATTGGTCCTGCCCTCCCACACACCACTTGCGCAGAGGTCTTATTTCGTATTTCTACTCTACAGAGACCTGGGACGGACCATAGTAGCCCTAATAATAACGGTTATATTTACCGTAATCTTGATGGTGGCATCGGTGGTATGATTATTATGCAAGCTTTTTTAGATTAACGACGCCACTCATAGACGATGAAATCAAGCGATTACAGAGCAATATATGCATGTAATAGTGCTTTTGCACCGAGTCCGTCTAGTCCAGTCAAGTCCAGGCCCGTCCAGTCAAGTCAAGTCAACATACCGAGTACTTCTTGACTGAAAGTCAGTATGTTTTTTTCCTGCTTTTCAGTTCGTCTTCTTGCCAAGCTGCGTTTCTTGTGAGATGAATGCGGATCATTATTCACATAAAAGTATTTACAAGTTCAGTGCCAGAATTTTGGACAACAGCCTAATAAGCTGCAACATTGAATGGAGAAGGATTTACATGAGAATGTAGATCTGCAGCATTTTAATTGATGATGATGATGATGATGATGATGATGATGATGATGATGATAATGATGATCAGATGATGATAGTCTGGAAACTACGTCGTAATAATTGATACAAAGCAAGGGCAATTTTTTTCCATTAAATCAATGTTTCTCAAACATTTCCAGCCTTTGATCTGAAGCCACCAAATAACTGAGTTACAGTTGACCCACGATAATAATGATGGGAACTGTAGTGAATAACATTCAACTAATCTAAAGGGGCAATGGAAATTACACAGACCTTTAGCAAACCCGATTAAAATTAGTTGAATTTCAGCAAATAGCAACAGAATGAACATCTATGTTACAGAGCACGTAACATTACTGTGAACCTCAACATTGCCACTGAAAGCGGAAGTACGTTGAACATGTTTTTGTTTAATTCAAGCTCACTGAGCGGCTAGCATTTAGAATCGCCACGTTCAGTATTTGAATTCTAGCAACATCAATAATTAATTTCGTCCTCTTTGCTATATGTTTAGAAATTTGATGACAGAACTTTGATATTCGTATCGATTCTACGTTTAATTTGTTCGCCTTTATGAGTAAACAAGAAAGGGCATAAGAAACAAATAGTATTTTGTTTTACTTTGTTGTTTCAGTTTTTACCCTCTCTCTAATTCTCGCTTTTCCATCACGTGAAATACAGAATAAAACTGTGGATCCACAAAGCAAAATATATTTACAAAATGTTCAAGGCAACGTCCATTTTCAGCATTTACAATAGGTTAAACAAAATATATTTCTTGGCCTGTTTTTTTCGATCTATTTGTGTACTTCTCATTCTCCTAAACTAATGAACTAATATTTTTCATGTTCAATATCGACGAGTGAATTCCATCTTTTCTATATTGCCGTTTCATATTGCTTTCAGCCTTCTTTAAACCGTTTATTTAATGACGCTGTCGATATTACTAATGAGTAGGTATTTTTCCGAAAAGAGTCCGAGTATTAGCCCAGCTAAAATATCGTAAAAATACAGCAGAAGCTCAATACTATTTGATTAAAAATACTTTGTGATCGTCAGCTGATGCATACTGAGAGCACTGTTGCCATGCATTTCACTCTTCCGGCACTTGATGCATGCGCACGATCTTTCGGTTTGTTTCGAAACTAAACAAACATCATGCCGCGAGGACAAATTACAAAATAAATGCAGGCAGTAAAATAATAACAAAACAAATAGATCTAACAATGAACTAAACTACAACAGCACCAACAATAACTATATAACAAAACAGAACATACTTTAGCTGAGAATTCATATGCATAAGTCGCTCATCAAACGAAACACTAATACAAACAAGTGTGGCTTTGTTCAGAAATTACCCGGCAACAACGCTATACTACATCAATACTCAGAAGATCCGTCATATGGTAACTTCTTGTGAACATACTTCTAGAGCAATCACAAAGTATTTTAATCCAAGTATACTGAAGAAGTGAGCCGGAGAATTTATTTAGTCCTAGATACAGTGTCTATCAGTCTTATTCGTATTTTCGGGTGAAAATATGTAACAACTTTGGTGATAAAAGACACATGAAATGAAAGTATTACATTTCTCTTTAAAAATTCTGTTCAGTAGCATTATGAATACAAATAAAACAAAAAGTAAATTCCATATATACCATAAACACGTAAATAAACTAAATTTAACAAAATATATAATTTCTCTACCTGTCATTTATATTCGTACAGTTACTAACAAAATTAAATAACTATACATAAATAACATAAACAATTACGTTCTAATACCTAGTTGCATATCCTCTAGCTTTGATCACTGCCTGACACCTTCTCTGCATGGAATTTACCAACGTTTTACATTCCTGCGGAGTGAAATTTCGCCATTCTTCCAGCACAACAGTTTTGAGGTGTTCTTTGGACGAAATTGTATTTTTATGTATATTTTCCTTAAGTTTGGACCACAAATGCTTGATGGGATTCAGATCGGATGATTGAGGAGGAGTATGGAGTTGTTTCGGGACGTTCCATATCAACCAGTGTTTGTTCATTTCGGCCGTATGTTTGCTGTCGTTGTCTTGATGGAAAATGTAAACAGACGGCAAATTCATTTTATTGCACTTTCCTTGACATTATTTTTCAAGATATTGTTATAGATTATATTGTCATAATTGCATCAATTAAGTCGATGTTACTCACGCCTTTCGAAGACTTATGCTACCAAATCATTATGACGCCACCTCCATGTTTCACAGTGGGAAGATTGTTATCCACTTTATCGGCCTCATTCTTCTTTTTCCACACTCTATGGACACCATCGGATCCGAAAAAGATTAATCTTG
This sequence comes from Periplaneta americana, assembly GCF_040183065.1. NCBI lineage: Eukaryota > Metazoa > Arthropoda > Insecta > Blattodea > Blattidae > Periplaneta > Periplaneta americana. Next base: position 81,322,256 of record NC_091128.1, read on the forward strand.
GTCTCATCACTGTCCCAAAATTCTTGCTCCTAATTTACATGAACTTTAGAAAATTTAATTCTTAAAGCTCGATTTTTTCTACTTACAAAGGGACTTTTTCTTATTCTTCTACCATGAAATCCATATTTATATAGGACACGTCGCACCGTTGTTACACTAACAGTCTTACTTGTGGTTTTTGTCATGAGAGAACGTGGTTTCGGCACACTTAACCATGGATTTGATATTATCTGTCTTATTTTGAACCTTTTTTCCCTCTCATTTAGTTTTTTTTTTCTCTCTCTTCTGATTTGTAGTAAATCCACGGTATTTGAATTTATTAACCACGTATTGTATCGTGGAATAACTTTTGTTTACTATATTGCCTATTTTCCGTAAAGAATAACCTTTAAGAGCCAGTCTAACTATCGTCTTCTTTAGCTCGGCACTGAGTTCCTTCGACTTGCCCATTTTGAACAGAACTGACTGCTGAAGCAAAACAAACCCTAGAGCACGCGGTAATGCACACTCGCTGTTACCATTAAGGCACGGCATCCCCGAATAAGTCAAAATTACTCAAGTGTACGAATATAAATAACATACAGTTTTACTTTCAAAGTAATGTATTTATTAATATTTTTGTTAATTAGAGTTTAAAATAAAAACTGGTTGTAAATTAACATTCTAAGAAATGGTTTTAAAGCATGGTACACTACTATTAGTATATGAGTATAATTATTTTGTACATAATGTTGTCTTATTAGTTTAAATTAGATATGTACGAATAAGGATGATAGACACTGTATAACACTAGTCAACAAATTGATTCTTTTTCGTGTATTTCGTGTTTAAATAGGTGAATTTACCTCATTTTGGGATGCTGAATTCAGTGGGAAAACAGCTTCTTTCTATCACATCACATTTCCTAGGTACACAGCACTAACATAAACACAGCAATACCATATGGCTCATTTTAAATACAAACATAACACTCAGAACCCACTAAAGTTTTCTTAATAACATAAAAAATTCTTATAAACCAACAAAATCACTAAAATAATTCACAGTAATTCAAGATGTTAATATTTACAATGTTTAAAACCAATTTCTTTCGGAAAATGGAATGACGATGCTTTCCTTTTGTACGGTGTCTCATCCTCCGTCTCTGTAAAGAAGAAACCAACGGTAATCACCCATCACTGAGCGGTTTCAGTAACGTAACGTTGGTAACGACTCTCCACGGTAGGGTGTATTGGTGAAAACGTTTACTAATACAACGTGGTAAAGGTACGTTTTCCTCGGTGCGACTGTTGCGATGATCGTTCAACGATGATTGTACAACGATAATCGTTGAGCACTATTTCTTTGTATTTCCTATGGAGCTGTTTTCCTCCGAGCGACTGCCGCTAGAGTCCTTAACGACGATCGTACGTCTTGAATAATCGTTCAGGAAAAGGTTGAATATAATCGTCAGTCGCTAACGTTTATTGTGAGAAAGACGTGTATCATGGCTCCTTCGTTTTCTGACGCGGATGATGAAATTCTTCTCGAGGAAGTGGCGAATCGTCCCTCACTGTGGCAGCTGTCACATGCGTCCTACAAGGATCTAAGGGTCAAGGACAATATATGGGCTGTTTATCAATAAAGTTGGAAAATTAAGTTATTAATTAGGTTATTTAAATCTTTGATACAATCTCTCTTCATTATTGAGCTCAAGCAGACGGTGTTTTTTTGGCTCTTTTCATCCCATACCTATGGAGAAGTATTCATCGTCTTCCATCTCCTCAATCAAAGGCATTTAAGTAATCTTTTACGTATACTTAATAACTCATTCTGTTAAACACAATCTTCTTTTAGAACAGCCGTGGCGAAAATGTGACTCACGAGCACATTGTGGCTCGCAATGATAGCTATGCATTTCTCTTGCTTCCTACCTTCTCTAACTCCCACCCTCTCACTCACTGGAGTCAAACTCCGTTCTATTTGTATTTGTCTCTGACCTGCGAGTGGCGTATCGTCGCAATGTCTCTTTCGAAACCATGTACCTCTACAAAAACGAAAGTTTCAAAGTAGGATGGGAGGACGCATTTTTTTGCTGCCAGTATGATGAGAATATTAAATGTATGATTTGTCCACAAGTATTACGAGGAAAAAGGTTGTGTAACATAAAACGGCATTACACTACATTTTACTCATGAAACATTAAAAGGTTAAGTGTTATTATTATTATTATTATTATTATTATTATTATTATTATTATTATTATTATTATTATTATTACCTCTGTACGTCAATCCTTTTTCAGCAGATGTACGAATAATACGGTTAGATCTCCAATTTAAACAAACAGATTTACAACGTGGTGTGATATGAAAGTTATATGTAAGGACTTGACAAATGTTGAACTTTTCAAATCTTTGCCAAAAAATAAATGTCCGAAGCTTCGTTCATTCGCTTGCTCTGTTGAAGCCATGTTCGCTATAACTTACGTTTGAAAAATTATTTTCAACAATGAAAATAGTAAAAACCAAGTTTAGATCACGACTGACAGACAAATACCTTCGTGATCAACTACGACTGGCAGTAAGTAACATAATTCCTGATTTTGAAACTCTGTCGCAGAGACATTCTGAAGACAGTTGATTTTAGGTTGTGATAATGTGTCCTATGTTTTCTTATTCATTTCTTTCTTCGTTACACGTACTAAGCATCAGTTTGTAGTCTTGTACTGTATAAAATTATATTTGAGTGCTTGACTAAGGAAAATGAAAATCCGTTAATAAGTCAGACAGTTGCTTCACTTCCCCTTCGGGTGTCTGCCTCCGTCCATAGGTGTTATGTACGTTGCAGGTTGCACAGTGGCTCGGTGCACGATCACATTTTCGCCACGGCTGCTCTAGAACGATGCGATTGCGAATTAAAACACGCGACTAGGGAAAAATCAACAAATCGTAAACGCTCCGAGCAAAATGGTAACTAACGATTATCGTTCAACGTTTTATCGTTCAACAATAATCGTTGAACGATCATCGCAATAGTCGCACCGAGGAAAACGTACCTTAACAAAGTAACAAATGTTGATCGATTCGCGTCTTCTAGCAATGCGAGATTTTAAATGAAATATTATAACATTACATACTATGTACTTTTATGTTTTAAAAGTGTCGTAGTACAAAGTTCAATGCAATCCTCGGTAAACATTCGGTTGCAACCGATGACACTTCGATGTGCAATTGGTGACTTTCTACACTAGTACTTTAAATATACTACACTCTATACGAGATTTCTTTGGAGCAGACCATAACAAGGGTCTCGATGCATCTCATGTTATCGCTGCGCTCCCATTGGTTGGCGAGTCATTACTTAGCTGAGAGCGTTGTGGACACTAGCGCGTGCATATCCTGGTTACGAGACGGTATTCAGAGACGCGTCCACTACTACAGTTCTATTGCGTCTAGCATATTTGCGGTGTATGAGCAGACGACAACAGTACAACTAGTGACTGATCCAACACATTACTTTAATTTTCACTTTTCGTTATATGAACGTAGTCGGTCAGTTAATTCATACACAGACATTTAGTATCGTGTGAACCGCGCTCTCTTGCATTCCGTTCCGTTGTTTATATCTGCTCCAAAGATATCTGATATACAGTGTAATACGAGGCCAATGTTAAAATAAGTAATATTCGAATTAATTTAGGAAAATGTGATGTAATTATTAATTGAAAATGCAGAAGTATGCATTTATATACTTGATAAAATTAATGTAAAGTACCAGAGAATGTGTGATTCGCACATACAGTATAATCGGGACATGAATAATAAAAATCTTCATTATGCTCATCATTAACTTCAGAGCTTGGGTTTACTGGTCAGTTCCGCTACCCGTTAGATAGATGAAATATATGACAGACCGTCTGGCCAACGTTGTCACGGTTTTCCTACATTTCTCAGGCCCGAAAATGTCTATAATGAAACATATTTTTAGGAATGCGATTCTCTGTCATCCTTTTTACATATTGAAACCAGTTATTTTTATTCGCCTCTATATTTTAGTTCAAGTTACATATTTATAATTCATTCCTAATGTGATTACTCTTATTTCGATCTATTAGATTTCAGCCATCGCACATTGTGCAGTAACACAAATCTAGCTGGACAAAATTAATAACCTCTCTGCATTCTCATGGATTGTTATGGAACTTTGTACAGACCTTATAAATAGCACATATTTTTTGTGTACAATCTCTGACTACATTTCTGTACCAGGAACTACCCCTCTATAGAGGTAACATTGGCCTCGTATTACACTGTATATCAGATATATTTGTGTAAAAACCATACTTACGGTTCCATAAGAAGAAGTTTTTACAGGGGGTGCATTTACGCAAAATTAACTTCTCTCCTACATAACAGTTTTATGAGACTTTGTACAGGAGTTACAGGTAGCATATATTTTTATGTACAAATTCTGATTACATCTGAATGCTACTTGTAGGTCTAATTGTTGTACAAAGTTTCATAAAAATATATTATGTAGGAGAGTAGTTATTAATTTTGTCTAAATGCACCACTATTAAATGGGCAGTTACTCTTATTAAACATAATCAGACTTTGTAGACAAAAAATAAAATATTCCACCTATAACTTCTGTATAAGATTTCATAAAAATCTGTTACAAAGGAGAGAAGTTATTAATTTTGTTTAAATGCATCCGCTATAAAGGGGTAATTTTTCTTGTACAAACGTAACCAGAGTTTGTACATAAAATATGTGTCACCTTTAAGGCATGTACAAAGTTTCATAACAATCCGTTGGAATGCAGAGAAGTTATTAATTTTGTCCAGCTGGTGATTTGCGTTCTGATTCACTGTGCGTTTTTTAAGGTTAGATAAAAATGTGTCCAATGTATTTTTAACCTGATGTTCGATTTCATGTGAATAATTTTAGTCTTAAAACACTCACAAGTGATTAAAAACTTCCTTATTCCGTGACTATTTTCTGCTATTAAGCCAAATATGGAACAGTTACCGTATGCCCCACCACTGAAAAAAAAATGAATTACTGATATACGCGCAAGAACGCGCAAACTTTAAAACAAGGATTCAACACTCTAAACGATGCTGTAGGCCTATTAAATGGTAAAAGAATTGTTGTAACCGGACGTGACCGCTATATTAAAACTCACATTATATTTGGAGAAATTTAAAATAATATTTTTTCAGCTGTAATATTTAAACCTTTTTCTGTAAGAATAATAATACCTTACAAACTTGTAAGTGAAGTTACATTAGTAAGAACGTACCTATCTGAACAGATTCCATGCCTCACAACACAATAAATGACTAACAATTGGCTCTTATACTCGTTTTTATATTTTAGGTTATTTTACGACGCTTTATCAACATCTTTGGTTATTTAGCGTCTGAATGAGATGAAGGTGATAATGCCGGTGAAATGAGTCCGGGGTCCAGCACCGAAAGTTACCCAGCATCTGCTCATATTGGGTTGAGGGAAAACCCCGGAAAAAACCTCAACCAGGTAACTTGCCCCGACCGGGAATCGAACCCGGGCAACCTGGTTTCGCGGCCAGACGCGCTGACCGTTACTCTACAGGTGTGGACTCTTATACTCGTACATTCACATAGGAAGCCTCTCTGTCTAAGGCTGAAGAGGAGCGAGAAGTGTTAAGGCTCATTCACAATGAAAATTAAACATAACGTAAGCGTTAACTTAACGTTACACTAAAATCAAGAAGTAATACCATCATTCACGATGGTAACATAAACATAACAGCAAACATACTTGGTAACCATGGAAACATAACAAGGACGCCATTTCCTCATATTCTGTCGTATACTTCAGCGCTCCACGATTGTGTTCTGTTTGCAAATCACGTAAGCATAACCATGAAAGTTTGGAGTTTACAGACTTTCATGTTAACGTCTTACGGTAATGTTTAAGTCAAGGCTTATGTGAATCATTGTGAACGATCCCATTTGGTAGCCTGGGCGCAAACTTCTGTGTTTATGTTACTGTTATGTTTAATTTTCATTGTGAATGGGCCTTTAGAAAGAACTCGTTGTTCATACCCTTCTAAATATAGCTTGCCGCTGATAAAACAGTAAAAGTTATTTCTCACAACATTCTTCAAATGTTAAAGAACATGAATTGATATTCACCTATGCCTAGCTAAACAAGTCGAAATTTGATTAGACTGGGAAAATTGCACACTGTGCATCGCCCTTAAGAACGCATTTCGGATGTTTCAATTTTCCTCTTGTCAAATTTTGTTAAAGACCACGTCTCTGATCCATATGTGAGTATTGGGACTATCATAGTTTTATAGAATTTTAGTAGGGTTTCTTTAGTAGTTTTATATCTTATACTTCTTATTGTACCACACATCTGTTGAAATCTTCCTAACTTCTTCTCCAAGTCTATATATTGCCCACATGATATCGTACATCACAGATATTTAAAATAAGTCACTTGATCAACTATATTAGATTCTATTACTGTTTTGTTCTTTTGTACTGTTATAGATTTTGTTTTTCAATAAAATTGTTGTGAATAATGCTTTTAAAAAGTATGCATTTGCATAAACTTGCTATAATCCTAGTAAAAATATATTCTGTGGCAGCTAGTATTTCATGTGAACAGACCATACATGTCTGAAATAGCCATAATACGGGATTACAGTAAGCTCTGACAGCTGTATGAGAATCCTGATGGATGGGTGTGCGAGCGAATAGATAGATGCGGGATATGTAACTGCACTGTCTCTATGGTGGTGGTGGAGGTTATTTGGGTTCTAGTAGGAAGACGCTAAATACCTTTATTTTCTCTTCTCTCCCACACTGTTTCTAAACGCATTATGAGTATGACGCAATAAGACGTGCTCGCTGTATTTTCCCCTCACTTCTGAAGTTAAAGTGAAAATATTAATTAAATGTCAGTTGTCTTTTTTGTCCAAATAAAAGTCAGAATTATAATAGAGCCATAGTACAGGGTGGTGAAAAATAAAAAAAGGTAGCCGAAATACTTTGATAACATTTTTTACACAACACAATGCCCTTGTTCAGCTATGTGTTATAAATGTCTTCGCCATTGTATATGGCATGTTCCATACGCTCTGCCATCCTAGTGACCAGAGCATCTTGGCTTTTACGGGAGTTGGACCAGGACGGGTCCACACACATAGACACGGTTCGATCCATTGCACGCCCTTATATGTGATGACCAGACAGTGGATGCGGGATGACTTAAGGAAACGTAAAGTTGTTTCGTATCGGAGTATATGGCACGTGCCGCGTCGTTCGTCTTTTGTGTAACTGGTGAGTACAGCAGTGTACATAACGAAGGAACCCCGGTCCACATTGCAACGCAATGTGTGCAGTTGTGTTATCCTGCTCAAGTATTTAGTACGAGTTGAATAGTGTAGTGCTGATCCATTCATAACGTCGAAGTCAAAACGTTAAATTCGCTTAGAGATACGAAATGCAATTAAGAAGTATGAGAGTGACATTTTATGTATTAACGAAGACAATGTCGTGTGTAATGTATGTAAAATTGAAATAAAAACAGAACAACTCAGGCTATAGAGAAACATTGCAACAGTACATCGCACAGGAAATGCGTTGAAATGAAATCTGAGGAACCATCATCATCATCATTTAGTTGTGCGGGTGTAAACGACACGTGCAACATGATGCTCAGTGCAAATATTCATCTAAAGAAATTGAGTGATCCCCATTTTAGAGTTTTTCTTCAGAAATTCTCTTGATACAAAATCTGTTTAAGCGATAGGCGAAGACGATTCAGCTTGGACAACTTACGAGAATATATCGTCGTTTACTGCAAAGCTGGTAATTGCATCAATGATGACGAGGACTGAACTTGCAAGGTATGTACTACAGTACGTCATTTTTCTTTTCCTTCTGACTGTACGTCGTCTGTTTACGTTTAAAACTTGTTGAGCCAATGGTCTGAATGGAAAAAAATGTAACATAGGCTATAGTAAATGTGCACCTACATTCAACGATAAGTCATCCCGCATCCACTGTCTAGTGATGACTGGCCAAGTCCGACAGGTGGCCTGGGTGGCATTCGTGAATCCGACACTGACTGGTGAGCCGTCCTGCCTCAGCCCCAGATAGAGCCAGGTCCCGCTTTGCGGACGAGTAGCCTGATAAGCACAGGTAGAAAGTTCGTACCAAAACAGTAAATTTCAGTTGAATACAGCGTGGAGTATAGATGTCACCCGCGCCCCGCCCTGCTCTCGCTCGCTATAGACGATACGCAGTTCTCATAAACAACGCATAGTAGCCTATCATTCTGTAGAGCTGTGTATAGTCGTGAATAGTTTGAAGGATAGTATTAATTTATATTAATAGTTTAGGTTTTGAACGAAGTGGGTTATTCTGTTATTACTGTACAAGATGTTCCATTCAAACCTCTCTAATTTCAATTAATCATTGCTAACAAGGTATGCTGATTTACGAAATGAGACTTGTACTAAAAGAAAGAGAAACTCAAAGAATTTGTATTTCATTTGTTTGAAGTTTTATCACTACGTTGCGCAACAATTGCAAAAGCAAAAATAGCGATTCCACAGCAATGCGGGCAAATAGTGGTATAGTATACGGAGACTTACTTTTTACTTTTGAGGGTTTCTCCACTATTAGCGGTTACCCTGTATTCCCATTCGCCAATCTTCAAACCATTCAAACCATTTATCTCCTTCCAGAGACCTGTCATTCATCAATCTATGGATCTGTCCTCTCCAGATTGTTCTTGACCTACCCCGCTTCCTTCTACATTAGGTGACCATTCCAAAAGAGTTTTAGGCCACCTACTTTCCTCCATTCTTCTGACATGTCCATACGATTGAAGAGTTCGTCTCTCAATTCTATCCAGCACTGTCTCCTCCATATCCATCATCCGTCTCACTTCTTCATTTCTCCTTCTTTCTAATCTGGAAACTCTGGCACTACGTCGTATTCCGTCCATTTCCACTGCCAAAATCTTAGATTTTTTACTTTCTACCAACGTCCACCCCTCTGCGCCATATGTCATTATACTTTCCACAACCGCCGTCAAAATCCTCTTCTTGGTGTCATTCAATATCGTCCTGCTCCACAGTACTCCATTCAGCATCCTTATGGCTTTTCTTGCTTGCACCAATGTACTATCTATTTCGGAGTTACAACTCCCTAAATCATCAATATATGACCCCAAATATTTAAATTTTTGGACGGCTCTAATAGTTCCTTGGTGTAAGGAGATGTATACAGAGACAATATCCTTAATTTCAACGCAACGCAAACACAGTCGAGTGTACGGAGGAGTTGCACCTGATGCAAAATCATTTAGGCTGTGGTGCAATAAGTTGCTTACGACAGGCAGTGTCCTGAAACAATCTGGTGGAGCTCGGCGTTCCGTGACAGAAGAAAAGGTGGAAGAAATTCGAGCGGGATTTCAGAGAAGCCCGAGTAAATCCATTCGCCAGGCATGAACGCAATTCAATGTGCGTCCGACAACTCTGTAATTTCGTTGCGTTGAAATCACGGATTTCGTCTCCACATACTACACCACCGTTTATCCGCGATGCTGTGGAATCGCTATTTTTGCTTTTGCGATTGTTGCGCAACGTAGTCACAAAACAATCAACTTGAAACAAATGAAATACAAATTCTTTGAGTTTCTCTTTATTTTAGTAGAAGTCTCATTTCGTAAATCCATATACCTTGTTAGCAATGATTAATTGAAATCAGGGAGGTTTGAATGGAACACCTTGTATTATTTACGTAATGTTAATATTATGCATGATTCTAAAAAAGTAAACTCATCTGTTATTATCAAAGAGAGCAGATGGGGTACGTTATCAGTGGACACAAGTTTACTATACCGAGAGCTTTGATTACGTCACGAGGTGGGGGAAGGGGTCTTACCTACAAGGTACAGTCCTTGTACGCGCAGAGCTCTCTGATGTTACACGTCCTGCCTTAGTTTTCAATACCTGTGCATTTCCTGGGGTATTTGAATTTCCTGTTTTCTGCATATTCTACTTTATTGGTCCTTCTACACTATTTACTGTATTCACTTTTTTCCTATTGCAGTCCTAATTAGTTCTATTTGTGTTTACCGTAAGTGCAAAGCATTTGTTTGCCTTTACATTACAACATAGTTTACTATATGCCGAAAGAAAAGAAGCCTCGGCATGTACAATTGCAGCGATTTGTTGAGGAGTTCGGATCGCAGCACTTTCCTACAGATGGTGAAAAACTTTCATGCATTGTATGTAAAGTCGATCTACTGGGGAACAAGAGATACCATGTACAAAAACACTACAACTCTAACAGACACAAGGAATGCTTTAAGTTGTTGAATTCGAAAAAAGTCGAAGCTAGTCCCACGAGTTCAAATGTGGAATGTGATTTTTACCAAGACTTGTGCCACATGTTCGTCAGGGCAACTATTCCTTTTAGAAAACTGGAACACCCATGTGTCAGATCATTTTTGCTAAAATATACAGGTAGAACACTACCCCAACAATTTACTCTGCGTACGGGTTATTTAGCAAAATGTTATGAAAATGTCTTACGTGAAATTAGAGAAACCTTAAAAGATGAAAAATTGTGGTTATCTATAGACGAAACGACAAATATTGCAAACAGATCTGTTGCTAATGTTATTGTTGGGGCACTTCAAACTGAAGGTGTGGGCAAAAAGCTTCTATTGACATTCGAAGAGGTAGAGAAAGTAAATCGTGTTACCATTGCAGCTCTGTTTGAAAAATCAAAGCGATTATTATGGTCTGTCTAAATGTAAGCAGAAAAGCTTAATGAAGTATATTGTCGTGCACTGTAACAAATGCAGTCATGAAAGAGTGCAAAGTAGTACAAAGCAAAATACTATGTTTTCTATGTTGTATTTATATACAATATATTGTTCTTATGTAGCTACATTAATATCATGTAGCACAGAACTATGTATGTTGTAATTAAATGCACAATATAAACAATAGGTTATTTAATATTACAAAGTGAAATTACTGAATAGTAAAGATAATTTGCTGCAGGAACTGTACTCCAGTCGTTGTTATTGTAGCGATACGCTGACATTCATCCCCTCCCTTCCTTGCTCCCTAATACATTGCGATATAGTACATGTAGCAGTTAACTTAACGGTTTACGTACACCAAATGCTCTCTCTGGTTATTATATAATTATGCAAACAAACTGCAGAGAGGGCTGCATCATATAGGAATGGGATGGGTGTGGGAGAAAGGAGAAAATAACAGGAGGGATATATGGCGTAATGTGAAGATGCGTTTAATTGATATCGAGAGGCAAGAGATTGAGCTCCAATGTTCGGAAAAGTCCTCACTACATTTACAATCAGATCTCATGCTTAACTGGGGGAGGTGTGACTACATAAATTCTTGTAACAAAGACAGCAAAGCAGGTTTAGCGTGGCTAAGATTGGGGGCATGGAAGGGTAATAAAATTGTCAACGAAGAAGGGGAGCGTCTTTGTCCGCTTTGCAAAGAAAATGATTCCTATAAGCATATTTCATTACTGTGTGTCGAATTGGAACTTGTACGGAGAAAATATTTACCACCCTCGATGCGAAGTCAGAGTAGGAGTTCGCTTGCATGTCTTAACCTCATGGGGAATAGAGAATGGGAACAAAGGACTGGATTGTTCCTCTTGAAGGCGAGAAAGATTAGAGCTACAGCTGTCGAAGTCTGCGACGCGAACTGAGGAAGGGATAATAGTATCCACCCAACTGTACACTTTTAGGTCTTTTAGGTTAGGATATATTATATAATGTGTTTTATTGTGCCATTTCCATTTTAATATATGTGTTCTTGTAGAGAGTAGTTGGATGTAAACATAGGTGGGGGGAAACCTACAAAGGAGGACTTGTTTCGGGTACAAAGCACGTACGGTCAGAAGATCCGTGCATTGGATTTTAGACAAAATTATAATATAAAATTTGTATGTATAATATTACTCAATAAATCTATCTATATATCCATCCATCCATCCATCCATCCATCCATCCATCCATCCATCCATCCATCCATCCATCCATCCATCCATCCATCCATCCATCCATCCATCTATCTATCTATCTATCTATCTATCTATCTATCTATCTATCTATCTATCTATCTATCTATCTATCTATCTGTCTAATTATGCAAACAAGAGTGTTTACACTCTTACTTTTCCCGGATTATTCTTCATTAAATGCTGGTTGAAAGATAAGTTTATTTACCAGCCGTCAATACCTATTTGTTTTGCTGGTCTGTTGACGTCTCGTGCTGCTATGCATTCGGTTGCGTTACAGTCCAAGTTCATTCAACATCAGAATTACGATACGAACTTCCTAGCTGGCATTACAATAGAAATGAAAAGTCTTCTTGAAAACAATTATGGTTTTAATATTATGTACCACATACGAGATACACTATTAGATTCACAAAGTTGTAGTTGATAATAGTACTGTATCATATTTCAGATTTTCTCCAGTAACGTCTTGGGACGTAGAACGAATATTTTTAGAGAACAAATATTGTTTTATTTTTTCTTAATATAAAAACAATATTTCTTTTGATAAAATGAAAATCTTCATTGCTATTTGTTACTTTAAGGCTAGAATCAAAATTGTATAGTACTTTGTACGCTATTTTTATATGTCTGGTTAATTATTTTAGATTGGGAGTTATGGAGTTAATAATTACACATTTTTTTATATTATTCGTCTATTGTTTTCTTGTTCTAAAGCCGTAAACGATTGGAGCACAAGTTTGGTTACCACCCGGCTATATATTTGTTGTTCTGGTTCACTGACATTGAGAGCTGCTCTACTATTTTTCATTCGCTTGAGATATGGTCGTCCACACCTGTGGAGTAAAGGTCAGCTCGTCTGGCTGCGAAACCAGGTGGCCCGGGTTCGAATCCCGGTCGGGGCAAGTTATCTGGTTGAGGTTTTTTCCGAGGTTTTCCCCTCAACTCAATACGAGCAAATGCTGGGTAACTTTCGGTGCTGGACCCCGGACTCATTTCACCGGCATTATCACCTTCATATCATTCAGAAGCTAAATAACCTAGATGTTGATACAGCGTCGTAAAATAACCCAATAAAAAAAAAGAGATATGGTCCAACCTTAAACAACATAACAGTTACGGTACAGTTGGAACCACCGATTCTGGCGAATGACCTTGCTGACAGTGTCAGTTGACAAGCTATTTGTTGTCCTTCTTGAATGAGTTGGCGATAACGTTTTCCTCCGCTAGTATCATTGTTATGAAACATTCAAATGGACCACAGTACAGTCCGAGTGGATAATTTGTAGCGTGCCGCAAGCGACTTTCGTTCGCAATGATTTTACAGTACGCCTCCCAGTACGTGTAATATTTGTTTAGTTTTTGGAGGTGACTGTCCAGAGTCCAATAGAATACTCTGCCTGCATGTTTACTCTTATGTCCTACCCATTCCAGCTGCGACAGAGATAACAGCCGATCTTGCCGATCGAGTTCACATTAACAAAATCAATTTGCCTAAATCGCTGGCGCCCACTATAGTACGTCCGCTCAAATAAGAGCCACTTGGAACGTGCGATTGGACACACTTACCGCAGGGAGCAAGTAGGCACGCGACTCCGAACATGTTCCGTGTAAACAACGCTGCGTTGCCATCTCTCCCTTCTGTGCGTCTTGTAAATACAGAAATAAAACACGAACACTTCCTATTCAGAGTCCGTTGAGTCAATTACACAAGATTCCAAGCTAGCTTCTAAGGAGCGATAATCACTTTCTTTTGTCTTTACATGTTCGATATACGTCCTTTACCCATTGCTTTTTATTATTAATGTCATCCATCACATTTACATCAAATCACGTACTTCTTAAACAGATTTGTTTCCCGATCCATTTTCTGACCAGACATTTCTCTTCAGTTTCCGACCAAACGAATTCTATGGCAATGGTAGGGGGGGGGGGACGTCGTAGTACAACATGGCCGTATTTGGATGATAGTTCGTCAATTACATATATATTTTTTCTGTAATGGCTACGTTTTATCTCTTGTAACAGATGGAACTTTGTGGTTGGGACTGGCGAAGGCAAAGGGATGTTATTTTCACGTTTTAATGACATCTATTGTTGATCTAGCGGTAGGTACAGGATTCACAATACGGGAATGGTATGGGGCATTATCCATAATGATGACAGACGGTTCTTCCAGACCTTTTAGCAAACATTCCTCAAAACATACTTCAAAGATTTTAGAATTCATAGTCCCAAGGTAATCAGCCGGGGCATCACACATACTTTGGTGAGTAACGAATAATGTCCCTGGAATGAAACCATTTCTTCCCCTCGCATGTAAAATTACCGTTCGTTGTCCTTTACCTGAAGAAAAATTGTCATCACAGTAACTTGACCCACCTGACCAACGACACATTACTCCGTCATGGGTATCATATCATGTTTCGTCTAAGTATTCTTCTTCATAACCCAGTTGCCGATAATACTCTATATTCCGTAAATGCGAGGAACGCCACATCCGTATTCGTGATGATTCCATTGCTGCTGGTTGAGAGCCATGAATTTTATATGTAATAGTTCCATTAAGGTATTTCTTTGGTACGGAAACTCATATTGGGTAGCTTGTGTTTTATTACGCATTGCATTGAGAAGTTTATTTGACGTTGGAGCTATTTTATTTTCGATTTATATTATATGCAACACAAAAGCCACAATATACATTTACTGTCTTCTGCCTTATTCTGAGCTAACTGTATTATACTTCCGGGCTCGTCTGAAACCGAATACTAAATGAACTTGTTCTCGGAGCACCGACTTAGATCTGTCAACAGCGCTGGCGTACCAACAACCAGCCGCGTGCTTCAAGACTGAAACACCTGACGCCTCCCGCTCAAGGTAGGTGCAAGTGGCTCTCATTTGAGCGGACGTACTATATACCAACTTCCTAGCTATACTGATAAGCCTCAGGACCCCGGAGTCCCAAGCCCATTCTGATCGTCCGATGCTGACTGGTGGGCCATTCTGCCTCAGCCCGATATATCTATATCCCGTCAGCATGTAGTAGCCTGATGAGTCCCAGGGGCCCAGAGCCCTAAGTTCTTCATATAACAGCACCAGAAACCCGTACTACCTCCAAAACTTCACTCCAGCCTATTTTTACTATTACGGATGATAGATGAAATGATAGAGGCAAATGGGAGTACTCCGAGTAAGACCCTCTATAACGTCTGCTTTGTCCACTACAAATTTCATCACGACCTGATCGGGGATCGAACCCGGGTCACTTAGACGGAAGGTCAATACGCTAACACTGTTAGCCACAGATGCGGCTGACCATAGCATCACATTGCTTCCTTGTTACACTGGGCAGAACTGTTTAATTTAATACGTTTTCATGGAGTATTTAAATCGATTTGAATAAGCGCACCGTATTGAAACTTCCATGAAAGCGACGATTCAAAACGATCCGAGTTTCAAGTTCGATACACCTAACAAGTGAGATCGGATCATATTCAATACGGATTGCGTTGCATGAAAACGGGTATCATATTCAAAACGATTTCAATATACTAAGCACGTGAACGATCGTCATTTCTTTGACGTGTCATCTGTTTTACCAAGTACGAGCAATTTTATATGTTGAAGAGTCGTGTCATAATATATAATATTTTGTATTATCCTAAAAGCCATTACTACCATTCTTCATTAACAGCCAGAATATTAAGTTTTCATGTGCCTCATTAACACAAATCAACGTTGTTTATAGCTAAGGCCTACAGGGTGATCAATATACTGTACTAATCGATTTTAATATTCCGTGAAAAGGTAGTAAATGTTTTTACGAAGATCGTCTAGACCAGTCATGTCAACTGATGGCCATAGGCGCAAGCGCGTGCTTTAGAGCTTAGGAGAGCCTGAGCGCTTTACAGCGGAAAGGAAAGAGGTAATATATGCCGCTTGGTCGAGCTATATACAGGGATGGTCAGCATTGATTCAATGGATAAAGGAAAGAGAACTTATTAAAACTGTATCAATGTTAATTTTTAGATTTGTCTGAGAAGTACATATAAGAATGTAAGTATTAATTTGAATGCTCATTTTTCACAAGTTTGCTTTTTTATTCGAAAGAAATATTTTCTCAACTTTTTTTACAGAAAAGTGAAATTTTTAGATATGTTTATTTAGTAGCCTTACAGGTACTGAAACAATGTTTTCGTAAATCTAATATATCTAAATACGTATTACCGAAGATAGTGTATATTACGCATTTCGAAAATATTCGCATGGAAAATATGTCTAAGGAAATGAATTAACAAAGCAATTATTGTTACATCATAAACAAAAGATATGTGTCCATGTGTTGTATAAATGTCAACTCTAAAGCTTCAGCAGATTTCGAGTAAATAATTTAATATTCTGATGATAGGAAGTTGATATCACCTTAAAAGCATATTGCGATAAGAGATTTGTTATGTAATATTACAATTAAAACATATACCTAGGAAATTTTGCTTTGTACTATAGCATTGTTTTGATTAGTTTATTGATTACTTTTGTAAGGCTAAAGATACCATCAATATAAATTCCAACTTATCATGTCATACTCAATCTCTTTCTTTGGAATATCACTTTCTTTATTAATTATGTGTTTCATTCACTTAGTGCAGTATAGTTGTACTACTATGGAATTTATGTGAATATTCTTTCTGAACTCTTTATTATGTTATTAATGTTTAAAACACAACTGCAATATTAAAAAATTGGTGTTAGTACTTTTGTTTTACAGACAATATAGATAATATCAAACAGAAAGAAGCCATATAAAAATAACGACATAAAATTTAACGTTCCGTTTGAAGTTTGCACACCACTGTTTTCTTAATCCAATAAACTGCTTATTCATACACATAACCCTTCCCTCTTCCATACCTAGCGCTTGATGCTCGCGCACGACGTCAATGACAGAAAAATGCGCTTGCTTTGATATCACTGGCCTAGACTCGGCCGAAAACGAGCATGGGCGCTCAAAACATTGTTTCCGTGCAAGGCAAGTGGGCATTACCTCATCCTCGACATTATGCAACCCTATCTCCCGTTCAGCAGCGACTCTTGACATAAGCTAGCTGTAATGTTGAATACGGAGTAGTAGTATGTCCCAACGGTCGGCGTCTCCTTCGGGAGGAATTTTATTCGCGATTTCAAGACTTGAACGTATGGAGTCAGATTTTAAGATTTTCATAGCATATGTTGCGAAAAGTCGGAACTTTTCCTAGTACTCCAATTCCAAGAAAGTACTAATTCCAAAGAACAGTTTCGAAATAACAGCAAGCGTCTGACAACGTAATAATCACCAAAATATTATATTGTTTCGAAACTAGTTCCGTTTCCAAAAATCTTAGACCATAATGCAATTCGAACCACGGCAGCTGTTATAGTCAGGTGTAAGTGCAGTAATTTATACATTGGTTTGATCATTCCTTCTGTTAAATACTGTAAAGGAAATTACTACAGTAATACGTGATATTAGTCTCCATTAAAGCTTCGTTATTTTATTTGTAATAAATTTTGAGGTTAGTTGGGCTGCATTTGCAATCTGTTACCATATACAGTATAAATTTTATAACACAATATAAAACAATGCAACGTATTTTTAATTGGATATAATAAGATAGTGATTTTGGAAAAGTAATAATAGACACAATCTTACAATTTGAAATTTAATTTATTCTTGTTGCTATATTAATAACAAACAATGTAAATTAATCTGATTAGCCAATCAGACTGAAAGTTTAGTAATGAAATGTGCCCTGAAAATTCATTGAAGTTAATTTTTTTATTTGAATTTTTGTTAAGACACCTGCGACCAAAGTTTGGGAATAAATTTGAATAAGGAACAAAAAAAGTTTCCTTCCCAGGCAGGATTCGAACCACGAAAGTCTTAATTACCAGTCTATCGTGCTCTGGAGTGAACAAGGCTCTGAAATCAGCTACAAGGGTCGGTCCGGTTTTTTTTTGCCACTACTGTACTCTGCGGGGTCAAGCCAATTAAAATTCCACAAGAGATAGAAAATAATAATTATTACATATATTGAAAACAAACAAAATGTAACTTCGGTCACAGGTCTATTAACAAACATTCATGTAAAAAAAAAAATTCTGCCGTCAATGTAACCCGAATCTATATCTTCTCCACGACAGTCAGACGAAGTAACAGCCTGAGCTATTACGAAGAGACAGAAACCGTATGCTCCGCGCGGCATGTCGATTTCCTCACGATCGACGGTCCGGGTCCAATGTTATACTGACAGTGAACGATGTGAATCGCTCTCTTTAAGAATTTATTTATTTATTTATTTATTTATTTATTTATTTATTTATTTATTTATTTATTTATTTATTTGTTATTGAACATAACAGGCAAAGCCCAATTACAATGTTCAAGACTGACAAACTAAAAGAATGTTCAAGAGTCGGCCCGATTTTTTTGAGTCTATACAACGATGACAGCAAAGACAAAGATTTCAGCAACAACAACAATGGCAGCAACAACAACAATGATAGCAACAACGTCAATGACAGCAACGACATCAATGATAGCAATGAGAACAATAACAGCAACGACAACGACAGCAACAACGGTAACTATGACAGCAACGGCAACAATGGCACCAACGACAATGAGAGCAACAAAGTCAATGACAGTAACGACATCAATGATAGTAATGACAATAATAACAGCAACGACGACAGCGACAACGGTAACGATGAAAGCAACGGAAACAATGACAACAAAGACAACAATGACAGCTACGACAACAATGTCAGCAACGACAATGATAATAGCAACGACATCAATGTCAGCAAAGACAACAATGACTGCAACGACAACGATGACAGCAACGACAACGATGACAGCAAGAATGGCAATGATTACAGCAACAACAACGAAGGAATGACAACAATGTCAGCAACGACAACTATGACAGCAAGAACGGCAGTGATTACAGCAACAACAATGACAGGAACGACAACAATGACAGAAACGACGATGACAGCAACGACAACGATGACAGCAAGAACGGCAGTGATTACAGCAACAACATGACAGGAACGACAACACTGACAGAAACGACAACGATGACAGCAAGAACGGCAGTGATTACAGCATCAACAATGACAGGAGCGACAACAATGACAGCAACGACAACGATGGCAGCAAGAACGGTAGTGATTACAGCAACAACAATAACAACGACAACGATAACAGCAACGACAACGATGACAGCAACGACAACTATGACAGCAAGAACGGCAGTGATTACAGCAACAACAATGACAGGAACGACAACACTGACAGAAACGACAACGATGACAGCAAGAACGGCAGCGATTACAGCAACAACAATGACAGGAACGACAACACTGACAGAAACGACAACACTGACAGAAACGACAACGATGACAGCAAGAACGGCAGTGATTACAGCATCAACAATGACAGGAACGACAACAATTACAGAAACGACGATGACAACGACAACGATGACAGCAACGACAACGATGACAGCAGCGACAACGATGACAGCAAGAACGGCAGTGATTACAGCGTCAACAATGACAGGAACGACAATGACAGCAACGACAACGATGACAGCAACGACAACTATGACAGCAAGAACGGCAATGATTACAGCAACAACAATGACAGGAACGACAACACTGACAGAAACGACAACGATGACAGCAACGACAACGATGACAGCAAGAACGGCAGTGATTACAGCATCAACAATGCCAGGAACGACAACAATGACAGCAACGACAACGATGGCAGCAAGAACGGTAGTGATTACAGCAACAACAATGATAGGTATGAACAAATGCTGGATAACTTTCGGTGCTGGACCCCGGACTCATTTCACCGGCATTATCACCTTCATTTCATTCAGACGCTAAATAACCTGAGATGTTGATAAAGCGTCGTAAAACAACCTACTTAAAAACAATGATAGGAACGACAACAATGACAGTAACTAGAACGATGACAGCAAGAACAGCAGTGATTACAGTAACAACAATGAGAGGAACGACAACGACAGCAACGACAACGATGACAGCAAGAACGACAGTGATTACAGCAACAACAATGAGAGGAATAACGACAGCAACGATAACGATGACAGCAAAAACGGCAATGATTACAGCAACAACAATGACAGGAACGACAACAATGACAGCAACGACAACGATGACAGGAAGAACGGCAGTGATTACAGCAACAGTGACAGGAACAACAATGACAGGAACGACAACAATGACTGCAAGAACGACAGTGATTACAGCAACAACAATGATATTAACGACAACAATGATATGAACGACAACAATGACAGCAACGACGATGACGGCAAGAACGGCAGTGAATACACCAGTAACAATGACAGGAACGACAACAATGACAGCAACGACGATAACAGCAACGGCAACGATGACAGCATCGACAATAATGTCAGCAAGGACGATGACATCAACGACAACAATGAAAGCAAGAACGGTAGTGATGACAGCAACGACAACTGTGACAGCATCGATGGAAACGACATCAGCTACAAAGGTAACAATATGTGATGTGATTAGAGTGACATGAAATCAGCTCAGTACCAGTGATCCACTGCAGATACTCGTATATTGTAAAAACCTATTTTGACAAACGACCAAGCATTCACAGCGTAAACATGATTCAATCGTACAACTGAGACTACTGTGAAACATAATTTTAATTTCGTTAATAAGAATACCCATTATATATGTGTAGCTGTGGAGAGTAATATAACAAAGCTGAAGATTAAAGTGATGCCTTTAACCTCTGAGAACGAAAATATAACAGCACCAAGAAATATAATTAAAAATCTAGAGTGAGGCAACAGGTAGATGGAAGAAAAGGTTTGCGAATCAAGGGATGAATGGAATTTTCGTATATTTCGTGTCTTTGGTTGCATGAAAGGAACTGAATTCTACACACAATAAGAGAAAGAAGCCTTCAAAATTTTCTCAAAGGTTGTGTATACTTGAGATCTGGTAATTTGAAAGTTATTAAAAGAAAGTAAGAGCAAATTCTTGGATATTAATTGAAGCACAGTAACCGAGAAAGAGCTTCAAAGCAACAAGTGAGTATTTGGAATAAAGAAATGGTTTATGTATCCTTTCTCATCTATAATATGTCTTGTAAAAATACAGAAGCGAAAGTCTTTATATCTAAGAGGTATAGTTGTTATAATTTCAAGAAAATAACTTTCAGTTATCACATTATAATTTTTGCCGAACTATAATATAAAGTATAATAATAATAATAATAATAATAATAATAATAATAATAATAATAATAATAATAATAATCCTTGGCGCAACAGCCCATAAAGGACCAAGAATACCAGCCGACTGCTGGCCTCACGTCCACATGTATCAGCAGAGGTGAAGATAATCCAACTAGAACTAAGGTATCATGTGGTCAGCCCAATGATCCTCCTACCCGTTATAGTTGGTTTACGTAACCGGATTTCGCTACCTGTGTTAGCTCCCCAATTTAATCACTGTGCTGTATGGGTACCGGTTCCATACACTGAATATAAAGTTCAGTAATTGTAAAAAAAGATAAGCTATCTCTAATTGAGGAACAAGCATTGATGGTACGTATAAAATAAAAAAGAAGAGAAATTAGAAATTTTCAAATTTATAGTAGAAATGC
This sequence comes from Periplaneta americana, assembly GCF_040183065.1. Classification (NCBI taxonomy): domain Eukaryota; kingdom Metazoa; phylum Arthropoda; class Insecta; order Blattodea; family Blattidae; genus Periplaneta; species Periplaneta americana. The sequence continues at coordinate 81,344,044 of NC_091128.1, forward strand.
AGAGTACAAATTATAAAGTAACTTACACAGGTGTGCAGCACAGTCCACTGAAAAAAAAAAAATTAACAAAGGTTAGGTTGAATTGTCACCACTGATAGGATAGTTTATTCCATAAGTCTTAATACTAATACAATCAATGTGTGAACGTCTAGGACAGGGCTGGGCACTGGAAGCGATTCCAAACTCTAAACGGGAACGCTTAATATTCATCCGTCACGCTATCAACGCTGCGCGGTGTTCGGCGGGGAAGAAAGGAGTTGAAGAGAAGTCACATGGCTCCCTGTGAGAGAGTAGAATCCGCTCTTGTCCACACCTGTGGAGTAACGGTCAGCGCGTCTGGCCGCGAAACCAGGTGGCCCGGGTTCGAATCCCGGTCGGGGCAAGTTACCTGGTTGAGGTTTTTTCCGGGGTTTTCCCTCAACCCAATACGAGCAAATGCTGGGTAACTTTCGGTGCTGGGCCCCGGACTCATTTCACCGGCATTATCACCTTCATATCATTCAGACGCTAAATAAGCTAGATGTTGATACAGCGTCGTAAAATAACCCAATAAAAAAAAGAATCCGCTCTTGGTGCCCAGCCCTGGTCTAGGAAGTCGAGAAGTTTCTTCGAAATTTGAAGCACAGCCTTCGCGATACACCTTTCCTACGAACTCTCTACAACTGTGTGGCCTCACTCATTGCTATCAGCTGTCCAATGCCTCCAGTTCAGTTGGCTATTGGTTCATGATCCTACACTGTTTTTCACTTTTATAAAACTTACTTTTTTGATAAAGCATTATAATTGGAACAAAATATGATAAATTCTTTTTAGTGTACTGGCATATACTATTTGTGTGCAAATTTGACAGATTGTATTGTTTACATTCAGTACGTTAATACATGATATTTAATAAGGCTTAACGTATCAATGAGTAAAATTATGGAAAAAGATGTTAAGATTATAGGGCTACCTGTTAAGTTTAATAATTACACAATACAGTACAGCACAATAAAATGCAATATAATGAAATAAAATAAATTATAAAATAGAGGGAATAACAGAAATAAACCAACAAAATTTTCTGGAATGCTCTTTAATTAAAAAAAAAAAAACACATACACACACACACACACACACACACACAAAGCGAAATGTTTCAATCTTCTAACACAAATAATTCTTGACATATCAAATGAAAATTATTTGTAATTAGGCAGTGTATTGGTGTACATCATACGTATTAGAATTTAGACATTTTGTTTACTAGCTGGCATCGAACTATTCAACTAACTTTCCGCGCAATCAAGAGTTTTCCATACACTGCCTAATCACTCTGACTTCAGTTGAGTTTATGTAATTTTATCTATCCTAAAAAAGGGGAAATCATTTGAGCGAAAAGAGAAAAAAACATCGGGAATGTTTTCCCTAAAAGTAACACATATACGATTTCCCTTATTTTAGCTTCAACAGAGATTGTCCAATTTTCATTACTGGAACTGGGCTTTAACAAATTCACAGAACGATAACTTGAAAAATATGTGACCTCACACATTGATGTTTTCACTGGTATATATATATATATATATATATATATATATATATATATATATATATATTGTATAAGTCAATAAAATACAATACACTCAAGAACTCTACTCCGATGCCTATAGAAATATGACAGATTTTCACAAATAGCGTGCTAGAAATTAGCTCATGATTAATACATCGGAAATAAAAGTCAAACCTTTCCTAAATTCAGCGGTCTCCAAAGTTTACTGACGAGCAGCACAATTCCATTTACCGATATATCAATAGAGGAAATCTTATCTTGTAAATTGCACGTGCATGATCATCTCTCAATCAGCTGTGAAGTTTCGATTGTTTCATTTTTAAATTATTATCACAGTACTACACAGCACTGTAATGTATAATGTAATGTAGCCGCAATGGATGTAGTCTGTGTCGAGATTTTGTTGATTACGTTTTTCTGTGTCCATGTGTACGGTTTTGTATTGTTGTTTAAATGATTGTGCGCGCTAAGTTTATGATTAAATATTGTGATAAAGAGACAAGAATTTCTTGAGACTATTGGACTTCTACACATGATTACATTTTGAATCTGGACAAATTTCAAGATAAACTGTTTGTGACGCAATACACGAAACGCAGCGTCAGCGGAGTAGAGAAATTGCCGTCTCGTGGCAGAGATCGACACACACATAAACATCATACTATACGTAAAGGAGTTCGCAGTTTGATGCTGACCACATCTTAGCTTTGTATTATAACATCGATATTCAGATTTCTACGTCGCTGCCTTCTACGTCGTTTCATCGCTACTGTATTTCGTTATACAATCAACAAGAGGGTGTAAACAAGTTGTTTGGATCTAAGACAAGCAAGAAGCACGCTACTAGCTTTCCAATGAATATATACAAGTCCCAGCACGAGGTTTTAAGTGGCAGGAACGCTTCTTTAAATAGCTGGAATCTGCGTCTACTCCTTATAAACATTTATATTCGATGTTATAACGACCAAGCGCACGCAGTGTTGCCAATTTGGTGATTTTGTTACTAGATCTAGTTTTTTGGGGAAGCTATTTGGTGTCACAAAATGTCATTTAGCGATTTAAACTAAATAAAAAAATATAGTTGACTTCAGAGTACTCCAGTGGATCAAGGAATTTTTAACTTGTCGCACTCAAAGAGTACGGGTGAGGAGGAATTATCGAGCTCAATAGAAATTACTTCCGGAGTCCCACAGGGGAGTGTCTTGAGGCCCCTTCTATTCCTCGCTTTTGTAAATGATCTACCAGTTAACATCTTGCCCAGGGTTCGCTTATTCGCGGATGACTATATCGTATATAGGGAAATAAAAAGTTATGGAGATACTACTCTTCTTCAGAATGACCTCAATAGAATATACGATTGGGCAATTGCCGACAAAATGAAAATAAATTTTCTAAAGAGCAAAGCCGTCAGTTTTACAAGAAGAAGAAATAAAATAATCGCATCTTATACGTTAGAGGGTGAAACCATTCCGGAACTTAACAAATGTAAATACCTAGGAATAACATTTAGTAGCGATCTCGGCTAGAGGGGAACACGTTACAGACACAGCGGAAAAAGCATGGCGAGCGATACACTTTGTGATGAGGGTACTAAGAAAAGGCTCTGATAAATCCAAAGAGATTGCATATAAATCACTATTTCGTCCAGTAATGGAATATCGTGGGGCAATAAATAACTATTTCGTCCAGTAATGGAATATGGTGGTGCATGTTGGGATCCTTACAAATTAGAACATATTAAGACACTGGAAAAGATTAAAAAACGGGCTCTCGAGCGTTGTCGTAATAATTCACCATTAAAATGGGACACACTCATGGACAGGATAATGCGAATACGATTAAGCGCACTGTTCAAAACATACAGAGGTGAGCCTGCCTGGAGGGAGATAAAAAATAGGTTGCAGCTTCCAAATTACTCTTTAAGGAACGACCACTCACATAAATTGAGGGAAAGAAGACAGAGGACGGACACTGGAAAGTTTTCTTTTCTCAATCGTACTATCAGGGACTGGGATGCTTTACCTGCAGACTTACTAAAGGCTTTACCAATAATCAAAAATGTATTTAAAATAGGCTTAAGGACTTTACTAATAGACGTTAATATATTATACACACTATTTAAAGCATGTAATTGATATTTTGTTATTGAAGTGTTGTATCAGTGAAGAAGTGTGTTGTGTGAATGAAGTGTGAAGTGTGTTGTGTCAGTGTGTATTGTGTAAGTCAAGTGTGTTTGTGTCAGTGAAGTCTTATAGTTTATAGTGGCAGTGCAAAGTATTTGAACAGTGAAATGTTTTTAAGTGTTAGTGAAATCAGGATAGAATCAGTGAAATGTGTCGTTGTTCCAGTGCAGTGAGTGAGTTGACAGCGAAATGAGTGTAGTGCTGAAAGATACTTGTGCAGGTATGAACATATCATACTCGTGGGTTTTAGTTCGAACTTAGGGTTAAGATACAAATTAGATTTACTTTAAATGTTATTTTAAGTGATTGTGCTTCATTTAATTTAGAATGCTCATTATTATTATTATTATTATTATTATTATTATTATTATTATTATTATTATTATTATTTTTATTATTATTATTATTATTATATTATTAGTATTAATTATTATTAGTAGTATTATTAATTTATTATTAATTGCATTTTTTATTTATTATATTTATTATTAATTGTCATTATTGAGTGTAATTAGTTACCACTGCCACCGGTTATTTACCCATTTGCAGTGTGAATAAATGCATTCATACTTTGGATCACTAGCTAAGAAGAAATTGTCTACTGAAGGGTGCATTCGAAGGAATGGTGAACGAAACAAAAGTATGAGTCAGAAGATGATGTCAGATGATAGACAACATTAAAGTACATGGATCGTTTGGGAAGATTAAGAGTAAGGCGGAAAATAGGAAAGATTGGGGAATGCTGCGTTTGCAGTGAAAGGCCTCCCTTGGGCAGAACACTACGAATGAATTATTATTGTCTTACATGCTCCCCAAATTCTTATGTCTCTGATAATAATTTAATGTTTAGGCCTATTTTATTTCTACTTTTGTTTTCATATTATGTTCTAAATCCAAACATTTTAAAGGTTTGGAAAGTTAGCGTCGAAACTTTGTAAAGAGCACTTCATTGTATTTCAGATAAAAGCAAAAAGATTCTCTTTTCTTAAAAACATTTGTTACGCGTGGGTGAACGAAAGCAAAGTCTATAGACTGCAGGGTGGAAGCGAACGAAATAGGATCCTTTTGAGAAATGAACCAGGGCTGTGAGTTAAATATAGGACAGAAGGCAGATCATTCCAAAGACGTTACAAAGAACACATCACAGCCATAACAAAACTACAAAAGACTTCCACATATGTCAAACACATCACAAATGCTAACCACACCTACAGAGACATAAATACAGACATAGAAATTCTACATATTCAATCAAAAAGACAGAAACTAAACACACTAGAACAATACGAATTACATAGATACACAAAAACACATCCAAAAGAAATTCTCAATAAACAACACAATTTCAGAAAGCATACATTCTTTGACTCCACATTACACTACACAAACACACCCCACAGGAAAAACAAACAAAAGGGGCCAATATCAGCACCAAACAGTTCTGAAGATGGCCAATAACAAGCTGAAACTAGTTAACCAGGTATTGCAATATTTAACACGCGAAAGATATATAATACATATTCCGAAGTGATACAGTGTTAAAAGTTGTGTAATCAAGATGTATATAAGTGTAATATAATTTTCGTCATTTTTGAATAGGTTTTAAGAAGAGTGACTTTTTAATTGAATTTTCGAATTCTGAGTTACACATTTCACTTCTCTCTTCATCTTATATAACTTAAAAAAAAATTAGAAAGGAAGTCACTCCTTAGAATTCGAGTTGAGCCATTTAACGTGTTCCTTAGAATTCGATTTGATAGTCGTTTTAAGTTTCTTACTTGAAATAAAGACCTATTAATACTAAGGAAGAGACTAGTGAAGTGTTTTGTATGGAATGTGGCATTGTATGGGACAGAAACACGAATATTACAACGAAGTGACGAGAAACGACCAGAATCATTTGAAATGTGGATATGGAGAAGAATGGAACGTTTGAAATGGACAGAGAGAATTCTGTTGGAAAGGATGGGTGAAGAAAGAATGATGCTGAAACCGATTAGAAACAGAAAAAGGAATTGGTTGTGTCTCTGGTTGAAAAGAAACTGCCTACTGAAGGATGCACTGGAAGGAATGGTGAACGGAAGAAGAGTTCGGAGCAGAAGAAGATATCACATGATAGAAGACATTAAGATGTATGGGTCATATGCGGAGACTAAGAGGAAGGCAGGAAATAGGAAAGATTTGAAAATGCTGGGTTTGCAGTAAAAGACCTGCCCTGGGCAGAACACTTATGCCTATAGCCTATTTTTTTTTTACCAAAATCGTTATAGTTTTGTGCATCGCTACGGATTAATTTATTTTTAAATACTAGATATGAGCTAAATCCGTCCAATAGTTTAGGAGGCATCAGTGATGCTGACTAAATCAACGTATGTGTATTTCCGTAAAAAAATCTAAATTAATGTCTATTTTCAGCATCACAATACTCTCTCTCATGTTCGTATGACGAGAAAATACTATGATGACCGTGCAGGTCGCAGGCGCTGCGTGAACTTTATTGATAAAGTTGGAGCACTGCCCTAGCGACGGACCTCGCCACTCGATAAATTAAGCGATGACCACAAAGCTCGCGGACAGAAAGGCCGCCAAGCCTGTTAATACACGTCAGGTAATTAACTGCAAGTGACTTACCCTCACTGACTCATATCAACTGTTTTATACTGCGGTCCTGTTAGCTAGCAATTCATTTCCTGTGACTTTCTCAGGTGAGCTCCTCAACGCCCCAATGTTATTTACATTTTATAATATAAACGTAGAACTTGTGAATGTGTTATGTTTTGGTAAAGTTTGGACATGACATTGTCACAGTTTCTTGTTCAGTGCACTGTACGTATATACGTAGCGAGAAGGAGCGAAAGTCTTTATATACAGGTCAATAATTCACCACTAACTTTGATAAATATGCGATCCCTCAGATTTCTATAACAAGAATGATTCATATAAACATGATTTCGATTTCCAGCAATCGCATAGTTATCGGTTTCTTGATTGTGTTCCCAATGACTTACGAATGAAAATGACACATTGTGAAATAAAAAATAATGATTGCAATTTTTGTAAATTATACTTAAAGTAACGAAATCTTAGCACTGATGTAAATGATCAGAGAATAAATTAAGGAGTGTCTTAGGGTTCTATACTAGGTTAATTACTTAGTTTTTAATGTACCTAGAAAGGCAATACTGTACGCACATGATTAATCTTGTATAGTGTAAATAATTATCTTACTCACCTTATTACAATACATTATTTTATGACATAAAGTAATGGTTTTATGTAAATGGCTTTCAAATGAATGATGATAAAACACAAAAAAGGAAGAATTTTTAGTCTTAAAACGTTCAAACTCATTAATAGCCTATTTGAACCAGTCAAATTATTAGACACGTATCTCGGCAGAAAATTAAATTGAAATGAACATGAAGTTACATAGAAGAAATTATCAAGAATAGAGTTAAACGCTTATCCAATAGAATTCCCAGATTTTATTTAAAATAAGTATATTTTGCATTATTTGAAGGTATTTTTAGATATGGGCATATATCTGTAGTGCTCGGGGAAATGGCACAAATAAAAAATTTCAATTTTACAGGAGAAGGAAAAATACTGTCTTCACACTGGTTTATGTCGATTTGATTTTCTTCTGTATGAATTATTGTAATGGGAGAAATATTTAGGTCTCTTTTCCCAAGCGAGCAGATGTTCTGTAAGTTGTCAATTAATTAATAAAAAACGTTTGTGGAAATTGACTTATGCCACTTTTCCCAAGCACTGCAGATTATATATATACACACACACACACACACACACACACACACACACACACACACACACAGACAAAAGAAAAGTGCACAGATGTCTTAGATTTTACTATAGTCTAGCAGAGATATTGTCCTCTTAGTGCATTTACTAAAGTGGTAACGTTCACATTCTTTGTTGCTAGGAATACATACACACACAATACGAGTATACACACAATGTGTGTATACTCGTATAATGTCAATACTTAAAAAGAAGGTTGTTCAAATATTATGGAAACCTCCTATAAGCCTATACGAAGCTTGTAAAGCATTTTTTTTATAAATATAGGTATTATGACAGCATATAGTTTATACATATAGCTGTTAATATTATAATTAAAAAAGAACATTGATGCCTATACTAGTTAGTGCAAGAAATACATACACATAACACAAGATATTTTAATAAAATTTATGTATTCTTTGCAAGACTAAAGAAAACTAATCTAGTCACATTATTAGTGCAAGATAAGTTTATAACAATTGCCTGAAAATGTTAAAACACTCAGTATAAATGATTTCAAGTACAAGGTTGAAGACTGAACATGTTAAAACACTTAGTATAAATGATCTCAAGTACAAGGTTGAAGACTGAACATGTTAAAACACTTAGTATAAATGATCTAAAGTACAAGGTTGAAGACTGAACATGTTAAAACACTTAGTACAAATGATCTCAAGTACAAGGTTGAAGACTGAACATGATAAAACACTCAGTATAAATAATTTTAAGCAAAGGTTAAAGACTGGCTTGCAAATAATACAATCTGTAATATATCTGAGGTAACACAAATGAATCAAAATTATTTATTTTCTGCTTATCACTTCTTTGAATGCTAACGTTAGTTTTAGTTGATATATGTACAGAATAAGATGTTTTCTTAGAATTGTCCAAAGTGAGTTATAGACCCTAATTCACATGAAGACACCTGGACGCCTGACATCATTAATTCCACAATAATTATTTCAACTTATTTCATGTTTTACCTGAAGGGCCTCAACAACACTAACATAATTGATCACCTTTACTTTCTTTTTAGATCTTTTCTTATCAGCAACGCAACCAGTTTCCTCAAACCTCCTCATTAAATCCCAGTAACTATGAATTGAACATGGGCCTTTTCTTAAATTGTTGTTCTACTTTGTCTCATACCTGAAGAAGAAACCTATAGCTTTCATAATGGTACAAGACTAGCTGCATCCTAATATGTAATGAAATAATCATGGCTTGAAAACATCAAAATTGTTGTTGCAATGCTAAGGAAATAATTAAGGTTTTAATGAAGAAGTTGGTAACTACTGTACATATAACTTTTTTCTTACCTCAAGTATATTATAATATTTATAATGCTTTAAAATATATTTTATTTTTAATTTCAATTGACTGATAACTCTTTAGTATCTGTCAGTGCTTTCTGTTTGTGCTGATGAAGTTACATGTCAATATTATGACGTCGGAAAATAAGTTCAGGTTTCTGCCCAGCGGCAGTCCGGATATACCGAATATGTTCTTTTTTTAAGGTTGGTTAATTAATAATTCGATTTAGTCGCAATCGCACTCACATTCATACAAATTCCCAGACTCTACACCAGTGATCATCAACTCGATGCCCTGTGACGTCATCTCAGCCTGCCCTGCTGTCTGCTGCACTCATGTTTCGCTACCACGGACACAGTGGAGCCTTGCGGTGGTGGCTCCTTTTTGTGATTTTTTTTTTTTCATATTGATCAAATTAAACTTACAGTAATGTGAATGCCTAATACTGGTATTTACGTGTATGAAACCGATTGATTGATTGATTGATTGATAGGTTATGGATGAAATTAAAGCTGAATAATACTAAATACTGTGGTTTTTATTTCTTTAGGCTATTTTTCTTTCATTTTGTTAATGTATTAATGGACTCTTAGTGAAATCCCAGTGTAGGAAAAACTCGTTTCCTGTACATTGCTCTCTGTCTCGCTCACACACTGAAGGTAAGCAGTGTCGGTACCATGTAGCTCTACAAACCCTTTGTCTCTAGCAGGAACAGAATGTTTCATACAGAATGAGAAGAGGAATTTATTCGCTGTTCTGTCGGAGAAAATGTAATATGTTGCTTTGCTCAACGGTTGAATTAGTAGTAGTATATAGAAGCGACGTTACAAGGCATTACGCTAAATACACAGGCGTAACAGGTATTATTATTATTATTATTATTATTATTATTATTAGTATATTATTATTTATCAGCAAGTATTATCATAATTCTTATATATGCCCTACATGCCTGAATATATAGGCCTACATCTTCCCGTGAAGGATAAAGTAATTACTACACTATGCTATACTGTATCTACATTTTAATTTTTTTTTTTTTTTAATCTTTTGATGACTATTATCAGTAATTTACTAGTTATTGAATAATAATAATAATAATAATAATAATAATAATAATAATAATAATAGTAATGGTAATACTAATAACAATAGTGCTAGCATTACCAGTAGTAGTAGTAGTAGTAGTAGTAGTAGTAGTAGTAGTAGTAGTAGTAGTAGTAATATAGAGAAATGATTGAATATTACGTGGTAGTGTAGTAATGAAACGAGCTATTAAACTCCAAGAACTGAAATCAGCCATAAATCACCGCCATGAAGAGAAATTACATAAATAAATGTAAGGAAGCCAGCTATCTAGTGGCGAACGAAATAGCTCGTTCTCTTAAGCCTTCCAGCGGAGGAGAGTTTTTTAAAAGAGTAATGATCAAGGTGGCTGAAATAATTTGACCAATCAAAGTTATTAATTAATTTTGAAAAACTGCGCTTTATCGACTAAATATCCAGAAGAGAATTCAAAAGATTTCTGATTGTGTTCATGAGGAATATTATATATATATATATATATATATATATATATATATATATATATATATATATATATATATATATATATTTTATTGGCTCTTGATGACAGTAGTGACATTATTGGTACAGCAAAGCTTGCGATTTTTATTACCGAGTTAATGAAGAACTCAGTGTTAGTGCACGAACAACCACTGGTTGTAGTTTTCATGCAAATACCTCTCTCTCGTCTCTTTACTTCATAGACTGTCTCACGCGTGTAATCACTGTCGTTCGAGTTTTGGTCACCGCTGGGTTACAGCAACAGTGCTGAACTGTGGTGCGACAGAAAAATAAACTTTTATTTCAGGATTTCATTAACAAAACTGCAAAAAGTAATTGAAATACAAAAAATTGATTGTTTATGTACCAGTCTCTTTCATTTATAGTGGATTTAAATCACAACACATTCTGGATACATCGGCGTCAATAAGGAACAAACGCGTGAAGCTACGAAATGCTACACGTGCGGTTCACATCCGTGCCGAGATGTCTTGAGATTCAGGGAGTCATTTTCAAAAATATGATTTAAATCCATTCTAAATTAAAGAGATTAATACATAAAAATAATTGTATTTTGATTATTATTTGGCATTTTTGTCAGTGAAATCATGAAACAAAAGTTTTTTTCTGTCGTTATCAAATTACCTAACTCCTTAATTATGAACGTGATCCTATTAATTTACTTACATGTTTTCTTCCAAATAATCTTAGAAATTACCTCCATAAACCGGGGGAGAACTTCGTGATTCACCTTATGTATGTAGGTTTAGAGTACTCTCATAAATTCAAATTAAAAAGTCACATTCTAGTTCATCGAATTGCTTGTTGAACACCTGTCAGGTTGCGCAACTTCGGCTTAATCCATGACATATAATAAATATTGTAACTATGCTGTTGTAAAATTGACAATTAATATGTAATGTATTTATCATTATTATTATCATTATTATTATTATTATTATTATTATTATCATCATTATTATTATTATCAGTTACCATTATCATCATTGCTATCTCTGTTTTTCTTTCTTTTTGTTCTTGTATTAGCTCGATGAGGGCTCTATAGTGTTCTTTTGACCCTGTTGACCCTCTATAGGGCTTTAATGTAATTTGTATTATTTCCATCAGCGTCTGTATTTCTTTTTTGTATTTATATGTGCTATCTGGTAGGATGGAGAGAAGGCCTTATGACCTTAATCATGACAGATTGATTAAATAAATAAATAAATAAATAAATAAATAAATAAATAAATAAGTAAGTAAATAATTTAAAAAATAGATTTGATTTGTTACTGAATACTTACGAATACATCCATAAATACAAACATTACACATCATAAATAGTCAGATTAATAGTGATGCATCATAGCTCTTTGTTATAAACTCTACATTGTGGAAATTTTCCCAATATCAGTGTCAACAGTTCGCTTCTCGCTAACTTCAAAGACTTGTGAAATGCTGTGTTACTGAAGTCGCATTCAGTGTAACGAAGCTCCACTGGATCCGGGATTTTTTCTATCGACATCCTGCGAACAGAAAGTGATCACTGGTGCGAGACGAAGATTCTTGGCTCTGGATTATGGTTTCCGAGACATGTGGGAAATCAGTAGGGGTCCTTTTGTTTGGTGCCAATCACACCGAAAGTGCTTCTCACAAAGGAAACAAAATTCCATTAGTCTGTAACAGCTGCGGCACTTCTATATACGCTAAGTTAAACTCATTCTTCAAATTCCTACAAAGAAATTGAACACACCACTTTCACACGTGTTTCTCTTTTTTTCCTTTTTTCATACTTCCTTCCTTGGTTCAAAGTTAGCTATAAGCTCCTTACAGGAACATGTGTAAATACAGTGTGTTGTTATGACTTACCGTAAATTATAGCATTTTTTAAATTTATTATTTAACGACGCTATATCAACTACGAGGTCATTTAACGTCAATTGGATTGGTGATAGCGAGATGGTATTCGGCGAGATAAGGCCGAGGATTTGTCATAGATTACCTGACATTCGTCTTACGGTTGGGGAAAATCTAAAAAAAAATATATATATATCAAACCAAGCGAGAAACCAACCCACGTCCGACGCAACTCCGGATCGGCAGGCGAACGCCTTAAGACGACTGAGCTACGCCGCACGGTTGTTCCAAACTCAAATCTGACTTAACAAAAGGTATAAATGTTTCAGCTTCAAAACAACATAAATACTGCCGTTCTATAATCATGAATAGTCTTGTACTTACGATTCGCAATCAATTTTCCATAAGAATTAATGGGGTCTGCGCAGACATTCTCTTTTCTTTTTAGTATCGTCCAGCAGTTGCCTTCGGAACGTCGATGTCTGTTGACGTAATATATTGTCAATCCTCTTCGAATTTTCGATGAATAAAACTACAGGTATTGACCTACATTTTAGTGCATTTTCAAACTTTAACATTGTGTTATTTAGTTCTAATATTCATTAATGCACAGAGAAGTGTTCCATGAAAATTGTTAAACATTTATTTGAAGTAGCAGGCCCGCAAAAGCAAAGGTCATATAAGTCCATTGTCAAAGTGCAGGAGGTTCAGCGTTTACATTAGTCATTTAGGTACGTAATTATAAAGGTTTTGTAATAGAAATAAATTGCGCACAATGTGCATTGAATTATGTCATTTACAAGTTCACTGATAGAGCATTTTCTTGCTGGACATCTCGTGATATGGTATCTGTCCCACGGTTGAGCACACAGTTTACACACGCATGTATAAAGGTTTTATAACCAACTTCAACCAACAGCTCCTTGTATTTATATTTTAGTGAAGATGGACGGAATTGAGAAGAGAACTGTTTGACGTTTGGCGAAAAGAAAACAATATTTTAAGAATATTAGATTGTGTGTATGAGAATGTATTGCTGAATTATGTTTTTGAAGATCCTAAGGGACATGATCATGAAATAAGTGCAGAAGAAAAGCTCAATTCTGTAATAAACTTAAAGAACGGTGGACTAATTGCCGCTATGTATTAAAAGATTTCTTAAGGAAACATAAGAACTGGTGAAGTGTTCAAATGACTTTTTTTAACAGACTATGTCCAAGAACGAAAAAACATAGTTCGCCCACGAAAGTTGTTCCATGAATGTGCTGATAGAAGTCCGAAGAGGAAACTGAAACCTTTGCTGGAAACACACTCGGTTGATGAAATTGCTCTTATACATCCAGAAGTATAAGTGATAGTAGCCTATATGATGCAAAATGGGTATAAAATACTTATCACGGTGCGCAATTGATAAAGAAAGCCATACTAACCTGTTGCGATGATATCCGAGGAAGTTCAAGATGCCCGGAATAAAGATTGAAAGAATTCCAAGGAACATCATACGCGTAAAATTTGTAGAACCGATACGATGATGGCTTTGATGCATACGATTTTAATTTCCTCTGACCCTATGGTAAGCATTCATTGTTATGTAGAAAATGAAAGCTATGGTAATTAAATATTAACAGTTGTTAAGACTGAAGAAAACAGTAGCCTATTGCAGAGTAAAATTCTTTAATCTTTCTCCATGGCTCTTCTCTATGCTTGAAATATCTTTGGGTAAGAGGCCAGAAGAACTATACGGATATAGAACAAAAATTTGGCAATTGTATTAAGCAATTCACAAAAAAAAAAAATTAAACATTACCAAACAATGCATTGAAAATGTGAAATTCTTTGGATTCCCTAAAATCCTATTGCTCTGTGTAGTTTCTGAACCAGGGAACCTCGACTCCGCAAAAATGATAACCACTTTTTCAAGGATGACTTCAGATTTAGATGCAAATATGTATAATGAAACTGTTTCTGTGACATCTATGATTTTGTACAGATTTAGATCATTTGTCATCTTTGGTCATTTGCGTGCTGTACCATATGTTGTGGTTTCTCAGACAATGAAGGAAGACTCGTGATTGATGACTGTTGTGTACGGTAGCACATGATTGTGGAGCATGTTGTGGTATTGTTCAGATCTGTTACTGGGGAGCAGCGCAGAGCGGATTTACAATCTACTAGTACTATCACAATGCAATTGAATGTCAAACGTAATTATATCGCATGCAATTAACAACAGAAATAAGTTTTTGTACACTTAAGATTACGTTGGATCTTTACTTACTTATTTTCCAACAACAACTATGATCCCAGCCAATATGTACGGGAAATCATTTTATTTTTACTAACATTTTTAATATCAACCTGGCTATACGTTTGGATCAACGATTGAGAACCGTAAACACCATTTGCTACCCCGTTCCACGACTGGAGTTCGATGATACTGACGTAATATGCAAACAAATCACTTTACTAGGTATAGGAGGGAAGAAAAGTAGTTCATCCATTTACGTAAACTAGAAAATATCACGCTTTTGAGTTTTATAATTTTCATCAGCTTTTTGTTTAAACAAAATACAGTACAGTATTAACAATGAATGTTTTTTACTCACGAACTGAGTTATTCATGCGGACGTATTGATTATGCTGTGTATATTATACTGTCTACAGCACATTAGCGTACACTATAGAGAATGAGTTAAATGGAAAAATAATCATAATATGGATATTTAAACACATTTTTGAAAATGGCGGGTCTTCATTTCGATACAGGCTTCAATTCTAATGTGCATATTATCGCACTATAGACTATTGTACGTAATTCCAATTACCAGGTTCCTACTTCCTATCAGTAACTCATGTTGAAATAATTCTGTAGCTAATCTATAAAAGAGTACCTTACGTACTGTAAATTCAATCTTCATTTCTGCCCGGTCCGAAAAGATAAAATTACTCAGACATGCTATCTACTGTCCGTCCAAGTGGTTATGTCGCAGAGTCGTAGAAAGGGAGCAAATCACGTGACAGTTAATTACTTAACGAGGTCCTTTTGTTTAAGTTATTTTAAACTATTGTATGGGTATAATATTACTGAGACGTCCAATTCCTAACACAAATTAATGCTCTCAGAAAAGAGCTAAGACAGCCCAGCCACTAGCCTTTACAGAGAGGCGAATAGAAGCAGGTGAGGGAAACCGGGATGCGACGTAGGGAAATGGACGACAGTACCTGTGCGAAAATGATTCAATATTGAAAGCTCTTTCGTCACTGGAAAACGTGAACATATTTTTGGAACGTACTGTTTACTATGACCGTAAGGCTACTATGACTGTATATGCGGTCTTGGATCTGTGTGACGGATGGTTGACCTTCATTAGTAGAAGGGGTGGGAGTGAAGTACATTAAAAAACTCAGGAACAATAAAAATTGAAGTAAAAATAAAATGATGTCCCTGTAGAATTTACGACTAAAACATGTAACTTCAGGAGTTTCACTTTCAGGTTATTATAATACAAATACAGGATCATTCAAAAGTCACTTCAAATTATGAAGCCGTGTCAGCATGCTGGCTTCTAGACCTGCAGGTCCCGTCTACAAATCCCGGGCTCGGCTCTTGGAAAATTTGCATAGAAGAAGAGGAGTTCTCTGAATGTGTAGAGCAGTGATCAGCTCGGCCGAAAGCGGGCATGGGCGCCTAACACTGCTCCCGTGTAGGGCAAATGAGCATTATGTCATCCTCAGCATTATGCAACCCTATCTCCCGTTCAGTAGCGACTCTTGGCAGAAGCTAGTTGAAATGTTAAGTTTATTTATACACACTTTAACATCTCCAGTCATAGCATGTTTTAGAGTCTGTGGGTATATCATTAGACCGTGGTTATGTTGTAGATGGCTTGTGTTCATGTAACTGATTTTCGATTCTGATTAATGTTTAAGACTAATGATGAAACCTCTCCTTCCATGAACACGAGGTTGCCTATGCTTCAACCATACAGTGTGGATGTCTCTGAACTCTGCACAGCGGTCAGATGTAAACAAGAGCAAGTTTCAGACATACAGAGTATACTTCGGTGGAACAAAAACGTTGCACACTACCTGTTCGGAAGATTTGGAGTGAAATATAACCAATGTAAAGTTGTCACTCTTGGTAGTCCTCTATGCAGTCTACAATAAATTCAACTAAAGCCTACATATATTAGAATGACTTAATATATAAAGTAATGACAATAACACAGGTTAAAAATCGACTCGCTCACTTACTACCGTATTAGTATTTCAACAATGACTGTCAACTTCATGCTTCGATTGTCAATTGTTCCCGCCATATGTCTCTGGCAACAAAAGCAACCAATCAAAAAGTGGTTCAAACAATGGCAAGCCTACTTAAAAAAAAAATACGTTTTTTTTTGGCTAAGAAACGTATACAAATTAATTAAATTGCTTCAACATATTTTATTCGTAACTAAGTGAAATAATGAAGAATTAAATACAGCTAATATTAAAAAAATTGGGGTTCCTCTAGTTTGAACCGGAGACCTCCAGATCTACTGTAGAATATTCTACAATTCAGTCTAACTATTGCCTGCATTTAATGTGATAAAGTTTCACTATTACAAGGAGAGAAAACACAGCAGTGGAGAAGTCGGGACAAGGACGAATGAATAAAAATTGTGTACGATACATTATGAAGAGGTAGATTTCAAAGTGCCCAAACTCATTTTTTTTAGATGTTAACTTGTTTTATTAACGTTTCAATTTATTCTTTTCATGCCCATATAGGGAGGAAGAGACTGGCCACCCTACCCCATTATCTCTTAGTTTACTTCCCTCATAAGTGATGCCTTATGGTTATGGTGTCACTTATGAGGTTCAGAACTGTCTTCGGACAGTTCATTAAACAATAACAAGCCCATATACAGGGTGTTTCAGGAGGAATAGTAAATATTTTGGGAGGTGGTAGTATAGACGAATTCGAATAAAAAATTCCATATAAAATGTGTCCAATTTTTATTGGGTACAGAGATACAGCGGTTCAAAAATGTCATATAACATGTGTCCAATTTTTATTTGATACAGAGATTCAGCTGTTAGAATGTAACCCAAGAAGGTGTTAAGCAAAGGCAAATGATTACGTTCAAAGTTAATTTTCATAAATTCCACCACCGACTTCAATGCACTTTCGACTTCTTTTGACAACACCACATGTAGTTCTTCTGAGGCCATCTTGGCGTTCTTTAATGAGGGCAGCATTATTCATAATCCGAACGATTAAATCGGCTTTTGTGTTTACGTTTTCTTTGTAGACTTCGCCTTTCAACCATCCCTACAGGCAAAAATCTAAAGCGGTAAGGTCCGGGGACCTTGGTGACCAAGAAACGTGACCTATCTGCCGATCCATCTTCCGGGGGACGTTAGGTTTAGATGATGTATCACCTGACGACTAGAATGTGCAGGGGCTCCGTCATGGTGGAAGAACATATCCATTCTTGTAGCGAAAGGAACTTCTTCCAATAATGCTTAAAAAGGTAGAAGTCTAGAAAGTCTAGATAACGGGGCCCTCTAAGACGATGCGGTAACACAACAGGCCCAAGTAACTGATTGTCTATCATACCACACCACACATTTATAGAGAAACGTTATTGAAATGTATCTCCACAATGGCATGAGCTATTCCACCTCAAATCGACCGAAATATAGAGAAAATTGACCTTGAAATATTTAAATACATTGAAACGTTTTCTGTGATACAATGCTTTGTGCAAAGTTTGAGGCATCAGAACTTCATAGTGTTTAAATAAAAAATATTTAAATTTATCGTATTCTCATAAAATTAAACTGTTGTAACTCCAAAACCCTTTCATCTAATGGTCAAAATCATGGTTTATTTTGATGCTGAGAAATTAAAGTTTATATTGACATATAAACAAATTTTCTAACTTTTTATGGTAATACAGAAATTTGGATTTTTCTTCATTAAAACGCCTTTGCCCACGAAAAAATATTTTTAAAATACATGGTTTCTGCATTGAAAGTACAAATAAACACATTTTTACTGGTGGAACGTTGATAAGAAAGTATTGAAAATATCAAATAAAGAAAATAAATACTACGCGCGTGAACTAACCAGCTGACTATGAGGCCGGAGCTAGCCGAGGCAAGACCAGGAGACATAAACACGAGAAGTGTCGTCTAGCAACACATGGGCATGTTAGCTTTATCGTAGGTTTTCATAAACACAGGAGTAAAATGACAAAATAAAGAAGACTGCATCCAAACATTTACTCACCAAATGTTGCTATTTCTTGCAAAGGAATTCCACGCCCCCTTCTGCAGAAGAATATGTTTTTGTTACAAGTTTTGACTTGGAGACAGGAATGCAGGCAGGTGTCGACAAAGTCCCTTGTACTGTGCGAATCTGGGCACGAGCTCCTTAGCCTCTCTTGAATAATCCTCTTTGCTGCCGTAGCAGAATGTTATTGCGGTCAAATTCGCTGCTGCCCACTGAAATAATTCAAACGGAGTGGTGATTTGCTTATGAATTGGACGTTGGAGACTGGCTCTGGCTGCCTGTCGTTTTATTCTTCCTCCAATTCCGTCACACGTCCCTTTCCATGAGAAGTAGCAAAGAATGCCACTCTGCCTTTATGCCAAACTCTTCTTCATGGTAGCAAAGATTGATAAAGCTCTTTCTGTTTTTATACTGAGAAGGGGCACCGTCACTGAAATAGAATATTTTCTCCATTTTATCATACTTCTCTTTCAAAAAATTAATTGTTTTTGAAAGAGGTGGACTGCAAGAGTATCATGTTCTAGGCAATCGGATATAACTACAAAAGAGTCACATTTCTCAGCGTCATTGTTCCAATGATCAACAACAAACGGATGTACTGTTGCCGGATTGTTGTTCCAATGGAAGCCAGGTACTTCATCTTGAATAATGAAAGTATAATTTTCAGAGAAGTCTAGTGTCACTAAGAATTCCCAATGGTTTAGATTAATTTTTCTTTCTTCATAAAACATTCTTTGTCGCCTCGCAAAAAATGAATGTTCTTTGAATACATCTAACTTTCTAATTAACACATTTATAAATTCATCTGCAGAGTTTTTCCAGGCTTTCTAATGTTGTTTTTTTCTGTACCTACCCACTGTTTACATGAACGAGTCTATCAAAGCTTCATCAAAAACAGATTGTGACTGTGTTTCTGAATCCAATGTGACAGGTCACTCAGCACACTTATCAAAATAACATGACGGTTGTGGTGGATTGCAAATGATTCTTGCCATACAGTCTTGGTAGGATTTTATAGGTTGGCCTAATTCTCCACTTTTGGTTAGCTCTGGGAGTTTTACACTATCTATCATTAACTTTACATTATGATGCAGCATGCAAACGCAAACAGTATGTGTACCACACGAACCGGCTAAAATACAATGCTGTGGCCTTAATTCGGCGAATTCATAAAATCCAATTTTAACACCAGGATGTTTCTCATTGAAGTTTCTGTAGAGTTTCGAAAGATTATAAAGCACAATTCTTTTTGTACTTGCTTCTTTTTGCCATGTTCTCTAACTGTTACAAAATCCCTTTTTCCAGGCATAGTTCTACTAAATTCTTCTGATTCGTAAAACTTTTGAACTAATTTTGTTGTCATAGTCGGAAGTTCATGACCTTTTTTGCTTTCCGGAGTAGGCTACACATAATTAGACCTCTTATGTTAAAGTCCTTCGCGATGGAAATCATATGTCTGATTGGTGCAAAGTTACTCTGGATCTTCCCAACGGACCACGAAGGAGGGAGAACGGTTAGACTTGAATTTTGGTTTTTCTGTCCTGTGTCAAGCAGGACGCTGTTTTAAGTTCTCCAGGATTGCATTATCTGGTTCGTTTGTAGAATCGCTACTTGTATGACACTGATGGAAATCTCTTCTTTCAGTGACGTGTCTTTCTGTTTTAGTTTAGTTTGGGGATACTTTTTCTGATATATTTTCTTCTTTTTCACCAGACTCACGCCAATCACAGTGAGTGCTTCGTTTAAAGTACTGAGAGTTGCCTTGTCAACACATTCCGTTTCAATCTCCATTATTACTGTTGATGTTATTACCACTACTCTCAACTTGAACACTACAAGTTGACTGAACATTTTCTTCTATGACTTCTTCTCTTGATTGGACTGCGTTATCTAAAGAATGTGATTTATTTACTTTGAATCGTCAATATGTACCTCCTAAAATATTTACTATCCCTCCTAAAATACCCTGTATAATTGTGTAAATTTATTTAACAGACTCTCCTAAGTCTTGACTAAGATCTGTTTGGAAAAACATAACATCGTTGATTTTTTAAATCTCCTATGTGACAGTATAAAAAAATTATTTGTCAGGAAGAAGAAAAAATAATTAAATATCAATAGGCCTACACTGATCCTCGATGTCGTTTATGTTCACCATATTCACCTACGTTTTATACCGAATTACTTCATATTCTTATGTACACCCATTGATTTTTAATTAATTTTTTCATCCTACCGAAAAATTATGTTGTGTACTACCACATAGAAGGTTTCATTTAATCAGCGACGATATGCAGGCAAATTGTTTTATCAGTTTTTGTCATTTTTCTCATAATTTGTCATTTTGACTGAGGCCAGTTTGGAATTTGCCTTTCATATTTTAAAAGAAATATATTTTATTTTCTTTGCAGGACTGCTGCACTTGGCCTCCGGTCTCATTTCGCAAACATCTCTATTCATAAAACAAAATAATCATTTTAAAGCATGCATAGTAAAATAACTATTTTCTACGATGCGATATTGTGTATAGCTCCATTTTAATCAAAGATATTATTGCGTACCGTAGAAGAGGGTGACTTTGAACAGTAGAATGACTTTGGACAAAAAGGGATATTTTCTTTGTGGACTCTGGATCTGTGTACTGGAGGTAACACTGGGCTCTGAACTTTTGTTTTGGTGGGTTTTCTGCAGCTGATTTTCTATTTAAGGGTGTAGACTTGTTAATAAAGTTAACGTTGAAAATTTGCTTAATTTCAACGGCTTCAAAACTTATAGAGCAGGTAATAATATTATTAGAATATCATTATTATTTTTAGTTAAATATCTAGTTACACAATTATTTAAAATACTACTGGGTTCAAAAAGTTCCCGGAATTTTACTACCATTTTTCGTATTAATATATAACAAGGGATATTATACATTTGTTTTGTTGGTAACATTCATGATGTCATTCCTTAAAGTTTGTTGATAATGGCGATTGTTGGTTTTGAGTTGTAGGCAATTGTTTATCATAGTGTTTTGTTGTTCGTCGCATTTTGTAATTATGTCCACAGAGCAACGTACAAACATCAAGTTCTGTGTTTTGTTACACAAAACTCCTGCAGAGATTTCTTAAACAAAATTATTGCTGGTGATGAAACTTGGTGCTACTTGTACGACCCAGTCCCTAAACGACAGTCATCTGAGTGGAAATTGAAAACATCTCCTCGGAAGCAAAAATTTCCTAGGGACACTTCCAAAAGCAAAGTTATGTTGGAAGTTTTCTTCGACTCTCAGGGTCTCATCCACCATGAGTTCATTCCAGAAGGTCGTACTGTAATGAAAGAATTGTACGTAGAAATCCTCCTTCGCCTCCGGGACTCAGTGAGAAGGAAACGTCCAGAAAAGTGGGTAGAAAACAACTGGTTCCTTATGCATGACAATGCACCTGCTCATCGCGCAATTATTGTAAAGAATTTTCTTGCCAGCACAACATAACTGCTTTGGATCACCCACCAGACTCTCCTGATCTCTCACCACCTGATTACTTTCTGTTTCTCCGTCTGAAAAGTCATCTGAAAGGACGGAGATTCAATGCTGAAGAGGTTATCGCAAACGCGACGAGAGCACTAAGACGGGTTTCACAAAATGGCTTCCAGGCCTGCTTCCAGGAACTCTACACGCGTTGGCAAAAGTGTGTTGTTGCGGAAGGCAACTATTTTGAAAGGAATGCTGTAGAATAGTGTTTAAGGTACGTTGTTTCTATGATATTAGCAAATTCCGGGAACTTTTTGAACCTAGTATGTATATGCTTAGCTCATTTTGATATCCCTAACTTCAAAATTTCTATGCCATATTATCTGTTATAATGCACTGAGGCAGATATACTCTTGTCCTAAAATGTAAAAGTTAATCTAAATATTTTAATATGATTAATATAATATTTAATTTTGTATGTTTTTCTTTGTTTAGTCACAATACTTATTTTCAGATTAGCCATGGCAAAATATGAAAACAAGGATTGGTGGTAGAAACTACACAAATTATTCTGGAGAGCAGTTTATGAAAGCTGTAGCAGAGAGGCAGCAGGAAAAATCTTTGAGATATGTCAGTAAAAAAAATGTGGGATACCCAAATCAACAACAGAGAATAAAGAGAAAAGGAAACAGTCTTCTAATATAGGTGAACAGGAAAAATTTTGTAGAGAACATTATTTATTTATTTATTATTTTGCTAATAATTGTAACATAAAACATAAAATATACAGAGAAACTTTAGCTCGCCCCTGAAAGAGTAGAACTCTTGCTCAGGGGCGGATTCCTGAATTGAAATTAATAATTATACAATACAATTATAATTAATAATTATACAATACAATTTGCAATTATAGTATATAAATGTAAATTTACAGTTTTTCAATTTTTATAAAATCCATACATAACTTTTTTAATTTAATACTAGAACTATTCGAATTGACAAGATTAGGATATTTAAATATAAATTTGTTATATATTCTTGGGCCTAAATTACTACTATGATTAAATACTGTAACAGTGTTACATTTTGGTTCAAACAATCTTAAAGAATTCATACCTTTTGTTTCATAACTATGAGAATACAATTTAAAATTATTTCGATTTTTATGTATGAATTTTATTAATACAATATAATAAATTTGTCTTGCGTTAAGTACATTAAAGTCTATAAACAAATTTTGAGATGGAAAATCAATAGGTTTATGAAGACATATTTTAATTATTTTCTTCTGTAATAAATAAAGTGGATTAAAATTGGATTTAAATGAGCTACCCCATCCTATACTTCCATACATAATTACCGATTGAAATAAAGTTAAATATATTGTACGTAATAAACTTATTGACAAGTAATTCCTCAATAAAACAAAATAATATACTATTTTACGTAATTTATTACAAAGGTAATTAATGTGTTGGTTCCATTTTAAATGATTATCGAAAATTATGCCTAAATACTTAACTTCAGAGGACTCTTTAATAATCGGACATTTACACTGTATAAGACAACAATCAGAATTATGAAATTTAATACTTAATATAGATGTAGGAGGTTTGTTACATTTTTCAGATAATGAGAATGGAATAATGATGGTTTTATTTTCGTTGATAGAAAGATAATTTATGTCAAAACATTTTTTTATTAATTTAAGTCCATTATTTGAATTATTATATGCATCATACGTAATTTGACCGTTAGGTTAATTGTGGAAAATTACCTTAACTATAGATGAATTAAAGTGAAGGCATTCAAGAGTAAATTTGCCAGGTAAAGAGCAGATGTTTGGAATAGCATAACATTATTTCACAAAGAAAGTGCCAAAACATAAAGTGTGCACGTTCTGCAGTGACATTTGAAGTTGTTACTGAATATTTCCAGATGTGCAACTTCAAGCAATAGTTAATTACGACGAAACAAACTTAATTGCTGATCCTGGAGCAAAGAAAATAATTTGTAGAACACGTGGGTGATTCCATGCAAAACAGTATGACGAAAAATATTCATATCTCCAAATTTGGTAAAAATTGTACATTCAACTCTTTATGTCGTATATATTAATCAAGTACAAAATTATGTTTGCGACAGCTACCGTTTAAATGTAATGGGCAGTTATATTATTTTTATTTGAGCACATAGCTCTATATTGAATTTGTTTTCTGACCATAAGAATAATTACAAAAATTTTTTTTAAGATATCGTTAGAGAGCTTACAAAATATGTTATTAAGATACTATAATTCAGTGCAGCTCTGAAAATTGTGTTTAAAGAAATTAAAAAATATATTTTAAAAAACGCCTATACATAAAATCGAATATTTCGATTCGCATGAAAAAAATAAATGTTAATTTACTGAGCATTTTCATTAGGCTGTCAAATTTTCATAATGGGATCTTCAAAAATAAGGAAGTTATAAATTAAAACAACTCGCCGTGTAAAGGGTGATCTATGCCGCTGCGCCATGCGCCATCACTGCTGTTCGTCACTGCGAGAAGCGTTTCCGCATTGACGACCGGTGCGCGTCACACATCTGATTTCAACTAGTTTCGCTACTTCTATTAAGCAAAATAGGGTTTTATTGCTAACTTTTCATTAACTGAAACCACATAATGAACACTTCTTGTTCCGGGAACAGCCTTGAAGCCGGCAAATCTTTGAGGATTTAGATTTTGTAACTACTACTTCATGTTTTTCAATGGATGTGAATGACACAATAATTCCCTGTATATTGCATTTTGACCAATCATACAGTCCTTTAGGAGTTGAAATTAGAGTTCCTGGCTTTTGCAGCGATTCGCTTGATTGTACCCCTTACACCAGCGATGTCAGACAGGGACTAAACGGAGCGGAGCGCTCCACTAGACTGGTTGCGTGCTCCGGTGTTTCTATAGACATAAGCAATTTCAAGCTCCGATCTAGCTCCACAACCGATATTGGAGCTTACAACTCTGACACTACTGCCTTACACTGTCACTGGGCCCTTTACCGTGACTAGTTCCAAAGAAATGCCACTCGGCAGGTATTTGAAAATCGTGTTCATGATTGAGTAGATTAACGGAGTTTTTTCGTTCTTATATTCGCTAGCTGCTCCATCACCGAAATGATAATTATATTTGAGATATTTCGGTATGTGTTTGTTTCAGATGTTCTATCATTTCCCTTTAAAAAACACGAACTGTTGCACTGTCGTGAACTAAGCATTCCGAAATTACTGAAAAACAAAGGTTCTCTAAATTACCACCGACTGAATTTCTGTAATATGCTGTGAATGGGTGTATTGTTGCTTGAGAAGTACTCCAGTTATGACCTTGTGTAGCATCTTGAATAATGAAACTGTAATTCTCTGAAAAAATCACCAATGATAATGAACTCACCGGGCTTTATTTCATTTTTCAGCTACTTTAAATAATTTGCTTGGGACTTTGCAATGAAGTTGTGTACAGTATCTTGAATTTTTTAAGCCAACCAATGAAGTTATTAAT
Organism: Periplaneta americana; assembly: GCF_040183065.1. Lineage (NCBI taxonomy): Eukaryota > Metazoa > Arthropoda > Insecta > Blattodea > Blattidae > Periplaneta > Periplaneta americana. Next base: position 81,369,599 of record NC_091128.1, read on the forward strand.
GAAATTTGCACAGTCACTTTTCACTAAAATTATACTGGCCCTGTCAGTTGTCGTCCATTCCTTGTATTAAATTTCTACTAAATTTCTCTGTAACAATGACGTCAATATTTCTGATAGATTTCTCATAGGTACATTTATAGTTCCTTACGTTCAGGAGCATATGCTTCTTTACTCGTTGAATTTTCCGCCTCTGTTTGTAAACATTCTTTTTCGCTTGTTGATTTGTCGACCTTACTTTCAGTCCCACCAACTTCACTAATTATTTCAATTTTTGAAATCTTATGGAAAAAGCGTTCTCAAATAGCATCACCTACCACTAAATGCGGGACCTTTTTACACATGCTACTTGTCACTTGTCTTTTACAGACTTTTGACGAATGTTTTTAAAGTCCGAAGGTGTTGCAACGCCACAGATGACGCCAACTTTTCGTCTTTAATTTAGGCATATTGAACACTTACAACTTACAATGACAGAATAGATCAAAATCGCCGTCTAAACTGAAGAGAAAAAGTTACAATGACAGAACAGAACAGAATCACCCTCTAAACTGAAGGGAAAAAGTTGTTCTGAGATTATAAGAGGAAAAAAAACAAAAAACAAACTCTCACGTGAAATCTATTAGCGTACAGTTGAGCGGATGTCGCAACATCTAGCATTTGTCATATCGATCGCTAAGTGCGCCTGTGGATGTCTGGTATGAGCGCGTGACGTAATACACTGTACGCGACTTTGATCCTTAATGGCAACATTTGCAATTCTGGTTTATTTAATACTTCCCAAAGTATTAGAGATCCCATCATAAAATTTTTGTAATAGATTAAGAAATTGCTTATCTCACCATAAAAATAGAGCATGATAAAAATAATATTCGATTTGAAAATATTAACATTTTTTTATTTTACTGTAAGTTTTAATACATGCTCGAAGTAAAAATCCATAATAACTCAGAAGTAAGTTTAAATATATAGAGTCATCATTGTATTGGCACAATGTTTACGTTGATACAATGAACCATGTCATTTTAATAATATTTTTAACAATAGTCTACATATCAACTCCCCGAATATTTCACCCTTCATTACTTCTCAACCATTGGTGAGATGAAGTTCATATTAGGCCATTTAACTATTTACTGTATTATTATGACATTCATTTACTAGAATATTTAAAAAATCCAGAACTTGACGTTATAAATTTTAAAATGTTATATGGAATGACCCAGGGTCTAAATATCCAGTGAGAATTATCGATACATCAAAGCAGTCATAATCAATCACGCTTTCAGGAACTGCTTCTGGTCAGTGGTTGCTTCCATACATTGTTTATAAGGCAGAACATTAGCGTACACGTTCTGAAGTGACATTTTAAGTTGTTACTGAATATTTCTAGGAGCTGAAAGTAACTGTCAAAGAAGTGCAACCTCAATCAATCTTTAATTACGAGGAAACAAACTTAACTGATGATCCTGGAGCAAAGAAAATAATTTGTAGAACGAGTTCTGAACATCTAGAGAGAATCATCGATACATCAATGCAGTCATATTCCATCATGCTTTCAGGAACTGCTTCTGGTCAGTGGTTGCTTCCATACACTGTTTATAAGGCAGAACATTCTCGTGTATTTGTGAAACTCTGCACTCGCGCCAAAAAGAGAACTTTTAAGACTTTGTCTCATAAATAACTACTGTAAAACTCCTGACATAATTTTACAGTGATTTTATGTTATGTGTTCCCAAACTGATAGGACTGTAATTTTGCAATAGATCGTGAATGGAAGGAAATCTGAATCCAAGGAAGAGAATTCCGCGTTACTGATATTCAACTGCTACATGTTCTCATCTTTAATTAAATTCGAATTAGTTCTTCCCACAAGACAGATTTCGAAATCTTTCCTTACTAATTAATTAGAAACTATATAGTTAAGTTTAATTAATTCAGTATTACCTAGCGGCATGGTAACCTTCCTTGGCTTAATGAGAATATACTAATTAGATGGAAAATCATTAAAGAACATTATATCCACGTTCTCGTAGTTTTAGCTTGGTAAGTAAGAGAACCACATGTGTACTGATGTCACGCTTCTCTAGAAACTTAGACGCTTATTACAGATATAAATCGAAGGTTTTTACAAATACTACTGTATATATTCCAAGCTGAGCGAAGGCTATAAACGTGTTTCCGAATTCAGCCATGGGAAAGGAGGTTGTTAATGCAATTCCCTGTGTTATCTCAAACGGACACCGGATGAGATTTTGGCTTCCCGTTAAGAGAGTCCCGACGTATGTACTTCTGTCCAATATTAGTTTCTGAAATCTTCTTCTGAAGGAGGCCAATGTTCAAAAGGGTTGTAGAGCATTGATGAATGACTTAAGGGCAATGGAAATGGATTTTTGATAAAAATATTTATTTACTTTCCGTTTTTCCAATACATTAAGCCTATTTAGTTTTCCTCCTTTAAAATGGTATACGAGTATCACATATGTTTATATCAAATGTATCTGTTTTAATGTTTCGATTTTTTATGAAGGGGTATATAAGTTTTAATTTTAACGTTCATTCTTCATAAATTTATGGCTTTTGGGCTCAAAATTATATAAGCTTATAGTTTTTTATGTTCACAATTTATTCTTTGATTTTCCTCTGTGAATTTTTTTAGTAGGTTATTTTACGACGCTTTATCAACATCATAGGTTATTTAGCGTCTGAATGAGATAAAGGTGATAATACCGGTGAAATGAGTCCGGGGTCCAACACCGAAAGTTACCCAGCATTTGCCCATATTGGGTTGAGGGAAAACCCCGCAAAAAACCTCAACCAGGTAACTTGCCCCGGCCGGGAATCGAACCCGGGCCACCTGGTTTCGCGGTTAGACGTGCTAACCGTTACTCCACAGGTGTGGACCCCTCTGTGAAATGATATATCACATATGACTATATTAAAATTATATCAATGTTAACTTTCCGTTTCTCTGAGGAGGGGCGTAGTATATGTATACAGGTGTTTCTGCAAAAAAGTTTTCAATATTTAGAGATGTGATAATATGCATCAAGGTAAGAAATAAAAGTTCTATAAACTGGGTCCTAAAATTAATATATTCAGAGAAATGAGTAAATGTTTACCATCGCTGTAAAAGCAGTTCCACTTGGAGCTCTTTGGCAAGAAACTAAATAGAATGCAGCCCTTTGTCACTACGCATTACAGACACGAAACTAACTTACCTGACTGGTACATTAATACTACTGTAGTAGTAAAATTACGAAACATACTGCCGTCTGCTTAAGATTACGAAACATACTGCCGTCTGCTTAAGCGTCCTCTTGATACAAACACAGACAAACAGTATGCTGTGTAACAGAGAGCTGCGGAACAGTGCTTAGAACCGGTTTATATTTTGACCGATCACAGAACAACCGACGAGCTTGAGCATCCAACCGAATATCCGACCTTCAAGCGGTTGCGCCTGATATCTTGCTGACTAGACAGAACTACAGATATAAGGGACAGAATACCATGCGCATTTCACCATACAGGAACTCTGATGACATTTTCTAACTATATAAATGGAGTAACAATTGAAGGAAATTTACTTTTCCTTATTTAAAAAAGTGTTAGATCGAAGTAGATATTATAATTGATTCGACACTTTGGTATATTTATCTTCATAACTAATATACAGGGTGTATCTAAATTGGTGTCAAATATTTCGGGGACGTGTTCCTAACATCAAAACAATTAAAAAAGTTAATAATAACATGGGTCCGAAAACCATTCGTTAGGGAGTTATTAAAGGATTTGTCCCTTCATTGACCGCTGATTGTTTGGTGGTTTTTTGTGAAGAAAATGTATTCTATGAGTGAACAGAACGAAATGATTTGAATCATTTAATTGATGATGTGCTTCTGGACGTCATCCAACGAATGTGTTTTAACACGATGCTGCTCCAGCTCATTTCAGTCTGATAGTTCGTAATTTTTTAATGATCGATTTCCCCAAAGATTTATTGGTCGAAGGGAATTCATTGCATGGCCTGCTCGATCGCCTGATTTGAATCCAATGGATTTCTTCGTCTGGGGACATTTAAAGTCCCTGGTTTATGCGACTCCTGTACTTAATGTTGATATTCTGAGAGCGTATCCAAACTGGATTTGACGAAATACGAAACACTCCAGGAATTTTCAACAGAGTACGCCAAATCATGTAACGCAGGTTTAGGGGACATATCGAAGCAGGAGGAAGCCACTCCGAGCAATTTTTGTAAGATTAAATTTTGTCTTGTAACTCTGAAATAAATTATTTTGAGACCAATGTTCATATGAACCTTTTGTAATGTTTTTGTGTTACGAATACATCCCCGAAACATTTGACACCAATTTAGATACACCCTGTATAAATCAATTGATAGACACCGATAAAAAGAAAGGAAATAAGCATAATGCATAAATGAAATCTTACATGTAAATAATACAAGAATGAAATAAATTACAATCACTTACAAAATAGAAGAGCAAATATGTACACACATACTATTGTAACGTTCATACTTTAAACTCAAAATTCATAAGCTACCTCTGAAAGAGTAGTTGTTAATATAGCCTATGTCTTCTAATTATTCTAAATGGATATATTATTATTTCACTAATAAATCATTTTTAAGGAGATAAAAAGTTATTAACAAAAATAAAACCACTCTCAAGCTCTAATGAATGTAGCTTCATGATGAGTGCTATTGCAATACCTGGATTAATGAATGAATGAATGAATGAATGAATGAATGAATGAATGAATGAATGGGGAGAGAGGAGGAAATATCAATTGAAAGGTACCGTACACGATGATAATCACGTCCTTGCAAAGATCATTGGAACCCCTGGAAGGCTCAATATTATCTGCCTTTCATGATCCAGAGTCGTCCAACCGAGAAAGACTTGACTTTCGTTACACCGAACATTGGTCCACTCCGCGAGACGGAAGAGCTTCGCATACTGTCTAAAGGGCCAGGCGTTCAGTAGCAATATATCATTTTTATTTTTGTAACCGGTTGTGCACGACTCTACTGTGTAATATCTAGTGAAAATGGTTGTATTCTATTTCTTCATTTGTTTCTTGCCAAAGAGCTGACAGTGGAAGATATGCTACTCTTACTGTGATGGCAAACATTTACTCATTTCTCAGAAGATATTAATTTTAGGACACTTGTTTGTAGAACTTTTATTTCTTATTTTGATGCAAACTACTTCTTCCCTAAATATGAATATTTTTTAAGAATATAATATATAATTCTTACTTTAATACTAATTTTTGTAATTTTAGTTTTTCCCGTACAAAACGAGCCTTTCCTCAGCTTCACTTATTCTAGAAAGCTGAAATTTTCAGAAACTTATTTGGATATTTTGCATATAGGCCTACTGAAACAATGTACACTGCTCCGTCGATATAGGAAAATGTCAATGGTCATCTACTTAGATATAACACACACGGAGCAAGTTCCCTGTAATCGGCAAACGGTAGAATATCAAAGTCGAGGAAAAAAATCGATCTTATGGGAATGGCTATTTAAGAGTTGTTAATTTATTCTAAAAAGTGAATATGATGCAACGTTAATACAAATTAATTTTATTTCCTAGACTAGAATATATCAGTCCATAAAATAAAATAATAAATAAATACATTAGTAAATAAAGAAAGACATAAATACATAATTAAATACATAAGTGAGTTAGTGAGTCAGTGAATGAATAAATAGATGAATGAATAAATAAATAAGTATTACCTTAAACCCTGCAGCAATATCATTAATATTTGCGCCGTTTTATAGGCGTTGAATAATATTTACGTTGTCAAAAATACTCAGACATGAACATTTTGTGACATGATGTCTTACCGCTATGCGGGGGCTTGGATTCTCGTCACAACAGACCACGTTGTACTGTTTTCTGCTTTCTTTAGACTCAAACGCATTTTACTACATCGACGGAGCAGTCTATTTCAAATGTGTTAAATTTGGGAGGTATTATAGGGGATAATGTACTGAAAATCTTCGAAAAAAATATACTAATGTAGAAAAAGTTATTTATCAATAAGGAAATAAATTAAAGAAAAACTACTGCTTCAGCATAAAGTCAAGTTATGTGTGCAAAAGCTCTAAATAATCGAATGCTTATTTTCAGCAGTTTTTTTTTAATTTTTATAACTTATTTTTCTTCTTCTTATTCTTCTTCTTATTATTCTTATCCTAATGGCCAAAGTAGGAGGATAAGTCCATTTGTTGCCAAGCAGTCCAATAGAATGCATTGATATTCCTTGCTTATAATTTTTATCAAGAGCGAAACAGACTAGTACGTTGTTGTTGTCCATTTTGCTGTTGGGTTCTCTGCATAATATGCATATATACTATATTATGGTTCATTCGTTGGATGCAAACTTCACAGAGGTGAGCAGCTAGGCAGGCATGCTCGGTGGCTAATCTGAAGGCAGCAGTAGCTTCTTTCCTTGTTTGGTTTTTGTATATTTCTTATTTTTTATATATTCTCAGAGCTTATTAATATCTTTCCACGTTGATTTTAGAGACTTGTGTTGTATTACGTGTCTGCTGTCCTTTGAACAAATGCTGAATAGATTTTTTCTTAAGTTTTCTAATTTCGGAATATGTATTATATGACTTTCTTGTGTTAAATTCTATCGTACCTGGTTTACATGTTTCGACCTATTATGGGTCATCCTCAGAACTGGTCGTTGTTGGTCTTGGCGCCTCTTGTTTTGTTTCCTGTGAGGGTGTGTTCGTGTGGTGTAATGTGGAGTCAAAGAGTGTGTGTTCTGAAATTGAGTTGTGTGTTGAGAATTTCATTGGGGTGTGTTTTCGTGTGTCTGTATATTTCATATTGTTCTAGTGTGTTTAGTTTCTGGCTTTTTTTTTTTGGTTGGATGTGTAGTATTTCCATGTCTGTGTTGATGTCTATACAGAACACATCATAAATGCTAACCACACCACAGTCTAGTATATAGAGTCACGAAGCTCAATACGGAGTAAATATGCATTCATAGATAGTTGCTAACCACTAGGATCGCTAATCTCGCCTCATTACAGACAATGCGAAATAGTACCGACACAGTCTATTGTTCCTAGCACCGTCACAACTCAACCTTCGTGACTGTATATACTACACTGTGCGAAAACCGTGTGATGAGATGCTGCTACCAAATCGGCTCCCACGGGATAAGGCAGCATACATCTCTATTTGTCGACAAGTGTCATGTTTGTTTATCCCTGACATTATTCATTCCCGAAAGAGGTCTCTACTGTAAAATAATACTGCAATGTCTTTACACTCGGAGTGAAAGGTCTGACGCAGGTATTCACGCGTACGACCTCTGTGAATCCCAGAATAATTAAGATTGTGGTTTCTCTGCTAAATAGAAAGCTTAATTAACAGTTGGATTGCATTTCGCCCTTCATGGAATTCTAACGCGCAAACTGTAAGACGCAGAACAATGTCAGTAATGTTTAAAACAATAGAGGTACAGCATATCTTGGTAATAACGTCATCTGAAGGAAATTGCTTTGCCATAAAAAAAATGAGTGTCGTAACCGAGGTGTATAGGAGAGGTAAACCTACTATCAGCGAAGAGAGATTAACAATGACATGATCATTTCTGTCACAAGAACTTTACAAATATACACTCTATCATTTATTATCTGATTGTATGTACGATGTGTTCACATATTTGGGAATAAAAATTAGTAACAAAAAATGCGAGCCATAATACTGAAACACGTGAGAGAGAAATAAAGACAGAGCTGAGATATCAAAATTAAATTGCGTTTTGTGAGAACGGAATGTAACACAAACAAAAACTGCAATCCTAATATACTTTCATGCAATCCTAGCATTAAAACACGTTCATTATAAAGCTATAAATCTGCACAATTAGTCTAATTGTGGCACTGGTGCCAGAAAAGGGCACCTAGCAACCAGTATTCCATGACGTTATCATCGCCTTCACAACAACAACGTAAAAGCTTCAAAACAACAACAAAATAGCATTGTCTTAGAAACGGTTACTTAGCAACCATGCAATATATTATGTATTCATGTCTCTACTGTCCACATCTATGGAGTAAGGGCTAGCGCGTCTGGCCGCGAAACCAGGTGGCCCGGGTTCGATTCCCGGTCGGGGGAAGTTACCTGGTTGAGGGTTTTTCTGGGGTTTTCCCTCAACCCAATATGAGCAAATGCTGGGTAACTTTCGGTGCTGGACCCCGGACTCATTTCACTGGCATTATCACCTTCATCTCATTCAGACGCTAAATAACCTAAGATGTTGATAAAGCGTCGTAAAATATCCTACTGAAATAAAAAAAAAATAAAGAATTCATGCCTCTATTACGTCATAACATTACATTTTCTAACTTATAATGCTAGAATAGTATAAAACGTTCTATGCAACACGTGTATAATCTTCATTATAAACACTCGAGAAAATTCACTCTTGCCATAACTACCAAGAATATACACTAGTTACATAAATTACTAATAAGTACAGTACTAGACGAAACAGAAACATGGGAGCTAACTGGAGAAAAAAAAGATTATTTTCGATAGAAATGAGTTTCTAGCCGCGCGGCGTTCCGCAACAATTTATAGAAGATACAGAATAAGGAACAACCTGATTAGAAAAAATTGAATGTTCAAAATTCAATTACAAACTTCGTAACCAACAAACAGCTAAAATAGTATGGACACGTGATAAGAATGGCAGAGGATAGATTTCCAAAGAAAATATTGGAATGGTTTCCATCTATTAGGGAAGGACGGGACGTCGAAGATTACAATATGGAAGAATGCAGTTTTTCAGAACATGCGGGAGAAAGGATTAAAGGATGGGTTTTGAAATGACAAGGAACGTTAAAGAAAAGCGAAAGACCATCAATTGGCGGTGCGTTAAGATATTAACGTTATAAAGCGCGCTTAATAATATAACTAAACAAATTACGATTCGATTGTCAATAGGAGTATTATTTCAAAATCCTTTTCTTCATGATGAGTGTTACATTGTCCTCGAACGTTTACACTCAAAGGTTGTATTGTGATATCACAAAATATATTTGGGCCTTTTCACAGAGATAAAACATTTTCAGTATCTCCGGTACCCCAATTTTTTTTTTTTAACATTTTGACATGCCATCTGTCTGCCTGTCTTTCTGTGTGTACAGAAGATTTTATCTGAGAATATTGATAGGATTTTGTTCATATTAAACAGGGAACATTGCACACGAAATGTAATAATTTTAAAATGACATAAAATGACTTACTACTTACAAATGGCTTTTAGAGAACCAGGAGATTCATTGTCGCCCTCACATAAATCCGCCATCGGTCCCTATCCTGAGCAAGATTAGTCCAGTCCCTACCATCATGACCCACCTTCCTCAAATCCATTTCAATATTATTCCCTCATCTTCGTCTTGACCTCCCCAAAGGTCTCTTTCTCTCAGTTCTTCCAACTAACACACTATATGAATTTATGATGTGCTATATGCCCTACACTTCTCAAACGTCTGGATTTAATGTTCCTAACTATGTCCGATAAAGAATAATAATGCGTGCAATTCAGCGCTGTGTAACTTTTTCCATTCTCCTGTCACTTCATCCCTCTTAGCTCCGAATATTTTCCTAAGCACCTTATTCTCGAACATCCTTAACCTCTGTTCCTCTCTCAAAGTGAGAGTCCAAGTTTTACAACCATACAGAACTACCGGTAATGTACCATTTTATTTTATAAATTCTAAGTTTAAGTTTTTTTGAAAGCAGTCTGAATGCTAAAAGCTTCTCAACCGAATAACAACTGATATTTCCCATACTTATTCTGCGTTTAATTTCTTCTCGAGTATCATTTATGTTTGTTACTGTTGTTTCAAGGTATTTAAACTTCTCCACCTTTTCAAAGAATAAATTTACAATGTTTATATTTGCATTTCGTACTATGTTCTGGTTACGAGACATAATCATATACTGTTTTTTCCGGATTTACTTCCAAATCTATCTCATTACTTGCATCTAGTAAAATTCCCGTGTTTTCCGTAATAGCTTGTGGATTTTCTCCTAACATACTTATGTCATCCCCATTAGTGTCGTGCAATGTTCGAACATGAGAGGGGATATCAAGCTACTATGAACATCGCCCTACTCTTTAGGCACCCAGCATTACATGGAAATGAAGTATTAACTAAAATAACCAAGTCTGTTAAAACCCGGTCAGAGGTCTTAGGTTCGGTTCAAGTTTTCCGTGTCTCTGTAGAACCGAAGCCTCCATTGTATTTGTTCAATCTTTCCTCTTTCTTACATAATATGTTCGATGCCTTTCTCCTTAGTTCCTCCTCTCCCTGCCCCTTTATGCTTTAGCTACATAAGGATTTCAAACACATTATCTTCCCAAATTATAGTGATGAATATAGGTAATTGTTATTGTTATTAATATGACTAAACATTCACAAAAATATATGCATAAGTAAATCAAACGAAATAAATAATGAACTCATTTATTCATAATACCGACTAGTATTTACAATGTCCAAATATGAGGGAGGAAACCAAGACATTACAAACTTCATCTTATGTCATATGAAAACTAATCGCAAGATATGTGCTCAAATCCTTAAGCGGTTTAAAATAGTGTCCTGCAATGTTCGAACATGAGAGTGACAACCAAGACTTTACAAACCTCGTCTTCTTTCTCATGACAAACTAACCATAAGGTATGTGCTCAAATCCTTAAGCGGTTTAAAATAGTGTCCTGTAATGTTCGAACAACCAAGACATTACAAACTTCGTATTATTTCGGATGACAAATTAATCGTAAGCTCTGTGCTAAATTCCGTAAGCGGTTAAAACATGAAAGGGAGAGAGTGGAGCACAGCAAAATTTGTTATAGTAAGATGCAACAGACACGGCAGACCTTCTCTTGCAGAGCGAACATCAGCGAATATCGAACTTCGCCATACTCGACAAAATGAACCGAACATAGTGTCTGTCATGCACGACGATAATGTGTAGTATGAAAATGAAATAATTTATTTTATGCTCGACCATGCCGAAATGTAGTAATCTATACACCTGGTAGCAGTCTTTTAATGCATGTCATTAAAGTACACCTACTCATTAAAGTACAGGTGTTCAGCCAATGACAAGTCAGCTTTGTACCGTTATAAAACCGCAAGTATCGATTATTCTCGGGTATGCAATCGAAAGAGAATTAGCGAAAAGTCACGGAGGCTGGGAATCCAATACTGTCGCAGAAGGTTATGTTCTGTTACTATAATAATTAGAGTTAATTGTAAATAATATTCAAATAAATTCAATTTGTCATCTCGTTTTTCAATTCTAAATCAATTTTCAGGTTATACCAGAGTAATGTTCATCTTATTCTGTGCCAAGGTCAATGAAATTCGGAAAAAATCAATACTTTCGCGTCTGCGCACATCTCACAATTCAGGTCAGTTCGCACATAACCATAATTTTGAATACTTTCAAGTTAGAAATATGGTCGAGAATAAAAAGTCGTATGAAACTTGCCTATAATGGTAATTAAGACGCTCGTATGAAAATTACAGTATGAAACTCGCTTGCGCTCGTTTCATAAACAATCATACATGCGTCTTAATTACTACCATTATAGGCTCGTTGCATAATGTGCTATTATTTAACAGGCTGGATAATGTGTTATAATTATAATATATAATTTATGAAAATGAAAACGTTTATTTAACATGTTGAATATTATTTATTAACAGAGTAGATAGAATAAGTAAGTTGTAATTATATATAGTAGGAAAAAGATTTTTTAAAATTATTAACAGGTAGGGTACACTAAATTTATCGCGAACCACCAAGGCTCCATCTATCCAAGGGAGCTACACTCCCCCGTTAAACCGGACTCCATTTATTGAAGCCCCTGGGACTCCTCTGGGGCATGTGCAGCTCCCACAGACAGATATGATTTATAGGCGGATTCCGGAAGCACGTCCGCCATGTCCTCCTGGTCAACCACTAAATATTAAGATGATTAATGAAATGATGTTAATGAAGGCAAAATGAGTCATTGGTTAATCGCAGAATGTTGCCCAGCAGTTCTGCTTCAAGTGGTTGAGGGAAAACCTCGGAAAAAATCTCAACCAGATAACTTGTCCCAACCGGAATTTGAACCCGAACCCGCTCGTTTGACAGCCAGGCAAGCTAACCGTTACTCTACAGCGGTGGACTTACCGGTACTTCATCAAATTTATCCTTTAATAAAATTCTTCTCCTTCCATCCAAAGTTAGGGTACTTATTTCCCTGTTCCGAAGTAGCAGTTGGTTATATCATTTGCTCTTTCCATCTCTTCGTATGAAAGTCGTTTTCACATAGAAGTATAATGTAAAGCCATTTCACGAAGACGCTCATGTTGCATTTTACCTACGTGTTTTTTTCCACTAAAACAGATTATGCTGTATATCTTCTACTATATGAGTATTCCAAGTCGTGAACAAATGGTAGTCATTTCTTATGCAGTCTCTTCTTGTCATTCTTACTCCTAGCAACGCTCGAAGGAATCTCATTTCAGCTGCTTGTGGCTGCCTCTCTGTTTCCTTTCCGTACTGAACATTCACTTCCATACAGAAAAACTAGCTTAGATGTAATATCATAAGACTTCATTAGAACTTCTTCACTCATTTGTTTCTTTCTTATTCCTTTTAAAATATCATTATATTCGTTATAACTTTATATGCGCTCTTGAATTTCCTGTTCATTTTCAAATCTCTTATAAGATTCAGAGATTATTTAAAATGTCTAACTTCTTCTATGATTTTATAACAATTTTTATTCTCTTCATATTGTTTCCTTAAAATGTCATTTCTTTTGTTTTAACTCTTGAAATATTCATAAAGTGCAATTATTCAACCAGGTCAGTTAAAATCGAAGCAGTTCTTAGCAAACAATTTGAAACTAATTATTTTCATATACAGATGACGAGTTGTATATGTATTAGGTTGGAGCATAAGTTACTAGCGTTTTTGTTTCGCGTGTTGGTACTTCGGTTACTGTGAGTTTTATTTATCGATTGTCATTTTTATTTGAAGTTCAACTGTTGTGTTTGAGTTTACATATACAAGTTTTCATTTTTGGAGATAGTGAGTGGAGCCGTGGAAGCTAGAAAATGAAGTGTCAAGTGGAGAAAGTGGAACATTTCCGACATATTCTTCTTTTTGAGTTCAATAGGGGGGCAAAAGCAACGGAAGCGGCCAGAAACATTTGCGCCATGTATGGGGACAATGCTATCGGAGAGAGCACGGCAAGAAAATGGTTTTCTCATTTTAAGGAGGATCGTTTTGACATTAGTGACACTTCACATTTAGGAAGACCTTCGGGGTGTGATGAAGACCGTTTAAACATACTAATCCATAATGATCGACGTCAGTGTATCCGAGAACTGGCAAATGTGATGAACTGTGACCATTCCATCATCGTGCGACATTTATTGTCACTAACTGAGACGTCTTGCACACGCAATATGAGAAAAACGACCAACGAGACTGCGTGAAGTAATGCTTCTCCACGATAACGCCTGTCCGCACTCTGCTAACCTGACACAAAACACTATCCAGAAGTTGGGTTGGGAAGGCATTCCGCACCCATCTTATTCACCTGGTCTTGCGCTGATGTATTCGGTACATCGCAATAATATGATATGTACATATATAATCACTTTGTGATTTAAGACGACGCTTATTCGTCGGATCCCGGCCACTTAGTCACTCGTAATGAGTGCACCTCTGCACATTTGTATGTTGGACATTGTGCCACGGTCCCACATCTGTGAGGGTTGGCCACTAGGTGGAGCTTAAACTGAGAGGATTCAATCCGGCATCGGAATTGGAATCTGGTGTGGCTTAGTGGATAGAGTCAGCTGAAAACTCGAGTTCGAATCCTAGTGCCGGAGAGAATTTTTCTCCGCTCCATCGATCCTTCATCATATGATAACGCAGAATTCCTGCACGGAAACATCATATGTACTTCGGTACATCGCAATAATATTAAATACGGAAGTTAAGTCATATTTAAGTCGCTTGCATTTGACCAAATTAATACAAAATTAAAATAAAGTCATTTAATTATTTTGTGGCGCCCATAATATCGTTCAATTTCTCCATGGATACGATATATTATGTAATACAGCCCATTGTACCTTTGCGGGTCTAATAAAACTTTTATAGGCCCTAGGACCAAAAAAAATATGTCATTAGTTTACTTATACCTAGCTATATTTATTTAGTTGCCAACAACTTATCTTCAGCTTGTTTAGCTTTAATAACAAATCCAGAAAGAATTTCGGTTTCAACAGATCCCGACATCATTTCCAACATAACAGCACATTGTTTATTAAATTCAGAGACTGTAACTTAACAACAAAGAAATATAATAGCATCATGCATGGCCTCCCTCAATGAATAATTTTTATTCTACGCATTCTTTTTTTTTTTTTTTTACAGTACACACAGTCCCTAGAGACCAAAACAAACACGCTAAACAAGACAAACAAACACAAAGCGAATTTCTAACTTGAAACTCTTATCAAAAAGTTTTAATTTGTTCAATTACGGACTACTGCACCACAAAATAATGTATGAACCTTTGGCGAAATTTCATGTTTAAACCTCGGGCTACTTTCACCATCGGGCCAGAGGCCTTCGGCAGCAACCCCGTAGCTCTCGCTATAAACATCTTCATTTCGCTCTTGATACATAAATTACTATAATTCAATTAAGCCATCACAGCCTTCTGAATCATATTAAAATCACAGTCTAGTATATACAGTCACGAAGCTCAATACGTAGTAAAATATTCATCCGTAGTTGCTAAGCACTATAGGATCGCTACTATCGCCTCATTACAGACAATGCGAACTAGTACCTGCATAGTCTATTCTTCCTAGTACCCTCGTGATTGTATATACTAGACTGTGGTAAAATCACAGTCTACTATATACAGTCACGAAGCTTGAGTTTTGAGGGTGCTAGAAACAATAGACTGTGACGGTACTATTTTGCATTTCCTGTAATGAGGCGATATTAGCGATCCTTGTGGTGAGCAACTATCTAATGTTTGCATATTTACTACGTATTGAGCTTCGCGACTGTATGTAATAGACTGTGGTAAAATCGCAATTCCTAAGATCATGTCCCCAACCAATATAGACACTGATCTTTCATTTGTCATTTTATAACAGTAGAATATCGGAAACTAAATTTACTACAAAAACGAATAATTAAAATTTGTTTGAAGAAACGCTTCGATTATCCAACTAAATTAATTTATTCTGAATTTAATGTATTTAATATTAAACAAATTTATAAGTATACGCTGTTAAAATTTTATCATAAAAATCGTAATAAGTTTGTATTACAGACACACAGTTATGACACAAGACGAAATATTAATTCAACATTAGTAGAACCTATATGTCTCACATCTGCTGGTCTGAAGCATAGCATAAATTTTGGCCCTCGGTTGTACAATGCTTTAACTAAATTACACCCAGAACTTCTAACATGTAACCCACTAACATATAACAAGAAAATTAGAAACGTGTTAATATCTTCAATTTGATTAAATAAATTTATAGCATATGTGTATGAATTAATCAACCTATATTATATTTGTATTCTATAATTTTGAAATATATATTAGTCCTACTTTTCACGTGCGATATTATTCTTCTCTAGTGTTAATATTATATTATATAATTCCATTGCCGCTGTAATTATATTTTAGTTCCTATTTTATTTTACTTATTTATTTTTATTATTATTATTATTATTTTTTATTTTAATATTATATCTGAACTGCGACCGAGCACGAGCGCTGCTCATTCGGTCTCAAATTTTGTTAATACTACTGTATCTTCTTTTTTTATATTGCTTGTATTATTTTATTTCTATTTCTCTTGTTTGTTTTGTAATTATATTCTTTATTCTGTATATTTAAATTTAAATAAAAATAAATTTATTAGGCCTACTTGAGAGTTTGTAGCTTTTGAAACGTAGGCCTAACTTAAAATGAACTAACCCATCATAAGAAAATGTTAATTGGTTTTGACTCCAATCGGTTCTTTCAACATTAGTTTCATATACTATACATTACATGTGGCGTAATGATAGAACAATTAAAAAGAAGACTAGTCTCAAAATATTATAATGTAGTGTATGTGAGTTACTATTGTAATGTCTTCAAATATTGCATTATAAATTTGTTATTCATATTATTTTAGTTGCTGTGTTTGACGAACCGAACTATGATTAAACTTTTCTTCAATAAATAGGTACAGAGCCTATCA
This sequence comes from Periplaneta americana, assembly GCF_040183065.1. Taxonomy (NCBI): domain Eukaryota; kingdom Metazoa; phylum Arthropoda; class Insecta; order Blattodea; family Blattidae; genus Periplaneta; species Periplaneta americana. Next base: position 81,385,968 of record NC_091128.1, read on the forward strand.
TTTAAACATGAAGTACTTATTTACCAGTTGGAAATTTTAAATCACATTCTATAGTATTCAAAATACCCATTTATAATATTTTACTTAACCTGAAGAGCATTCGGAAAACTTTTTCGTCCATTTTCCATTAATATTTTCTTTGGGAAAAAATCCTTTCTCGTCTTAGCAAGAAATCATCTTCCAACAAGATATCATCATTTTCAAATATCAAGTCCAACATTTTCCTCGTCATGATGAAAATTATAGTCGTTAATGCAGGATTAATTATTTAAATGATCAAATATTCATTAATTAGCTTAAATGCAGTTTAGTGAGAGCTTAAAGCCCATTTGTGTTCGTGAAAGGCATTGTCCCTTTAAGTACATATTTAAACAAAAATTAAGTAACAATTAAAGTTAATTGTGTTTGGTAAAATCGGCCCTTAGAGTTCTCTATTTAGCCCGTCTTGTTTTGTAGTTTTCCGATTTCAATTTTTATTACCTTTCTGAATAAAGTAAGTCCCTCATTACGTGCCGATCGATGCCCTCCCACGATAATACAGTCACCACTACAAACTAATTAGCTTCACGGTCAGTCCTATAACTCATTCTGCCATTGGTTCTCCGTGGTTTCCCTCAGGCGCTAAGACAAATGCCAAGATAGGGCCTAAAAGAAACGGGCAACGGATCTATTCCCTCTTTTTTTTTCTTAGTAATTTTTGTAACTTCACGGCACTCGCTTTCTATATTCCGGATCAGTTTACTTAATACCCTAAGGGCGAAACCTAACCATTTTTCCCCCCATTACTGTATATGCTAGTAGATTATGGTGATTTTCCAGTTTGAAGGTTAAATTTTCTTTTGCCAACTTCGTCTCGAATTTCGGTACTGGTAGTGATTTTCTAACTGTTATGTTGGCAGCAGTAACAGCTGTTGACAGTAATGAAATTGTATAAAATTAAAATTGTTCTAGATTTCTGAGTCGATTACTGGAAGCTAGTGAATTTTATCATAATTAATTAATATTAAAACTTAACAGTTATTTTATGTGTTGCGTTGTGGTCATAATTAAGATTATAAATATAACATAAGGTATGATACATGCACTTGGATGATTGATAGAAACGTAATTTCACATTTTAATTCATTTCTTTCGTGTTTACATTTTTATTACAATAATACCAAAGAGAGGAAATAGCATGGCATTGACTCCTCGAACAAAGAAAGCGTGTGTACCCTTCAGAAATCTATAGTTCATACATAGCTATAATGAACTGAAAAAAGACGATACTGAAGAAGGAATTATGCGCACGGAGACAGCAATTATAACTAGAACAGCAAAATTATTAGGAGTAAGTATTCTTAAGCATACATTTCAAAGTGACACTCGGTTTCCGGAATTCGTACTAATCATTTCACGGGATTAAACAAAATAAATTTTTAGGTTATGTCTCGTGAATCGTAAATTGTTTAGTCAAACCAATGAATTCCATGTTCTCTGACAAAATAGATTTTAATATTAGATTATATTTACTACTAGTTACCAACATAATGTACGAGAGGTTCAGGAGGAAAATATAGGCCTACTCTTTCACAAATGATTGAACCATTTAGAAAAACCTCCCAACATAAAGGTGAGATGTGGTAAATTGTTAAATACGCACGACATCGTTATTGTTTACACTATATCATTATTATCATCATTATCATTATTATTATTATTATTATTATTATTATTATTATTATTATTCCTGTACTTGACATTGTGATTTTACCCTCTTTGGTGGTTTCTGGTATTAGTTTGCAACATTGAAGACACGGCCAAAGTAGCCTTTTAGGAATTACTTTTACGTTATCCTCACTATACGACGGGTTCTTCTTTGGGTTTAAATTTTATGGTCATACATTCATAGTCAATCTTGTCTGCTGAGCGGCTAACACTCCCCACAGTTTCTTGCAGTTGCTCATAAAATGAACTCAAATTGTCTTAAAATTGCAAACAATACAGTAATTTTGTTAAAATTAATATTACAGCAATCAATTAAATACGGCCTGTTCTGTTCATACAGCTTTCAATTTAAGCCACCTATTAACTGTTGACGTTTATCTACATAAAATAATTGATTGTCTGATATCTCAATAATTATTAATTCCCGGGCCCATATTTATATAACATTTTTTATCCTCTACGTCTACATGTATGGAATCCAACCCTGAATTTTTTCTGCGTATTTTTAAACACCCTGAATAATATCACTGCAGCGCAGCGGTTACTGTAGTCATCTGCGGCACAATGAACTTCTTTATGAAATTCCAATTTCTTTTTCTTATGACAATGCGTATATATATATTTTTTCAACTTTATCTCTCTTAATGGTTCTTTATATCAAAATGTCAGACCGTAGTTGAGAATGGACGTGTTTTCTTGTGCTGCTCCCAGTATTCCAGCGAAATCTTATACAATGGGGGGACCAAAAAATAACCGTAAAGTGGAAAGTGAAAGCGGAAATGAAGTGAGTGGAGACAGTAAAGTAATATCTACTCTAAAACAAATGTTTGATGAGTTTAAATCAAGTATACAATTGGAGATAAGTGCATTACAGCAATCAGTTCAGTTCATGTCAAACAAGTTTGATGCATTTAGCGAAGAGCTGTGTAAGACGAAAGAAGATCTGAAAACAACACAGGGGGAAGTGCGTGATCTAAAATGAACTCTTGTGGAAACAAATAAATGAACTACAGCAGTACACGCGTAGAGACAATCTACTGGTGTTTGGGATTCCGGAAACTCCGGAAGAATCCGTTCCTATGATTGTCCAAAATATTTCGGAAGTCATCGGAGGACCGGAGCTTGTCGCTGACTTAAGTGTTGTACATAGGCTACCTGCAAAACCCGGCAAGACGAAGCCTATTGTCGTCAGGTTCAACAAAAGAATTAGTCGAGACACATGGCTCCAGAAATTCAAGTTAGAAGCGAGGAAACACCCAGAAGGCCCAGGAATTCCGCTACAAAGGATCAACCCTTTGCTACCTGATGGGAGGCTGACTGCTGGTGAACATTTGACAATTGCTACCCGTGACCTACTAAACAAAACAAGAGAGGCAGCTAATCAGAAAGGGTACCGTTTTGTATGGACGAGAGATTGCAAGGTATTTATTCGTAAGGATGAAACGAGCCCTGCTTATAAGATAAATTCTTTCCAAGACTTAATTACATTGTAATTGTCTTACTGTCTGATTTTTGTTATCCTTTTTAATATTAATATTTCTAAACAATGGATTGTCTAATAAATGAGCTAAATTATTATTTCGCTAATAATAACACTCGCACAGCAGTTTTGGAAGACTTTAACTCTTGCAACAGTTACATTGGTAACAATTTACACGATTTTAAATTATTTCACTTAAATATACGCAGCTTAAATAAACATTTCCTGGAATTCTGTGCCACTATGCAAAATTTTAATAATCCTTTCGACTTCATTATATTGACGGAGGCTTGGTTAAATCATGACTCTGGCTATGATTTACCAGGTTATAAAAAGTTTGTCAAAACGAATAAATATAATAAATGCGATAGTTTAGTTGTCTACTGCAAAAATAATATTGATGTCACAATAGTACATGTAGATATCCCACAATGTAATTCTATTCATCTTAATTTTATATTCTCCATTGTGGCGATATATAGATCCCCAAACAATTGTATAAATGAATTTTTAGACAATTTTGAACTATTTTTGTTTAATTCTAAAGACACAAGCAATCAAATCATTGTTGGAGGCATTAACATACAAATTCTAGAAGACAAATTAGACAGTACTGGCAATAGGTACATGAATATCTTACACGAATATGGTTTTGTCAAATTTTTACACTCTATCACTCGGCCTGATTCTAAGTCTTGCCTTGATCACATATTTTTTAAAACAAAGAGTAACTGGAAATTTGTACCTGCTGTTTTGTGTAGTGCTATTACCGACCACTATGCAGTTATTGCATTATTCGGAATTGGAATTAAAAACTCTAATACATCTCAGTATCCTCTCCATATAAAAAGAAACATAAATTACAATAAGCTAATTTCGCTTATAGAAAAAGAAAATTGGGATTCCGTGCTTAACTGTGAAAATGCTGAATTATGCTTTCAAGTATTCCAAAATTTAATATCTAATTATATAGACATAAGCACAGATGTATCTTACTTTAAAGTATCTTCTAAATTAAGAAAAATAAAACCCTGGATCACCACAGGTATCATTAAGTCAATCCGTATAAGAGACAAATTAGCCAGAAATATTAGAAAAGAACCTGATAATATAAATCTAATAAATTATTACAAAAAATACAGAAATACCTTAACTCTTATTATAAGAAACATGAAAACTCAGTATTATCAATCTCAATTTCAGAAGTATCGAAATAATCCTAGGAAATTTTGGCAAACTATTAATGAAGCCACAGACGTAAATGTGAACCAAAATAGTATCATATCAGAGATTTTAAATGAAGAGGGAGAAATATTTAAAAACAAAAAAGACATAGCTAATGAATTTAATAAATATTTCTCAAAAGTAGGACATAGCATTGCATCGAACATCAACAAATCGGCATTTAACACGAAAAATTATTGCAGTGGCCATAATAAGCACGCATCTTCCTCCATGTTTTTATCACCAGTAACCGAAGAAGAAATTTATAATATTGTTAAATCCTTAAAAAATAATGTCTCACCGGGAATCGACAAAATTACAAATAACACATTAAAGATTATCATTAAACATATATTAAAACCGCTTGTTTATGTATTCAATCTATGTCTCACCCAAGGAGTTTTCCCAGAATCTCTGAAAAATGCTGTAGTTGTACCGGTCCACAAGTCAGGGGAAAGAAAAAGTCTGAATAACTATAGACCTATATCCTTGCTCTCTAGCTTCTCAAAGATATTAGAAAAATGTTTAAAAAACAGATTAGTAAATTACTTAGAGAAAAATGAAATTCTCTCCAAACATCAGTATGGCTTCAGAAATAAATTATCTACGGATGACGCAATTATTGAAGTCACTGGTAAAATTATGCAGGAGTTGGATAACGGTTCTAAATGTTTAGATATTTTCTTAGATTTAAGGAAAGCTTTTGACACGGTGAACCATCGTTTACTTCTGGACAAATTATTTGATATAGGAGTCAGGGGTATTGCGCATAAGTTATTTCAATCATACTTAAACAAAAGAACTCAGGTAACCAGAATTGATGATAATATCAGTGAAAATGTAAATATTGATATAGGTGTCCCTCAGGGAACAATTTCAGGTCCTATTCTATTTTTAATATATATTAATGATTTATTAAACATTGATTTGAAAGTACATAATGACTCCTGTTATTCTTACGCTGATGATACGGTGGTGATTTTCAGTGGTTTATCTTGGGAGGATACTTATAAACATGCCAATGTAGGTATAAATTTGATCAAAAACTGGCTTGATGCAAATTTGCTATCTCTAAATATAACTAAAACTACTTTGGTGCCATTTTCTTTAACAGTCTCTGGATTGAACAAATTGAAATCACTTTCTCATTTAAAATTAATAATCCACAACTCATTTTGTAAACTCTCTACAACCTGTAAATGCCCTTGCCTGAAAGAATCTGTAGATGTGAAATACCTGGGAATTATTGTTGATCAGCACTTGAAATGGGATAGACAAATCACCTTTTTATGTAACAGGATACGTAAAACAATTTACAAATTTGTAAACCTTCGCCATTACTTGCCTACTCATGTATTACGTTTGGTTTATTTGGCTCTAGTTGAATCTGTTATCCAATATGGTATAATTGGATGGGGAGGCATTACAAAAACTGCTCTTTTTCCTCTAATTATGTTGCAAAAACGTATAATCAAAATTTGTTTGAAAAGGCGACTGGATTATCCAACAAATTTGATCCATTCTGAACTGAATGTTTTTAGAATTGACCAAATTTATAAATACTCTTTAATGAAATTCTATCATAAAAATAGAACGAAATTTGTAGCTCAGCCACATGCTCATAATACGAGACGAAATGAAATTATTAAATTAGTTGAACCTAAATATTTCACATCTGCTGCTTTACTACACAGTACAAATTATGGTCCACGGCTATATAATTCGATAATAAAATTTCATCCAGAATTGACTACTTTAAGCAATGAAATTTTCAGATCCAGAATTAAAAAATTTATATGACAGACTTCCCTGTATATATATTATGTACCATGCATTGTAAAACAAGTTTATTTCTATCCTAAGTGTATTTTTCTATTTTATCTTGGTTACTATATCAACATGACCTGCACTAATTATACTACTAATAATAATTTAATATTAATCCATCAATCTAAGCATCGTCTCTTTTTTCACTCAGTTATTATTAGTATTATTATTTACTAATTTTATTACAATCTTTATGTGAGCTTTTTTCTTAAGTATTTTGTCTACAAAGTATGTGTATCTATGTAACGGAACTGTCCCCGAACACGAGCTTTGCTCTTTCGGGGTATTTTAATGTAACGTTTTTATGTATATGTTATTATTAAATAAATAAATAAAATAAATTTATTATTATTATTACTTTTAATTGGTATTACTATAGCCTATTATTCTTGTTATTATTATTATTATTATTATTATTATTATTATTATTATTATTATTATTATTATTTTCGCCACAATTATTATAATATTATTATTGATGTCTGTACAAAATTTACTTAAGTCCTAATTTTTGCTCTACTGGACTGTACCCGAGAACGAGCTCATGCTCATTTCGGGTAACTTTAGTCTGAACCATACCACTTAATGAAGTTTTCAATAAATTTGAATTTTAATCCTGATTTTGCAGTCTCGGAACATAACGAGAAATACGTCGACAGTGATGATGACAATAATAATTTATTTACTTATTCATTCATTCATTCATTCATTCATTCATTCATTCATTCATTCATTCATTCATTTATTGTGCTGTGCAACAGCCTGGGGCCAATAACAGTTCAGCACAAGGTAAAAGTTAGCACAAGAGTACAGTGAACAAGAAATTACAAAAACAGTGCATAAATATTATTAAGATTAGAGACAACTAAAAATAAACAACAATGACAAAATGAACAGATAACTGCAAAATACGTGATAGAGGAATGCTCAAAAGCAACACAACCGAATGGAATTGATGATAATAATAATAATAATAATAATAATAATAATAATAATAGTAGTAATAGTAGTAATAATAATAATAGTAACAATAGTAATAATAATAATAATAATAATAATAATAATAATAATAATAATAATAATAATAATAATAATAAGTAGAAGAAAAATTTCGGAATCAACACTCTTGTGGAGGCCTAACAAGCAGGTTCGAAACCATACCCTTAGCACGGTTAGGGATCAAGCCAAGGTACACTTCAAATGTCGTGTGACCAAGCCCACTTGAGCTCCTGGTCTGAAGTGGTTTGAAATACAGGCCGTGATGTGTTGGAAATGTCATCCATCGGCAAAGTAGGTAGTTCTGAGAACAAAGCTTTTATTTCAATTATGTGGGAACGTGGGCGGCTCGGGCCCATTGAACCAGAGGCAGACGACGCGACGCGGCTTTTAAAATCCTACCTCACATATAGTAATTGAAAGCAATTTCACCCACACCTGTGGAACGAGTCTCTGAAGTGTTTAATGATAGGAAGGATTACTTAACTTACGTATCATTACATTCAGTTCAACTGTAGAAAAAACCTGGGAGTTCATTTTGAATCTAATCTTACCTGGGACACGCAAATCAAACACACATGCAAGAAAGTATTTTTCCACCCTTCACTCATTAAAAAGATTGAACCACTATCCAATTCCATTAACCCTAGGATGCATGAGCTACTTTTCCTACACATTTACATGACATGGGTCCATTGGACCCGTATGCTATTTAATGAAGAATTACACATAAAAATGGAATAATATTAATCTATTATTTAATTTAATTTGAATTTAGGGGGTTTAATTGTGGAGAATAATATACAATTTTATAACTAAGTAACATGTGAATATACAAATATATAATTATATTCATTTATTTCTACAAGATAATAATGTAAGTTCTTTGGGCAAAGAAAATAATATAGTTTTATAACTAAGTAGCGAGTGAAAATAAGTTGTTCTTATTACAACACAAACACATAACAATAATAATAATAATAATAATAATAAATAATCCGTGGCACTACAGCCCACGAAGTGCCAAGACCGACTAGCCGGCTGCTGGACTCACGGCCACATGCCGAAGCAGAGGTGGATGGTCATCCAACCAGAATGGAGGTATCGTGTGGTTAGCACGATGAGCCCCCCAGTCGTTATAGCTGGTTTGCGTAACCGGATTTCATTACCTATCGTAGCTCCCCAAGTGCATCACGATGCTGGTTGGACACCGGTCCCATACACTGGCCGAAATTTCATGAGAATATGTCTTTCCCATGAGGAGTCGAATCAGCGCGCATTCCGTAACGCGAGTCCTAGGAAGGATGCTTTGTGCCATGACCCCAAGACAACACAAACGCATATATTTATTTATATAAGATAAAAATGTAATGTATCCACGAGGTAGAAGAAGAAAAACAGTAAGGAATACCACACAAGTGCAGGTATATCATATTATTGCACACGACTGTACTATGCTCCTGACAAACATTATTTGTACACTTGTAGCAGACAGATTTGGTATTTCTATCTGTTGCTGTAGGACATACGAAACATCTCCTCCTCTTGTTTTGATGGTTGCCACCACTGTTGTTGTTACTGTACACACTACTACCTAGATTAGTGATGAACTTTTCCATGTCCACATCAATCGACTTATGCAGACGGAGATTGAACGATCTTCTAATCATGTATGTTTGGACCATTTTCATTGACATCTCTTTGATGAATAGTCTCCACTTGTGTAAAAGTCCTTTATGGTATCTGGGAGCTGGGTACAATACAGAATGAATGCATTTAGAGCAGTAACGTCCAAAATGTTACACCGAAGCTCCATGGGCCAGCGTTTGGTTTGCATTTTACAACTATAATTGTGCACTTTCTGATCCATTACATCAACACCACCCTTAGTGCGACTGTAGAATTTTACAATCTCAGGTTTCTTTTTGGGTGATGTTCGTGAACAGCATTATCATAGTACTTACCGGAATAGCGCTTTTGTTTTTCTTTGGGCAAAAACTAACTATTGTCATGTCCTTGTGAAATACAAATACACTTTTGTTCACTGGTCGATTTTGCATTGGATTTCATTTCTTTTCGAATGTCTCTCTTGTTTTTGCCTAATTGATCCCACAATTGTCACTTTCTTCTCCAACATATATTGCGCCAAAGATATATTTGTAAAATAATTGTCCATGGTGATATTTCGGGCTCTACCAAGTACACAGCGATTTAGAAACTTCACAATATTGAGAGCCAAATCCTTCTGTGGCGGTTCTCCGATAATTTCCCCTTAAACAGGCCTATACAATCCCGTGAACGGTATAACCAGTTGCTGCTTCACACATCCACATAATTTTGATCTCGTAGTTCGCTGGCTTCTTTGGCATATATTGTACAAAACTACAACGGCCTCTAAACAAAACCAGCTATTCGTATATTGTGACATTTGGTTGTGGGACCATTATTTTTCCTAACTGTTCCGTAAATATTTGCCACACATAAGAAATAAGAACAAGTTTATGTGTTTTTGTAATCTAACCTTTCGTGTTCTCTTATCATAGAGCCTTAAAAACCTTCTCATAGCTTCAAAATGATTCACAGACATTGTAGCTCTATAAAATGGATTGGAAAATTTACCAGGAAGAAATTCTCTTATTGGAACATCCCAAGATTTGTCTGCTCTCATATGCAACAAAATTCCAAGAAAAGCAACCATTTCATCTATTGATACTTCTTGCCATTTTATTTTCTGTAGTAGATAAAACCTTTTTGCTTCTAAGTTGATACATCTCACAGTTTCATCCAAAATATTCTGTGGGATAAATACATTCCAGGCACCTCAGAGTAGCAGTTCCTATAGCCCTTGAAGAACTTGATACAAATCTTACGAAGTTGTGGACAGGAGATTTACTCTGAGCAGGGGTTTCTGTCCTCCATATCATCCCACTAGAAGCAATATATTCTCCTCTATGTGTTTTGATTGTCGACTGGTGTCAAACAAGCATCCAGGTTTCATCTTTATGCTCACACAATCATTATCCAGTTCTGCAGAAGAAACTTCATCTTCATCCGGAGTATTGTCATCCATTGCTGGAGATATATGTGTATTCCTAATCGTCGTCCGAAATTTTACTTTCCAGCTGTGGAAGTCTTGCCAACTCATGAAAATATGTTTAGTAGTTCATAGGATTCTGCTTAGATGGCAGATTACAATAATATTTACGATAATAAAACAATTTAAGCAACGGGTCTATTGGACCCATGTTATGTAAAAGTGTAGTATATATGAACACGAATAAAAAACATATATAAAATCAAAGAATAAAATACCAAATGTGCTATAGGTGTATAAAGGAAGTAACAAGAGTAGCATACCTAGTGGGCAGAGTCACAATGTGAATTAGTTATTTAGATAATAATTATTAAATATGCCGCCGGGTCCAATGGACCCATGTTATGCATCCTAGGGTTAAAGCAGACGCTTGTACAGACTCTTATTATGCCCCATTTCAATTATTACGAAGCCTTATTCAGTGATATCAGGATGGATTTATCCCAGAAACTGCAACGTGTTCATAATGCGTGTGTTCGTTTCATTTGTAATGTCGGTTACTACGATCACATTTCGCTTTCTTTCGATAATTATTGTGGCTCAAGTTATACGAGAGGTGAAAGTTACATTCTCTTCTCTCTTATACCGAATTTTGCAAACCTCTGCTCCCTATTACTTATTTGTTCGAATCCACAATCTTTCTCGCTATCATAACTTACATACTCGGTAACAACACGATAATACGCTAGAAATTCCAATCATCTCTGTATTCTTCATCTTTCACTGTTGCTATTTCTCGTCACAGGAGTTCTCTGCCACCTGAAGTCAAGGCCCACCAACTTTTATTTCTTTTAAATGTAAATTAGAAGAATATATTATGATGGTTGCGAAACCAAACCCGTTGCAAATATTTAATGCAATGCATTCCACTGTATTTATTTATATTTTTTGTTTCTTATTTTTATAGTGTATATAATTCAATTGTCTTTAAAATATTATTATGTAAATAGTATTTTCTTCTAATTTAATTTTCATATTTTACCGCAGTGTTCATTTTTGTATACTCTTTATTCAAACGTCTGCTTATGACTTTATCATGTAAATCGTGTTCATTTATCACTTAGCACCAATATGTATTCCACTGTGTTGTTTTTTTAATTATTTTTTATTGTATACATTTTATTCAATTGCCGATTTCCAGTTTAATTATGTGAATCCTACTTACTTGTAATTCAATATTAATATATATTCCAATGTGTTTATTTTTATTTTTGTGTGTACATTTGATTGAATTATCGGCTTCTGATTTTATGTGATTCGTACTTGACTCTAACAACATTAATATGTAGTCCACTGTGTTTATTTTTATTTGATGAGGTAAAATGTTATTGAACTACCTCTTTTGATCTCATTATGTAAATTGTATCGGTATGTAATATCTTAAATCCGATTCAGTTGCATGTTCGACTATGTAAGCACGTTTTAACCCTGGTTGAGTGTAAGAGAAGGCCTTACGGCCTCAACTGTGCCAGGTTAAATAAAGCCATTATTATTATTATTATTATTATTATTATTATTATTATTATTATTATTATTATTATTATTTGTAGGAATCTGGTGTTTAACTAATATCTTGTGTGAATATTAGTTCAGCAACTTTTATTATAATTATTGTAATCCCAAGCATATCTCTTTATAATTCCTTCCATTAATTTTTTCTATAAAACCACCAGAGTGGTATCATTCTAATTTCTTTGCAATGGATTCTCTCCGTTAATAATCAAAAATGTCATAATTTTAATATCAAACAGGCTCTATATTAAATAAGGTACTAATAAGAGGCTAAGAATGAAGGGAAATTGTAATGCAGCATGGTATTACAGTATTATATGTACTGTAGAGTAATTTATCACAACACAACTAGCTTTGAATATCTGACAATACCGACAAAATTGTTTGAAACATCCGAAGATCCATCTGCACATGGACTTATACCCTGCACTATTAAATTCCATTCCTCGAAACCTCAACCACTGTATCATCTATTTTACTATTCTTAGACGTACCACTATCACCACTAGTGAAAAAAACCCTGACAGAGCGCTTTGATGCTTCACTGCACTACAGTATTACACTGATTGCTCTCTGGAAATATTTCGTAACAGATTTCAAATAAAAGAGAAGCTTGAATGATATAGAACGCTACCGATTCAATTACTAATAATGCATTCGAATGGCAATACCCTTACATACATACAAATGTCTTTTAGAGAACCCGGAATTTCACTGCCGTCCTCACATAAGCCCACCATCGCATCGGTCCCTATCCTGAGCAAGATTTCCAGTCCCTATCATATCCCACCTCCCTCAAGTTTATTTTAATATTATCCTCCCATCTACGTCTCGACCTCCCCAAACGTCTTTTCTTCTCAGAACTTCCAACTATATGCATTTCTGGATTCATCTATACGTGCTACATGTCCTGCTCATCTCAAACGTCTGGATTTAATGTTTCTAATTATGTTAGGTGAAGAATACAATGCGTGCAGTTATGTGTTGTGTAACGTTCTCCATTCTCCTGTAACTTCATCCCTCTTAGCCCCAAATATTTCCCTAAGCACCTTATCCTAGAACTTTAAGCTCTGTTTCTCTCTCAAAGCGAGAATCCAAGTTTCACAGCCATACAAAACAACCAGTAATAGCGTATGGTGAAAGAGAAACAATCTATCATTATAAACTGCTATAGTTTTGTAACTATGCTTACTTACTTACTTACAAATGGCTTTTAAGAAACCTGCAGGTTCATTGCCGCCCTCACATAAGCCCGCCATCGGACACTATCCTGTGCAAGATTAATCCACTCTCTATCATCATAATCCTACCTCCCTCAAAACCATTTTAATATTATTCTTCCATCTACGTCTCGGCCTACCCAAAGGTTTTTTTCCCCTCTGGTCTCCCAATTAACACTTTATATGCATTTATCGATTCGCCCATACGTGCCACATGCCCTGCCCTTCTCAAACGTCTGTATTTAATGTTCCTAATTATGTCAGGTGAAGAATACAATGCGTACAGTTCTGCGTTGTGTAACTTTCTTCATTATCCTGTAACTTCAGCCCTCTTAGCCCAAATATTGTCATAAGAACCTTATTCTCAAACACCCTTAATCTCTGTTCCTCTCTCAAAGTGAGAGTTCAAGTTTCACAATCATACAGAGCAACCGGTAATATAACTGTTTTATAAATTCTAACTTTCAGATCGTCTCCTCTATCCGCAACCTGAGGACGCGCCATGCCGTGGTGGTAGAGACTCACAATACATGGTTTGTAACTTTGCGTATTACGAAATTCATACCGGTACCATTATAAAGAACGCTCAAAGAATTTCAGTGGATGTGTAATTGTAATTTTTGGCGGGAAACAATGGATGACAACATAAGAAAAAAAAGACGCTGTTTCAGCTGTTACGCTTGTCATTGTGACATTGTTGAATAGAAGCAAATTGTGTAAAATGGTGTGAATGCTTATATTTCACTCATTGTGAATTCTGCAGCATTTATATAGATTTATTGTGAGTCCACAGAAACGTACTGTAGTTGATGTGTACTGGAATACCTTAGCACACGGAGTGTAGTGAGAGTTCAGCGTGCCTTCAGACAGGAGTTTGAACATGCGGCACCTACTGACAAGACGATTTTTAGGTGGTATGATTACAACCGATGGCGGGCTTATGTGCGGGCGGCAATGAACCTCCGGGTTCTCTGAAACCATTTGTATTATTATTATTATTATTATTATTATTATTATTATTATTATTATTAATACTCAAAATATTGTACGAAATGGAAACAAAAATTGGAGATATAAATCCAATTTTTGTTTCCATTTCGTGGAAAAATTCAAATATCTTGGAGCAACAGTAACAAATATAAGTGGCACTCGGGAGAAAATTAAACACAGAATAAATATGGGAAATGCCTGTTATTATTTGATTGAGCAGCTCTTGTCATCTAGTCTTCTGTCAAAAAATTTTGATTTTAGAATTTATAAAACAGTTATATTACAGATTGTTCTGTATGGTTGTGAAACTAGGACTTTCACTTTGAGAGAGGAACAGGGATTAAGGGTGTTTGAGAATAAGATTCTTAGGATAATATTTGGGGCCAAGAGGGATGAAGTTACAGGAGAATGGAGAAAGTCACACAACACAGAACTGCACGCATTGTATTTTTCACCTGACATAATTACGAGTAGGAACATTAAATCCAGACGTTTGAGATGGGCAGGGCATATAGCACGTATGGGCGAATCCAGAAATGCATATAGTGTGCTAGTTGGGAGACCGGAGGGAAAAAGACCTTTTGAGAGGCCGAAACGTAGATGGGAGGATAATATTAAAATGGATTTGAGGGAGGTGAGATAAGATGATAGAGACTGGATTAATCTTCTTGCACAGGATAGGGACCGATGGCAGGCTTATGTGAATGCGGCAATGAACCTGCGGGTTCCTTAAAAACTACTTGTAAGTAAGTAACTATTATTACTATTATAAAAAAAATTATACATCTCTAGTTGATCTCGAAGTCTGGCCAAGGAAGTTTTTATATTTTACATTTGCATGGAATGAAAAGACATTAGTACCTGAATACATCTCCGGACCTCAATGTTAATATGTTATTTAACGACTCTGGATCAACTACTAGATTATTCAGCGTCAATGGAATTTGTGATAGCGAAAAGATATTTGGACATAACAGGCTATACGTTACATGACATTTGTCTTACGATTGGGAATACACCGGAAAGAACTCAACCACGTAATCAACCAAAGCGGAAATAGAACGCACGTCCGAGCGCAGCTCTGGACCAGAAGGAAAATGCGACTGCCGCCTGAGCTATACCAGTGATCCTCTATGTTTGAGACAGATCAGTAATTGTACGCAAAATGATTCCTATTTTTCCTTGCGAATAATTAAAAAGTCAGCAGTGTGCAGATATGAAAGACCCATGGGGAGTTTCTCACTGTACAGAAAGAATTACTTCAGTTTCAGATTTATCCGAGTCTACGCCTATCAGGCAAGCAAGTCCAGATGCGATTTTCCACAGCTGGGAGCAAAGCTGAACGCTCTGCGTGTGACATGTTTCTTCTCTCACTTTAGTTTCTATTTGCTAGCTCTTTCATTTGTTATTTTATTATGTTTCCCTTTTTGTCACTCGTTTTTCTGCATATTTTGTTATTTTTTTATTTCTTTAGTTCTTTGCAATACAAGCTGGCGTATAAAAACTTGTGTACTCGATATGTGTAACAGAGGGTATTATCAAGATCGATAATAACATAGAAATAAGTATGTCAGTAATAGGAAGTGTCCAAGGAACTCTTACAAGAGAATCTTTCACAATTGCACATCAGTACCTTCCCTGAAAATATACGCGAAAAAGTAAATGCTGTAAAGTAAAAGCGGCATACAGAAAAGCAATCGCCAACACATCCGTCCATAATTATCTTCGAATGTGCCCATATCCTTTCTAACATAAACATATTCAAGCGAAATTCTGATTATCATTCTTATGATACTCGAAACAAGAACGCCATAACCCTCTCTAAACATACTACTGAACTTTTTGAATTGTCTCCCACTTACTTGTGTTCCAAAATCTCTAATTCGCTTCCGACCATCTTCTGCAGTCAGAAAACAGAACATTCCTTTCGAAACTCTCTAAAGAATTTCCTCGTAAACCACTGTTTTTATAGGTTGGACGAGTACTTCTTCAGAAACGGACAAATAATGTAGGTAGCCTACTATAAACTCAGCATACATTGTTTTCAAATAGGTTTCTCTCATATTCCTTATCTCTGTAGGCGTACTCCTGCTCTGTATACGCCTCGATGTATGTTTGTTCTGCTCCGTGACTAGTTCTGTGAATTATTGTTAATTTTAGTTATTTATAATTTGCTATTTACAAGTAATTAAACTTTAATTTGTATTGTATTTTAAATTCAGTTAGCTTGTAATTTACTATTTAATTCAAAATTCTTTTACAGTACTGTTAACTTAACTTGTGACCTGTGATTTATCTTACAAATTCATTAATATTATTGTTAATTTTAGTTAATTTGCGATTTGCTATTTACTATAGAAATTTACTTGTAGCTGTTTTTCGTAAATTTTACTTAGCATGTGATTTGCTATTTAAAACATTCAACTAAACTTCTGTTGCTAATTTTACTCAGTTTGAAATTTGCTATTAATGTGTGCCTATTATATTTTGTTTGTAATTACGGTTTATCAATTTGTATATTGTTGTATAATCTTGTTATTGTATTTATATTCCATATCCAAACACTGTATCTGTGTAATGGAAAATATAACAACCACCACCACCACCACCACTACCCTAGGGTTACACTACTTAAAAAAAAAAATACGCTGGTTGGAATCCTTATAAAAGAAGAGACTTCTTTATGAGATTTCGGCATCGCATGGGGCCGGTGCCCAACAATAATACAATTATCAGGAATTAGAGTAGCTGCAGAGAGCATCGAAATCAGATTTCGAAAGCAAGATATTAGGTTGATGCATAGGCTCGCAGCGTTGTTGTCCGTCATCACAATACTGCGTAATCTTTTTTTCTTTTTAACTTGGTTATTTAACAACGTTGTATCAATTACGAGGTTATGAGACTGGTGATAGCGATATGGTATTTGGCGAGATGAGGCTGAAGATTCACCATAGATTACCTGACATTTGCTTTACGGTTGGGGAAAATCTCAGAAAAAATCCAATCAGGTAATCAGCCCAAGGAAGAATTGAACTCGCGCCCGTGCGATACTCAGGATCGAAAGGCAAGCGCCTTAGCCGATCACTGCGTTGTTAGGAGTTTGTTCATCGTTTGTCATTTGGTATTTCGAGTATTTCCAATACGGAAAACCCGGTATTTGCCTCCTGGAAGTTACTTCATGATAAAGAAATCGCGCCACCACCCTACCTCTAATGATACCCAGCTTTAGAATCCAAACATCCTGCAAAGAAATAGCATCATGTGAGTTACAAAGCTAACCTTTTCACATAACTCTAGTCAAAGGAGAATCTCCACCATTAAATCCAAAGACATTATTCCACCGACTTTTCTTCTGCTGATGTTCTCTACAAGACTAATGAGAATATTATTCTTGATGTTCTGTAACCCTTTAATTACATTGTTACTCCATCTCCGAGATCAGTTTTGTGTAATTATATTTTATCTGTATAATAAAGTTCACGTTTCCTGAATGATTCATTTCCTTCTACAGCAGGTCGTTTTACATTCCAACTTTGTGTTAGACAAAGGAATAAGGTAGCTTTTACATGCAGCAAAATCTCATTTCGCTAATCTCTTCTCTCCGGATCTTTAATCATTGTGCATAACTCTAGGGAGTCTCTTACCGTATTTACAGCCTCTATGTTTATACTTTTGCAGCAGAGTTTATACATTGATGAAGTGACTTTTATTTCATTTCTTCTTAAATATGTTCTGCTTTTAAATTTTTTATCTCTCTTTTTCACTTTACTACCTCTGTTATGCCGTTTTACAAGCCATTGCGGAGTAGGAGAGGGATTTCATTTGATCTAACACTAGACATGTTCACACAGCCGGATACATAACAGAACAATCACAAGTCAAAGGTCAAACTCTCAGTCGTATTGAATGGAGTTGATTGTATCCGGCCACGCAGTGAATCGAACCACGGAAGCTGGGTTGCCGAGCGTGCACGCTATCCGCGGAGCCACGGCGGAAGCCAAGTTCTATTTTACTTCCATGGTATTATATGAAACACCCTTCGTGTACCATGAAGAAAACGACAATTTTATCTTTGGTCTACAATTAATTATTTCAATTCCTTATGTCGTGTGAATTACAGATTCCTTAGTGGCTCACGGCTGACGCGTAAAATGTCTTGCAAGGAAGCCAAGGTTCAATCCCATCCTCGGCTCTGGCAAACTTAATATTCGCGACGGACGATCACAAGATTGCGAAGAGTTTTCTCAGAGCTCTCCCGTTTTCCTTCAGTATTCTACCAACACTCTGCACCAGTGATGTATATATTCCTGCACTGTTTGCATGGACTGTACAAGACTTGAACGGCGTACATTGTTTCATGCACTCGGAACCGGTTTACAGCCGAAGCGGCACCATAATATGTGAGGATGGCTATG
The DNA here is from genome assembly GCF_040183065.1 of Periplaneta americana. NCBI lineage: Eukaryota > Metazoa > Arthropoda > Insecta > Blattodea > Blattidae > Periplaneta > Periplaneta americana. Next base: position 81,404,433 of record NC_091128.1, read on the forward strand.
GATTAGCGAGTTGTAGCGATGCGGTACAAAAAAGTGAAATTAATAACGTGTGTAATAAGAAGCTTGAATAGCTTAAACCAGCCGTGGCGAAAAGGCCATGGTGCGCCGAGCCACTGTGTAAGCTGAAACGTGCATAGCACCTATGGAGGGAGGCGGACAACCGAAGGGGAAGTTAATGTTTAGGACGTCTAACGAAGAAAGAAATGAACAAGAAAACATAGGACACATTATCACAACCTAAAATTAACTGTCTTCAGAATGTCTCTGCGACAAAGTTTCAAAATCAGGAATTATGTCACTTACTGCCAGTCGTAGTTGATCACGAAGGTATTTGTCTGTCAGTCGTGATCTAAATTTCATTTTTACTATTTTCATTGTTGAAAATAATTTTTCACAAACGTAAGTTACAGCGAACATGGCTTCAACAGAGCAAGCGAAAGAACGAAGCTTCAAATATTTTTTTTTTTTCCAAAGATTTGAAAAGTTCAATATCTGTCAAGTCCTTACATCTAGCTTTCATTTAACGTCACATTGTAAATCTGTGAGTTTAAATTGAAAATCTAACCGCATTATTCGTACATCTGCTGTAAAAGAATCGACGTACAGAGATGATGATGATGATGATGATGATGATGATAATAATAATAATAATAATAATAATAATAATAATGAATAATTTCGAGGGAAAAATTGTTCCGGAGCCGGGTATCGAACCCGGGACCTTTGGTTTAACGTACCAATAATAATAATAATAATAATAATAATAATAATAATAATAATAATAATAACACTTAACCTTTTAATGTTTCATCAGTAACATGTAGTAACTTATAATGCCGTTTTATGTTATACAACCGTTTTCCTAGTAATATTTGTGAACAAATAATACATTTAATATTTTCATCATATTGTAAGCAAAAGAATGCATCCTCCCATCCCACTTGAAACTTTCGTTTTTTATAGAGGTACATGGTTTCGAGAGAGATATTGCGACGATACGCCACTCGCAGGTCCGAGACAAATACAAATGGAACGGAGTTTGACTCCAGTGAGTAAGAGGGTGGGGGTTGTAGGTAGGAAGCGAGAGAAAAGCACTGCGAGCCACAATGTGCTCGTGAGTCGCATTTTCGCTGCGGCTGGCTAAAACTATTAAATTTGTTTAAAACGAAGACAACTGCCTTGATTTTAAATATCTCAACTGTACCTAGACATATAGTCATACTTAAAAAGAACACAAAGTAAAGAAACCCCTCCTTGCAAGAAAAATGAAAATAAGAGTAAACCTTTCCCTACAAAGAAAGTCTCTAATAATGCAGAGCATATTCCTGGTAATTAAAGGACTAAATGAAATTCCTTAAATTTCAATTTTGGTGCTAAGAACAAGGGTTTCTTACATGTCCATACTGACTAACATAGTAGGCTACGTTTCATAGTAGTGTTCTAAATGCAATTTTCGAAGAGTAGTAATAACTTTTGTAGAAAATTAACATTGCGCCCATTTTCTATCTCAGAAAATAAATAACTACCTCTCACGCAGGGTTCAATTATTGAAATCCTGAGCATTGTTTTATTAAATTCGTTTATTTTTCTTGGTTATTGAACGACGCTGTATCAACTACGAGGCTATTTAGCGTCGATGCGATTGGTGATAGCGAGATGATATTTGGCGAGATGAGGCCGAGGATTCGCCATAGATTACCTGACATTTGCCTTCCGGTTGAGGAAAATCTCGGAAAAAACCCAACCAGGTAATCAGTCCAAGCGGGAATCGAACCCGCCCCCGAGCGCAACTCCGGATCGGCAGGCAAGCGCCTTAACCGACCGAGCTACGCCGGTGGCTATATTACATTCGTGCTAGCCATACTCTAACTCAATGATCGTCAGCACTCGCTGAAATGTGCAAAGGGTAATCGGTGCCATCTCGTTTGCCCCGTCGTGCAGCAGGAAGAGGGAGAGAGCATATCCGCTAGCACCTACGAGTGCACCATAGTGCACTGTGTTCTCTGCGGGTAAGAGACGCTAGCCCCAGGGTGCACTGCGCTGACGACCGCTGCTCAATATTGATTAATTACATATTTTTGTTCCATGCTTGTCGATCACTGTATTTAGCGAGACAAAAAAGTCAAGAGCGCCTAGAAGTTAGACAATCTTCAGAACAATGCACACGAGTGAAAGTATTCCGCATAAGTGGTGCAATGTTCATCTCTGCTCTGAACCAGGCACATGCAATGAGTACTCGCTGTAGGAATTTGCTAGCTCTCTTAGGTACGCAGTTTGCTTTCCCTCCCTTTGGCTCTAAGATGAGCAGCAAGGGTCTCGTGTAGTAGGGATGAGTATACAATCATGCCTTTCAGTGTCAGACCAGAAGATGTCCTACCGAACTTGCAATTAGAACTCATTCGTCTCGTGTGTGACAGAAAACTATAACAAAAATACAAAGAGAATAATATTGTTTCCTTTTGCTAATCACTTAATCCCTCCCGCTTCCCTCAGTTCAGTTTCTTGTAGAGATCATTTCAATATTTGGAAGCACATACAAATGTGAACAGTTTTTCCAGAATGAATCTCAATAAACCCCATTTGACAGAATCATTTCACGTCCATAATGAGACTTGCTAAAGGCATTAAACTCAACATTGACATGACTGTCGTATACAAACAGCGCTCTAATGAAGCAACACAAGCTTAAAATGTCCTTCATTTATAGCTAGAAACCTTCATTAATTAATTATAAATTGCCTCCCATTGAGGGTAGCCCTTATGGACTCAGTATATCCTCAAAAAAATAAATATACCTTTGTAAACATAGATAATTAAATTTAAAAAAAAAGAAACAAAGAAAAGGGCATGAAAAATTACAATTGCTATTAATGTGGCACCACGTGATTAATCTCAACGGTGTGCAATCACTGTATGACGTCACTGCCACGTTCCCGTTACACAGAAAGTGTGATTCATTTTCCCTATTTGTGCTTTCTCTCGCACAGTGCAGGGCTCGAAACTCTTATCTTGTGAGAACTGCGACATTTCCACTCAATGTGCAGGCTTTTAACATATTTCGGGGTTCCTCTCCTGATATTGTTTTGTCTTTCTTTTCCTCCGTCAAGTGGTAGCCATTAGGTTACGTCCATTTTCGGGTTCCCCTTCAAAATTCTCTGAAGTTCCTTCAGTGTATCGGGGAAACTTGGAGTGAGACAAGTGGTCAAAAGGCCTGGAGCTCACGTACATCAGTTTTTCTCGTTCCAAATTTCATTTGAAAGACGTGTTTCAAGTACCATTTAAACGTTTCTCCTCCCATTTCCCCCATTGATACTGACTCCCCATTTGTGCACTTAATAAAGACATAATCACGTCAGAATATAGAGTTAGGTCAGTTAATAGATTCGGTATTATCGATTGAATGTATACAACTGAGCCCCTAGTCGGACGATGGGGGACGTGCAATAGCGATTTCTGTTTACGGGATCAGGTTTGTTGCTAAGGCGCAATTCACACATAGAAAACGTGGTTCGGACATCGGGCGGAGGCATGATGAATTATTGAGTCTTTCCCATGTAAACAAATGTATTAATGCATACAGAGAGGAGGGGATGGGGGCATGCCACTCCGAATCCAACGTTTCGTCCCTTTCCAGTGACGAGTGTCCCTTCAAAGCGATACGTGGCGTCTGACAAAAAAAAAATTCGCGACGATTTTGAATTTAATATTTAATTTTGTGAAGAGATTGTATAATATGATACAGAAACATTGGTGGGACATTACATTACAATTCTGGAAACCGTCTGGATATGTGTTTAATTCTTTCATCACATCGGATATGCCATTCATCCTTCCTTTTTTGAACCACAAAAGGTGTACACAAAATCCTATCTGTTTTTTAATATTAACGAGGTGTACAAGAGCCAGGGCATTCTCATCTTCTGAAGAAGATATTATAAAAGCTGTGCGACGCTGAAGTGTCGCAAGGAATTTTTTACTCCTCAGTATACTTTGCTCACGTCATGTTCGCGTCATGTCGCTGCCCGACGTCCAAGTCACGTCCTGTCTATGTCTTCTCTGTTCGAATTGCGCCTAATATTGGCAAGAGGCGCTGAGTGGCGCGTCTCGAAGAGGAACGATTCGTGTCTTCCCTTAACGAACAACCTTTCTTGTATTCCTCGTTTGTATCTGAAGTTCCACAGACCATGTCGGTAGGAGACTGCATGAGAGATGCCGTGTGTTGTTCATATAGCGATCGTTGTTATCTACTGAACGTTAGTAATATACCCCTGTTATGTCGGCTCCGTGGTGTCTCAGGAGATGGAGAGCATCCCAAGGGAACATTCACTCATCTCATCTTTAGCTCCCGGGGTTTGTACATGAAAGGGACACAATTACGCGGTCTACACACGGATAGGCTTTCGTCCGCCCCTCCACACATACACGCACGCATGATGATGATGATGATGATGATGATGATATGTAAATTAATGAAGGCGAAATGAGTCCGAGGTCCTCGGTGGGTGCCTTAGTTCTCCGAAATCAAATTGCACTTTATTTTTAAATTTATCATTGTTCCGTATTCTCTCTGCAATCATATTGCATTTTTAATTTAACCTCTGCTTTGTATTCTGTATCCTAGTGGTCAGCCGTAGATGTCGGCCAGATGTGGAATTTGTGTGAGTATGTATTGATAGAGACTGATTAGTCCCCCTTAGTCTTCACTATAGTTATGAATTTATGATTATGAGTCACTGCTTATGATTTTTAGTGTAAGATTAGTGATGACAACAGGTACAATAGATTTAAGAAATTTTTAATATAGTCAACTCCGGTTATAGTGAACCTCTGCGGACCAGCATATTTCGTTCACTATATCCGACGTTCACTAAAACCGAAATGTCTATTTTTATACTACTGACGTTGCTATACATACAATATTAATGCCCGTTTAGGACAGCCCACGTTCAATATCAGTACAAATGTTCGCTGTATCTTCCAACTTAAACACTTTACGCTTTGACATCTTGACGTTCACAGATCGAAACTTTAATCTAATCTGGCCATGTAGGTAGGAGGCGCTGACCGATTTCGCACCTCCTCCCACTAGAGGTATGCTACTGTGTACTCGGCTTTGGAATTTCCTCGGGTTCACTTTTACAAAGATACGGGAGGAAGGTTTGAGGACCATTATACTTTATTTACTCTTTGGTCATCCTCTACCCCCTTTTACAAAAGAAAACACTTTCTCTTCCTATTCTTCTAATAATCTCTTTTAAAGGAGTCAGAACTAATCCTTCCTTTATCTCTCACTGCATACGCTATTCTCTTCAACATGTTTCAAACTGTCCAGGAAGCTGAACGAATCCTTTGTCTTTGAATGCACTTAAGGAGTAGAAGGTTTCAGATTTTGTTCTGAACATATTCTTGGAAGTTTATAGCAGAAAGGGTTTCTTAAATCATCATTTTGGCCATTTTAAAGTTACATTTTCTTGGGGAAGTTATAGTTTTAGGTTCACTACAACCGAAGTGAGAGTTCACTATAAACGGAAATATTAAAGTATAATGTATGCGTCTCGGGACCAACGATTTAGGTTGACTATAGCCGAGTGTTCATTATATCTGAGTTCACTATATCCAGAGCTAATTGTAGTTTTATTTCCTGTTCGAATGGCATATCTGATCGTTGAGTCGTTATCTCAGGACAGAAGATATTTTTCGCTTGACTGGGCTTGGCTTGACTTTACGACGACTGGACTACAGACGGGTCCTTATTTTTTAGGCACCTTTTGGCCCATTGCGTGCCCTATCCTATGAGATAATTGTCCAAGTCCGACAGGTTTCCTGAATGGAATTCGTGAATCCGATGCTGACAAATGGGTCATCTTGCCTCAGCCCCTTATAGATCCAAATTCCATCCGTACATGAGTAGCTTGATAAGCCTGAAGGGCCCGGAGTCCCAAGCCCTTTCTGTATCAAAATCTGAAACCCGTAATACCTCGAAGACCACCTCAGCCTATTTTACTATTGCAGATGATTTTTTAGTAGGTTATTTTACGACGCTTTATCAACATCTTTGGTTATTTAGCGTCTGAATGAGATGAAGGTGATAATGCCGGTGAAATGAATCCGGAGTCCAACACCGAAATTGACCCAGCATTTGCTCATATTGGGTTGAGGGAAAACCCTGAAAAAAACCTCAACCAGGCAACTTGCCCCAACCGGGAATCGAACCCGGGCCACTTGGTTTCGCGGCCAAACGCGTTGACCGTTACTCCATAGGTGTGGACTATTGCAGATGATAGATGAAATGAGGGAGAGATGGAGAGTATTGGTGGATTGACAGAGGGGAAACAAGAGCACCCAGAAAAAACTCTCTGAAACGTGAGCTTTGTCCACTATAAATTCCATCACGATCTGACCGGGGATCGAATCAGGGCCTCCTGAATGGAAGACCAAGGCGCTAGCTCTTGGACCACAGACGCGACTAGGAAACAGTATACGTCTGTTGTTATTCCTAAGTTTGTCCCGAGCATAAATTTGGGACTTATTAGGATTGAGTTGAATTTTAATTAAAAATATTAAACAATTTATTCAGCCTTATCAATACTGTATACAACAACAGATGTTTCAGAAATCTACATGTAAATACGTAAAACTTGCACATTCAAAGTAAATATTAAATGCTACCGTATTACGCAGGAGAGGAGTAATCAGCTTTAACGTAAAATTTAAACTGTGTTCAAGGTTTGGCATTCTTTCGAAAATATGCAGCTGTGTATATATTTAACGCAAGTGATGTGGAAACAAGTTTTGTATACGCAAGGACTCACTTAACTTCAATACATTTCCAACTTTGAAATATTACGCTATTCACATTATTACACCACAAACTTTCCCTCTCTGACGTTTCCAACTCGAACATCAATCGAGCGACTTTATTACTTTGTGTGACATCCACGAGAGAATTCCGCTTGTAGGTACCGATAATTCTAATAAATAGATACGTCAGAACAGACTTCAGTCATGTGAATATCGCCTGTACATTTACATTTACGGATTTTCAGATGTCTTTCATCTTCAAGTTCGTGAACTTTGCACCATAAGAGTTTTCTATGAAATTTTTACTCAAACGTAAGTTTCGTACACTAACCGAAAAAAAAGTTAGCTTCACTTCTACAGTAAGTCGGGGAAGCAGTAGCAGCAGTAGTAGTAGCAGCAGTAGTACCAACAGCAGTAGCACTGAGCGTATTCCGAATCTCAGCGCTGAGCATCTGATGGCATCACGGTGTTCCGAATTTCAACGATGACGTCACTGATGCTCCATCGGTTCCATCAGCTTGCAGAGGTGGTGGCCGTCGCCATCAGTGAATCTGATTGGTTCTTGTATAGGGCGGGAATTAGCAGACGAATGACATCGTGCACTGTTGTGTCATGGCGGTGTCTTCTGCTATATTGTTTGTAATGAGCATAACGTTACTGGTTTATGAGCGAACATGTCAACAGACCAGTTATTACTACTGGTTCAAGAAATAAATTGTTTATGCTATCTTTTCTTTGAACGAGAGGACAGTAAGGAAATTTTGCAAAAATCTTGCTAATGTAGCACAGACAATTTGTACAGAGCCGCCATGATAGCCATCGAACCTTCCAGCAGTTTTGTTCCTATTTCGCTGCAGCGTGGCGTCATTGTTGTCCACCGATCCGGTGAGATTCGGAATATGCTGAGTAGCAGAGGTAGTAATAATTGTTTAGTCAACTGGCCGAAGACAGGTTTGAACCTCATAAGTGACACCTTATCACTCATGAGGAAACTAAGCTAGGAGATATTGGAATAGAATGGCCAATTCCTTTTCCCCTCCATTGAATTTATATCGCTGACTAGTAACATATGAAAGTTATCAGACTTCAGATGTATAAAATCAATCAATTATTCCTTTGACACATATCGCCAAGTGAGATGTAGGGCCCACTGCCTGATAATAGATATACAGATCAGCTGAAAACTCAATCAAAAATAATAATAATACTAATAATAATGTCAGGAGGAAATAATATTACTATATGGGTATACCAATTTCAGATCAATCTTCGCCATATGAACTTAATTTTGCAGATGATCGGTAGACGTTATACAATATACATGGCTCGGAAACTAATACATGGCTCGAAAACTTAAAGAAGAATAGGCCTATAGCAAATATGACCTTCAGGTGATGAGAGGAATTACAATTTTCTTGAGCGTAGATTTCGGAATATGAATGACACAAATTAATAGGAAATTTGCTGAAATTGAGTACAGTAGAATCTCGTTAATCCGAACTAATTGGGACCAAGACCTATTCGGATTACAATATTTTTGGATTAACCGAAATATTTCCTGTAATGCAATGCATGCTATTCACGAGCGCTGAGAGACGGTGGTGGGAGTACCTGGTGCTATTTTTAGAACCACTATCTGCCTGCCTGATTTTATGAACATGACAGATGTGTAAATTATGTACAGAAAGTACTAATTGTTGTAAGTACCCTTGAATGTGCTATTTTCATAATTTTTTAATAAAATAAATTGAGTGAATTTATACATTTTTTTTATTTGCGCTACTTTGTACTATTACAATAAATTTAGCTTTTTCTTAAAATAATTTTGTTCGGATTAACCAGATTTTCGGATTAGTGTAGTTCGAATTAACGAGACTCTACTGTAATAGGAATACTAAATTTAAGGGGACCGGGTAGTGATTAGAGGTCAAAAATCCGATTTTTTTATTTTGTATTTTAAAAAGTACAAAATTTTCTCTTTAAACTATTAGATCTATATTTATTCTGGGAAGTATTTATGCAGACAAGCCCTTTAAGTGGCTTCTTTGAATTTGGCGGCGCATGTAATTCCTGCAATCTTATATTTTAAATGCACTTTTCCGTAAGTTAATATTTTTAAAACGTAAGTGCAATTTTCTCTGAAACTACTGAGTAAATTTACGTGAAATTTTTACATCGTTTTCCGCAGCCTGTATTCTATATATTACACCTATGATTTTATGAATATCACACATAACACTAGGAAAAAATATATATATTCATTGAGAAAAGGCAAAAATTGTTGATCAAAGTTCAATATATTTTTTTTTCTATTTCACTAAAGGTGAAATATTTCAAGTAAATTTTGCTTTAGAATTTGCAATATACATTACTTGATAACTTAAAAAAGTACAATGTGTAGGAGTGAAGACTGTAGCAAATAATGTGTACCTGAAGTTTGACGTACAGGTCCCCAAAAAAGAAATGAGACGATGGAATATTGTCTCACTGTAAGACACTGCGCATGATCGGAGACCAGAACACTGATACACAAGATAACGAATATTTGAGTTACTTAAATTCAAGCTAGTTGGTTTGTTACTAGCATCATTCCGAAATTCACTTCCAAAAATAATAGATAAATATATACATAAATCGTGTAGCTGGATCGACATTTGAACCTTCCTGACTAGTTCGACACTCCGCGCAGAAATGATACCCTTCGTGTCGTCTCAATAGTTTAAACGCTAAGTATTGTGCAAAAGAGAGCGGGTACGATTATTAATTTATACAAATGATTTCTTTTTGTGTAAATTAGGTTGAAATAGAGCTTTACAGAGTCCTGAGATTAAATGTTAATAATCATAGACAATACAAAATTACAAATTATAATATTACAAACGTTAATCTAATGAATGCATTTATACCATTTATATATTATACAATGTCCTTGTCGTGGTCCTTACAATGTTCCTTGCTGTCTTTGTTGTGGGTCTACATTTGTCATTTCAAAGTTAATATTGTTCTCAAACTTAGGCGAATGTCTCGTGTTACACGGTAGGCCTATATTTAAAACTTTCATAAAAGGTAAATAATCAAAGATGTAAAAGAGACCTACACCAGAAATAGACAGTAAACTTGTAACATTTTGCACTGGTGCGTACTTTAGAGTACGATGAAAATAGACCTACGCATGCACGACCAGATGTGTTCCTGGCTACGTCGATATCGCGTGAACCGAGCTTTAGAACTTAACTTTCGACGACCAAGAGTCATCTCATTCCCTTTTTTGAGGAACTGTACATTTAGCAAAGTGGAAAATAGGTTGTCAATTATGGCCTATCTTTTGTACTTGGATATGAAACTTTTATACCACTGAATTCAGAATGATTGATTGTATAACCAAGGCAATTTTTATTCCACTCTGAAGCCTAAAAATATTGAACTTTTGTACTGAAATTCTTTAATCGCACAGGCATCACTACCCACTCTCCCTAATTTTATAGCAAAAAACTGTAATATATAAAAAATGTACTTGACAACTCTTTCTTCAAAAGTGTAACTACACAGGTATGAGACATGGAGTCTAATGAAAGAGCAACAAAAAGAATTATTAGTTATAGCGATAGAATTAAGGAGATTAGGAAACCTGAAATCGTCATATCACGATACAGACCGTATCATACATTATTATTATTATTATTATTATTATTATTATTATTATTATTATTATTATTATTATTATTATTTAAACCATTAGACAATTTACAGTTGCAATAAGTTTCGTAATAGTAGAGATATAGAACATTCATTAGACCGTTTTAAATGATCATGCGCATACGCCTGAAAGTTACAGAATGGAATAACTCTTGATTGACTGACCTATGTGTTAGCAGAGACTTGTCGAACCGATAGGACTATCTCATGTTCGAGAAAGAGCAAAACCTCCAGTTATTGATTCGTTAGCGTTATAGCATCGATATCTCACATTCGAGAAACCGGGCATAAGTGCTCTACGATTCTTGGCAATAGCGACATCTATGATCCACGCTCGTAAGGTTGGGGCGAATTACGGTAAGTTAATGGCCCTGCCATTGTAAAAATATTGTGTATATCCTTGTTGTTGTTCTTTTAACTCTTGTGTATTTCATATACAAAAACAATTTTCATATGCATTACATCTCTTTTGCTCCTAGAATCTAGGTGTTTTTTTTTAATATTTGCCTTATGTCACTACTTTCATATATGTGCATGTATAAAAGAGTTACCTGTATAACGCAAGTAGGTTGTATTGTACAGTACACTGTTTTGTATTCATTAATATAATTAGTTCTTCGAAATTCTTGGAAGTCGTAATTACTACCAATATCTATGAGTTTTATCTGCGCCACTTAACTCCGTTAAGGAATTACTAGCCAGCATTATGAATATCGAAGTCGTTAATGTTATGGTGTGACCCCATTAAACTAATTGATTTATTATCGATTCTCGAAAGTTGATCACATTTGTTCGCTATGCTTATAAGCAACACACGCGACACAGAAGTCATTATATGAATGGTTCAGTGAGACTAGTTTCCGAGGGGGAAAAGGCCGTCCTTCCATGAGTTTGTCTAATCTCAAAAAGTTATTAGTAAAATTCAGACTGAATAATGTGGCTGGAACAGCTTCAGCGTTAAGATAGGATTCTGACGTGTCATGGAGAAATTTCCTGAAAAAGAAAAGTATACTTCAGAAATGCTTAGACTGAAAACATTATTTGAAGCATCATATTACCACCTAAACGAATTTATCTACCACCATCCTCACTGTCATTATTATAACCAATTCCTCACTATCATCACAATCGGGTCGTACTAAAACCACCGCCACAATTACCACCTTCCTTTCCTATCGCCACCAACGCAGCTAGAACCTACCCATAACTTTATCGCAATCAGCTCTTAGCACAACCAAGTTTCTATCGCCTCTATGGCTCCTATCACCATTAGCACAAAAACCAGTTCCTGTCACCACTGTCATAAATGCAATTTCCTATCATTACCATTACAAAAACTAGTTCCCATCACCTCTGCCATAAAAGATAGCTCCTAATATCACCACAAAAGCAAATTCATATCACCAATGTTTTAAAAGCCTGCTCCTATCACAACCATAATAAACATCAGTTCCTATCATCTCTGCCATAAAAGACAGCTCCTAACACCACCATCACCACAAAATTAGTTCTTATCACCTGTAGCATTAAAGCCAGTTCCTAACACCACCACCGGCTGCGACCGGATTGATTCTCAAATCCTCATGAATGACGTCCAAGTTGATTCCCGATTTGATTTCTACTTATGTTTACCTTACGTCCGAGTTGATTCCCTTTGCTTGTATAGAGTCAGCGAGAGGTTGACGTTTGCATAATGTCTAGGCCTATGTTGATAACTTTCTGTGGATGAATTATCAAGAAAAAAACACTGTCGCATTAACATGTGTAAGCAATATGGATGTTCTTTCGAAAATGAAAACCCTATTTTTACATGGGACGTTCAAATCCTCTCCATCGCTTTTTTTTTATCACATTTTCATAGTGCATGGATCAAGAAATAATCATTACGTTCCCCTGGTTTGTTTCTTCCTGCCAAGTAAAACTGTCGAAATATACAAAATGGCTCTTCAAGTACTAAAAAATCATACAAATCCCGATGTTGTTTTACTTGATTTTGAGAAAAGCATTCACTCAGCAGTTCTCTCAGTTTGGCCAGAAACTATACTAAAAGATTGCAAGTTCCATTTGGCACAATGTTGGTGGATGAAAATAAATGCTGTGATCTTGTCAAATGAGTTTAAAAATAAGGAATCTGAGATAGGGAGACTTTTAAAATGTACATTTGGTTTACTCGTACTTCCACTGGTTGAAGTGGCAGACTGTTTCACTTTTGATCTTATGGCTCGTAAACCCGTGAATGAAAAGCTGGATGAGTTTTTCGATTACTTACGGGCAGCATTTAGTTCAAACATGGAACGCACTACAAATTGTTGTGAAGCATTTCACAGTAAGTTGAATGCAGAATTCAATTCATCTAATCAATGTAACATTTACGTGAAGCTTCGAAGTCATGAGAACATCCAGAAAAGAAAAAACAAGAACAGCAAATGATTAAATTACAGTAGCGGAGCAATTAGCCGTTTTGATTATTTAAAGCTTGTGTGTTGAAAGTTCCTCCCCAACATTAAGTAATTATTTTTAGTCGTTTAGTTAATTTTATTCAAAAATCTGACAAAATGGAGCAATTAGCCTTTTTAATTATGTGACAAATTTTTCACCATATCTGTTTGCAAGGAAACTGCGTCGAAAAGTAGTAGATTCCTTGTAAATAGACGGTTCTAAGTCTGTATTAAATGGAAGGAAAATATGGGAATCAACTCGGATAGAATGTATGCAAGCTCCATTCAAGAACTGGAATCAACTCGGACATCACTCATACGGGATAACTTCGACAACTGGGTATCAATTCGGACGTTTGGTAATCTATTCGGCTGCGGCGGCGCCACCACCACATCCACAAAAACCAGTTCCAATCACCACTATCTTCACAGCAGCTCCTATCATTACCACCACAACAACCAGCTCCTACCACCCACAACTACAATCAGTTCCTATCATCATTACCAATACCATATTCAGTTTCCATCAGCATCACTACAGCCAGGTCTTTTACACCACCACCACCACCACCACCACCAACACCACCACCACCACCACCACCACCACCACCACCACCACCACCACCACCACCACCATCACCACCACCACCACTAGTTCACATCATTATTACGACTATTTACATGGGCATCTGTCATGTAACGTTCCAGTTTCATTTCAAGTATAAAGAGAAGAATAACTGCTATCTGTGTATAGAAATCTGTCCATAATTAATTCTCTTAAATATTATCTGAAAGCAATTAAATTTATATCACATTTTATTATTATTATTATTATTATTATTAATATTATTATTATTATTATTGCCACAATAAAAAATGCAGCGCAAGGGACGCTTGGATTATAGCACGTTACCACACAATTTCCAAAAAGTTATCCAGAAAAGTCGTTACTCATGTTATTAGTTTTCCCTTTGTAATCTTCTTCCATCCTTATCAATCTTTGCCGGTTATTGTCACAGTTCTCCCTTCAGCTCTCTAATCAATGTTGATTTACATTTTCTCACATTCATGTTATCCATTCTTGAATCTCGTGCTATTAATCTATAAGCTCGTCATTTCTGATCCGTTCAGAAAATATGCCCAGTTTACGTTTATTTTAGACTTTTAGTCAGTTCAGCGTCATCTTGGATGTTACTATTCTGAGTAAAAAGTTCATATAAAAGTCTGTTCGATTACAATGGGTGTAGAGATACAACTATTAGAATATTACGAATAACGAGCATTTCAAGTAGCAAGAAGAAAAAACAAACAACTTTATGACTATGTATTGTTTATTTACATAGTATCAATTCATTTCAACAGTTCAATGGACTATTTTCCGCTCTGCTGACAACAGTGAATTTTTCTCTTGTTCTTTCATGTGGGAGGCATTATTTATAATGCGAACGATCAACTCGTACCTTGTGTTTATTTTGCTTTCGTACACTTCGCCTTTCATTAAAACGCCCACAGTAAAAAATCGACAGGAGTATCATCATCATCATCATCATCATCATCATCATAGTTTATTATTGTTTCACTATCACTACTTATCTAAATTATTATTATTTACTTTCACTCTTATTATTTACTATTATTATTGTCTTATTTTTATACGTTCTAGTCATTATTATTGTAATGTAAGGCTATTATAAAACATTATTATTATTATTATTATTATTATTATTATTATTATTATTGAACTAGTTCTTAGGTATCAGGGTTGCTAAAAACGGGGCTTTCTCGAAAAATATTTCTTGCATTGCCACAAAATTTTACTTACTTACTTACAAATGGCTTTTAAGGAGCCCGGAGGTTCATTGCCGCTCTCACATAAGTCCGCTATCGGTTCCTATCCTAAGCAAGATTAATCTAGCCCCTACCAACACATCTCACCTCCCTCAAGTCCATTTTAATATTATCCTCCCATCTATGTCTCGACCTTCCCAAAGGTCGTTTCCCCTCAAGTCTTCCAACTAACCCACTATATGCATTTCTGGATCCACCCATGCGTGCTACTTGCCCTGTTCATCTCAAACGTTTGGATTTAAAGTTCCTAATTGTGTTACGTTAGGTGAAGAATACAATGCATGCAGTTCTGCGTTGTGTAACTTTCTCCATTCTCTGTAACTTCATCTCGCTAGCACCAAATATTTTCCTAAGAATCTTATTCTCAAACACCCTTAACCTCTTTTCTCTCAAAGTGAGAGTGCAAGTTTCACAATCATACAAAACAACCGGTAATATAAATGTTTCATGAATTCTAACTTTCAGCTTTTTCGAGATCAGACTGGATGATAAATGCTTCTCAACCGAATAATTGCATACATTTCTCATACTTATTCTGCGTTTAATTTCCTCTCGCGTGCCATATATATTTGTTACTGTTCCTCCGAGGTACTTCCATTCTTCCACCTTTTCAAAGGATGGGTTTCCAGTTTTTATATTTCCATTTCGTCTATGTTCTTGTCACGAGACATAATCATATAGGCCTACTTTGTTTTTTCGGGGTTTACTTCCAAACCTATCTCAAATTCAAATTCAAATGTATTTACAATTTACATTTGAAATGAATACATGTGAATAGATACCTGAAATGAGCATATGTTCGTGTTCGGGTACAGTCCAGTAGTCTACATAAATTTTACAGGGATCAAATAATAATGCTGAAGATAGAAATAATAGTAATAATAATAATAATAATAATAATAATAATCGTGACAGAAATGATACGAAGATTGTAATACAAAATAATTCATTAATAATAATAATAATAATAATAATAATAATAGTGATAAAACAAAAATATTTACAATAATAAAATAAATACTAAGACGGATAAAATAAAATATAAAACCACTAGCGAGAGTTAACACAACTTAAATAAGGATATAATAATCGGGAAAAAATGACGAACTCGAAAATCAACAGAAAAGTTCGTTGTATCGCAGACGACAGCAACCGCCGTATTGACATTGTGTTGTGTATTAATGGTAGTAGGGGGGAGCCGAAAGTCTACGTAAGTGCCATTCTCTTCGAATCTTCTCGTACAATCATGGGAAGTTAATGCTGCAAAAACAAAATGTCTACGAGTCAAACTGTTCATTATTACCAGGATAAATACAAATAATATAAATATCTTCTTAGTTACTTCTAGTAAAATCCCTGTATTTTCTCTGATCGTTTGTGGATTTTTTCCTAACATATTCACGTCATCCGCATAAACAAGCAGCTGATGTAACCCGTTCAATTCCCAACTCTCTCCGTTTACCTGGACTTTCCTAATGACATATTCTAGAGCAAAGTTAAAAAGTTAGGGTGATAGTGCATCTCCTTGCTTCAGCCTGCAGCGAATTGAAAATGCGTCAGACAAAAATTGGCCTATACGATCTCTGCTGTATTTTTTTAAGAATTTTAAATAAGGTCGCAAATAGCCATAGTAGCTGATGCACCCTTTTTAAATCTCACTAACAAACTAACTCTCCTGTACGTTTCACTGAGAAACATTTTAATTAACGCACTAGTTTCTTGAGAATACCAAATTCAATAATATTATTATATAAAATTTCTCTCTTAACCGAGTCATATGCGTTTTAGAAATCTACGAATAACTGAAGTACTGTGCCCTTATACTCCCATTTTTCTCCAATATCAGTAGAATACAAGAAGTCTGATCATTAGTCAATCCATTACGCCTAAAACCGCACTGAAGATCCCCAATAATTTAATCTACATATGGAGTTAATCTTCTCAAAACAATATTGGAGAAAATTTTGTATGTCGTTAATAAAAGTGATATTCCTCGAAAGTTACTACAGTTAGTCTTTTCCTCCTTCTTAAAGATATGTACAATTATGGACTCCTGGTACAATTTACTTTTCCCAAATAGCAAGTAGAAGGTTATAAATTTCACTAGTTAATGTGCTGGAATTTGATCGATACCTGGATACTTGTGCTTTTTCAGATTTTCTATAGCAATTTGGATTTCAGAAAGTGTGGGTTCGGGTATAAATGGCTCAGCAGTTTGTATTTGAATTTCGTCCCGATCATTTCTGTTTGGCGTATGTACATTTAGTAGTCGTCTAAACTAGTTCTTCCATCTGTTCAGGATGGAATGAGAGTCTGCAAGCAAGTCACCAATCTCATTATTGATCGTGTTTATCCTTGCCTGATGTTCTGTCTTAAATTCCTTTATGCCCTTTATATCTCTAATATTTTTATTCTTATTATTTGTTTTTCACTCATTCAGTTCTTCCTTCAAATAATCTCTCCTTTTGTTCCTAAATGTACGACTTACTTGCCGTCTTCCATTGAAATAATTATCTCTATTCGCCTGAACTGGATCCTGTAAGAATTTCAAATTTGACTCTTTCCTTCTTTCTATTACCATGCAACAATCTTCATCAAACCACGGTTTCTGTTTCTTAGTTTCATAATAGCCTAAGCTCTGCTCAGCTGCAATTTTGATATTATCTCTGACTTTTTCCAACACGTTATTAATATCTAATCGGTTATTTCGAAAACGTAATGTGTGACATTTTCGCTCATGTTACATTTTTCAACCTGAATGCTCTTTACCCTTTCCCCATATCACATTATTGTTAAAAACCATGAAATAAATCATATGTTTCATCTATAAAAATAAATAAGAAGCTGATTTTTTGTTTAATTAATGTAATGAATGCTACTAAAGGGCTTTGCGTAGAACTGTGCATGTTACGTTTTCGAAATAATCGATTCAATTCCTCCACAGCTTCGTCGGGACTTCCTAGTGGCAAACCTATTTTAAATTTCGACCTGATAATGATGCTTAGTTTCCTCAGCTTTAGTTTTGGAATATTGAATCTCCTAACATTGACTTGTTGCTCTACTCGCTTGGCTACTGATAATCTTCCTCTTAATTGTCAACTACCAAATTATTATCAGAATCACTGTCTCCCCTCTGAAGGATCGAATGCCTATTATACTAGTATGTCTTCGTTTAACTATCAAGGTGTGATCTAGTTGGTTGTGTGTCAATCCATCTGGAGAAATCTAAGCATATTTATGTATATCGTTATGCAGGAATGCCACAATACTTTCTATGTAAAATTTTTATAAGAAAAGAGAAAAGCTGAAGTGGATATTTAAAATTCATTTTGTGATATTTCTTTCAATAAATACCTATTCTTTTCTTATATATTTTTATTAGGTTATTTTACGACGGTTTATCAACAGCTTTGGTTATTTAGCGTCTGAATGAGGTGAAGGTGATAATGCCGGTGAAATGAGTCCGGGGTCCAACACCGTAAGTTACCCAGCATTTGCTCGTATTGGGTTGAGGGAAAACCCCGGAAAAAACCTCAACCAGGTAACTTGCCCCGACCGGGAATCGAACCCGGGCCACCTGGTTTCGCGGCTAGACGTGCTAACCGTTACTCCACAGGCGTGGACTCTTTTCTTATAAAATGATTTGCATTGTAATATCTGGTTTTTTACACTAATATACAAAATATGAATAACTTTCGTGCAGTAGTCCACGCTAAATGTATGTTCACAGAAACACTTTGGTTCCTTTATCTTGTGTACGGTATGCAGATTCCAGAATAATGGCGATTTTAGAAATGGAGCAAAACTAAGGTGAATTGTATTTTGGAAATCCACGAACATAGCATAAAATATTACAACTCTCCAACGGAAGATTGATGAAATCCATTCACTTATTCAATTCAATATTTCATTGCAATGATACCGTACAGCACATCTATATCTTAACGAATCTGCTCTTTTGTTCGAATGGCATTCAGAAGAGAAAGCGAATTCAGTTCATTGCCATACATTTGCTGGTGAAATGCGACTGAAATTATTTTACTTATCAGCTTAGCAGCATCTGTTGCAACTTTTACACTTTTTTGTCGGAATATAATTTTTATCATGATTGATTTAGAAGTTAGATTTGTAAACAGAGCAAAAAAAAACCTCATCAGCATCGTTTTCAATACTACACACAAAAGAAGAGTCACGTTTTAGTACGTTATAAAACACACACTTTCGCTTCAATTCCATTTAACTTTTGAAGTGGGAAGATAAATAACGATTCACATAAAGGACGTAACAGTTGAACATTTTAGAATGACGAATTCTCTGTAACTTAACAATGCTCATGTTGAAGTACCAAATACGAGAACTACAACTACGAATCACGTTTAATAGCCATACAATATATTTCTAAGAACAATGGAATATGCTATGAACAAGGATAGAACGACGTAATACTTCCACGTAATAGAGTGAAATCTAATGCTTCGTATTATTCTGAAATGAAACCGACTTAATGATACGGAAAAATATGCAATAGGTATTCCGATATTCTAGGAATATTCAACTGAACAGAATTTACTGTTAAAAATATTGTATGGTTTAGTTAGACATTCCCCGTATTTCTACAGGACAATTTACAGCTCGCTTATTTTAAAATGTTAACCTGTCTATACCTATTAATACACAGCGAACAGCAAATGAAAGCAATTACAGCCGTTTTATGCTATATTCTGTTCATTACAAAGTTGCTTTGAAAGTAAAAAGTGTAAACACTGACCTACATATCTATACAAGTGATATACCGAGTGATTCAGTAAAAGCGTGGTAAAATTAAATAGGAAACAGAAGTGCTCTATTCGACATTTTGAGATACAGTATATGAACTTGGGGTCTGCGAGACCAGATTAAAGCGACCAACTCATTTGTGCTGTAAAATATCTGAGTCGGCATTGCAGACTAAATACCATCTGATTGGGTGACGTCTCCTACCTGCCCTTCTGAACGGTGACATATAATAATAATAATAATGATTTACTTTAGCTGGCAGAGTTAAGGCCGTAAGGCCTTCTCTTCCACTCAACCAGCAAAAAGTTTATATACATATGCATGAACTTACAAAGAATCCAACAATTTGATTTAGATGAGAGTTACATGTATACAAAAGTTATTTACAAATTAAACAACAAAATACTATGAACTATTAATTAAACACTGAAATAAACTGTGTAGCAGAATTAAACTAAAATACATAGAATGTTAATATATTTCAAATAATATTAGATAATAGAAAGAGATTATTACGAGACAATTAAAATACAGCACAATCAGGATGATGTCTAAAGAAAAAAGTAACAATGTAGTCAGTGATAGTTTAAATCAGTATGATTGGAGTGAAATGCTAATAAGGTTATCTTTTAAGCTGTTCTTAAAGGTGTTTATTGTCTTGCAGCCCCTAATACTTTGTGACAAGGAATTCCATTGACGCGATGTGGATATTGTAAAAGATGATGAATAACAAGATGTTCTATGAAGAGGTATACTTAGCGTGCCACAGAGAAGTGATCTGGTATTTACGTCGTGGTTAGAGTATAGATAAGAGAAACGAGACGGAAGGTAATTTGGTGTTGAAGTGTGCAGAATTCGAAAGAGTAAAGACAAAGAGTGTAAAGTTCTACGTTCTTTAAGTCGGAGCCACGAGAGACTTGCGAAGGACGGTGATATGTGATCATACCGTCGGATGTTGCACACGTATCTGACGCACATATTCTGAGCTCGCTGTAACTTGACTGACAATTCAGAACTTAGGTCACTTAACAAAACGTCACAATAATCGAAGTGCGGCGTTACTAGGGTAAGTTTTAGTTGCTGGGGCAAGAAGTTTCTCAAGCGACTCAAACAGTGAATGGAGGAATAGATTTTTTTTATCGTTTCTTTAACTTGAAAATTCCAACTTAGATTATTATCAAAAAAGAAGCCAAGATTTTTTACGACAGATGAATAAGGGAGTAGCTTGTTGTTAAGGGTAACAACTGAAAGATTACTGTTATTAAGGGAGTTAACTAAACGCTTATGTCCAATAATTATGGCTTGAGTCTTACTTGGATTAAGTGCGAGTCCGAAATTGGCCGCCCAAGTGGAGACAGTGGCTAGGTCACAATTTAACTTGTCAATCGATTCATTGATCGTATTGGGTCTGGAATGTATGTAAAGTTGTAGGTCGTCGGCATAGAGGTGATATCGGCAATACTGTAAGTTCTTTGATACGTCATTAATGTAGATAGAGAAAAGTAGTGGTCCTAATACGGAGCCCTGCAGCACTCCCGCCTTTGTGCATCTCCATTGGGAGAATTGATTATCAAGTGAAACACACTGTTGGCGGTGAAACACACTGTATACTCGTGTACTTGCGGTTCGTGCAAAGAATTCTGCCTTTGTTGTTTTAGGATATATCCTCTGCTATCCGTGAGAGGATGTGCTGCAGCACGACGGAGTACCACACTTCAGTGTAGATGTCCGCAATCATCTGCATAATTTCCTGGTCGCTAGATTGGAAGGGGAGGCCCCATTCCAAAGCTATTCTGCGAGGTCACACGAAATGAATTCACTCGATCATTTTCTATGGCGATATCTCACATCAATTATTATTTTTAAGAACTCTGTAAACAGGGCCATGGAAATAATTGGTAAAACTGTAGCTAACTGTGAAGTAATTTTAAAACACGTCAGCAATGTTTGAAAGGTTGCGACAGAATCTAGTATGTCGATGTAATACTTGCATTGACGTTGGTGACCGTCATTTTGAGCAAATGTTGTGAGGTACAAAATGGTACGTTCTTAAGTCAGATTTGTAAATGATATGAAAAAATATAAAAATAAAAAAAAATTGTATAAATATAAATAATGTGGACAATACGCGATAGCGATAAATATGTTTAAGCCCATATCTCCTTAATCTGGCTTTCCAGATCTCAAGTTCCCTACTGCTATCTCAAAATGTTCAGTAGAGAATCCCTATTTCCTGTGTTATCTTTGCATGCTTTTACTGAATGATCCTGTATGTAGATAATTTTATGATAAAACTAAAAAAAAAAATATATAGGCCTAACAACAGAAGTATTTTATAAAAAAAAAAGGTAAATTCTGAAAAAATATGAATGTGGCACTCGTAGAAGAAGCAGCATTAATAAAACTATAGCAGTAGCAGTAGCATTTTATGCAACGACGCTTTCACCCGCAGAGGTTATTTATCTTATTCTTCTTCTCCTTCATTAATTCCTTACGCTGCTAAGCGTCAGGTGCCTCGTTCTATCCATCTCTTCCACTCCTCTCCATCCTGACTCATCCTCTTAATCCCACTGCTTGTTTTTCTGAGTTTCACTTCATTCTTTTCTACTCTGACATCCTATTATTTCTCACCCGGCCTTTTCCTACCCTACCCTCAACCCGCATTTCCATCATTTGCTTAACTTTCCTGCCTTCATTCTATTCAGATGTCCAAACCATTCCAACTGAAGCTCTTCTACCACCTCATACACTGCCTTTTCCTAGTTCATCACTTCTCTCATTGTCTCAGTGCATATCCTATCCCTTTCAATTTTACCAATTATTCTCCTAATGCCCGATTTCTCGAACATTATTTAAGTAGGAGATAAAGAGTAGATCACAAACCTTTATGCAGTATAAAGCTTGAAAATGCATGCAACTATGCAGCAAAAAATTGTTGAAATATGCGCTAAAAATTGAAATGTATCCAGTAAAAATATACTTTATAGATTTATTTGGTTTAATAACTTTATATAAGTGAAAATAATTTAAGGCGTTAGGTACAGCTTAAAGCAGTAAAATTTTGGAAATATTCCATTTTTTTTTCCTCCATTAATGTATCTTCTACAATAATGAAAATTAGTGTGTGTAAAACACTATCCTTCTCCTATGTGAAAAAAAATATATATATATATTTTTACGATTTAGAAAAATTATTTACTTTTTTTTTATCAAAATTCAATTCACTGTGCAGTGATGAAGCATTTCCCACATACCGTCGACCGGGTATACCTTACACAAGGGGGATAACTTTACACATTTCTAGAAAAATGGTATATAACAGTTTTAATAATGGCACACACTTCAGTCTACCACACATACGTGCTGTTGTCACATAGAATCAGTTCCACGGAGTTCCTACACATTGTCTGTAATGTGCTGCCTTCTAAACATTTTTCTAGAAACGTGTAAAGTTACCCCCCCTGTGTAAAGTATACCCGGTTGACGGTAACTCAAAAACTATCCAACATTCTGTGATGAAGTTTTTGTGTGTATTTATGCACGTCATATCTACAATATGGTGCAAGATCACTTATCTACCTTTGATAGACTGTCCGATAAAAAACAAATTCATTTAAAAAAATGGTCAAATAACAGTATTTTCTTCTAACACAAAACAAAAAATAATATTATTTATTAAGGAATGTAGTTGAAAGAGCATGATATTGTAAACATGAGTTTCAGCAATAAAATAAAAGAGGGAGAATATTAAAAATTAACAAGTTTATGAGCTATGAGGGAAACGCTTCATCACTGCACAGTAAGCTGTCGCCATTTTGAATTTTGAAAAAAAAAATATATATAGGTATATATATATATATATATTTTTTTTTTTTTCAAATCGTAAAAATATTTTTTTCACATAGCAGGAGGAAAGTGTTTTACATATACCAATTTTCATTATTGTACAAGTACTGTAACTGAGGGAAAAAATATTGGGTATTTCCAAAAATTTTACTGCTTTAAGCTGTCCCTAACTCCTTAAAGTAGTAATTGTCATCAAGCAACCATAGCCTCTTATAAATCTATGAAATTGATTGTATTTTTTTTTTTTACCCAGAGCCTGAAAACATGTTAGGGATAAGACCCTGACTCTTATCTTTACTAACTGTGCACGATTTATGTACAGTACAAAAATATTTCCAGTTATTGACACTCTTTTCCAAGTTCCTGGTCAATTTGTTTTCACTTCTTGGTTGTGTAGTAGAACTTATTGAAATTAAAATTTGCACTCTCCACTTGACTTCACAGTCGCAGTTTTGTTTCTATGACATCAGAAGATTAGCAACATTGTCGTCGCAGCTAATTCATGTCCTCAACAGTAATTAAGGAATTGTTGGTTTTATTTCTCACATAATTTATATATTTTTTGGAAATTATTCTTGTTTTTATCAGAGGGAAATTTGAAATTAGACAATAAATTAGGAAAAACATGGAAAGATGTTAATATATGCACTTAAATATGCAAAAAATAAAAATATATGCATTTAAAACGGAAACCCCTCGAAATATACAATTATGCAAAATCAAGTTAGCTTCTTTCGAACGTAAAAGCCGTGATCGACAAAGATCCACTTTTACTTTTTCAATATGCCAAATCAATAAGAACATGAAACTGCAACTGCGGTCTAATAATGTCTCTCGAAGTATTATAAATGAGTTCCTCGAACGTTCATTAGGCTTAATGATTCCTTAAGTCATTCACTAATTTAACTTGTATATTGCGTGAAATTACTAATTGTGTATAGATTAGTTGAACATTAAATCCAGATGTTTGAGATGGGCAGGGCATGTAGCACGTAGGGGCGAATCCAAAAATGCATATAGAGTGTTAGTTGGGAGGCCGGAGGGAAAAAGACCTTTAGGGAGGCCGAGACGTAGATGGGAAGATAATATTAAAATGGATTTGAGGGAGGTGGGATATGATGATAGAGAATGGATTAATTTTGCTCAGGATAGGAACCAATGGCGGGCTTATGTGAGGGCGGCAATGAACCTCCGGGTTCCTTAAAAGCCAGTAAGTGAGTAAGCAAGTAAGTAAGTATAGATTAGTTTCGATTATCCAGTGTGTATACTATATTTGTGAACTATTAATAATAAATTGTATAAATTCTTCTTACATGCGCAGAACTATCGAAAGGATATACTGATCTTCAGTTTTCAACTGTTTTCATTACAGTATATTGCAATTATTGACATTATTAAAGACATATTATGGTAATTATTGTAGTACAGCAATATTATATTTCTTCAAAATAAAGTAATAGTCTTCAGAAGAACAAGTATTCGTCATTGTATACGAAATTAATAAACCAAGAGTACACAGAAATCGGGTTGATTTCTTACAAAATACAGCGAAGAAGAGTTCCAAGAATGATTCCTCCTGAATAAAATTGAAGGATTCAGAACCATAGTGGGCCAAGCGCCATTTATTAAAAATGGAAAAAGCAAGGGTTAAAATTAAGTGAATACCACAGTTTAATGAAGATTGAAATATCATTTAGTTTTAATGTGCATACTTTATATTACTTGCTATATGTTTAATTGAATTATGGTATTCACTTAATTTTAACTGTTGTTTTCTCCGTTTTTAATATATGGCGCTTGGCCCACTATGGCTCTGAATCCTTCAATTGCAGTCACGGGTATAGTAAGAAAGCTACGAGACAGTTTGTCACGTACTACCCAAAAGAGTTATCCTTCGACGCAACTGACCAAGTAGTAATAGTTTTTAGATTTCATCCAACTTTTATTTTGGAATAAGCCTGTGTTAATGTCTACATTCCCGAATTAATATCATGTTTTAAGTTCCATCTATCTCAGTCTGGTAGAAGTATGTCCTCACTCGTTAAATCTTTTATTAGTTAATAATTCATTAGTAAACTTTCGAGAACCATGCACGGAACTAGTAACTTTGAGGATCGGTAACTAATGAGTTATTATCTCGTCTTTCGAGAAACCGTCCGTAAGGTAGGTATTCAATATCTAAAATAGCTCGAAACTTACTAAAGTGTTTATTCCGAAGTGGTAAACTTTCTGTGCAATATAGCATAATGGGAACAATAATTGAATTGTAAAGCTGCAGTTTAGTTCTTATGCGAATCTACTTCTTGACTATTAACGTGCTGTTCATTTGGTAGCATGCTGAAGCCACCATCTTCGTTCGACTCATTACTGACAAACACATTAAAGTTTTATGCTATTAAAGGTGAAACCTTAAGTTGGTTTACATCATACTTATCGAATACAAAACAAAAACTGTAAATAGCTTATACTAAATAGTCACAAAGCTACACTCTCAGAATTTAGAGAAATTATACATGGAGTTCCACAGAGTTGAATTTTAGGTCCATTATTGTTTCTAGTTTGTAGTAATGATTTATACTAAACCATAAATAATTTAGCCCACTACTAAGATTTAATAAAAATCATCCGTCTTCAAGTGAGGTTCGACCACTGGGATCCGGAATTACAAGTATCAACATATAGAAAAATGATGTAAGTAAAATAACATTATTAGCTTTGTACATTTAAAATAAAAATGTGTTAATATATAAACGATAGTGTTGAATTTTAAGAGAGGCCTTCAGAATTTCCACCACAAACTTCTTAAACTCATAAAAGGGGACTTTAAAAGATTTGAGGATATTACATGCGAATTTTGATCTACATCCCCTCGCTTCAAATAGTAAGTCTGTAACACCACAGTTTTAAATCGAAATGCCATATTCTTCACTGAGACATGGAAGCAAAGTATATATTTAGCTCGCTTGTTATCATTTATCTGCAGTGCCAGATTAGTTTCTCACTCAATAATCAGTTTTCCTACAGTATTCGATTAAATGAAACTGATCTCAACAAAGTTTCTTGATTTGGAGTTGGATAATTACTTGAAGTGCGTAACATATATGCAGTATATACAGAGTGGAAGTGAAATAACTGAAAGGAATGACAGGGTACACGTAAATGAATAGAAACCTATATTACGTTTTGTGATTAAATGCACGGTTAATTAGAAAATTAAATTTGAAGTTTCAGCAGTCCGGCAACATCGTCGCTAACATACTCTACTCGTGATACAGATGTAAGAGGTCAACGAACACGGTGTGTCTCGGTAAGTGAGCTTCTCTCTGCCAAGACGTTGCCACTTCTACTTCCAGTAAACCAACACACATAAGGGGAATTGCTGTACAGCACTGTAATGGAGTTCCTGTATGATTTTCCATTGAACAAACGGATAAGAATGTGGTTTCAACAAGATGGGGCCACGGCACATTATGTTCTAACAGTTCGCCAGAAACTGACTTAAATATTCGGTATGCACTGGGTTGGACGATGTGTATCTCAGTCATGGCCTTCACGGTCACCACACCTCACACCCCTTGATTTCTTTTTAGGTTATTTGTAAAACAATACGTTTTTCAGACAGCCTATATATATATATGTATGACTTGAAACAAAGGATCACCCATGTTATCCAGTACATCCCACCTGCAACACTTTTAAGCGTGACAGAAGAATGTCAGCATCGAGTGAGTCACTGTCTTCAAGTACATGGAGCACATTTTGAACATTTGCGGTAGTGAACATACTGTATACAATTGTATTTTCAATTAGAGTAATGTTTCCCATTTATTAATTGACTTCTGTGACACACGTATATAAAAGAAAATGTAGGCCTATAGTGAATTAAAATATTACTCCAAAATGTTCTTGAGCTCTGCCTATTATGCATTAAGATCCTTGTATTTTATTTACAGAATGAACACAATTGAAATACGATAACAAAATGTGGCAGATCAAAAGTTTCACATGAAACTGATAATAAGTAGCGGTACTGCTCTCAGGTCTTGAAGTGTTTTCTATTTACAATACTTTATTGGAAAGGGGTTATGTCATATTATATGTTTGTGTTATCAGGAATTATGTGTGGTGAGAACCTTGCTACAATAAGGCTAATTTGTTTTTCTTCTTATTGATTGCTTTCATTTTGGTGAAATAACCAGGTAAGTTCTCTCCAGTATATTTCTCCCCCCTGCTGGCTAAATTGAACAAAATATTTTTTCGTGACTTACTTGTAATAGTTTACTTGTACTTATTTCTTATATTCTTAACTCCAATAAATAACGATTCGAGTATTTTCTATTAATATTTTTGTTTTTCCGAATGGATTGCAATTTTTAATTTACTGAGGTCTTGCGCCTATTCCTTCAACTGTTGTGAGGAAGTCAAGTGTGCGATTTCTGTACCTATGATAGTGCAGTTTCGTTCAATTGTCTAGAATATTTTTATACGATTTGTTCTCACAGACGATTGCGTGTCATTGGCTTGCCGTGTTCCATTAAGTGATATTTACAATAAAATTTCTGTCTAATAATTATTATTCGAGGTACTATTTTCCAGACACTCCAGATATAATAGTTCTGCATAAAACTTACCTGCTATTTTACTGTTATTATTCCCTACATTTCTAAACTTATTTATAAAAGTACTTACATTTATCAAGTAAAGTCCACTTCACATAACTGTCATGTGGTTAATTCGCTTTGCGGGTAATTCGCGGTATTTTTTTTTTTTTTGCGAAGTGACATTCTCAGTTCCTTTTTTATTCCATTTACACTCTCTCCCTCATTCTTAAGAAATTTGCAGTCTAAAATCAGATAAAGTTAATAATTCTCTAAGAAACAGAGAAAGATGATAGATTATTATTTTTGTTAAATTGAAGTGTCTTATGATATTTTGTAAAATTTGTGTTCCTTGCTTTGAGATTCTATTCTACTGCGGTATTGTATATTTCAAAACGTTTTTGCACTGTTTCAATTTTGCATTTGATTTTGAAGAGTATTTTAGAAATTAACCCTGTCAGATAAATTTTACTGGATATTAAATAAAAATAAAAAACTTTCCGGATAATTCACGCGATTTTCGATATTTCACGTAAAATCGTGCATTAATTATCACGAATTATTGGAAGTCAACTGTATATTCAAACTAGACAATTTCGTATTATTGCAATGAATTCATGGTAGTGAACTCAGTCGAGAAACAGAAATCTTCCCTTAAAACATGTGCATGTAGAACTATTAGATGAATGTCAGAATTTAAGAAGGTTAATGAAATGTAGGCCTAAATAAGCTCTTTGAAAATAGTTGAACATTTGCTATTGTCCTGCTTATGAAATAATTTTACAGCGTTTCGAAGGCTGCTTAGTATTCAGTGAATTCAGAGTGGAAGTGAAGTATCGTTGCAGATTTTCAGAGCGAATAGCTAATGTTTTATGTAACAAACAACTATAATATCATATTGGTGGATAGTTCATAGTTTTTTTACAAAAATATGTCCCCCCCCCCAATGTTTAACAATCTTTTAATCAGTAATTATTAAGAATAAGATCGTCAGTTTTGTCCATATTGATAGGAAATCTAATGAAGAATAATTTATCCCTCTGGCATACTTCAATAGCACGCACGGTTTTCGTGTAAATTTAATTTTAAAAACCTTTAAATTCAAGCCATTGTACGATGCGAGCAAGTGGCAACGTCTTGGCAGAGAGCAGCTCACCTACCGAGACACAACGAGTTCGTTGACCTCTTACATCTGTATCACAAGTAGTGTGTTAGCGAAGATATTACCGGACTGCTGAAACTTCAAACTTAATTTTCTAATTAACC
Organism: Periplaneta americana; assembly: GCF_040183065.1. Taxonomy (NCBI): domain Eukaryota; kingdom Metazoa; phylum Arthropoda; class Insecta; order Blattodea; family Blattidae; genus Periplaneta; species Periplaneta americana. The sequence continues at coordinate 81,433,702 of NC_091128.1, forward strand.
GTGCATTTAATCACAAAACGTAATATATGTTTTCTATCCATTTACGTGTATCCTATCGTCCCTTTCAATCTGCAAAGTTATTTCACTTCTTCCCTGTATAGTATTATTCAAAAGTTAGGAGAGATGATTTTACTTCCACAGAAACTTCTGTTTCAATAGTTTTACTATTGTTGCTTTGACAAATGAAATAAATGAACAACAATTCCAGCTGCTATTCAGTTAATGTGTGTTTTATATAAGTTCATAGATCAGAAAATAATAGTTTTGCCTCTTAAATTCGAGTTGGTCTCATTTAGTATTACTATGAATGTAATAGAGATTATTTAAGTGCATCCAGAAGACCCAGAACTCTAAACGAATTGAGGTATGAACCTTGCAATTTGTCAACATCGTGGAAGCTTATAACAAAGATTTGAAGATTTTCCGCAAGGTTTTCTTCTGAATGCTGTTCATTCTCTAGAAGAGAGTCTACTAGTGACGGAGGAGAAAAATATTCACCATATCAGAATGATTTTAAATTTGAAGAGTCCACTCCAAGAATGATGGATGTCATTTGGAATACATTTTGCAGGAGAAGCAATTTAAAGTTTGAAATGCAAAGCTTAACTGTGATTTTCCGATCATTACTGGACAATGACTATCAGTACTGGACAATGCCATATAACTCTCTATGTACATTCTATATGTCTTAAGCTATGCATTGACAGTCTTGGTTCATTTTCGACAAGAAAGTGACATCCATCATTCTTGCAGTGGACTCTTCATTTATTTACGCCATTCTTTTATGAAAGAAAAATTGCATTATATTTTTCTATCAACTTACTTGTTAATAAAGTTAGAGCACTTTCATATCTTTCTTGACTTTTGAGTAACTCTATAGTTTTGGCCTCTTTTTTTTTTATTCTGCTGAAAAATTGTGAAATCCTTTCATCAACAGCATGATTAAGTCCAAACTATTGTAAGAAATAAAGACAACCTACATATAGAAAGTATCGAGTCAGCTAATTCAGGTTCATGACTTACAGTATGTCGACATCTGATCACCTAATTGGAATAATAAGTTATTATTAAAATAAGACCTAAATAATTACAATTAAATTGTGAAAAGGAGCAGATAAAATAAGGTTTAATGTCTTAATGGTTATCACGATTGGTTTAAACATGCACTAAAACCAGATGTAAGTGCAAGTTTGAACCAATACATTATTGAGATTTGCGATAAAATAATGAGTCTAGGAAATTGTATATTTAGTATGTAGAACTACATTTGTTTATAGATCTTTTGTTATATTATTAAGTTTTGTACCTGTGAACTATATCAATAAATCAATATGTCAATATGTCAAGTCCAAACTATACCATGTCTCCAAAAGCCACTAGGTTCTCTCTCCCTTTGAATGTTGTGAGAAATATGTAACTTGGTAAATGACTTAAATTGCATGAATCTCTGACTAGAATTTTTTGTGTATTTTGTAAATATTGTGTATTGTAAATACTGTGTATTGTAGTATTAATTGTAATTATTGTGTGTAATTAAGTTGGCACTGCCACTGGGTGTTCGTCCACTTGCAGTGTAAATAAATACATACATTAAAAGAAAGCGCGCGCGCACGCACACACACACACACACACACAAAATCCCTCAATTATTAACCCGGTAGTTATATTTTATGTGGACAAACGAAAACAGAGTTGAAAAATAAGAATAGAAAACATTATATTCGGAATTTCAAAAGAAAATAAAACTGGAATTTTTAATACTTTCATATCGCACAGAACAAAACTCCATCGACGGTTGCATTCTAATATGTAGCCGAAGGCATTGCAGCTCCTTGAAATAAGACTCAGTTAACTTGCTTTCGAAGAGTTATAGGGATGAGGAAAGCAAGGGGAATATACAGTGAAAGCAGAGCGTAGTACCGTTATTATTCCTTGAATTTATCAAACTTACTGAAAGTTCGAAGTTAGATGCGGTACGAGGCTTGTATTATACTACGCAACAAAAATTGAGATTATAACACGCACTGATGGAGTGCCAAGAACACTCCGAGAGACTAAGTTTTATGGCGCTAAACACTTTGGAAGCAATTAGGAAGCCTTAAATTAATTATAATTTTTTGTACAAAATATTAATCCGTATAATAAATGGTGTCAATTGCGTAACTCAGTTCGCGCGGGGTATCCAGAAGACGGGAGCCCCTGTTCCTTGCTCCACTCAACTGACTTTATCTCGTACCAGATTATTAAATTTTAGTTATAAAATGTTCGCTGAATAGAATGTCGTTTTTGAGTACCTAGCCCTAAAAATAGTTAGAAAACGTCGAAAACAAAGATTCTGGGTCCCTACGTCCAAGTTCACTTGTCAGGGTATATAGTGGTACAGATACTTTGAGCGATTTAGTGAAATGTGATAGTATCCCAGCAGTGAAAGGCTGTACGAGGTGGAAGTGAAATAATCCTGCAGATTGAAAGGGACGATAGAGTATATTTATATGAATATAAAACCTATATTACGTTTTGTGATTAAATGCACGGTTAATTAGAAAATTAAGTTTGAAGTTCAGCGGTCTAGCAACATCGCCGCTAACGCATTTCTCTTTCTTCTCGTAATACAGATGCAAGAGATCAATTAACTCAGTTCTGTCTGCCAAGGTGAACTACTCTAAACTCCGTCTTCATTACAGCGTTGCGACCTAGTCGCACCGTTCAGTGGCTTCAAATTAGTGTTTCTTTTTTTAATTTAATGTATACGAAAACCGTTCACGCTATTCAAATATTCCAGGGAGATAAATGATTATTCATTAGATCTTCTACCGACATCGACAAAAATCATTATTCTATTCGCAATATTACCGAATAAGAGGGCGTTAAACATTTGGCAAAATACTTTTTTTATGAGAAAACTATGAACATGTATTTCAAGAATGTTAAGCCTTCATCCTGATTTATGCCCACGCATCAGTTAGTACAGTGATTTTAGCCCATTCCATGTTTTCATGATGTTTATACTACATGTAATTTTAATGCCATATGCTTAGATTGCCTACCAGATCTGTTAAAAATGTTTAACTTTTTAACGATTGTGTTTATCTGAATTTTAAGTGTTCATTATGTATGTTTTTTACTTTCTTTTATTGTAACCTGAAGATGCCATAGTTAATGGTGAAAACGTTCGTCAAAACTTGTAAATACCACTTCGTGTAATAACATAAAGGTTCAATATATGTACTAATGATAAGTGATTTGACTGAAAAAACCTATACTATTCGTTTGATACTATACTTATCGGACCCAACATGCCTTTAAAATTATGAACTTCCCACCAATATGGTACTACACTTTCTTGTTACATACAACATGAGCTATTCGCTCTGAAAATCTGCTGGGTTATTTCACTTCTACCCTGTATATGGAATGCGTTTCATAATTTTCTCAGGGTAACTATCACTGATTTTGAAGAGTTTGTTTGACTGATCGGCCCTAAAAGTTTTAAACAAAATATTAACTTCTGGAACGCAATAGCTTTAACACTAACAGTTTTAGTTTCCTTTCAACTTCCCCTTTATCAATGCCCAGTACATTCTGTATTAGTTTTAGAGAGTCATTTTGTTTCTTTTTATTTTTATAGTTGCTATCAGTAGCTACCCACAAATTCCTCTCTTCTCAGAAAAGATCAATCAGCTGGATCACCACATCCTTTGATCACTTAATTGCACTGCTCTCAACGAACTGATCGTGCGAGTAAACAGTCATTGAAAGGTTCTCTTTTGTGGAAAGAGAGGAATCTTGCCTCGAAAATCCTTTGACTTTTACCACTCCGAGCCGCGGGCTCTGGAAGCCGTGCGACACAGGCCTTTGGCATAAGCTGCGACGATGAGAAGTGATTCACTGATTGTGATGGAGATACTAGTCGCCGTTTTTCGAGTTGTATGTAGCCTAAAGTCGCCTTAATTGTAATCCGAGGGGTTGTTATAAAACATTTTTTCAATATGTTTTATTTAACGACGCTCGCAACTGCCGAAGTTATATCAGCGTCGCAGTGTGCCGGAATTTTGTCCCGCAGGAATTCTTTTACATGCCAGTAAATCTACTGACAATGAGCCTGTCGCATTTCAGCAAACTTAAATTCCATCGACCCGGGATCGAACCCGCAACCTCGAGCATAGAAGGCCAGCGCTATACCAATTACGCCAACCAGGCCGACGGAGGAGGGGGGGGGGTTATATCTTTAAAAATATACCGCCAACACTCAAGAATATGTTATGTCGTATTTGTTCGCGTAGGCTTCCGCGGCTGGTGTACATGGTGTGTGGATAAGCTTCAGGGCTTCTACCGCGTTGTCTTGGTGTTATTAGCTGACGTTTCGACCGCTGTGTTGTGGCCATCTTCAGAGCAATTGTTGGATAAGGAAATAGTCTGAATACTCCCCTTCATACAGACCTCAACCGGATTGGACCACGTAGGACCAATCAGATGCCAGAAGGAGAACCTACGACCTATCACAGCAAGTACTCCCCCCATCGAGACTACAATATATATATATATATATATATATATATATATATATATATATATATATATAAGTACTGGCAGACTATTTCCTTATCCAACAACTGCTCTGAAGATGGCCACGACACAGAGGTCGAAATGTCAGCCAATAACACCAAGACAACGCGGTAGAAGCCCGGAAGCTTATCCACACACCATATATCGTATTTAATTTTTCGGATTTGAAATTGGATGGAATGCAATTGATGATAATTCTATAAAACTTTTTTGTCATTAATAATACAGACACTTATTACACATGAACACATTTAATTTACTTTTAAATTCAGGAAATTATCTTAGGCTTTGAGATATTGTTTATCACATCCCATTGTGATGAAGTTTGTTGGAATAACTTCTATTGGCGTGCGTTGTAGGTGGGTTAGTAAAAAACCTACTAAGTCCTCTAAACAACCAAGGGCTGCCAATACTTAAGTTTATTAATCAATCTTTAAATAAAAGATGTAGTACAAGTGATTAAATGAAGATGATGTTGATTACTCGTTGCCACGTGGGCCACTCGTCGCCTTCCCCAGCACTTCTGCTGACTGCAAAGCTATTATAATAATAAAGATGCTTCTCCAACGATCGCCCCGCCGCTTCATCGGCTCGCGCCAGTGACGCTACGGTGATCTTTGTAGTTCGCGTGATTCGCGTCTACTCGATAGCGTACCCACGCCCGTGGCCAGTGCGATGACCTGCCTCTGGACTTTGACAGATAATCCTTTAGAGATTAACTCCAGTACATATATAACTCAAACTATAAATTTTAGGTGAAGCCCGCACGAGTTATGAGGATGAAATACATTTTAGATGTACAGTATTAATAATGTCACTCTAAACATTAATTACAATCATACCAATTATGTCCCTATAGTAAGTGGGCGCTTATAACACCATTAATATTATTAGCAGTTAGCACTAACTGAATAATAGTAGAGTACCGTACTAGAAATATACAAAATAAACAACCTTAAACGTATTCTGAAGCCTTATGACCATGGCTAACTAGAAAAAAAAAGGCTACGGCGCGAATCGAAGTTACGTGATTATCTCGGTCTTGACAATCGCCTAATATAAATATATGTTCAAAGTTTTAAAAATCAAAGAAACTGCTACATTAAACTCATGTTAAACATGCATTTATATATAAACTTGTTCAATATTGACCATGTTATGACTAAGAATGTGACATCGCTTCGTAGCCTGTCTTTCTCGATAGCCACGCTTATGACAGTACGACGTCGCACTGCAAGATACTGGTCATAGAATACAGAGATGAGGAGAACTGCAAGCATGTTTCAAAGATACTGTCAACAATGACCAACAATGACTTCTGGTTTTTTTATTGGGTTGTTTTACGACGCTGTATCAACATCTAGATTATTTAGCATCTCAATGAAATGAAGGTGATAATGCCGGTGAAATGAGTCCGGGGTCCAGCACCGAAAGTTACCCAGCATTTGCTCGTATTGGGTTGAGGGAAAACCCCGAAAAAACCTCAATCAGGTAACTTTCCCCGACCGGGATTCGAACCCGGGCCACTTGGTTTCGCGCCAAACGCGCTGACCGTTACTCCACAGGCGTGAACACTTCTGGTTTTAAAATATGATCTGAAAACCTATGAATACTACATTGTAAACATGTAAAAGGAAATCAAATGTAGCCTAATTTCGCCATTTCGATTTTTGAGGCAGCCTAATGCTGCAATCCTGTATCTTCCCAACCTTACTTTACGGGTCAGACCTGGAAACTGGCCGCGAACCAGAAGACGCAGATTCAGATCCTAGGATTCTCCCTCAGAGACAAGATTTCCAACACCAGACTCAAGCAGATGACAAACACCAGAGACATGGCACACCAAGGGGAACGCCTGAAATGGAAACGGGGAGGTCACGTGTCGACACTTCAAGGCTGCAGATGGGCGCATATTTCCACCACGTGGGACCCACGCATCGGGAGGCGAAACTGAGGAAGACCTGGGACCAGATGGGCGGACTTCTTCAAGAGCCTAGCTGGACCCCTGTGGTCCAGAACAGCCAAGAACCGAGAAGAATGGAGATCGCTACAGTTTGGAAGTATCGAGTGAGAGTGCAAGTGTACACACACGAACGACGAAGAAAACTTATATACTCGTAGAACAGAACCTACCGTCATGCGGATTAGCTCACCGCATGATCTCTAAAGAGCTCCCCTTTTTAGGAGGCCATAGCCCTTTACGGGAAATCCAAAGGCTATTTCATTCATTCATTCATTCATTCATTCATTCATTCATTCATTCAATGGGCAACTCGGTGACTTTACAGCTTTATTATTCGCCGATTGCCCTCTTATGTAGCCTAAATTTCAATAAATCGCCCAAACTGCCGGTGCAGCCCCGCCATAAGAATGTTTACGATTTAAAACAAAATTTTAATTTTTCTTTTCATTTCTGTCTTTATATTCTCCCCAAGAAAATTATTTTAACAATGCGGAGATTTACCATTACTTCATAATTGCTTTCTCATTCCATGAGGCCTGTCCCGCGCCGTGGCGTCGTGGTCTAAGGCATCCTGCCTAGGACTCGAGTTACGGAATACGTGCTGGTTCGAGTCTTCATGGGGAAAGAAATTTTCTCATGAAATTTTGGCCAGTGTATGGGACCGGTGCCCACCCAACATCGTGATGCACTTGGGGAGGTACGATAGGTAGCGAAATCCGGTTTCGCAAACCAGCTATAACGGCTGGGGGATCATCGTGCTAATCACACGATACCTCCATTCTGGTTGGATGATCACCTACCTCTGCTTCGGCATGTGGACGTGAGGCCAGCAGCCGGCTTGTCGGTCTTGGCACTTCATGGGCTGTAGCGCCACGGATTTACTTTACTTTACTTTCACATTCCATGAGGCCTAGTCTCGACACATTGCAATAATTGGCAGTCGAAGCGATTCGCATGCCAATATGACGCTAATGAATTTTATGAAATTGTAATGAATGATAGGCCTATTGGATTCATTTGGAAATTATTACCACATTTAAGTACTTTGGAATTAGACTACCTGTGTTAATTAAATATTTCTTAGTTTATAGTCCCCCGCACTCATTGAGCACCCTATTTGTGTACAAATAATAATTTATCAAACAAAAATTAAGCTCAATATTTCGTTAATTTTTTTATATTTATTGTACAGTAGTGGCAAAAAAACCGAACCAACCTTTGTAGCTGATTTCAGAGCCTTGTTCACTCCAGAGCACGATAGACCGATAACTAAGACTTTCGTGGTTCGAATCCTGCTGGGGAATGAAACTTTTTTTTGTTCCTTATTCAAATTTATTCCCAATACTCTTCGATTGCTGGTAAAATTCATGTTCTGGGAATAATAAGTTAATTAAGTTGTAAAATATCGCTGCAATCGAAAAGTATTGAAAAAATTTTGAATAAGAAACAAAAAAAAAGTTTCCTTCCCAGGCAGATTCGAACCAAGAAAGTCTTAGTTACCAGTCTATGTGCTCTGAGAGAACAAGGCTCTGAAATCAGCTACAAGGATCGGTCCGGTTTTTTTTTTTTGCCACTGCTGTACATATTCTCAGCCTGAGCGAAATAGCACGGCTCTTATCGCTTGTGTGACGTAGGGCTCTTGGATGACGTCACCGTACGAGTATTAACAGAAAGTGTGACCAGATTTATTGAATGTCAAGAGCATAAACATTTTGCGTTAAAAATTCAACGAGGCAGTAAGCCCATATGTGGTATTGGGACCTATGTACGAGTCAGTATTTATATAATAGCTACAGTATATTTCTCTTATAGAACTACACAACTTTCATACATGAATGCGCGTAGCTTTTCTTTTGATTTGTAATAACTTGTTTAATTTTTATCGCTACAATTTATATCGCTAAGAGAAGAGTTGAGAGAATGGAACCAGGCATGGCTTACCTAATGCATACGGTAATTCATTAAGCACTTGAAATGGGTTCATCATACTATCCAAATAAGTGGTATGCCTACATTAGTGGGAAAGTAGCTGTAAAAATAAAAATGATATATGATACTTAATAAATTATATAATGCAATAATATAATTATTACACATATAAAAGTTCTTTGTATATTATACACATACGATATATATAGGAATTTCATTGAAAAACTTCCAGTCTAAATAACTAATTTTTAAATTGAATTGAATTTAAACAAAAAATACGTCAATTTAGATATTGAGGAGGAAGTCTGAAACCAGGTTTAATTGCATTTTAGATTTTATCCCCCACCCACCCCCCACTTTGAAATTTCAAATGGCACTCCTATTTTTATACTTAAATATGAAAGAACATTCAATTGTTTATACCCACCTCATTCATTTGTTTTCCTATCTTTTGTTTTCAACCGTCGCCTGGCAACCTGGATTGTTCTTAATGTTGATTAGAGCTGAAGAGAATAAAGTTACAAAAACTTATTGAGCATTTCATGTAATCGTTGTGTTTGTGTATTAAATTATTTTAAAATGGTGTATACCCTTGAAGAGAGAACATAAATCATCCTTATTGATTAAATTTAGGAAATTACACAAAATAAGCCGTGTTTTCATCCTATAATCAACAAATAATAACAAAAATACAGAGAATCAGAAAGAAAGAGACCATCCAATTATTCACACGAGAATCAGAAACAAAATTATAGGCCTACACAATTAATCAGAATAACCTCGAGATATTTTCAGAAATTACTTTGGGAATCTAAATGAATATTTTGAGACAGAGAACGTACATCCACTGACATCTGGTTTTTGAGGTGCAGGGCAGTAACAGTTATTTACGATACAAGTGGTAAAATTCCATTTTATTCTATGATTAGGGATATTTTCAAAACGAAGCCAAAACTGAGTCCAAAAAACCTGCGAACAAAATCATATTTAGTATGTGGTATGTGTATCGTACACTTTTTTTTCGGAGCCGTTCAGTATTTATAAATAGTCTACATTAGAGAATTTAATAATTTATTTCTATATTATGTTATTTGCAAATATTGAAAGGCACTACTCGACGGTAAATGTATGAACTGCTGTTAGAATATTTATCAATGTGACAATGAATGCCATCTGGCGGTAAACTTATGAAAAATTCATGACAGAAGAATATTTCAGATAATGGATAACATTAAGGTAGGATGGATCGTATGCGATGACTAAGACAGATAACGATAAAGATAAAGTTAGCCTATTGTGTCCCATCAAGGGCAAAGGCTTCCTTAAGTAAGGGAAAGTTCTATTTGTCTAACGTGATGAGCTAGTTCACGTTAGACGTGATATTTAAGTCTAAGAACTTAAATTCCTTTAACAATGGTTCTCTCACTGCCTTTCACAACTTCCTGTCTATGCACAAATTTCTCTCGAGTAGTTTCCACTTTCTTCTGTCTTTGCCTCTCTGGACCACTGTTGACCTGCCTGTTCTCTGAAGAAGTCTGCCCATCTGCGCCGAGGTCTGCCTTGAAGTCTCCTTCCTATGCAGGGGTCCCGCATGGTAGCTTGGTATGTCCATCTGTCGCCTGGTAGCCTGGCCACGTGTTTACCCCATTTCCATTTGGATGTAATGGCTGCATGTGTGATGTCCTATGTATCTGCCAGTGGTACAGTGTCGCATTTGGGATTTTCTCCTTCTGTGATACGCCCATAATTTTGCGCATCATTTTCCTATGACACGTTTGTAGTTTGGTCGTGTTTCCCTGTTATCGACCATGTTTGGCACCCATAAAGTAATACAGGATAAACACAGGTCTCCAGTGCCTGTATTTTAGTTTTTCTGCTTAGGATGACTAAGAAGAAGGCAGAAAATAGAAGATATTGGAGAATGATTGGTTTGGAGTGCCTTTGGGCAGAGAACTATGAATGAATGAATGGCTCAAGTTTCGACAAGCGTTCGAAAATGAATGAATCTGAAAGTGAATCGGAAGAAATAAAAGGAGTTGTAAGGAGAATAATATTAAAATATTACCAGCAAAATAAAATCAAGGCAGCAATATAATATATCACACAATAGGTTTATAAAATTGTGGAAGATAAAGAATGTACAAGTGAGTACAGCGGAAATATTCTTCACATTCATTCAGACGATGTGATGTTTTAAACCATTACTTATTTCCTGTAAATTCTAACAATTGAGATACCGGTATAAGAAGTAAAAAGTTATAGTTTTGGATAAAACAGTTGTTAACGTAATTTATTTTATCTGTGCATCTTCCTTAACAAAAAATCAACCATTTCTGAAAATAAGCCTGAAATTTTTTTGAACCGTTTTATTGATCGGTTGCGATTGCTGCCGTGTGACGTTTTGTGGGAAACAATTGAAAATCGGCGCAAACAATTAAATATCAATGTCAAAAATGCTGTTCACACTAGTTTTAAAAGTAGTTACTTTCGCACGCTACCGTATAACAGTCGATTTTTAATATTCCTGCCTAGCCTTAAAACATCTACTTTTGGGAATACCAAAAAGGTATTATGCCGCCGGCATATTCATGGAAATTCTTTTGGGATTGTCATACATTTGCGTCACAACTACCACACTCCCCAGAATCATATAATCAGTAAATGATTGCACTGAATATTAATTCTACTCTGAATAATTAATTAGTCCATAATTTATATTCTCTGGGGCAGACAATTTGTTCATAATAATAGCTCAAAATTCGGACTGTTCACTTCAGAGCGCTGTTGATATTGCCACTGCAGTGACTAGAAAGGTCTAAAAAAATCCTGTTATATCATGAATATCGCCAAATGCAGCAATAATTCTGGCCATTAATATTCTTCCACCACACTAACTGGCGTCTTGTACGTGAGAGTTGTGATGCTTCCCCACAGAACTTGAAGAATTTATGTGCGTCGAATGGAGTGAACATGCCAGCGAAGTGCAGGACCTCCTCTGCAAATTCAGCGACTAAGTGACGTATTCAAGAACGCCACTCCGTTTTAACTTCCTCAAGTCAAGTGTTAGGTCATATAGTAAAGTGTCAGATCCATATTCAGAGACAATAGTTTTCTTTCCCTTGACAAAGTCAAATGTAGTTTAAAAAGCAAGTGAACTTGGTTTTCGACGGCATCACATAATGACGTAGTTCTTCTAGCATACAGATGCTGGATCCGGAAAGTGCAGAAATCATTCATTCATTGCTAGCTACATTTCGTTTCAGATCTTTTTTTTTCAAATTCATCCATTGAAATGAAAGGAACCGCAGATGAAAGTGTAGGTTTACATCAAAGAAATTGTTTAGAATATAAACACGTGGTGGAAAATAAGAATTCAGAAATCATTAGGTTTCGGTAAAGGAGAAGTAACGACGTGAAATTGACCAATAAAATTGTATTTTATATTGAATATTACACTTTTACTACGTCATAGTACTAGTTTTGATCAATAAAACGGTACGAAAGGGCTTGTTTCGACCAATCATGGCCCCTTATCGCTACAATTTTATTACTTCCCTAGCATTTGTTTGCCAACACTTCAAACTGTAAATTCTTTACGGTAGATCTATTATAAAACATGCTTTGCGATCGTCATTGTTTACCGCATAGTCAACTGAAAATGTCTGCTCCGTTCAAACGCTTTGGTGAAGCTAACATTAGTGTAAGGTTAATTAATGTGATAAGTACATTTATTGAGCCATTCATAACAATAATTTTAGGAATGATTTTAACATTAGTGTTGTAGAATTTTAGTAAGTCAATTAATATTTTATTGTATTAGAGTACTTTATTTCTTCTGATCTTTATATACTTTCTTCTAATCATTTAATAGTCAATTAAATCCCACTCGAGTTTTGATTTTTTCTAGATAAATCAAAATCCCTAGTGAGATTATAATAATCCGTCCCGCTACAGCCCACGAAGGGCCAAGACCGACCAACCGGCAGCTGGCCTCACTGCCACATGCCGAAGCAGAGGTGGACGATCATCCAACCAGAATGGAGGTATCATGTGGTTAGCACGATGAGCCCTCCAACCGATATAGTTGGTTTGCGTAACCGGATTTCGCTACCTATCGTAGCTCCCCAAGTGCATCACGATGCTGGGTGGCACCGGTCCCATACACTGGCCGAAATTTCATGAGAAAATTTCTTCCCGCATGAGGACTCGAATCAGCGCGCATTCCGTAACGCGAGTCCTAGGCAGGATGCCTTAGACCACGACGCCACGGCGCGGGACCCTAGTGAGATTACTGTTGATAATGCTAATTACATTAAAGTTAAATTAGAATCTAAACTTTATGTTGAATGAAAACTCTTATTAATATCAGATTATAATTAATTTTTGTTCTAACGCAAAACAATCTTAAGTCTATTATAGACACATTTTTTTCAAATTTCATTATGTTATATAAACATTTACAAGTTAATCAATTAAAAAAAGTTCCTTTTCAACTGATATTCAAATAAATAATAATAATAATAATAATAATAATAATAATAATGACAATAATTACAAATTTAAAAAACACTTTATAGCTACACAACTTCAGAATAAACTTGTAAAACGGGAAATTTATACTTACACAGACATAACTTGAGAATGAAGAAGCAAATAATGCGACACAAAATGCATAATCCATCAATTTTAGAAATTGTCATCTTCTAAATCTATGTCAGTCCTTACACTTAACTTCATCGTAGCAAACAAATGTCTAATTAGTTGTTCTTCAGGCACTAAATGTTGTATATGCCTAAAGCTGGTTTTCATGTATCATGAAACTTACGAGCATTTGGCTCAGTTACGACTGAAGTGTAAGTTAAGATGTGACTCTAAAATATTATACAAATTGTACTTTTTTTACCTACTAAAGTCGGATGTGAGTGAAAGTGCAGTTGAAGTGACGTTCCTGAATACGGCCGTAAGATACGTTGTATTTGGGGAAATCTTCTAATAAGGATTTTAATGCGATGTAATTCCGTCGCACTGAAACCAAATTTTCTGGCATTCTCAATTAAACTTCCTCCAGAAGCGATTGTAAAATATATTCTGAAAGTTTCTGCTAAGTGTAGGTCCTACCTGTCCAACGGAAATGTCATCGAAATTGACGACTGCATAAACACTGCGTTTCGGCAAAGAAAGTAATGGGAGGTATAATGGACCATCAAAGTTGCAATGTCCAAATAGTAGTCGTGAAAATTAGTGAACCTTCAAAATGTCTTAAAATTCAAACATTGAGAGAATGCGAAAGTGTTGAGAGCACAACTGGAGAAAAGACGAATCAAACTAACCAAACACAACCGCTGCGGAGAGCGAGCGCAATACAGCGGCGGCGCACTCGAGCTGTGTGGACTCTGTGGCTGCAGAACAAGTTGATTACAATAATCTACAACCGTCCACTTGTAAAACTTTGTATTACTCTATTAAACCAGGTAGTATCCGTCTTTAGTCTGTAAACATACTCTGTAAACTAGGTAGTATTCGTCTTTAGTCTGTAAACATACTCTGTAAATGGGATTCGGGATCAAGTAGGGTACCATTTGATACAGCTCTTCAAAACAAACAAATCTCATAGGAAACGTTTTTATCGATTCCTACTCTTTCAATCAGAAAACGTACGAAAGGCAATGACATTAATATTGAGAAATGTTACGAGAAGAAAATGTAAACTAGATAAGTAAATTTAATGTTTTACACAGTACACACCCACAATTACCTGGCTAAGTGTAGACTTGGTGGCCGGCAGCACCACCCCTTCCCATTTGCTCGCTCATCAGTGTTTCCCTTAGTCACCGCAATACAGACACAGACACAGATACAGACACAGACATAGACATAGACACAGACACATGTACACTTAGCCAGTTAATAATCTCAGGTGGCCTTGCCCAAAAATGTACAATAAGAAGGAAGTGTTTTGTATTCTCTGTACCTACGTATGTACATTTTTCTAGTTTTGCAATTACTTTTGTAGCTAATAAAGTAAGTAACTAGAAGTTAAGAGTGATTAAAAATACCCCCTACGTACTACAAACAAATGCGGTCCTGTGGCATGGCCAGCACGATCTCCTGACTTGAATCTTTTGGATTTCTATCTTTGGGGACGGTTAACGAACATCCTCTATCAAGATCGTCCCACAACAAGAAATGACATGAGACAGCGAATCCGAGAGACCTTCCAGTCACTTGACCACGCCGAAGTGTTAGGAGCCACTGACAGTGTTAGAAGAAGAGTACGGGTGCGTGCTGCTCAGAACGGCAGACAGTTTGAACATTTGTAAAAATTAATGGCATTGCTCAGTCTTTCAGTAACATCTGTCAACATTAATATTGTCTTGTTTAAATTTTCGTATTGTAACATTTTTCAATATCGATGTAATTGCCTTTTCGTACGTTTTCTTACTGAAAGAGTAGGAATTAATGAAAACGTTTCTTATGAAAGTTGTTTGTTTTGAAGAGCTCTATCAAATAGTACCTATTTGACCCCAACTCTCATCTGAAATTTTAAAGTAATATGCCACTGAACCTACTTCCTGTAAGGACTGATTGATGAAATCGAGCTCAAGTGAAAGTTCTCATGTGTTTTAGTTATAAATATTTTTGTCTCGAAAGTTTTAATGCACTAGTTTCCAAAATAAATTACTGTTCCGGGTGGTCTGAATCACTCTGTATATTCGATTTTTAAGGAATACTTTTCATTGAGGGATTTTCATTGATATATTATGCTGTCTGATTTTATACATTTGACAATGCTTAAATAGAAAAACCAAATTATCCGAACACTGTACTATTAATGACATTCGCCAACTGTACTCCCACTGGCTGGCTCCAGGTAACGTCACTTTCGTAACTGCACACTTGGTATTCAGTGCCAATGCTGCCAAAGGATATTCAATCGTTAGATGGCGCTCGAAAATCCAGCGATTCCCTTTCAAAATTAACTCGACATTTCATGTGGTGTACAATTAAAAATTTGTAAGTAGCAGAAACTGTTTTATTTCAGGTGATTATTAAGGAGCGGATTCCTATGTAATTAAATATTTTTCTTGCGTGTGATAAAACACAATTAACAAAGTTAAAAATTCCGAATGTCAAGTTTCAAGTTTAAAACCAGAATTTTATTTCACATAAAAACACATATTTTCACAAATAATTTATGTAAATACATATTTTCAGGAAATCAATTGTAAACACATAAATCTTGGAGTTTTTTTACTTAATTGATTTTTTTACAAGAACTTTTAAATATTTTAAAACTAAATCAGTTATATCACTCAGAAATAGGTACGTTATCTTTTTAAGAATTCTTGGTTGCTTCGTGTGTATCCGTGTTCCATTTTTGTAATAGTATCGCCTTAAGTTCTGAGAACTGCTAGGTAGCATATCAGTGTTATTATTAGAGAATAAATTAACATGGACAAGAAGGAGAAATTTTGCAACACATAATTAGGAATATTTATTGTTGCTGAAGATGATTTCATTCCGCGCTTTGTTTGTGAAACACAACAGATAAGAGCTCGGGTACAAACATTATTTAATTGAAACAAATCTCTCGCCTCTCGTTCATGCCTATGAAGTGAGGAAATACATCTTGTTGTGATTCCCTGTTATCGGACCATAAGCATAAGCTGCGTAGTGTAGACGTGGTGGCGTCGCTATAGGAAGCTTTTTTCCGACATTGTCAGTCAGTAGCTAGAAACATTTTTTTACGTTAAGACGTGTGTATACTAGCCTCTTAAGATGCCTAAAATCGAATCGAGTTTAAGATTACGTCTACAGCAATATGTAAATGAATTTAAAAACATTTTTACTACCGACGGAAAAGTGTTATTTTGCCAACCATGTGGTAAATCAGTAAGTGCAGATCAGAGCTCTCAGGTAACCCAACATTTGTCTGGAAACAAGCACATTGCCGCTGCTTCACGTGTGCATTCACGGCAAAACAGTGGATATAAAAAATGTGTAAAGTTGCTCAAGTATTGGAAGGTGTGCCTGTAGGTGAAATTGATGGTGTAGGTGTTTGTGACATTCCTCTCTTTAAATATGCACGTCTGACGTCCTGTGATGTGGAAAGATCGTTTTCACAGTATAAGTCGTTGTTCAGAGATAATGGGCATGCATTTGTGATGGAGAATTTGGAAATGATCTTTGTTGTTCACTGCATCGGACAACTACAGGCAACTGATACTCAAGTGTGATTGGTGAGTACCTAGTAACATTTTTTTTTTTCAAGCTAAGTAAGGTATTTTTGTCATATTTAAAAATATATATATATATTTTTTTATTTTGAACAAATATTTTCGTACTTTTTAGCACATAAAAAATAAATATATTTAAATTTTTTAGCACATAAAAATCCGCTTCCTAGTGATTATTATCTAAATTAAATTCAACGTCGGCAAGAATAATGCTTGGTTACAGTCTTGCTTAATCTCGGAATAACAAGATGAATGTGCCGTGGAATGCATTACTGCTACATAGTATCACTTCTCAAGATAATGCAGAAATCATGCGATGTTTGCTTGCCTAATGTTTACAATGTGTGTGTGTGTGTGTGTGTGTGTGTGTGTGTGTGAGAGAGAGAGAGAGAGAGAGAGGGATACAAACACACAAACAAGCAAACAAGAAGCAATTTGTACGAACTTCACACACGCCACAAGCATAGAAACAATTTGCACGAACTTGTTTGCACATGCAATTAGCACAAATAAATATCACTGCAGATATCTTCAGTGCGAAACACAGAATATTCATGCACGAGAGCATTAAAACCAGATGACTCTGCAATCTGTTTCTAGTCGCTTACTGGCCAATGTATCTGGTAGATTTGATACAAGTCACGTAGCGTCGTATAATCAGCTCTTTTTGTAAGAGACGTAATGCGCATGCGCTAATTCGCACAAACTCTGTTTCGAATTGTCGCAGACCTAGGCAGAGAGGCATTAGGTATGGAGAAATCGTTGTCCTGATGAGTTATAATAGATTTACCTGCAAATTAATATACGAATCAACGTTGACTTAAATATGTTTCTAAATATACACATTCATTATGGAATTTATCTTTATAATATAATATAGGTAAGAAAGAATTGGGATATAACTGGAACATTTCCTAGAGAGAGTTCATTCAGTTCACTTGACGAAAAAATGAACTCGCGAGATATCCATTCTTTCCTAAAACTTGTAGAACAAAGTGGAAGTAATAGTAATATGCGTTACAAGAGCGGTATGTTGAAGTTTTCATGTTCGAGGAAAAGTTTGAAAAAGCGAACCGTAGTTGAGCTTTTTTAATTTCCGAGAATTGAAAGAAAACATACCGCTCGTGTATCGTACATTATTTTGTGCGAAGATCGTTTATTACATACCTGAAAGAGGAATTTCTAATTAGTTGCAATGAAATCAACATCTTGGTTTCTGTTCAATGATGGCAAATTTGCAAAACAAAAGTATCTATCTTCAACATTGTTGCTTAAAAATGTTTTCTGTGTTTACTATACTCCAGCAGGCCGTGATATACGTCTGTCTTTTTTCCCCCCCAGTCTATGATGAGTCTCGAATCTTGTTGATTTTTTCACGGCTTCCTTAATGTTACTTGCATCACGAATTCAGTAACTTTAGTGGAGTTGTAGAGTTTACTTAATTTTTGCAAATATTTAAAAACAATAATTAACAGTGCAATTTAGGTGAAATTGCAGTGGTATGTTTCCAATTTATAATTATTACTATATTGAACGTCTCAAAAAATAATATATTAAAAGCCTAAAGCAGTAAAATCAATATGTCACTTAAGCGGTAAAAAGAGGGAAATTGTTATGTGTGTTAGGTTGGGAATAGTGAATGTGGAATTTTAGACTTTCCGCGGATTGGTTTTGTGCGGAAACCAAGCAAATACGCACGATCTCGCACAAACGTATTAAGTAATAATGAAGAATCTGCTAATACTACGGATAGTAGTTAAGTGTTGGTGCACCTGCTATTATTACGGGTGATAGTATTCAACCTACAACTAGTGACGATAACAAATGGCGAAATAGACAAATATGAAGCATCCTACACTACAGAATCAGTGTTGATACTGCTCTCTAGTTCAAACAGGGACCTCAGGATTTTATTAACAAAAATCCACAACATTTGTTTGAGTAATTAACATTCTCTGTACTTAGCTAAGCATAAGAGAGCACAACGAATGCTGATTTCTCATTGTGCATGCATATGTACAGTATTTGTCTCTTTTTATGCGCGTGGGCGTATTCATAAGCTCATGACAAGAGTACGTAATTATGAATTTTTACAGCTTATTTTATCATCCTATTGTGCCCCAGTCCCAAGAAAATCGTTTTATTTCCGCCTATGGTCTTACAATACAAATCTGGTTTCTACAAAGTTCGAAACGCTTCTGCGCATGCGTTCAGGGCAATTTGTAAAAAATTTATTTGTGCTTGTAAACAGACAGTAACCACAGCCATAAGACGAGGAATCGCACCTACGTTGGAAGTCTATACTGGCAGCGTACGTCTTATGAGGTATGTTTACAAATATTGTAATACATTTTTTAAAATTACTAATAATTTTTATATACCGGTTGTTCTGTATGGTTGTGAAACTTGGGCTCTCACTCTGAGAGAGGAACATAGGTTAAAGGTGTTTGAGAATAAGGTTCTTAGGAAAATATTTGGGGCTAAGCGGGATGAAGTTACAGGAGAATGGAGAAAGTTACACAACACAGAACTGCACGCATTGTATTCTTCACCTGACATAATTAGGAACTTAAAATCCAGACGTTTGAGATGGGCAGGGCATGTAGCACGTATGGGCGAATCCAGAAATGCATATAGAGTGTTAGTTGGGAGACCGGAGGGAAAAAGACCTTTGGGGAGGCCGAGACGTAGATGGGAGGATAATATTAAAATGGATTTGAGTGAGGTGGGGTGTGATGATAGAGACTGGATTAATCTTGCACAGGATAGGGACCGATGGCGGGCTTATGTGAGGGCGGCAATGAACCTTAGGGTTCCTTAAAAGCCATTTGTAAGTAAGTAAATAATAATCCAACAATATTTTATCTTATTATAATAAATGTGTCCCGCGCTGTGGCGTCGTGGTCTAAGGCATCTTGCGTTACGGAATGCGCGCTGGTTCGAGTCCTCATGGAGGAAGAAATTTTCTCATGAAATTTCGGCCAATGTATGGGACCGGTGCCCACCCAGCATCGTGATGCACTTGGGGAGCTACGATAGGTAGCGAAATCCGGTTGCGAATGCCAGCTATAATGGCTGGGGGGATCATCGTGCTAACCACACGATACCGCCATTCTGGTTGGATGATCGTCTACCTCTGCTTCGGCATGTGGGCGTCAGGCCAGCAGCTGGCTGGTCGGTCTAGGCCCTTCATGGGCTGTAGCGCCACGGATTTATTATAATAAATGTTTAGATAAAAATTTGATAATAAAATAGATAAATCTGAACAGGATTTTTCGAAATAACGGTTACTCTGAAGAAATAGAGAAGTTAATTTGGAGAACCAAACTCCACTTCAAATATAGTTCCATACGTTCTTTCTATGTAGCACAGGATTGATACCAAGCCACCCTGGTAGCTTAATTGGCAGGGCACTGACAACGACCGCGGACCCGAGTTTAAACCTCAATGATGGCACAGTAGAAATAATTTTATGGACAGTGCAATATTGTGAGAGTTTTTCTTGGGATTCTCCCAATCTCCCCTTTTATTCCATCAACATTCCCCAGAATTTCCCTTTCATTATTATCTTCTTCTCAGAAAATAGAGCAACACCCATGTTTTTATGACGTCGAATCGATCGTCAGATACAGTGGGATTTCCTGACGATTTGTCCAAATATTGGTAGATGGTAATGGTTGTGCATTCTAGAAGATTCATAGATTTGAACTAGTGGCGCTAGAGCCCCTCAGGATCTTTCAGCACACATCTCGTGGTTTATCTTTACTGATAACAATCATCAGATTGAAAGTGGAAGGTACCTACTGCTCATGCGTCACAAGGACTTTTACACTAACTAAAACACATAAGTTATATCAGACGAGGTGCAGATATGGGATTAATATTTTGTGGTTTACTGTTTACAAGCACCCGTCCTAACTTCAATTCTGCCGTCCTCTTGCGTCTCTCAGAGCTTAGGACATGCCGCGAGATGTGTACCTAGCTTCCTAATGGGAATTAGACTGCTGACATAGTACATAGATCACCAATATTGGTATGGTAACGGATTTGATGATAGTAAAGGAATATGTGATGTGTTGGATGGTGGGACCGGCTTAGCGCGGCAGCACAATTATCACACAACTCATTCCATCATGGGTGAACAGAATGCCTACTTGGACTGAAAAGTGCTTAGGCAGTGGTAGGCATATACATTTAATCGTTCTAGAGTGCTCGCAGCAAAGCCACCTAACCCATTCTCAAACCTTTTTTGCTACTGCTCAGTGGCGGATCGTACATGAAAGAGTACCAAACTCATTGTTATTCTTAAGGAAAACAGAAACTAGTTTATTTATTACTAACAACCGGGATTAAGAACTCAAATTTATGGAAAAAAAAGTATTTTTAATGAAGAGTCTATCACTTAACGTAATGATGAGCTTTTCCAAAATTCTTAATGTCTCGAGAACATATACGTTGTGATAATTTAATGAGGCACTTTGTAATAAATTCTCATTGTGTTTACGGTTTTATCTTCACCAATTTCTCGCCCAAATTTAAAGCTCGCTTCAAGACTGTTTTTCCTCACGAACTCCAGTTCGGTTGTTGTTGTCTTTTATTTATTTTTGGAATAAGCCTTGTTTTTTAGTTCTACCAGTTGTTTAGCACGATCAGCACATGTCAAGGAATAAAGTCTGTAAATAAAGCAACTTATAGTGACAGTGAAATTTATGACATGAAGTCTTTCATAGCATATCACTTTATCTCATATTTCTTGCTACATGGTGGAAGTCCAGTTTTTAAATGCCACTTAAATAGAAATCCCACCCAATTCTTTGACACTTGCAAGATTTCTAAGAAAGTCTGTCGGCAAACTGTAGAACACGACCTGCTCCCATCCCATGATGTCTCACTGTTCTGTTAACAAAATGTGTTTTAGGTTAATCAGTTACTGTGTATACAGTATGAATTCATCTTGAACCAACTTATTAACGACGCTGTAAAACACTTTGTAAAAGTGGTTGATATCATGCTGAGATAGGAAACTGCATTGAAATGCTTCTGGTTTATGGGTAAAGTTTTGAGTTCTGGGAGAGTAGCTACCAATAACCAATATAAAAAAATAATCAAATACAGGCAAGCATCGAACAATCATTGTAAAGACAAATATTACAGTTAGCATGAAACTTAACTTCCTATACCTTTTCTGTGTTTTGTCTAGTTCTTTGTATCACTGACTCTCTTTCTTTCACGCCCAGGCTCTGAAGGCGAAATTTGTAAGAGATTCTATGAAAATTTTACTTCTATAAAAAGCTCACACAACACGCCAACACGTTTTAAAAATCTGTTCAGCTCTGAAGTACCAATATAATGAAGCATATTCTTGTTCAGCTAAAGTTGCATTGTCGATTTCCCCAGTAAGTTCCGTGCCCGTGCACTCAAGAACTATGAACTGTAAAAGAAAACACTAGTGGCATAAAGAAAGCACACACTTTCTTTGTCTTGAGCAAAGATATCGGCTTCCGTAACGCCACTGGCTGGCCTTCATAGTTCACACAATGGAAGTGTAAATGTCGGACTTTGGAATAAACTGCATATGTCGAGTTTTGAAACAATACCTTAACAAAATAACTAGAGTTTCGGAAAAAAAAAAACTCCATATTTTAAAGCTTGATTTAAGTTAGAAATGAAGACCTCCCTCAAAGAAGGTTATATATCATATGAAAAAGTATATGATATACAACCTTCTTTGAGGGAGGTCTTCAAATATCGAGTTTTGGAGGATGCAAAAGTGTTTTTACAATCATTTCAACCAAAAGATATAAGAAATGATCGTAACTCATTTTTCATAAAAATGGCTGATGTCGACTTTTGGAACTATACACCTCATTTGCTTTCCTCCACTCCTTTTCGCCGAGCGACACCACCTCTGTATCATCTTGACTCTAGAAAACCAAAAGCAGAACTCTAGTTATCACCAATTCATCGATACTGTATACAGTTTCTTTAGTGTTGTTAAATAATCGTTAAAAAACTATGAAATGCTGGAAAAAAATACATAGATAAAAAAATTCTATAGAATACGGTATACGATAACAGATATCCTTCATGGAAACACGAAGCAGGATATAATTATATACCGAAGTCTGTTAAATGTTTGTTATTCGCCTGCAGCTAACGTCCTCCCCCCCCCCGTTTCTCTCTCCCCCTCGTTTGCATGATTCTTGTCTTCTCGTATATCAGTCGCTTGCGGTACGTTAGACTGGTTAATCAGAATGGAAAACAAAGGGCTGGAGAAGAATGGTTCGGCATCGATTATTAGGTTATGGTTGCAAGAGCGTTTTCTTCTATTAAATGTTCGAATAACCCAGCGAAGTGGCTCAGTAGTAACGCATTAGATTAGCATTCGGCTCATCGTGGGTTCAAACCCTATTACCAGTCAATATGATTGAAGTTTTTTATTGTTTCCTTCAGTCATAAATGAAAATGTCGGATTGTAAATTTGCATACTATTATTTATCACCGCCTTAATCACCATTATCATATTTAAAACAATTGAAATCAGTTAAAATGATAGGATATAGGCCTAATAATAGAAACAGAAACGCAACCATAGTCCACAGCCTACGAATATGCCCTAAAATTCTTCACACGCAATAGGCCTATAGCCTAAAATATTAAAACGTGTAATGACTAACTCCTCCAAAAATCAAATATGAATTTTATACACATCTATAGTGATCAAATTACGCCTTTTTTTTCTACGTGGAGGTGGTGGTTTTGACGTGAATACGTCTATAAGTTCGGTCCAGTACTAGGGTACCATCCCAGAAGATCGACCGACAAGTTTTCAGGCCAGTTTTTCCACGCCTATAATTCCTAAACTACACAACATGTTCCAATAAAGTAAACGGCAGTCGACAGTTGAAGTATCGATGTATCCATTGTGACCTTGAGTTAGAGTGGGTGACGTCATCTAGAATATGGGAATTGATGCACGAATTAACGGGTTGCGCGGCAGCTGAGGTAGTGTAACTCGAGAATTTCAAGCGATAGAACAGAAGATTCACAGTGCTGTCAAACGATTCAAAACGAACCAGGCTACAATCTGAATTCAGCAACAATCAGCTGTCGGCAAGATAAATTTAAAATTTCGTGAGTGAATTTAAGAGAGAAAATTCACACTATTGAGGTATATGCAGCGCAAATGGAAGCAGACGTATAGGGTGCGACAGTGTGAGATGACGGTTTTCATCGCCCTGCTGTGGGACACTCAGGACTAATTAAAAGAAAACACATATACTGGAAGTAATCTAGTACAATGCAATTTATTAATGTCTGATTACTTTTTAAAAACTACGTTTCGTAAGTAGCCTCCATGGCAACGAATACATTCCTGCAATCTGCTATGAAAGTTCTGCATAACTCGCCCCAACAAAACAGGTTCGATGGCACTAATTTAGTTCCATATGTTTTGTTTCAGCTGGATGATGGTGCGAGACTTGTTGTGATAGACCCTACTTTTGAGATAACTCTATAGGAAGAAATCATATGCAGTCAGGTCAGGAGATCTTGGCGGCCAGGCAATGTCTCCAAATCGTGAAATTATTCGTCCTGGAAACATGTTTCGCAGACAGTTCATTGAACCATGAGCAGGGTTCGCTGATTACTTCCTATGGGTTATCTCAAAAGTAGGGTGTATCGCAACAAGCCTCGCACCATAATCCAGCTGAAACAAAACATAAGGAATGAAATTAGTGCCATCGAACCTGTTTTGTTTGGACGAGTTATCCAGAACTTTTATAGCAGATTGCAGGAATGTATTCATTGCCGTGGAGGCTACTTACGAAATGTAGTTTTTTTTTAAAGTAATCAGACATTAATAAATTGCATTGTACTAGATTACTTCCAGTATAATTTATGTTTTCTTTTAATTAGTTCTGAGTGTCCCACAACAGGGCTGTAAAAACCGTCATATCCCACTGCCGCACCCTCTATAAGCATAATAAGCGAATACCTGACATTCAACATATCATTCCGAGAGACGTGTTCGCGCACAAACCTTGCGGCTGTCTCCGATATAGCCTACCCAATTCTTTTGTATTATTTTATGGTCAATATGATATCAATCTCTTTCTTTCCATTTTGCTTTCACTTGCTTAAAATAGAATTTGATCAAAATTTAACAATTCAAGAATTAAAACGTTATTTCATTCACACATGTAGAACTACTGCGCCTTTCTAGATATCCCAATTTCTAACATTAGGAATTACAGCGACTCAATGAATCATAATAATATTCATCTATAGATATCCCATTTGCCAGTGTTGAAATCAGATCTTTTCCCCGGGGGGAAACAATGATTCAGATCTTACATAACAACGGTAATCTATATGAAATGGAAAATAGAAAAATGGGGTGAATTAAAGAAATATTTATTCTAAATATTATTATTATTATTATTATTATTAGTATAGGCATTAACTTGAAAATATTAACATGGTGAATGAGAACTGTCTTTCTGTGTAAAATTGTCCCATAAAACCAGTGTTAAGCATCCTTTTACAGTTTTTTTTCATTCATAATGTTCTGCCCAAAGGCAGGTCTTTCACTGCAAACCCAGCATTCTCCAGTCTTTCTATTTTCCGCCTTCATCTTTGTCTCCTTATATGATCCATATATCTTAATGTCGTCTATCATCTAATATCTTCTTCTGCCCCGAACTCTTCTCTCGTTCACCATTCCTTCCAGTGAATCCTTCAGTAGGCAGTTTCTTCACAACCAGTGACCCAGCCAATTCCTTTTCCTCTTCCTGATCAGTTTCAGCATCATTCTTTCTTTATCTACTCTTTCCAACACAGCTTCGTTTCTTATTCTGTCTGTCCATTTCACATGCTCCATCCTTCTCCATATCCACATTTAAAATGCTTCTATTCGCTTCTCTTCACTTCGTCGGAATGTCCATGTTTCTGCTCCATACAATGCTAAACTCCACACAAAGCACTTTGCTAGTATCTTCCTTAGTTATTTCTCCTGAGATCCGCAGAAGATACTCCTTTTTCTATTAAAAGATTCCTTTGCCATTGCTATTCACCTTTCGACTTCTTGGCAGCAGCTTATGTTACTGCTTATAGTACACCCCAAGTATTTGAAGCTGTCCACTTGCTCTACTGCCTCATTTATAATTCGTAAGTTTACTTCCTTTACTTTTCTTCCTATGACCATAGTCTTCGTCTTGTTGGCATTTATCTTCATTCCATACTGCTCACAGCTGTCATTTAGCTCCTGTAGCATATCCCTTAGTATCATATCCTCTTCTGCTAACAACGCGATATCATCAGCAAATCTTACACACTTTATTCTTCTTCCTTTTATTATCACTCCTACCATGTTCTGAAAACAGTTCTTCACTAAATCCTCCAAACAGATGTTGAAGAGGGTAGGCCTTTTTACATAAACCACCTAAATTTAAGTGGTCTACAAGTAGTAATTACTCACCGATTAAACTAGACGAATGCGTCATCCAGTAGGTTTTCTGAAGGGCACTGGTATCAATACCCCACCTGTTTTTTAAAGAACTGCTATGTCATCCACCGCTGTGGAGTAACAATTAGCATGTCTGACCTTGAAAAAGCAGGCCCGGGTTAAAATCCTGGTTGGGATAAGTTACCTGGTTGAGGTTTCCACCGAGGTTTTACTTAAACCAACTGTAATAGAAATGCGGGGCAACTATCAGCGTTGGACCTCGCACTCATTTCTCCATTATAATTATACTTTCATCATCATCATTATCATCTGCTTTTCTTGCCTGTATCTTGGACTTGCTCCGATGTAGAGTAAGCTGCGGACAGCCACGAAATTGGATGCCATTCCCAGTGGCGACTCGTGATATTTTTTGTATGTAGGAAGTGAGATTGATGACTGATGACCAAGACAAACTAATAATAATAATAATAATAATAATAATAATAATAATAATAATAATAATAATAGAGCATACGCAATTAAATTATTGCTACAGTTAAATTCTTCTAAATGATCAAATACAACTTCAGATATTCTTACGGCAGTCGTGTCATCGGAAAGTCCTGTCAATTCTTGTGTTTTATTATAGCTTATTTTATTTATTTTAAGTAATTTTGGTTTTTATTCATTTTATTTTTTATATTATATAATTTTAAATTATTTATTATTTCGTTTATTCTGCTCTTTTAAAATGACAAAATGAACTGTATTTAAGGAGGCTACAAGGGTACTTGAAAATTCGTATTGTAGTCCCTGAGAAGATCTCCACCACCCAGAAAGAATGGTCGTAGTAGTATTAGGATATACGGTCACATCCTCAAACGCGGTTGAAGTTAAGCCACACCTGCCCTCCGCACCCTCCCCGTCCTTAACTTCATTGCTAGAAGAAAACTGTTTG
This sequence comes from Periplaneta americana, assembly GCF_040183065.1. Lineage (NCBI taxonomy): Eukaryota > Metazoa > Arthropoda > Insecta > Blattodea > Blattidae > Periplaneta > Periplaneta americana. The sequence goes on from NC_091128.1 coordinate 81,460,800, forward strand.
CTGTAAGATATTTGGATTGTTCCTCGGAAAATATATCTAAGGCCTGAGATGTGCAGTGGCGACAACTCACAACAGAAAGTGGAAGTTTGAAGAAAATTATTACGTAGGGACGCATTAAAAATCAAAATCTGTAATTAAAATGTTTTCTATCCTCAGAGGCACGAAATTAAACTGTAGGATCATCTTCATGTCTTTCATGGAGGAATCGCCACTCGCCATTCTTATGTGGTTGTGCTATGTACCGTGCGTCCTCCCCTGGACCTCATAGTGCTCATGGGATCTGGGATTGAGGAAAGCTGAAAGGTAGCAAAGGGATTCGTTAAATTGTAGGGGTGTTCGGGGACAGCCCGCAAGGGAATCTGAAGCTCGGGGGACCTTAAGGTATGCATACCACGCCATTTCATTTCGGGTAGTACAATTAGCCAACACAAGCGGCCTACGTGCGAAGACAGTCCCCAGCCAGTGCCCCTCATCTCAAGGGGTACAAATAGAAACCACTCTGTCTCGTATGATTTACAAAGCAATGGATGAAATAATAAAAAAGGATCATCTGAAGGTCAAATTTCCTTCAACTGTCAACACAACTGAAGCTGCTAAAGCTGAATAACAGAGACGGTACAGGTCTCTTGATTGCACACACGTGTTGATTATAAAAAATAACAAGTCTATTTACGATGTCAACTACATTACGAGAAATGAAGCGTAAAGCATTATGGGCATGCTACATTTAATTCTAAAGAAGAGTTCATAGGTGTAATGTGGGGTATCCTGGGTCAGTGCATGATTCACAAATATGGAGAAATTCTTTGGTGATAATGGATATGGAATTGCCCCTAGGCTCATGACACCGTACCGAAATGTCGTAACTCAAGAACAAACATCGCACAATAAGTGCATAACAAATGGAGGAGTTGTAATAGGAAGATGTTCTGGCTAGGTAAAGTAACACTTTCCTATTTTACAAAATAAAATAAGAATATTAACAAAAAGAGTGCTTTAAATTATCCTGTGTTATTTTATTCTACATAATATAGCTCAACATCTTCATGAGGACGCTCATGCAATCCCACAAAATGAGGAAGGCGCTCAGTTAAATTAAATTGCACGTATTAGAGACAGAGGACGGTAAAGAAGAGATGAAAATGCTGGGAAAATACATGGCTTTCAACATTACTCATATTTATAACTAGCTCAATGTACTCAGTATCTTCGTTCTATTTTTAAGAAGTCTTTTGTAAAGACATTCTACCGATCTATGTCAAATTTTGTATACCCCTTAAAATTTTAATATTCCTTAACTTTGGATATATCTAAAAATATTAATGCTCCTTTATACAAACCTTGAATACATATTACAATGTTGTGACCCTCTAACACATTATTCTGAAAAATAATTTAAAATCCAGTTTCTACGTATGTGACCTGGTTAAAGAGCTAGTCCATTGGATGGATAAAATATACAGCTTGGGGCCTGAAAAGGTGGCCCTAAAAGGTCTCTAATATCGCAAAATTACAGTCTATAACCACTCAGAAAAAGTAAACTTTCTCATAAAAGTTATGTACTTATATAAAATTTTACCGCAATGTAGGGTTTGTTCATGAGTACAGAGTAACAATTTTTTAATATAGGCCTATTAATCATTTAGTACACAATATTAATTTACTAAAAAATAACTTTAAAATGAAGCTTCATGCAATTTGTAGTGCTGATTGATGTACTCCCATTGAAACATATAATAATTTAATCTAATAATAATTATATTATCATTATTATTATTGTTATTAATATGTGGATTTAGATGTTAAACTTGATAATACATTTAAAATGTTAGTCTAAATTGTAATTTTAAATTTTGTAATTCGTCTATAAAACAATATATTACAAAATAACGATATAAAATTTAATTTCACTGTAATTTAGATTTCTTTACCCTATTTCTTAAAATACGAAAGACATTACACTAACACAGTACTACAATCGACTACATCATACTATGAATTTCCCTCAAATATGATTAAAATAATATCTAACATACGTATTTTGCTAACAATTATATTTATGTTCAAAGGCATCTAGTTTAAATTTCAGTTATGAATATTTACGAATATTGCATATATTTTATTAGTATAATCCCATGAGCACTATGAAGTCCGGCTGGAGGGATCATCATGCTAACCACACGACACCTCCATTCTGGTTGGATGATCGTCCACCTCTGCTTTCGCATGTGGAAGTGAGGCCAGCAGCCGGACGGTCGGTCTTGGCCCTTCATGGGCTGTAGCGCCATGGATTTACTTTACTTACTATGAAGTCCAGGGGAGGACACACTTCTTAGCATTGTTGCTTGGAATTTTCTCGCCCAATGGGTCAAGCAGGGTCATCTCCCAATCTTTCTCTACTATCCGTTTTTTCCGATCGTTTTCAAATATCTCTCTCTTCGGCTTTCATTTTTTTTTACTCTACTTTTCCTATTAAAGATCGTCTTTATTTTTTTGTTATCTGTACCGCTTTGCAATCTGAAACAAATTATTTTTGTACATTTGAAATATTGTTTTTATTACTGTCAATTTTTTTTGTCTCATAACCGATAAATCAGAATTTCAAACAAATATCGGGTACTGGTTTATGATTTCCACGAAGCCTGCTTGAGATTAAACTCCACTTTCTTCCTCTCCTCGCCATTTTGTATTTAAATGTGGCGGTCGCATTATAACTCAGGTGCAACTTCTAACCTTATCATCATCACCACCACCACCACCACCACCACCACCACCACCACCACCAGGGATTTGTTTAATCTAGAATAGACATGTTTATGCAGCTGCACGAGATAACGAATGAAAGCAGAGTAAACTCTCAGAGCCGCAGAGCAACGTCGATGCGGCCGCATGCGGGTTTTATGTATATGAAACAGAGAAAGCTCTCTTACGTCATGTATTGCTCAAGAGAGACTCCTCAGGAGAATTTGCTCTTTTTATGTATAACATGTCACTCACCAGTAAACGGCCCTAACTCGGGAAAGATACATGACAGAGTGTTCGTTTTCCTGTCATTGGATTCAGAATTACAAGTTCTACTGGAATAATACCAATTTCTTAAGTTCAGAGAACTCTGAATGAAAAACAGGCTTTAACAACATGGATCCGAAATAATTATGCTCAAAATCTAATTTCAGTGAGGTGTCAAAGCATATGCTATATAAAGCTTGTCAACGATCAATACATCTTGTAAAAAAAAAAAAAAAAAAAAAACGAACACTGTAGTGTTATTCCATCTCAGCGAACTCTTCATACATATTCTACATTGCAGCTTATCAACGTACACATCTCCTGGCTTTTTTATTTGAAAGTCTCGTGGAAGCCATCACGGAATGAGATAAATGTGACCTTTCGTGGAATAATCTCTCAGGTGGAATATTTTTCTTCACAGCCATATAAGCACAAACTCTATCATCGAAGAGTTTTCAGGAGCCTCTATGGTAATATTACTCTCATCTGTGAATCGTATTTTTTTTTAAATTCCTACTCTGCTTGTGAATTTTTTCAAAAGTTTTCTAATTAACATCAAATCTAATTTACTAATCAACTTGGCTGGGGAACGACTTATCCGTATGCCGCGCTATCTATGTCTGTTATTTCATCTTGGCTGCAGGGCAGTTCATGCAATTTTTGCACCCTTCCTGTAATGCGAACAGAACGAGGTCCTGCACTTCCAACCTTATGTCTAATGCTCCCGTTTATCAGTATCTTTCTAATAGGACGTTACACACTTGAGACAGAATATTTTCGCTCAGTGTAGGACCTCCTTGTTATTAATTTGACTCTCAAGGCACGGTTTCATCAACAGGGGTTAAAACTTAACCTCAGTTATACAGTTTTAACTCTACATTTGACTAAAATTCTGTTTCATAAATAGAATTTAGTTTTAACATAGAGTTAAGCTTGGGTTTAAGTTAACATCTATTTTCTGTTGGGTTAAATGTTTAACTCGGGGCTAAAACGAAATGGCTATTGTAAGTCATGTTTTTTTTTACGAGAATTAGTCTGTTTAGATCAGGACTCGGCACCGGGAGCGAATCCAAACTCTAAACGGGGACGCTTAATATTCATCCGTCACGTCATCAACGCTGCGCGGTGTTCGGTGAGGAAGAAAGGTGTTGAAGAGAAGTCATATGGCTCCCCATCAAAGAGTGGAATTCGCTCTTGGTGCCCAGGCTTGGTTTAGATAATTTTAAATGGCGTTCATAACATAGAGAGACCTCTGAAAAATGATTTTCAAAATCTACCTGAGGAACAATTTGTTAGGAAATATATAAGGTGGGTCAGGCAAATGGAAAGAATTGAAGGGATTATACTGTTCATATAAAGAAGGTGAGAATGAATATAACCGTCTCTTCTCTACCTATTGCACTTACTTTACAATTTATGACTCCTTAGGCAGTGTCATCACTATCTCCGCGTTCCCTAGAAACCAAGCTGTTTGTCTCTGCCATGTTTTGTTAAATGGTTTTCATTGTTAATGCAAACTGCAATTAATTGATTTCAATGGAGCGTTGGACAGGGGAACAACGCGGCTACGCACTTAAAGCTTATTATCTTCATAACGAGAGTTTGGTGTATACCCGACGAGCTCTCCGTCTGCATTTCAACATACCACGCAACCAGCCTGTACCGTCGGATAAAGCTATTCGAACTTGGCTGAGTAACTCGGAGGCAACTGGATGAATGACAAAAAAGAGGCGGTAGTATTAAAACAATTCGAACCCCAGAGAACATTGAAAGAGTTATATAGGGGGTTTTAAGAAGTCCACAACGATCGACCAGGCGTCGTGCAATAACTGTTGGAATAAGTCGCACATCATTGAGAAGAATTCTCCAAAAGGATCTGCGATATCACCCATACAAAACTCAAATTGTTCAGGTTCTTCATCCTGGTGATACTCAACAGAGAATCCGATTTTGTGAGACTTTGCTTGTTAGAGTGACAGAGGATGAAGACCTTGTGAATAACTTGTGGATGAGTGGCGAGGCGCACTTCCATCTCAGTGGATTTGTGAATAGACAAAATTTTCGATATTGGTCGGAGGCAAATCCTCGTTTACTTCATGAGAAACCTCTCCATGCCCAAAAGATAACGGTATAATGCGCGGTTTCATCAACTGGAATAATCGGCCCATTTTTTTTGACAACGAGACCTGAAACGCAGGGACTGTTAATTCAGAGTGATATGTTGAAATGATATAGAAATTTTTTACACCACAACTCGCGCATTTTTTAGTGAATGAAAACGCACTGTTTCAAAAGAACGGAGCAACAAGCCACACAGCAAGAATTTCGCTGGATGCCGTAAATGCTTTCTTCCCGGGCCGCGTCATTTCTCGGAAAGGGGATATCGCTTGGCCGCCTAGGTCACCTGATTTAACGGTATGTGATTTCTTCCTATGGGGACACCTCAAAACGAAGGTGTTTGGGAACAATCTACTCAGAACAATTCCAGCCCTAAAACAACGTATACGAGAAGAGGTCGCTGCGATACCTGTCAATATGCTGAGAGGGGTTATGCAACAGTTCGTGGCCAGACTCGAAGAATGTGTGTTTCAATGGAGGTCACTTGCTGACGTAATTTTTATGATATAATTTTTTTCTTGTTGCATACCTAATGATTATTCTTGTACTTGTCATTTCTACTCGTTAAATTGATATAATTAGACTTCGTTGAATTGCCACACACAGCATGCTATCAGGTTGCCGATGTACGGCAATATAGAGGAGGTGAGCGACCGCCCGGTCTCGTAGTATAAGCAGTTCATGTTAAGAGTCGTGACCGGTCCAAATAGATAGAGCAGCTGCAGCTAATGTATACCTATGTAAGCACTTGTTTTTGCTTTACTGTGGTTGGAATAGTCAAAGCTTAACATTTGTTCAGTGCAGACAAGAATTATGCAGAACATTACAGTAAAATAATGGAGGTAATTGATGCATTGGATAGCACAGACAGTTCCGCTGTTGCACCTGTAAAATCATTGCCTTCTGAATATTGGAAGATATTGTGTTCACTGACTCTAATTTTAAAATCGTGTGCAAAAGCATCACCCTGTTAGAATCGTCTAAACTACAACTCTCAAAAGCCCTTAATATAGTGGATAAAGTATCACAAACCGTTATCCAACATAAAAATTCACTAATTTCAGAAAAAGTGAAATGTATGTTGAGAAACATTATTGCTAAAAATTCTGCCTATTCACAACTTCGTATTATAAATGATGTGGTACCAGGTCACGACAACACGTCTGAAGTTGGTGTACTAAAAAGTAGTGACTTTCTGTTCTTCAAATATGCACGTATTACATCGTGTGATGTTGAACGTACATTTCCCGATATAAAAACTGTTTAAGTGACCATCGGAGGAGATTACTTTGCAGTCGCTCAAAATGTACGTAACTCTTCACTGCATTGCACATATTCAAGAATGATGTATCTTACATTAAATTTTAAGAGTTAATATATTTCACTGTAAAATAATTATGTATTTACATGTTTAGACATTTCCTACTTCAATAATCATTCAATATATTTCTTGAATGCAGGATACAGGTTTTATTGTAACCGCAGTATACTGCTCAGTGTTTACATCAGAGGCATATACCTTCCTTTGCACGCTCCTTTCTAATACAGTCTATACCGCGTGCGCAGTAAACCTTGTGATTCTCGTGGCAATTCCACGAAGTCTAGATATAATAGTAACTTTTAATTCTTTTTCTGCGCCTTAAAATCTTTCCGTTTGACTGGCCCACCTTGTATATTGTCCAAAGCCGTGGTCAGTAAGATTGTCGATAAAATTCACGAGAGGTTAGATTACACAACGGAGAGAAACAGGCCGTTCTCCTCTATGCTGCAGGCACTATTAACATTAAGATATAATGCTATAGCATCCTTTCATATAATGATTGGAGAAAATGTTGAATTTTCGAACGCTACTGTTAGTAGAATTGTCTCTAAGGTGTCAGCAGCTATAGCGTCAATGCAACGTAGTTTCTTCCCGTTGAGTAACGTCACCGTCTTATACATGACTTCTATCAAAGGTAGAGGAGAATGTGGAAATATGGAGAAGGCTGTATTATGGGAATTGCTATAACTTTTCACAGCCCGTGAATATCCAGAGTAGCGCAATCAGCTAGTCGGCCCCATTGTTATTCCATTTCAACAAGCTTGGGATAGGAACATTCAAAGTAAAACTCAATTCAGGCCAGTGTCCGTGGAACTTAAAATTTAAAATATTGGATTTATTTATACCATTTCATTCCCTACACAACTGCATACGGCAAATAGCGCACGCTGGAATAGCAATGGCTGATTTGTCGGCATTTCCGGAGCAAAGGATTGCGGTACTCTGGATATCTACGGACTCTGTAACTTTTGACATTCCAATGCTACCTAGCGGTGGCCCCTGCCCAACTACTTCTGAAGTTGCACAGTAGTCTACCGGCCGAACTGCAACTCATTGTGGTTAGTGATGTGAGAGCAAGAGAGTAGAATCATTTTCGCGGGAGTCAAATGTTTTTTAAGGTACCGTAAGACTTGAGCTCATTTTTCTTTACTATGTAAATGAGGCACTTTAGTGATACCTAGTCTTTTATGTACTACTTAGATAATGCTTTAAAATGAGAGACTTATATGAAGAGTCCACTGCAAGAATGATGGATGTCACTTTCTTGTCGAAAATGAACCAAGACTGTCAATGCATAGCTTAAGACATATAGAATGTACATAGAGAGGTATATGGCATTAACACTGATAGTCATTGTCCAGTAATGATCGGAAAGTCACAGTTAAGCTTTGAGCGCTAAGCATTTCAAACTTTCAATTGCTTCTCCTGCAAAATGTATTCCAAATGACATCCATCATTCTTGCAGTGGACTCTTCATATGAGATATGTCGCATTGTTATACTAGTGACAGATTACAGTCGCTAATCGCGATTACCATTATCGCGATTATCTTCAATCCCGATTACCGAAAATGTGTGAACACACTAGGTCACACTTGGTTCCGACTGGTTAACAGCTGAATTACCATAGAGGAAACAATTTTCTCTATGTACATACTTATATCACAGTCTAGTATATACAGTCACGAAGCTTGAGTTGTGAGGGTGCTAGGAACAACAGACTGTGCCGGTACTATTTCGCATTGTCTGTAATGAGGCGATATTAGCGATCCTATTGGTTAGCAACTATCTATGCATGCATATTTACTACGTATTGAGTTTCGTGACTGTATATACTAGACTGTGCTTATATGTTTGTTTACCTCCTGGGCAACAACTGAAGTTCATACCTTGTTTTGATGTTAGTTCATTTTTTTTTTTTTTTCCTTTTTTGTTGTCTTTGTTTCTTGCAGCTTGATAAGGGAATTTATTTGTTAAAATATTTACATGTTTTATAATCTAAACTGATACAATTTATACCATTACTATTTATTTTGGAAAGACGTTTTTATAACTTATGTAATTTATATAATTAATTCTAAGATTTATATTATTTTGTAATAAAACATAGGGTAAATTAGGGTCTGTTGGACAGTCGGGCATGTTGGACACTTTGTACTTTAACGTGTTACCTCGCCACTTGTGGGCACCACATTCTGCTAGAAGTCAATTACGGAAGTAGCCACGAGTGGGGCTACGAGTGGGGCTACTTCCGTAATTGACTTCTAGCAGAATGTGGTGCCCACAAGTGGCGAGGTAACACGTTAAAATACAAAGTGTCCAACATGCCCGACTGTCCAACAGACCCTAATTTACCCTATTTTAAAATGATCCCTAACCCCACCAATATCGTCGTAATGAAGACTGAACTTAAAAATCTGAAAAAGAAATCAGTTCCAGTTTGTAATCCATTATTTATTTATTGAAATGAAACATCTTTCAGCATAATTCTATTGCCCTTCATATAAGTTGAATAATTCGTCTGCCATTTGTTAATATATTTCTTTTTATTTTTCTCACATCTGCATTAGGCCTACATTTTTCCTATACGTCTAATAGTAGCCAAATGTCATTTTCTAGCCATTCATTTTCGTTTCTCTTTCATATAATACAATGGGAGAGGTAAAAAAATTCCACAGCAGAAGTTTTCACGACTTCCCAAATAATATAAATCAAGGTGATTCGAAATCAAAGATTGCTAAAATGTTATTTTCGCCCATTGGGTAGTGCCTCCGGGCGATTATCTAGTTCTGGAAACAGGATTAAGCTCCTGATCGCGATCGGGACGGTGACACACTACAACCACGATCGCGATTAGGTCGATAATCGCGATTAGTGACTGTAGTCTGTCACTAGTATTAGGTTAACATATTGTAAGTTATGCACAAACATGGCAACTGGTGGGAATATGGGAATCGCGAAATTTCATCGAACCAATTCCAGGGCCTAGCAGAGAGCTAACTGCATTCTCCGCAAAGTCAGGACTGCAGAAAAAGAGGAATGCCCAGGTGAGAAAAAAACTACGTTTTGTCCCTGAAGATCAATCGGATGAGGATGAACACAACAAATCAGTTTCTATAGAAGAAGTAACATTATTCGTCTAGTTTTCGTAATTTAATTTTTAATTTGTTTTAAAATAGTTCATGTATAATATTTTAATTAAAATTGTAGTTTTTCTACAGAATTTTATGCTATTTCTATATTATGACCACGTAATTTACTCAGACATAAATTGTAGTAGCCTACTTCACATTTTTAGCTGTATTTTCTTATGTTTTAATAATTTTAGTTTGGTACTTTCTGAACACTATGTAAACACATTACATTAAAGAGCTGTGCTATTATCCAATATATTGTAACAATATTATGTTTTATTTATAGCCTAATAAAAAAATACCTTCCTGTATTACCACTTTCTCCTATACCGTTTTCCTAGCGTTTTATTAGTTTGCTGGTTTTGACAGTAAAGTGGGCAACGCTATTGAATTCTTCTACAAGCCTCATCTTTTCCTTTATTTTTAATCTATCTGCCTTCTTGTACTGTACGATGTCTTTATATTTAATTCCTAATTCAATTAGAAAAGATTTTTATATTGCCGTAAAATTTGAGCTTCTGTTAGTTTTCCATTTTCTTGGTCACTGTTATGGATGGAGTTGTGGAAGAAAACAAAAGAAACGAGCAACAAGTGCGTTCATAATGACAAACCCTCGGCCACGGTCTTCTAGATTAGAACTTTTCGTCTTTCTCTCGAGAACTGAAGTGGTGTTAGCTAAGGTCGGGTGCACACAGAATCAGACGCGGCGCGACATTTTGTGTGATGGTACTTGTCTCCCATTGATTTCTTATGATGTGAAGCACACAGAATCAGACGCGGCGCGACGGTCACGAGCAGACAAGAGGAGACACGTGAGAGACAACATGAATGACTGCTTGAAGTTAGTCGCGAGGAGATAGTCTGATAACTGCAGTGTACTGCGCATGCGTTAGTAGTGGCTATGATTACACGCTTTCGTTAGGTTTGTTCCAGCAAGCAGTTCAGAACCCGTTCCGAACTAATACCGAACTTCTTTCGACGCATGCGCCAGTTGTATACGGTGTGAGAACTAATTCGGGATTTTACGTTGTTGGAACGTTTCTTGAACTATTCTTTCAAGGACTTCGGAGTTTCTTCTCATATTAAAATTATATTCTTCTTCCGAACTTAATTCGTCATATACGTTTATCACTATCACCTTCCAAATCACTCATGATCGACTATTATTTTTATTTTAACCTGCCTAGTCTCGAAGAATTTTAACCATAACTTCAGATTAAACCACCTGCGCATGCGTTAACAGTTCAGAATTCCCAGTTCTGCTCTTAATTGAGAACCAATTTCACTCGTTCCGAACGAGTTCTGAAGCACGTTGGAACAGGGGACTGGGAGTTCAGTATCGGTTCGGAATCAGTTCTAGTCTTGTTGGAACGCACACTGAGCTACTGCGCATGAGCAGGCAGTTCAGAATCGATTCCGAACCGTGCAAGAACAAAACTTTCATCTGCAAAAAATACTGTTGTTGTGTTTGTGTAGGGCACATTATTCAGAACGAACTTCGATACGGATAAATGAGTTGTTTTAGTACAGGAAAGATACGTTCTGTACAATCTTTGGAACAATATGACGACAATAATGTGGTTTCTAAAAATATGCGCGAAATTGCAAATGAGATGAAAGCACCAGGTGAATAATAATTGATAATATTTTATAGTAAGCCTACTTCTCGCTCTATACCATCACTCATTATTGATTTAATATATTATTTTTCTTTATTGTAGTCATAAACATAGAAAATGACGTTTGTGCACTACATTAGTAATATTATTTTTAAGACTCTTTCAGTGATATAGATTTTTAGGCGTAGTAGGCGTCCTTAGGAAATAATAACCAAATACATACAATATAATTTATTATAGGTATACAGTGCTCTTTCATTGACGCCATCTTATAGCCTAGGCCAGTTTTCCAAACCCACAGAGCCAGCAAATCAGTTGTCGCGAGCAGACCGTGTGAAGCTGTCGCGAGATGGTGTAAACCAAAACGTCGCGTTTGATTCTGTGTGCACCCGGCCTGTCTGCCGAAAAAGGCTTGGTGAAACGTATAGTCGCAAGAACGAGTTAAATTTTTAACCTAAAGTTAATAAACTCAGGGTCAATATATATTTAACCCCTGTTGATGAAACCGGTCAAGTTGCCAAGTGCATGTAAATGGTTAATCTTGTCTTGGTTTGTTAAACGAGCACTTGTTTCTTAAATGAGAACTAAATTAAAAAAGAAACAAGCGAAGAATGTTAGATAACAAATGAATATTACACAGATAATAAATTCATGTAATAACATAATGATTTATTGGGCGATATCTTAATATTTTACACAGTTTTACCACAATCTAATACATACAGTCGCGCAACTCATGCGTATAAAATATGCCAACATTTCATAGCTGGCGCGACAGTAGCGCTCTAGCGACAGGCAAGTTAAAAATGTGCAGACTACTATGTTAATACATCAGAAAACGGGTTTTGCGTAATCTATTTTATATTTTTATGCTATACAGTAAGTGTAACATGGTTCTTATTAATTTTACTTTAGAATCCTAGAAGAATTTCACACGTAGTTAATCTACAAGTTTCAGAAGCTGGGAATAAACGTAAGGGGACAACAATAACTGGAGAATATTATTCACATTTCCTGAAGCAACTGAAAGGGAAAATTCGCGACAAGAGGCCGAGTATTGCCAAAAAGAAAGTGTTGTTTCATCACCACAGTGCTTCTGCTCACATTTCTGCAATCGCTGTCGAACTACACGAACTAAGGTTCGAATTGTTGCCGAATCTCTCCTACTGACCAGATCTGGCACCGTTAGACGTCTTTATTTTCCCAAAGCTCAAAACTCACTTGGCTGGGAAGAAATTTTCGCCAAATGAAGTTATCGCAGTAGCAGAAAGCTTTTTTGCAGAACTCGAGGAATCTGTGTATACAAGGAGGGTACAGCAGGATTGCAGCACCGGTGGACCAAGCGTGTGAATCTCAGGGGGGATTATGTTGAGAAATAAAGCTTGCTTCTGACTAATCTTGTCAGGCTATGAACGTTTCAAACAGCCTTTGTACCTCCGAAAATAATCACTTCTTCAGAGATGATTTAATTGAGACCCTTAGCGTTATTTAATATCACCTGTGCTAGCCATACTGTGAATTACTAAGGAAAACTCTGTTTATACAGGGTGTAACTAAAATATAGATATATCAAAATTTTAGAGGCATGATACAGAGGATGAAAAAATATTATACGAACGCTTTATTTCCTTGTTACAGCCTTTTTGTTTTACAACTCTACTTACATGGTATGATGATGAATATTAGGACTTAAAAATAGTATACCACGTGAAAGTTTGTTTCACAGAAAGTGCTCAAAAGGATCCCCGTTAGCACGGATACATGCATCAACCTGCCATCGTATTGAATCTCGGATGCGCTTATGTGTCCTAGATAATATCATATTGTCTCACAGCCTTCCAAAATACGGGCTTCATCTTGCACCAAGTTCCATACACAAGCTCTTTTAAATGGTCCCATAAATTGTAGTCTGGGGAGTTTAGGTCTGGAGAGCGCGAAGGCCAAGAAATTGATCCACCTCTGTATCCCTCAAGGAAATTTGATTTAGAAGTCGGCCAACATTGACACTGAAAAGAGCAGGAGCTCCATCATGCATGAAGTGCGTGTTTCGCCGTATTGCTAACGCTAGCTGGCGTAACAGCACAGGTAAGATATACTCTAAGGACACTTTTCATCATTCTCCGTTGAGTCAGGATGGAAGAACGTGTCTCACTGAAGCATCACCAACAATGCGGACCCAAACAATGACAGAACATCTTTGTTGAGTACGTGATTGAACAATTGCGTTAGGATTCTCGTCTGCCCATACGTAGTCATAGTGAAAATTCAAATCTGATCATGCTGAATTTTGAGCACCTCTTGAGATTTCCATGTGGTGTGCTAATTTTATTTCTTAATGTACCGCATCATACAGTATAATCGAACTTGTAGAAGAAAGGCTGTAATAAGAAAAAAAAAAAAACGTTTCCGTTCAATATTCATGTAATATTTTTTCATCCTCTGTATTAGAGGAATATTCTCTTAAAATTTTGACATACATTTTAGTTACATCCTATATATATGTAACTGATTGATTACGCGTTTTTAAATTCTCTTTTAAGTGCCTCTATCGATGTTTGTCGATCACTGATTTCAGCGAGACAAATTCAAGAGCGAGACAATCTTCGAAACAATTCACAAAAGTGAAAGGACTGAATAGAATAAACAGTAAAAAATACACACGAATATCATCTCTGCTTTAATCGTTCAATCGCACGTAACAAAGTTTTCACTATGCGCGACTGTAATCCGCTGAAACAATTCGGAGGCAAAGGGCCATAAAATTAGACCTAATACGAAGATTTATTTAATAAAATAATTCCGAATGGATTGATTTTATTATTCCTGTTAAATTGAATATTTAATTTTGGTTCAAGCAGTTTGGACTAATAAATTAACAAAGAAAGATAGACACTATAATAGAATTAGAACATGTTCTGAAAACATGAAACGATCGCAGCGATGGCTGGATGTCGGAAGTATGCCCCCACTATTCGTTATAACAAGTACAAGTCAAAAATATGTAACAAATAGGATATGTGATTATAATACTACTTCCTATGTAAATGATATCGTGCGGTGATGAGTGGTCAGACCTTCAGCATGTCACGAAGGCGGTCCTGGTTCGAGTCCCGGTCAGGCCCGGGACTTTTCACTAAAAAATCCATAGTGACACTTGTGACGGACAAAGTCACAGTTGGGTTTTTTTTGGGGGGGGGGGGTTCTCCCGTTTCCCCATATTAGGCATGTACATCATTCCGTCAACATTTCTCCATTCCGTCATCATTCTATAGCATTCCCCGAACACCGGCTGGCGATGCATGGAAGGGGCTGGTCTAGGGACGATTATTGGTGGCTTGCTCGAAACTTGGGTACGTAGCGAAGCTTAGTGTAGTCAACTGGTGTGGGTTTTGGAATGCGCTTAGCTTGAGAGTTAGCGCAATAAGTCGCAAAAGGTTGCGGTGCCGGGCTATAGTGCCTCTCTCCCGAAAATTTAATTGAATTCCATTCCAATCCATTACACTGTAAATATCGTCTTGTTACTAGTGGCCAGACATACGGTATCAGTTTATATGATATCTCTGACTAAGGTTCTGGCTGATATGCACATCTATTAGGCAGTACATCTCACTTGACGATATGTGTAAGGGGAAGAAAGTTTATTGTTATAATATACATCTTAAGTCTGATTAGTAAACTATGATGCTAATCAGTGAAGTATGCAATGAAGGGGAAAGAAAATGGCCACCCTATCCAATTACCTCCCGGGTTAGTTGTATCATGACTGAAGCCTTATTGGTGTCACTTATGAGGTTCCAACTACTCACTACCACAATTTATTAATTTATTATTTATTTACTTACTAAAATAACGAAAATATAATTTAGTATGCCAATTATATTTCTCATTGTGAATTAAGGCCATATTCTCTGTCGCACCCCTATTCATACGTTACTTGAGTCATTTCCTGTGTGCAGTCCCTAAACATATTTTCGCCTATATTCATTTGTTTAATTAGTAATTTTTTTCTGCTTTATGCAGCATATGATGAAGTTCTTTCTGTGAAGCACATTCATTTCATTATGCGTATGGTTCCTAGAGCGTAATATGTCCATGCAATATATCAAAGGTCCAAAATATTCTTATAGAGATTGACTGATAATCAGACTTCCAATGAAGCGAGGGTTGTTTGTAGCTGATTGGTTCTTTGATATCTAATCAATGCCCCGACATGTGTTCGAGACTTTTTTTATTTGTGATTTGGTTTCCAATAACGTATCAGTTCTTTATATTGTAATCAATGTTAGCCTGTATAGAGGCTAAATTTTGTGCTGACAGATGTATATTATTATTTCAAAATTAAAAGAAAAGTTTGTTAAAAATTACATTTTCACTTTTATTCCGCATGGAATATAAACAAAGTCATAAGCTGTTCTTAATATATTAAATGGGATTCTTTCCTTGATGAGTTTTTGACACTGTTAATCCAACTGTAAAGTTCTTCTCATGTCGGTGAAATAAAGTGACAAAAGAATGGTAGCTTCTTTTGGCGAACTGAGAAAAGAACTTTGTTAGTCAGTGACCCAGAATATCGAAATGATACGAATATTACAGAAAGATTAAAAGAAGGAGATAACAGAATTATTTAAATACCTCCTGAAGCAATGGAAAGATACCCGAGTTTCAGATCCAAACTGTCAGCTCTAATATGTAAGATTAAATTAGACTGACGTCTTCTAAACTTGATTTCTAAGACGAAGATATTAAGTTCTTATCGCTAGAATCAGAATCGGCCAATCAAAATTGACTCATAAATGTCTTCTGGTTGAAGATCATTCCCCAGAATATGCTGCATGTCGAATTCGACCTTGTAGATTACTGGTTCGATTTTGGTAGAACACAAAAGTCGGGTAGTCTTATTCTCTAGTAGAAATTATAGTGAAAGTATTAAATAATATCCTTAAGAGTAAAGTTCCTTGTTCAGAACTAGAATCGAACCCGGTATCCCATGATTTATAGTCAGAAAAAATGGCAGCTAGATCAAGGAGCTGTATGTTACAGAATTTGCTAATACTAATAATATCGTCACTGTGCATTGATAGATACATCGTCTATAATGTATCATGTGGTAGAACTTTGGTGTGCATCAAGTTGCATTGGGTCATGTGAATAAAACAGCTTTTGCTTTTGCTAGCAGTTTTCAAGGTAACACTAGTAGTTTTGTGATTAAAAAATAAGCTTAAGCTTCTGCTGGAAAGCTTTATCTGTTGTCCTAACCAAAGACTAAATTTTCCAGTTTAAGTTCTGTGAATAAAAACTAGCTTTGGTTAAATGTTAATAGCTTTAGCTTCTAATTATTGAAGTGTTATTCTGATTATAGTAGAAATCCAGATTATTGCTTATTTGCTAATGAGATGGCTCCATTTATTAATATAATAATATCTTCCACTGTGAGCTCTTTGGCAAGAAACAAATGAGGAAGCAGAATGAAAGCATTTGTCACTACGTATTACCACAGTCTAGTATAGTCTATACAATTACGAAGTTCAATATGTAGTAAATATGCATCCATAGATAGTTGCGTCCATACCTGTGGAGTAACGGTCAGCGAATCTGGCTGCGAAACCAGGTGGCCCGGGTTCGAATCCCGGTCGAGGCAAGTCGGGGACTCATTTCACAGGCATTATCACCTTCATATCATTCAGACGCTAAATAACCTAGATGTTGATACAGCGTCGTAAAATAACCCAATAAAATAAAAAAAATAGATAGTTGCTAACCACTAGGATCGCTAATATCGCCTCATTATAGACAATGCGAAATAGTACCGGCACAGTCAATTGTTCCTAGCACCCTCACAACTCAAGCTTCGTGACTGTATATATACTAGACTGTGGTATTACAGATATTGAGACAACTCATCCTGCCTAAGGTTTTTCCGTGGTTTTCCTAAGGCGCTAAGACAAATGTCGGGATGAGCCCTAAAAGAAATGGGCCACGGACCTGCACTCATATCCCCATGAATCTCCCTAATTAACAATTACATCTCTCCCCACTCTTCGCAATTGAGCCATCATATAGCCAAATGGCTGGTCTCGAAATTGAGACAAATCAACAAGGCTCATGACCTCCTACATAATAGCCAAATTGGCTAGTCTCTTATATGAGACAACTCATCCTGCCTAAGGTATTCCGTGGTTTTCCTCAGGCGTAAGACAAATGTCGGGATGAGCCCTATAAGAAATGGGCCACGGACCTATATGCCCTTCCCCATATATATTCCACCTTTATTATAAATTATGTATGCCCTAGTTCAGATTATATTAATAGTCTATTAAACATACGAGGTCACTCAATAAGTCGCAAATTGAAAGGACAGGGACCTCTCAAATTGCAGGTTAGAATTCACGGCGCTTCTTCCGACGGCCTTCAAATGCTTTGTCATCGAACAACGGATGACGGCGTCTTGCCATCCTAACGGCAAACACCAGCCAAATCCTCCTCGCCCCGTTCCGTGATCAAGTGATCAATCTCAGCCCCCCTCGCGTATGTGGTACCTAAGAGGTTACGTCCAATTTCGGCTTCCCCTTCAAAATTTTCTAGAGCTCCTTCAGGGGAGCAGCGTAACCCGGAGTGAGACTAGTGGCCAACAGGCTTGGAGCTCACATATTTAGTTTTGTACAGCCCCCAACCCCTTGCAAGGACGCGTTTTGCGTACCTTTTAAATTTTCCTCCCAATTCTCCTTCGATTTTTCGATTTTTCGATTTACAGATATGACACTATCTTACCTGACTGGTACAGTAATACTACTGCGGTAGTAAGATTACGAACTCCAAAGTACTGCCGTCTGCTTAAGTTTGCTCTTGATAGAAACACAAACAAATGTATGTTGTATAATATAACCCAACCATTCAGTTTGTGGAATGGAAGTTGCTTGTACTAATACACAGCGCACCGCTGTTACGTCACCTGTGCAGTACGATCGCTTTCTTATTCTAGCTCTTTCTCTTTTCCACAGAGTAACAACATAGTAAGATCGCAGGCCGCTGTTACGTTCCACATAAAAAATTGTCACTTAGTACGTAGTGACAAACGGTTTCGTTCTTTTTCCTCATTTGTTTATTGCTAAAAAGCTCACAATAAAAGATACATATGCTGCTCTCACAGTGATTAACATTTGCTCATTTCTTAGTAGATAATAATTTTAGGGTTTTATTTCTTCTTTCACGCATACTACCACCTTTCTAAACATTAGAACCTTTTCTTTCAGAACATCCTGCATATACAGTTTTGGCTGCATATTTCTTACTTTTATATTACATACAATTGGGGCTCAAGGTGCAATGTAAGAATTTGGTTGTATAATATTATGGACACTAATGTAACTGATCACATAACAGGCTAATTTGT
This sequence comes from Periplaneta americana, assembly GCF_040183065.1. Lineage (NCBI taxonomy): Eukaryota > Metazoa > Arthropoda > Insecta > Blattodea > Blattidae > Periplaneta > Periplaneta americana. Next base: position 81,479,390 of record NC_091128.1, read on the forward strand.
TTCGGATTAAATAAAATATGTAATTAGAATGTCTCTCGCGCTATAGCAGCGTAGTCTAAGGCCGGCAGCATACTGCATTGGACATTCTGTCTCGGAGAGGACAATTTTGTCTCGAAACTTCCGATACCGGAAAAGACTGTTTCTATTTGTCTCGAACCTAATTTCGCGATAACGTATTGTACTTAGTTTTCCTATGCACTGCTATTCTCAATTGTAACGTGATGGCAACTGACGACGAAATCGTAGCAATGATTTATTATTTTATAAGCTTAAAAGAAGAAAATCTCATAAATAGAAGTTGTTCTTTTCATCCTCTGAAGCAAAAATTAACTATTAGGTTTCATAAATGCATTAATCTCCTTGACTACTTCTTTCCACAGTTCATATACCAGGTTCTTCTTATGTTATTTTTTTATTTTACTATGTTGTTTTACGACGCTTTATGAACATCTTAGGTTATTTAGCGTCTGAATGAGATGAAGATGATAATGCCGATGAAATGAGTCCGGGGTCCAATACCGAAAGTTACCCAGCATTTGCTCATACTGGGTTGAGGGAAAATTCCGAAAAAAAAAAAAAAAAAAAAAAAAAAAAAAAAAAAACATCAATGAGGTAACTTTCTCCGACCGGGAATCGAATCCGGGTCACCTGGTTTCGCGGCCAGATGCACTAATCGTTACTCCACAGGTGTGGACCCTTCTTACGTTTTTATTTTTCAATGTATAATCAAAAAGTGGGGGCCTTGCATGAACATAAATAGCAAGTTCCTCTGCGTCTACATCCATTTTAAATTTAATTGAAAAATACTCGTAAATACAATGTAGGAATAAAATTATATCACCGAACATAATCTACATTGAACACAGGGAAAATCAGTTGGGTAGCAGATATCACGCATGCGCAGAATTAAATGTCCAATCGTGTCCACAAGCGGACTAAACCTGACCTGACAGCACCGTTCTGTTCGAGACTGTCCGGGACGGTCCGTAGTTGATCGGGACGAATGTCCGAAGAAGTATGCTGCAACCTCATAAGAATGCATGTAATCACAGTCAAAACGGACGGTCCGAGACAAAACCGTCCTGTCTGAGACAAAATGTCCGATGCAGTATGCTGCCGGCCTAAGACGTCATACTTCGAAATGGTGATACTGATACGCACTAACTCGCGTTTTCATGGAAGAAGGGAATTTTCACGTGTAAATTCGGCTACTATATAGTACCGCTGCCCACCCAGCATCTTGATAGGAAAATGGAGAACTACAATGATTAGCGTAATCTGGTCTAGCAAACGAACTTCAAAGGCTGGAGGAGGTCAAAGTGCTGACTCACACGTTACCTCCGTAAGACCGTACATACAGTATCTGCTGTGGTTAAGTGGACGTGAACCTTTCTGTCGGATGGAATACCTTGGCCCTCTTAGGGTTATTGAGTCATGGACTATAGTCCGGATAGCTTATTTAATACCGCAAGGGTGAAACCTAATTTATTTTTCCTCCATTACTACATAAGCTAGTGAATTATGGTGATTTTCTAATTTGCAGGTTGAATTTTGTTTTGCCAACTTCGTTTCGAATTTCGGTACTGAGAAATACTACAACTCGTGATTTTATAACTGTTATGTTGGCAGCAGTGACACAAGTTGTCAGTAGTTTAAATTCTGAAAATTCAAATTGTTCTAGATTTCTGAACCGATTACTGGAAACTAGTGAAATTTAAACACAATAATTAATTAATATCAGTATTAATATTAATACATAATAGTTATTGTATGTGTTGCTTTGTGTTGTGGTTACAATTCAAGATTACAGTCAGGTAGGCTAAGCGTAAATAAATATAACATATTTCGTGTGATACAGGCCCTTGGGTAATCGATAGAAATACCATTTCATATTTTACTTAATTTCTTTCGTGTCTAGACTCTTATTACAATAATGGAGTAAATATTTTTAAGCAAACATTTCAACGTGGCGTTCGATTTCGGAATTCGTACTAATCATTTCACGTGATCAAACAAAATACATTTTTAGGCTAGGTCTCGGGAATCGTAAACTGTTTAATCAAAGCAATGAATGAATTTCGTGTTGTAAGACAAAATACATTTTAATATTAGATCATACACTAATCTACTAACTACTAACGCAATGTACGAGAGGTGGAGAAGGAAAATATACTCATTCACAAATTATTGAACAGATTAGAAAACACCTCACCAACATAAAGATGGGATGTGGTAAATAAGCAAGACATCATTATTGTTAATACTGTATTATTACTATATTATTACTATATTATTATTATTATTATTATTATTATTATTATTATTATTATACATGGCATTGTGATTTTACCCTATTTTGGTGATATCTAGTATTAGTTGGCAACACTGAAGAGACGGCCAAAATTAGCCTTTTAGGAATTACTTTTACGTAATCCTCACTATATTAGACTACTGTTCGTGACAAAGGTGAGGATGAAAATGAAAATGTGTGTGCATGAGACTGTTTCTTTCGGAACGAACGGAAATCAATGGAAGTTTTTATTTGTAATAAAACTGCTATACTAAAACATACAAAAACATAAATCTCACGCAAACATATCGTGTAGCTAACACTTACATGACTTCCTCCACAAAACGATAATTCATTTAGCTTTCAGGTGTACTTGTCCTCCCACACAATTCTATCGAAGTAGCAATACCATAGCAGATGCACCGTATACTGTACGTGGTTAGCAATTTCGCCACCCAACTTCCTTGACACACTCGAATGTCCCTGAACTGAAAACGAAACAATGTGAGTTGCATTAGTGGTTCAAATATATTATAACAAAGCGGAAATAATCTTTCATTAAATTTATATCGTATCACAAAAACGCAGCATATAATGGCAAACAGATAATCGACCTGAACGCATACATATTAAAATTGAATCATTAAAACAATACAAAGTAAGAGCAGATACAAATTCAATTTCATAAAATAAAGACACTGTCAGAATTGTCTTAGGTAGTAAAAAACGAAAATCAAAGAGATGTTAAAGAGTAAAATGGCAGAAATTTAATATTTTAGAGACAAAGAAGGATAGAGATGCACAAATCAAATTAAAATTAAGGCAACTAAAGGGAAATTGAAATAGGCAGAATTCAGTAAAAGTAATGAAAACGAGGGAAATGCGCCAGAAAGATCACAGATCGAAGCATATAAGGTGAAGCATATACAAATAAGACAAACATATTCAGGAAAATCAAAAACGTTATTAAATAAACAAGAAAATCATTAATCTGATATGTGTGAAAATATTACTAGCAGTAGTAATACAGCAGTACAACAGTACCGGTAGCAATAAAGTAGCACATTTGCAGTATAGTAGTAAAGCATAAGCAATACAGTAGCATATTAGAAATGAAGTAGCACAATAATAGCAGTAAATCAGCACAACAGCAACAGTGTTGTAATACATTAGCAGTGAAGTAGTACAACATTAGCAGTAAAATAGCACAACAGCAACATTAGTGTAATAATTACAACGTTAAAAGTAATGTAGCACAATTTGTAAATAGTAACTTCGAAGTGATCTATTGAAAATAGACATTTACTCCTTCAAAAGTTGGTAAGCGGCGAACCTTTTTGTTTTTCACGTTTGACGGGGATCAAAGTGAGAGAAATATTGAAAAATAATGTAAATTACTTTTAAAAGTTATTACTACTCAAACTCTTTACTGGTTTTCGACTTACGACGAGTTAAACGACAGTTTTCGCTTCATCGAAGGACTCAAGATTCAACCTTCAGTCTGTTAAGGCCAATTCACACGGGGATAGTTTACAGGAGTCAAGTGCTTGGAGCAAGTCGACTTTCCTTCAACTTTCCCCGTGTGATATTGTCGAGACAGTCAAGTTGTGACTTGGCGGTCAAGCAGAATTTGAGTTGACGACCCGTCAACTTTTGTGTCCACTTTCCCGTCACGTGATCAACTTGACTCCACCACTTACCGCGTGTGAATGCGAACTTGTAGCAACTTGGCAAGTAGAAAGTTTGTATTTTAGGCCTATTGTCGAAGTAAATTAATAATGAGCGCCCCTAAGTGGAATTCTAACGATATCGTACAGTTTTTTGAAAGTGTATGAGAAGTATGAACTTGTATGGAATATACATGACAAAGAATACCTCAATAAAAACAAGCGGGAATTATTCCAGAAACTAGTCAGTGAACTCATGAAACAAGATTTCGAAAACATAGACGTAGAAGTGGTTCAAAAAAAGTTAAAAACCCTTAAAACAGGACTCATTCTGAGATGCTTCCTGTATTCTGCAGGACCTTCTTTAGCTAATTCTTTCAACAAGGTATTAGATGCACCGTGCAGAATTCTTCTACGAATCCATTTCTTAACCCATGTTCTCTTTTCCTTTTTTTTTTTTTTTTTTCAAGAATATTTTGTAACTCATACAATAACAAGGCGCCAATTAGCTGCACACATGCTTGAATATGTGCTGGTGGCATCTTTTCACTAAACTAAAAATGCCAGTTCACTATTGATTTTTATTAACTATAACAGAATACAAGAATTCAAACACCACTACGAATACAACATTCAGCGCGCGCTTTTTTTCAAGCATGCTTTCAAGTTTAATGTCTCCGTGTGATCACAAATATAGCATCCAGTTTAGAGGCTTCGAGCACTTGACTCCTGTAAACTATCCCCGTGTGACTCGGGTTTTAAAGAGGAAGAACGCTGGAATATTTAAAAATACATTAACTCATACATTCTATATTTCAATAAACCATTTGACTTTCGCTTAATTAGATACTTCGGGAATCATGTCGTTGACTAAAAGTAGATCTACTACTTCCTAACAGTTAACAGTTTAACCACCTCCTTGAGAACATCGCTTTCGGCCTATATGAACCTAAAAGAGGAATTTTAACGGCACTTCAGACGATGAGTGTCGTCAAACAACTCCAATTATTTCAACACGAGAGAGGGAGTTTAACAGTACTCTGCTCCAGGCAATTAACTTTTGTAAACTATTTTCAATGCACTTGCTGGTTTTAAAGTGATGATGTGAAGATGGGACGAAAAACCGAAATAAGTGCTTGTTCTGCTATGGTGGAATACGGTAGCCATGGGTTTTATTTAATCGTAAAATATTGTAACTTGTATGTTGGTATTTGGTGATTTCACTGATTTTAATTCAACAGTAGCCTATGTTGAAGTAATAATGCATAAAAATTTATTATAGTGACATATCTATTTTTATAATGTGCTTAAATTAATTTTCACGTGGAAGGAAATTTGGTGGAGGTGATATTACAGCAATGACTCACATATTATTTTACTGCGATATTATCGCGAAATTTTGATACTTTATTCAACACTAAAAACGAATGTTTAAAACTAATACGCGAAGTTTTCAGAAAATTATCAACAGTAATCTCACTAGAGGTTTTTTACAGAAAAAATCAAAACTCGAGTGGGATTTAATTGACTATTACACAATTAGAATAATGTATATAAAGTTTAGAAGAAATAAAGTACTTTAATACTTTAATACAATAACATATTAATTGGCTTACCAAAATACTAAGTTGTCTTCAAGCTGCATTATTGTACCATCTCCTCATTACAAATATTCCGCTAGATGATGGTAATGTGCTACGATTAGCTGTTTTCTTGTTAACAGTTGTGTGAACTATACAATCTTCATTAAACACTATGGACGATTACTAGTCAAGAAGGCTTTGTTCATTCAGTTTCATTTATTAAAGAGTTCCATTCCACTTCAATTATCAATATATATTAATCAGTCTCTGATACACGACTATCAATAATCTCATTCAGCAGAACTTATAACATATCCTAAATAATTAATATAAACAAGATAAATAATAGAAAGGTTTTAATTGAGGATGATGAAATAAACATAAATTATTTTAAAAGGTATAATTATTGAAAGTACAATGTTGGCAAACAAAGAAACAGATGCTAGAGAGGTGACAAAAACAAACAAATGTTAGGAATGTGATAAAAATTGTAGTATAAGCAGCCAATATTGGTTGAAACACGTCGTTCCGCACCATTTTATTGGTCAAAAGTAGTATGACGTAGTAAAAGTGTAAAAATGAAATAGTCATCATAAAAACACAGCTCTGATTATGCATAATTTTGCGGAAAATGATCCATCTGCACCATATTAGGTAGCTATTATTCAAATTATGACAATGAATATTGAAATGGAGAGTGATAGTGGAATGATGGATGAAAACGAAAGAACCCCGAGAAAACCCTCTACAACTTTGTCTTCGTCCACCATAAATACGACTCGGAGATCTCCGGGATTTGAACCTGAATCCACAGTCATCGTAAGCTTGTGCTCTGCCAACTTGGCTACTAGAGCGATTACATACCGATTTTTTTCTTTTACAGAGGAGTAGACCGAAATCTTACACCGCAGCTTGAGACATAATGTCCTTACCACTTCTGTTCTATGAATGATATTTGTCGCCGAACACTACAATAGTAATATGCGTTACAAGAGCTGTATGTTGATGTTCTCATGTTCGAGGAAAAGATTGAAAAAGCAAAACGTAGTCGAGCTTTTTTAATTTCCGAGAACATGAAAACAAACATACCGCTCGTGTATCGTACATTATTTTGTGCGAAGATCGTTTATTACATACCTGAAAGAGGAATTCCTAATTAGTTGCAATGAAATCTCCATCTTGGTTTCTGTTCAATGACGGCAACTTTTAAAAACAAAAATATCTATCTTCAAATTGTTGCTATAAAATGTTTGCTGTGTTTACTGTAATCCAGCAGGCCTTGATATACGTCTGTCTTCCCCCCCCCCAGTCTATAAATGCGAACTTAAAACAAACGGTAAGGTTATGGAATGATTTATTTTTCATTTTAATATTTTAACAATATCATTTATATAACATATTGCAGTAATAACATTGGCATCTGGAATCTTGTTGATTTTTTCACGGCTTCCTTAATGTTACTTGCATTACAAATGCAGTAACTTTTGTGGTGTTGTAGAGTTTACTTAATTTTTGCAAATATTTAAAAACAATAATTAACAGTGCAATTTAGGTGAAATTGCAGTGGTAAGTTTCCAATTTATAATTATTACTATGTTAAACGTCTCTAAAAATAATATGTTAAAAGCCTAAAGCAGTAAAATGAATATGGCGCTTAAGCGGTAAGAAGAGGGAAATTGTTATGTGTGTTACGTTGGGAATACTGAATGTGGTATTTCACACTTACCGCGTATTGGTTTTGTGCGGAAAGCAAGCAAATACGCACGATCTCGCACAAAATATTATTAAAGTGACATATCTATTTTTACGAATACAGCACACTTCACCGTAAATTTAACCGGAGCTATTGGTGATAATGCTATGTGAATAAATGATGACGAAAGGAGTCCGAGACCCAACGTAGAAAATTATACAAATATTGGTTAAAGAAAAACCTCAGAAAAAAACCCAACTAGCTAATTTGTTCCAATCAATATTTAAACGTAGGGCCGCTCGTTTCACGGTGAGACATGCTAGCTATTACTCCACAGCAGTGGACCTAACGCCGAAAGTTATACAGCAATTCTGCTTCAACTGGAGGAGAAAAACTCAGAAAAACTTGTCTCAATCAGGATTTGAATCCTGTGTCTCTCATTTAACGGCCAGACATGCTAACCATTACTCCACAGCAGTGGACTTCATAGCTATTACAAAAAAGAGGCTTTGAAAATGACGTCCATTAACCCCGTTTCACTCAGTTCAACGTCAAATCATTGGCTATTTATCTCATTGAAATAAATTCGGTTTAGGTGTTATATCATCACAAGAGGGTAAGATTTTCGCTTTAATTTAGTCCATATTGCTCACAGGTATTCAAAAATTAGATTTTAGATCTAGAGTTCTAAAGGGAAGTTCGAAGTCTGACGAGCATGTTTGCCATTTCCTTTTCAGATCGGCCTTTAATGAAAACATCAACCCATCTGGGACACTTTAAAGGCATATGGCGTCGCAAAGGAGAGAAGTTGCTTACGGGTTCATTAACAGAACTAGTTCCTTTCGGAAACTCTTATCACTTTCTAGAGTTTGTAACATTCTGCACTTATAACTAACTTTGGAAGAGATCTGTTAAGAAGTCAAGCAACTACTTACTTATGTCGAGGAGATGAATAAATTTGTTTACTCTACCTACCTTGTACGGCGAATTTACTGTCCAAAAGAGTAAATACTAGATCCGGGTGAGATTAGAGACACCGACAAGAAGTGGTTCAGAAACGCTGTTACGTCGATGTTGCTCCGAACAAGACTCAATTCCTGCTGTGAGAATTTCACTGCACACAACAGTGCAAGCACCAGGCCCCCAGGTTCCTTTCTACGTAAACAGCAACGCTAGCTAACACGCTCTGCAGTCTATGTGAAGCACTGTATTGCAGCAAATGTGTTGTAAATTCTCTGCATGGAGTTCAATCGTCGCCATTTTAATAGAACTTTTAGTCAGCCATTCCTAAAAGCAGTTTTTTGATCTCTAAAAAAAAAGAAGGGGTTGTGAAACTGTGTACAATTTGTTGGAGTGAAGGGGAATATTATTACTGCACAGTGCAAAGGGATGCAAGGCCTAAAAGGGATTCAGCAAAATTCATGTTAAAAACATAATTAACCGTTATTTATTTTCACATCTTAAATGCACCTTTCAGAATAGTATAAACTGACTAACTTTGAGTTAACAAAATAATAAACTGTTTTCCAACAAAGACTTCTACTAAATTACATAACGGTATCCTAAGTATTGGAACATTTTCCACAGCATAGCTATTTCTTCCGTATTTTCTCCTTTCCTGTTACCGTACTCTCTTTCCTTGTGGTGTGCTATAACTAGAGCTAGGATTCGTATGTAGTAAAAACTGATATTTTTAGTCGGTATAGTTTATAAACATGCAAGCCATGCCTCCCAATCCTTATACTTGCCATTCTTGTCATTCAGTACTTCTATTAGTTAGCGCTAAGGGTATTTAATCCTCTTAAGCACCACTTACAAAACAGCGGGGGGTTTAAAAGCTCCATTGTCTAGTCCTTGTGACTTTTCTTGCATTTCGAGTCTTGTCAACCAGGCTTAAAACCTTCTTAACCGGCATCACATAGTCTCAACTATACTCGGCGTCATTCTTAACTCATACTACATATAAATCCTAGCTCTAGTTATAACACGGTCTTTTAGCAACCAGGATTTGACATCTTGATTAGGCCTACACACTTTTAACACTTTATATCACTTAGAAATACAGGGTTGTTTCCGATCTCTGATAACGAATTTTAATGACATCATGTGCGTCAGGAGTCATACGACATCTGAACTGTGGCGCGAGGTGACAGATCAGTAGTGAGTGATCTCATATTCAGAGTGCACTGCGACTCACAGCAGAAATTCCCAAAAAAATCGAGCCTTTTTGGGAGGGGTACATAACAACCCTTTCCGGTGCCAAGTACAGTTAAGTGAAGATAAAAGGAGCCTGCAATAAACGAGGTTTCGTTATTTCCAAGAAAGGCATCTTCTGTCTACTTAATAATAAGATTACTAAAACTCGAATGTAATTAACTTGTATCATTTTTTATATTTTTAGTAGATTATTTTACGACGCTTTATCAACATCTTAGATTATCTAGTGTCTGAATGAGATGGTGATAATGCCAGTGAAATGAGTCCGGGGTCCAGCACCGAAAGTTATCCAGCATTTGCTCATATTGGGTTGAGGGAAAACCTCGGAAAAAACCTCAACCAGGTAACTTGCCCTGGCCGGGACTCGAACCCAGGCCACCTGGTTTCGCGGCCAGAAGCTTTAACCGTTACTCCACAGGTGTGGACAATTTGTATCATGTCGTGTGGTGCGGCGACTTGTGACTGGAGGTGGATTTGCTTGCTTTTTCCACTCTAGAATTAATCCCATCCGAGCTTTGCCAGTCTTATTAGGTACACACAAGATGCCTTTCTTGGAAATAACGAAACCACGTTTTTGCAGTCTCCTATGATTTTCACGTAACTGTACTTGGCATCGGAAGGAGTTGTTATGTACCCCTCCCAAAAAGGCTCGATATTCTTGGGTATTGCTGCTGTGATACACCGTGCACTCTGATTATGAAATCACTCACTACTGGTCTGTCACCTCTCGCCGCAATTAAGCTGTCGGTGTGATTTCTGACGCACATGACATCATTCAAATTCGTTATCAGAGATCGGAAACAACCCTGTACAAGATGAACTATAAGTAATATTATTAGTTTGAGATACTTTAAACAAACAAAGTTTCATACAATTTTGCTCGTTTTTGCTTCCTTTTCGAGATATGAATTCTTTTATATGAAACATTTCATAGCGTGTTTTGGGAAAGCCATTGATTTAATTCCTAGTATGCTCAGTCAGTTTAAGAGAGCAGTGTATTATGATAAGAGATTGATAGAATTTTAGTTTATTTCCTTTAAATAGACCTATGTAGAAATTTTATCCGAACACATTTACATTTTAAAATTCCTTTTCAGGACGAAAAGTTACATTTGTTCCGATCAAATTTTTGCTCATTTAAAGGATAAAACAAAAATTATATCAAACATTTATTATCATAATACACAGATCTTAAATTTACTGAGCAGATCGGGAATTAAATCGAAGACTTTCGCAAAGTACGCTTTGCAATATTTCATATAAAATAATTTGTACCTCGAAAAAGAAGCAAAACCGATAGTAATTGCATTAAACGTTTTTGTTTGAAATATCTTAAAGAATAACCCACTGAAAATAATGACATTACTTACGGTTCATTCTTTAGTTATAAAAACTTCTTTCATATGTTAAAATAAAAACTAAATTGTAAATTACCTAGTTGGCCAGTTTCAGCCTTGTGTCAACCATCTTCAGAACTAGTTCAGTACTACTATTTTAACTAGTTCTGAAATAGTTCTGAAGGTGGCTGACACAGAGCTGAAACTGGTCATCTAGATTATTTACGGTTTAGTTTTTAAACACATGAAAGTGGTCCACAGCAAGATTTAACATTATTGTCAGGGTTAAAAAATTGATCAAAGAAGGTCCAACAATATCTAATAGGAAGCATGTTCCTCACGGTGCTAACTAGCAGGCAAGATCTCAGTTGGGAGACAATGAAGTTTAGTTGGGAGAAGCCTCACAATAATAATAATAGGCCTACCCGTTGCGCGAAAAGGGACCTAAAGTCGTGAAAGGAAATTTTACCGGAGAACAAAATAACGAATCTGCAGTGTAAAAACTGCATTTCTATGTTTTGATATCTTGCTCTACCTGTAGGTTTATTTACATACTAAACTAGGACGTAGTTTTACACAGTGCTTCTTAAATACCTAAATCTTTCTTATAGTTGCTAAGCAAACAACTGAAAACTATAATTGCATTTTTCTCGTAAAGTAAATCTATACTAATAATAAATCTGTAGCCGACATTTTTCTGGTAATTTTCGATTTTCCAAAAATAATTGGTCCTAACATATATAATTAACCACCCTGAAACCGAAAATCGCTTTTTTGAAATTTTTGTTTGTATGTCTGTCTGTCTGTCTGTCTGTCTGTCTGTCTGTCTGTATGTATGTTTGTTACCTTTTCACGCGATAATGGCTGAACGGATTTCGATGAAAATTGGAATATAAATTAAGTTCGTTGTAACTTAGATTTTAGGCTATATGGCATTCAAAATACATTATTTAAAAGGGGGGTTATAAGGGGGCCTGAATTGAATAAATCGAAATATCTCGCTTATTATTGATTTTTGTGAAAAATGTTACATAACAAAAGTTTCTTCAAAAATAATTTGCGATAAGTTTTATCCCCTGAAAAAGTTTGATAGGACTGATATTTAATGAGATAAGTGAGTTTTAAAATTAAAATAACTGCCATCTAAGGCCATGTAATGAATTAAAAAACAAATGACTTCGTCTATACGGGGCCTTGGACAGCAACAATCGAAAGCTATGAAAGATAGCCTATAGATAATGTTTCTGCGTTTCTATGTAGTAATATCGGAAGCTAAATTAACCGATTTGTATAATTAGGTAATTATTAATTCACCATTGGAAAGTGTAGTTTCTCTAGATGGACATAATGCTATAATGTTATCACAGTAACTTCTGAGTGAATCGAGGACAGGTAAGATTAAAATAGATTCTTATGCACAGAAAACTTGATAGGCTATTCTGTATATTCGTTTCCTGTATTTCCTAAACTAATTTTTATGACCAAATGAGTGGTCTCTGGATCAAAATGATCGCATTTTAATTGTTTAATTCAATTTCAATTAAGTAACATAATAAACGATTTATCCTTCTATCAAATACGAATGTTCCCTGGATCAAATGTCCTATTTTAATTATATAATTACTTTATATTTATTTCTAACGGGTGCAGCGGAGCGCACGGGTACGGCTAGTAATGTAATATCAACATTGAATAAGTGATATATTAAAACCTATAGCACCTAGAATCATGATTTTTTTTAATGCTCAGTATTTCATCCTCTTTTTGAAACAACAAAAAATAAAAAATGAAAAATCCGACTTTAGGTCCCATTTCCTGCAGCTAGTCACTATTGGCGGCGCGAAATTCGAACATATCTCGGTTCCGTGATGAAAAATATAACAAAAAGGTGCCGGAACGGCTTTACGGCACATTCCGACACAAACAAACACTGCCTAAAATTATATTTTAACGTTAGTACCTAAATGTATTGAAAATTGATTATTAGACCCAAATTTTCTTGGCAAAGTAATCATCACTTCATCGATGTAATTTTGTAGTGTTAAGGAGGTAGACTGGTGAAATTCTGGGCATTTTGAATAAAAAAAATCGCTTTTTCATCTCTTTTTGTGGAAAATGAATGAGCAATGTCTTATTCATATATTCAGGAAGTTTCAGTATTTTCAGGCATTTCGAAGCATAAGAATTACTTCATATTTAAGTGGCTGCTCACTTGATTTTGAATGACACGCAAACTTTACAAGCGTAAAGGTTCTTACAATTTTTATGCTAGGAAGATGAAAGTTGTACCGCATTCTCCATATACTGTGGGTAACAAAACACAATAGCACTTTTTGATAAGCTCAATACTTTCAAAATTAATAAATAAAATATATTTAATGGACACTAAAAACTTATATTCTGAAGTTACATATACATTTCAAAAATTTTGTCTTATTTTATTGATGGGTATATAAAACTCTGAATGCTTAGCTCTCTTTCAACTATATCAGAGATGTAAAAAAGATTCAGGCTTGAAATGTATATTTTTAAGATGTAAATACACTTTGAAAATTTGTAGTTTTTTAAATAAAATTTGCAATAACTCAAAAACCATTAATTTGGTATAATTAAACTTAAATGGAAGAATACTTATAGAAACGGGGTGGAGTGTAGGCTACAGAATATAAAAGTATATCTTAAAAATAAGTAGGAAATAGAAATTTCAGCCATCATCCCCGTTAACAAATCTGGGAATAGGGATAGAGATTTTTTAATTTTATTCTAGTAAATATGATTTCATTGAGGCACGTAAATTACAATTAATAAACAATTGTGCAGTTAATGTTTTACGATGTACTAGACGAACTGCACTCACAATGTTCAGTTTTTACCGAAGCCAATTTTAAGATTGATGCACAATTTAATTATTTCATGTTGTGTAATGTGGTATCTGAATTTTGATATTTTGTTGCGTGTCACAGGTAAAGAACACAAAGTTTCGGAGCTACTTTCTGACTCAGATCCGTTACCAATAGACAGCTTCAATATCCCTTAATTCCCCTGATGATGGGCTCCGAAATGTTGCGTGTTTCTCAATCTCATAGCGTGTAAGAAACTCAAAACTAACGCATTCAATTGTGCATATATGTTCTAACATACAGATATGAATGGATGTTCTATAATAATTATAATAATAACAATAATAATAATAATAATAACAATAACAATAATATTGCAATCGAATAGGTTACATCAGTTGCTTGTTTATGCGCATGACGAGAATATATTAGCAGAAAATCCACCAACTATTAGGGAAAACACAGGAATTTTACTTGAAGCAAGTAATGAGTTAAGTTTGAAAGTAAATCTCGGAAAGACAAAGCATATGATTATGTCTCATGACCAGAACATAGTACAAAATGGAAATATAAAAATTAGACATTTATACTTTGAAGAGGTGGAAAAATTCAAATATCTTGGAGCAACAGTAACAAATATAAATGACACTCGAGAGGAAATTAAACGCAGAATAAATAAGGGAAATGCTTGTTATTATTCGGTTGAGAAGCTTTTATTATCTAGTCTGCATTCAAATACACATTGAATTTATAAAAAAGTTATATTACCGGTTGTTCTGTATGGTTGTGAAACTTGGACTCTCTCTTTGAAAAAGAACAGAGGTTAATGGTGTTCAAGAATAAAGTACTCAGGAAAATATTTGGAACTAAGAGGGATGAAGTTACAGGAGAATGGAAAAAGTTAAACAATGCAGAACTGCACGAATTGTATTCTTCACCTTCTAGTTCAGACTAGGAATTTGGAAATTAAGAAGTAATAGAGATAATATACCTCAAGGCACGTGCCCATTATGTGGACGGAGAGAAGATGACATTCACATTGTTCTTGAATGTCAAAATACAAAAGATATACGGACGAAATTTATAGAAGAAAAGTTCCTACAAATAAATAAAGAAATAGCCATAAGAAAACTTATTAATAATAATAACACAAAGTTACAAAAGCAATTAGGTTTATATATTTTTTTGACTAAAAAATTAGAATGGAAAGAATAAATGAAATAGCTAGAACTGAATGAAAAATAAATAAATACATAAATAAATAAGTAAAAAAATAATAAGAATGATTATTAAACAAATACAGTATGTTTAACGCTTGTTTTTTGTGTTATAGATGTAAAATTAAGCATAGAAGAAAGTAGCTAGTAACAACATATTAAAATGAGTAAAGTCTTGCACAAAACTAAACACAAGTGCAAGATAAAACAAAACTTTTTTTGTATATTAAATATTTAAATTGTGGAAATTTTATTTAAATAATAGTATATGTAGGCCTATGTGTAAAATTATGAAGTCTGTAATGTAAGGGTTTAAATGATTACTTGTGTGTACTTTGTCTGTGTACTATAATATAATAAATATCAATATCAATTGTATTCTTCACCTTAGGCTGCATGATTAGGAATATTAAATCCAGACGCTTGAGGTGGACACGGCATGTAGCACGTATGGGCAAATCCAGAAATACGTACAGAGTATTACTTAGGAGACCTGATGGGAAAAGACCTTTGGGGAGTCTGAGACGTAGATGGGAAGATAATATTAAAATGGATTTGAGAGAGGTGGAATATGATGATAGCGACTGAATTAATCTTGCTCAGCATAAGGACCGATGGCGGGTGTATGTGAGGGCGGCAATGAACCTCCAGATTCTCTGAAAGCCATTTGTAAGTAAATAACAATAATAATAATAATAATAATAATAATAATAATAATAATAATAATAATAATGTATACCTTGGGGAGGCCAAGGCGTAGATGGGAGGACAATATTAAAATAGATTTGAGGAAGGTGGGATATGATAGTAGGGACTGGATTAAGCTTGTTCAGCATAGAGATCGATGGCGGGATTGTGTAAGGGCGGCAATGAACCTCCGTGTTCCTTAAAAGCCATTTGTAAGCAAGTGGTATTACTATATTGATATAGGCTTCCATTAGTCTAAAGGCAATGTGTTCTCTTACCTCAAGGAATTTCGGAGTTCAAACTGATAGCTCAATCAACCTACAACTAGTGACCAAACAGGCGAGAACAAATGGCGAAATGAACAAATATGAAGTATTCTACAGAATCGGTGATGATACAGCTCTCTAGTTCAGGCAAAGGTCTTAGGATCCTGTTAACAATAATCCTCAATTTTATTTTATTTTACGTAATTGACTTTTCTGTACCGCTATTTAGCTAAGCATAAAGGTAAGCATTCACTATATCGTATCGCACGCATCGGACGAATCGCACGGATGGGAAAAAGACTATCTTTGCTGTAATTGTTATGTAAACGCGTTCACTACAACGTATCGCACGGATCACCTCTCGGAAAATCCGTCCACGTTTCTCGGATGAGCAGCTTTTCCGATGTGCGATCATGGCCTTCTTTAATAAATCAATTTTAATTGGTCAACTGTTACTGTTATGTTTTGCCATGTTCAGTGTCGCGCCAAAATGCCAGACGGAAAACTTATTTCGCTTGTAGAAAATTGCGAAGAATTATATAATTTGAGGCGTCCCCATTACAGTTATCAAGTCATTTCTTACATGGCCTATATATTGTGTAACCAATATTTCTTTCGTTTCTTCCTCTTCAATTAAGACGCATGAAGCAATTACAAATTCTTATTCGCTAACAGTCATAATTAATAGACCTAACCTCAACTCCTCTGCTTTCAGTAATGTCAATATCGTACGACGTCATGTTTTAAACAGCTGATAGGGGAATCCGATGAGGCGATGAGGTGAAGCCGTTACAGTGAACGCACTACACTTAAAATATCCGTTGCGTGCGATTCGTACGAGGAGTGCGATACGATGTAGTGAACGCTTACCTTAAAAGGGCATAATGAATGTTTAGTTGTTGATTGTTAAGTTGTGTATATGTATGTACGCGTATTTGTCTTTTTTATGCGTGTAGACGCATTCGTATTCTCACGATAAGAGTATGCATTTATAATTCAATTGTGCCCCCCCCCAAAGGAAATCGTTCTATCTCCGCCCATGAACCTAATCTATAAGAAAATACCTACTGTCACGACTTGTCACTGATCAGACAGTCAATAGCAGACACTATAATTACGCATTCATGAGGGGTACTAATGGACTTGGTAGAGTGGATGTATAAGTTGTCACATCAGGACCTCTACATACACCTCGCGCGAAAGATCTGAAAGCTTCGAGACGTTGCGATTTAAACGGTAGATGACAGTTTCTTGTCAGGCGAAAATTCCACTTGCAAAACATTTCTCTCTTTGTCAGTCAGTCGCATGCTCGCTATAATATGCGCCGCTTGTATTACATTACGGAAGTATTCAGTTGTAGCATTTTTAAGTGTTTGTAATATTGTATATAAAAACCGATTATATAGAGTTAAAGTGCGTGCGTGTATATCTTATGGTTTTATATTAAATTGTCTATGTAGATTATATAGTTATTTAAATCGTGTATATAGAGTTAGAGTGCGTATATATAACATTTCAATTGTGTATATACAGTTAGTTTAAGTGTTTGTAAGTTGCAAGTAGACCTATTGTTACGGAAATGGCTCCAGTTATTTCAAAATTAAAAGGAAAAAAGTTTCATAGTCAAACTAAAGAGGTTATAAACAATGTACTAGTATTTATGTCTAAGGAAGCTTCTCAAGGGACAGACATTCCTCTACATGGAGTTCAAAAGCGAGTGTCTCGTAGTAGTGTCCAAAAATAGTGGTTGAAGGGAATAAAATAGATAGTGGTAACGGTACGTGTTTTGAAACGCCGGGTAAGAGAACAATTAAAAGTAGTGTCATAACTAGACGTGTTTGATGAAAGTGTAGCGCGTAGGATAGTGTCGATAGTGAAGAGATGGGTTGCCTCCAGAAACATAAATTGTAAATTAGATTCAGAAAGAGAACTATGTGAGCAGAAATTTAACTGTATGGCTGAACTCGATTGGCGTCCTCTTTGTGAAAATGTTAAAAAAAAATATAGAACAAGATTATATGGAAATACTGTTTGATGACATCATAGACGGTGATTTCAGCTATGAGATGAGATGGAAGGGATAGGAGAGCTTGAAGACTCCGACTAGCAGCTCAAGATAAGAGATCAATGTTTTTAGTTAAATGTTTAGAGCGTATTTGTTTTTGTTTGTACCTCCCCCCCCGGCTTCTCCCCAGTGACGTCAGCCAGGCTTTCAGATCTTTTGCGCCGGCTGTACTTGTGACGTAAGTGCTATAGATAACAAACTTTACTAAAAAAGTACCCGCTGTTCGATTACTTTCAATCGTCCACGGCGGTCAAGCTGTTGGTCCTTGAATTATGGTTTCAAATCCGGCTGAAGGTGATGAAGGTGATGGACTTTGAACGGCGATCAAATTTTCAGCAAGACTTTCTCTAGCAGAGAAGTAAGACTGTAGGCCTAGAGTCCTAGGAGACCCCAGTCTCTGATACAGGACCCCAAGCAAAATCTGTCTTTCATTTCTCGCCCACGATTAATTACGGAGTTAAACTGCTACTGCTGCTATTAAAATAAGTCATCTATCGGATGTCGCAAAAGTGACTGTACGCTTTACATTACATTTATTTTCTTTGATATAATTAATTACTTAAAATGATTTCACTTCTTTTTTATTCAAATTGTTTTCCTTCTACATTAATAATTAGTTGGAGTCTTGTGTGGAACACTCTAACACACACGAAGATGCAGCTCAGTATATACTTACTTACTTACAAATGGCTTTTAAGGAACCCGGAGGTTCATTGCCGTCCTCACATAAGCCCGCCATCGCTCTCTATCCTGAGCAAAATTAATTCAATTCCTACCATCATATCCCAACTCCCTCAAATCTATTTTAATATTATCCTCCCATCTACATCTCGACCTCCCCAAAGATCTTTTTCCCTTCAGGTCTCCCACCTAACATATACACGTATTTCTGGATTCACCCATATATGCTACATGCCCTGCCCATCTCAAACGTCTGGATTCAATGTTCCTAGTTAGGTGAAGAATACAATGCGTGTAGTTCTGCGTTGTGTAACTTTCCCCTGTAACTTCATCCCTCTTAGCCCCAAATATTTTCCTAAGCATCTTATTCTCGAACATCATTACACTCCGTTTCTCTTTCAAAGTGAGAGTCAAAGATTCACAACCATACAGAACAACCGGTAATGTGACTGTTTTTATAAAATCTAAGTTTCAGTTTTTTAAAGCAAACTAGATTATAAAAGCTTCTCAACCGAATAATAACAGGCATTTCCCATATTTATTCTGCGTTTATTTTCCTCCCGAGTATAATTTATATTTTGTTACTATTCCTCCAAGATACTTGAATTTTTCTCTCTCTTGAAAGGATAAATTTCCAATTTTTATATTTCCAATTCGTACTATATTCTGGTCACGAGACATAGTCATCTACTTTGTCCTTTCGGGATTTACTTCCAAACCTAACTCATGATATGCTTCAAGTAAAATTCCCGTGTTTTCCCTAATAGTTTATGGATTTTCTGCTAACATATTCACGTCATGCGCATAAACAAGCAGCTGATGTAACCCGTTCAATTTCAAACCCTTTCCAGTATTCCTGTTTAAAATCTCGAAGATGTCCTCAGTGTAACCTTCAGCTGTTCAGGAGTTTCTGCTTTCTTTCCATACGTTAAGTCCTTCACTGCGACCCAGAGAAGTCCATTGGGGCGAGATCGGGAGAACGTGGTGGCATTTCAAGGGATGCATGTCGCCCTATCACTCTAAGGAATCTAAGGTTAAAAATTCGATCCAAGTATACACAGGAACATATCTAGCAAAATATGGGGGAACTTCATCGTGCTGGAAGTAGTTTATCAATATTGTCCACATGCATCAAGAGTCCTGATACCACATGTAATGTTTCGCCACTGTCCAATTTCGCTCCTAATAGCGATTTACCTGACAACTTTATCGTTACTGAAGAAGACATGCATAAGGCTCTTTACAGCACGCTGATGAGGAGAAAAGATCGATTTATGAGTCCTGCATCTCGTTCCTAAGTGAGAAATATAACATTCCCACTAGTCACTGGAGTATTTCGGTCTTTTGTTTTGTTCACGTGGCACACTTCCTAAATTCACATGGAATATTTTAAAAGCACTCAGTCTCCAATTTTTTTAAATTAAAAAAAGTTTAATGAATATTCTTAAGGATTCAATCCAAATATTACATTATCATTTATATTTTGGCCATTAATTGTTCTTTTGTGTTTTCATTTCTCTGTTTTTTTTTTACTTAACAATTCCTGCATTTATTCCTTTTTTGTCTTTCTAAACATTCTGTAGTGCCTTTATTCTGGATCTTTGATATAAATAAAACCCACTAAGTGTGTTTTGAGTCCACTCTTTAAATGACGGAGCACGTCTACTGTAGTTCATAATTTACCGTTTCGTGATCTATTTCATCGTACTATCGGTAAAAAACTATGTTACTGGGACTCTGAAAATTATCGTAATAAAGAGGTTTATCGTTATGAACAATATAGTAAAATCCAGGGGAATTATACACAACATTACTTATAATGGAATAAATTAATGCAGGAACTATAATATTTCACGTTGTAAAGGTTATTATTGTTATATCTTTAATTGAGGGGTTTGCCGGAAAAAGGGCGTATACGTTAATATGGCGAATTGAGATACATGCAATCTAAGATTTTAAAACGCACCTGAATAAAATGTTACACACGCACGCAGTCCTGTCCTGCAGGTAAGTACAGTACAGTCAAAACAAAATTTCGCTACTATAATTATTCACTACATTTTAAACCGTTTTCCCGAAGAAGGGCGCTTTCTTCCGCCAAAGCCCTCAATTGTCGTATGGACATTTAACTGTAGTATCATCACCACCACCACTAATTTCTACTAGTATCCACCTCGTTTCAACCGTGACAACGTTTTTTAGTTCTTTCAAACGTTCTGGTTATTGTATTGTGTTTGTTTTGTGAAGGATTTTAGATAAGGGCGCAAATAGCCATAGTAGCTGACGCGCCCTTTTTAAACCCCACTAACTATTTCTACTAGTATCATCATCACCACCACTACTACTACTTACTATGGCCACAAATACTACTACTACTACTACTACTACTACTACTACTGCCACAAATACTACTATTACGACCACAAATACTACTGCTGCTATACTACTACTACTACTACTTGCTAATAGCATAACCACCACCACCAGTACTACTACTTAGGCTACTACTAACAATACCACCACCACCATTATCACCACTATCACTACCAACACCACTATTACTTACTACTAGTACTGCTACTACCTTGTGATCAGGAGCTGGTTCGATTTCCGCTTGGGCTGATTACCTGGTTGGGTTTTTCCGAGGTTTACCCCAACCGTAAGGCGAATGCCACGTAATCTACGGCGAATTCTCGGCCTCATCCCGTCACATACCATCTCGTTATCACCAATCCTATCGACGCTAAAGAACGGAATAGTTGATGCAATGTCGTTAAATAACTTACTAAAAACCACCACCACCACCAAAATCACCACTAATACCGCCAATAATAATAATAATAATAATAATAATAATAATAATAATAATAATAACAATAATAATAGGCCTAACAATAATGTAATTTAACTACGCCAACTATTGGTCTAGAACTCGAGAGGATGTGTCCCCTTTCCACGACAAAGACACTGGACTCAAGTCAGAGATCATACCGACTACAAAAGGAATACGTTACCAAAGTGATAATGGACAGACCTAATGACACATGCATGAGGACTACTAATGGACTTGGAGTTAATCTAGTAATGTTATCACAAGAACAATCCACGCTGTGAAGGAAGTGCTAATATACTTACGCTACAAGTTAAATGGAGCCGAATTCAATTTTACCAGCAGGTACATGGAATAGGTAGGTCTACTCCATTAGTCATTTTATTCTGCTTATTACAAAAAAGAGTTATGAAGAAACCGCCTGATTTTACTTTCAATACATCGTCATTGTTCTCTGTTTACTTCAAATAAATAACTGATAAATATACTGGAGGCACTGAAATACGAACAAAATCTGTACAATAGGAGAAATCGCTGTTCACAGGCCAAAAGCATACACGGAACCACATTTCTGTTGTCAAGGATGCTGAAAATGTATACCGGTACTTCCGTAAATATTCCGAAATAGATTTTCTTCAGCATCACAAGACTTCACCTTTATTACTTCCCAAACGAGAAGCTAAATATAGTCGATGACTGAGTGAAAATGATGATCGTGGATTCTGAACACTTTGAGAACGCTGAGAATAAAAAGGCAAAAACACAATTCTGAAGTAAGTGCATAAATGATACACAGCCATTCGACAAGACATATTTCAGAAAGAAACACTGTAAGATAAAGAATGCAGTATTTTTAAATCAAATGTCATTGTTCGTAAATGCCAAAAAAGACAATTATTTACAAAATAGGAATACAAACGATTAGGGAAAATAAGGGAATTTTACTTGAAGCAAGTAAATAAATAGGTTCAGAAGTAGATCCAGAAAAGACAAAGTATATGATTATGTCTCGTGACGAGAATATTGTACGAAATGAAAATATAAAAATTGGAAATTTATCCTTTGAAGAGGTGGAAAAATTCAAATACCTGGGAGCAACAGTAACAAATATAAATGACACCCAGGAGGAAATTAAACACAGAATAAATATAGGAAATGCCTGTTATTATTCGGTTGAGAAGCTTTTATCATCCAGTCTGTTGTCAAAAAATCTGAAAGTTAGAATTTATAAAACAGTTATATTACCGGTTGTTCTGTATGGTTGTGAAACTTGGACTCTCACTTTGAGAGAGGAACATAAGTTAAGGGTGTCTGAGAATAAGGTGCTTAGGAAAATATTTGGGGCTAAGAGGGATGAAGTTACAGGAGAATAGAGAAAGTTACACAACACAGAACTGCACGCATTGTATTCTTCACCTGACATAATTAGGAATATTAAATCCAGACGTTTGAGATGGGCAGGGCATGTAGTACGTATGGGCGAATCCAGAAATGCATATAGAGTGTTAGTTGGGAGGCCGGAGGGAAAAAGACCTTTAGGGAAGCCGAGACATAGATGGGAGGATAATATTAAAATGGATTTGAGGGATGTGGGACATGATGATATAGACTGAATTAATCTTGCTCAGGTTAGGGGCCAATGGCGGGCTTATGTGAGGGCGGCAATGAAGCTCCGGGTTCCTTAAAAGCCAGTGAATAGTAAGTAAGTAAATAAGTAAGGAATACATATTTTATATTAGGTTCTGAGAAAGCAGTTCATCTACTTCAAGATTACAAATTACAAATTAAGTCAAATATCTTTCATTTTGAGATTGTAGAAGTTCTTTTTATATAACTCGCAGGGAAAGGAAACTGTCGCTCTTCAGAACGATACCGGTACGTCATAACTAGAGCTCGGGCCATTCTTCTCTTTCGTAAGAAGGGTAGGTGGTTAGGGTGAGGTGTATCTGTATTCTTCTTTCAGATAATGAGGCGAGATCTGGCATGTCAGCTGTGCGAGAGTGGAAAGAATGAGCTTTCAGGAAGAGAGTTTGCTTCATGATGGGTAATATTATATGAACCTACCGACACGGAAATTCATCTCAGATTAAAGCCTATCTTCACTCTCCATACCTATTGATAATATAGCCATGGCACATGATAAGGTCACAGAACAGATCTCGTCTCCTCTGCTGTACAAATGTGTTGATCTTTAAGTACAGTCGAGTGAAAAATTCAATGTCTAAATTTGCGAATAAAATATTTCTTAGGAGAGGTATAGATTAGACTTTTCCATTGCTTTTATATCGACGTAAATCCGTGCTAGAGGAAAGTTGATTCAATAAAACAGAATAAGCATAATGTAAGAGTGAGATCCAACGCTGTGCCGATTTCAACTGTCAATGAATTAATGACACCTCTTTCGTTTTGGGATAATGGAGACACTATCCTGCAAATTGTGTAACTCTAATACAGAGATGGACCGACATCACCTTTCAGCATGTCGTGGCCTACAGTCACTCATAGAAGTGAAACGCTATTCGGAAGCCAGAAAGAAATTGTTTTTCTATAAAACTGTTTCTTAATGTTTTGTTCACTTGTTGTTTTCTATGAAGATTAATGATTCTGTAATCAATTTATCAGCCATTAGATAAATAAATAAAGGGACGAATGAATAAATAAATGTTTTGGAGATGAATCACCATCAGCAAGGACTGTGTATGATTAGCAGGCTTCGGCCTAGGGACAGAGTAACCAGTATGAGGTTTAGAGTACACGGAGTATAAATGACGTCATGACCGTTGTGTGTTGTGTTTATTGTCTACACTAGGAATGTACTGTATATACTGCATCTGTACAGAGTGAAATATATTTTGTGCCGTACTGTGACTACTTGGGAATACCAAATTCAATAAGAATATCATATAATACTTCTCTCTTAACCGAGTCATATGCCTGATAGAAAAGAAAATCCAAAAAACATTTTTAGCAACATACCAACCTCATAATTGTGGTCCTCGCAGAATATGTTTTTAAACCACAATTAGAAGTCTGTCTATACCAGGATTGTCCTAAGTGAAATCGACAATCTTTTTTCATTGCACTAGAAAATACTACTTTAACTGAGATATGGGCAGCTATTTCAAAGACTAGTATCACTAATTTTGGCGCAAAGTCAAAACCAAAGTATGAACGCAATGTCTTCATCATGTGTCACATCATTTCATAGCACTTTTCGGTTTCAGACCGCAACAAGCAAAATACTAATTGTATAGGCTTATATCATTCCATATGAATACCTGAATGGTATGCAGGTGGTGAAATTCACAGTACTTTCCTTTGTCCTTTGTTTTTGTCGCCACATTTAATTCTAACACTATTAGCAGAGAAATTATCAGCCCATAACCGCGAATTTCGGAGCTAACGACTTCAGCTCACAGGCGCATATTTTCTTGTGCTTGTGAGCTGACGCAATTTTCTGTAATTTCGCGCTAATGTCCGGCTCAGTCCTGATCTGGTACCGTGCGATTTCTTCTTGTTCGTAACCATCAAAAGAAAATGCACGGATTGTCTTTTAACACCAATGAAGCTGTGATTGAACATTTCAACGAGCCGGTGCCTGAAGTACCGTAATTTCCCATAACTATGGTCCAGGCACCCAACTATGGTCCAAAAATGCATTATGTACTACTTATCCCCCAAGAGTTCGGTGTTTGCCATTTAAGGTGCCACTGTGATGGAATTGTGTTCCCCATAGATGCTTCTATCTACCATTACACGTGGCAGTGATATGGATGCTTAACAAGGTCAGTGTGCATCATTCTATTGAATGTGTGAAGACACGAAATCATTCAGTTTGTGATTGTCTGTTTTATTAAGCTCTCTCCTGTAGAACTGGTAAGTTATAGATATATGATTCTTTGTACAATTAAACCTGGCTATATAGTGTTTACTTTCGCGTAATAATTAGACTGGCAGAGGTTAAGGACTTTGCGTGAAAAATGTTTAACCTCAAGGCTAGAAGTCAGTCCTCAACTATGTACCACAATTTTTCGTGGACCATAGTTGTATTTCATTTTGAAATATTTGTTTCAATAAAATGTGATCAATGTGATTATTTACTTCTGCAAATACGGTATCTCAGTGTATTATAAAACATCATTTAATATTACACTCAAGTAAACAAAGAAACAGGCTGTTCCAGCATCAATGGTACTAGCACGAATGATGGTCCGGTAAAACGAAAACTTCAGGGTAGATGGAAAACAACCTCCCTGTGAGTGACTATGAGAGCGATGAAATTGAATTGGATACAGGTTATGATGTTTCCGGTGTTATCTCCATATTTACAGACAGTGAGTCAGATATGGAAAAGAAGACGAAATCTGTTAAATTAATGCTAAAGGCACATATTTATATGGCAGATACTTATGAGGAGGAATTTTGGCCAGGGAAAGTTTTGGAAGTGAAGAACAATGGAGCTGTTGTTTCATGTATAGTAAGAAGCGGCAATTACTGAGGTGGCGAGAAATGGAAGACATTTTATTCCAAAGAAAGGAAAACATAATAAAACAAATTGAAGACCCCAAATGCGTCTCGAAAAAGAGAGATCTATTTTCAATTTCAGAATTACAAGAGAAGTGGAGATTCAAAGAATCGAAATAAGCCTAATGAATGTAGTTCTCAGTACGATAAATAAACATTATCAGTGAATTTATTTGCATAATATTTTGCTAAGAATGTGTTAGTTTATTTTGATACCGTACTTTTGTTCTTTAATATACACTCACCTGCAAAAAAACCGGGCCAACTACATTTTCTTTAAAATTTTTTAAAATTGTAGGATTTTTTAAATAACTCCTTACAGCAACTTACAGCAGCTCCAAAATTTTCTAAGTAAAGAATGGAATAGAATCGACCAGACTGACATCCAGAATCTGATCGAAGGGTTGAATCAGCGAATGGTAACAGTCATAAAGTCACGTGGAGGTAATACCCGCTATTACCAACATTTGGGTGGCCACAAAATCAGTTGAACATTTGCAAGAAAATTGATATAATTTGTAAGTTTTTACAACTTTTAATTATATCCATTGTTTGGCGTTGAAAATAATAGCGCAAATGATAAAAAAAAAAATAAGTTTTTTTCTGGGAAGCAATGTTTTCTTCATTTCATAAAGGATTTTCTGATTCTCACCTCATAAAAAATTGAGAAAGTTTAGGTGGCCCGGTATTTTTGCCGGTGAGTGTAGTTGTTCATTATTGAAGGAAAATGACTTTCAGATTTCACTTGTTTATTGAGTGTTTATGTAATGTGTACTAATAAAAAGAATCCATATACTTTTCAATTATTTTTAATATTTCTGTGCTAGATTATGTTTCTACCCTTAAATAGAAACTCAATGTATTGATTTACGAATAATTACAGCTCCAGCTATAGTCCATTCATGCTTGGAAGCGTGAATGTATGAGTGGACCATAGTTGGGAAACTCAGAATACAACTATGTACCAATGCGTATTATTTTTTAACACTTGTAATTAAATAATTTCAAACACATATATCAATATTTATTTAATATACACTTACAAGAGTCCGAAGCCAAAATTTCACATAATCTGGATGAATAGTACTCAATATACAAAGAAAAATGTGACAAATGTGGACCATAGTTAGGGGAAACTACGGTACCTCTAGAAAAGGGAGTGCATTGCTTTAATGATTGGTTTCATCGAATAGACAAGTGCGGATATTTTAAGAACCGATAAAGCCAAAAGCAGAAATATTTCATTACTCCACATACCAGTTTGCAGGAACTTTCAGTGTGACCCATATGAGGCTAAAATGTACTTTACTTGGTGGAATGTGCTTTTTTACATTGCCATTTATTTATTATAGAAAGGGAGGGACATCAATGCAACATTTGTGGCTTTTAATTGAAGTATGCTGATTCACAAAGCATCAATTTCATCTCACTTGTTGAATATGTGTATTAAAACATTTGATATTCAGATAATACGAATACATATATTTATGGAGCATCTGTATCGTTTATCATTAACATGATATTTCATCGATTATTAGAATTTCATATGCTATCCCCCACAGCAATAAATGTAATGTGATATAATTTTATTTTACTTTATTTTCTGCTCACTTTACGTGTCCAAATTCACCGAAACTAAATAAAGGCGGTCAAATCTGGACTCGCAATATTATATGGGATGTTCGTAAAGTCACTCTGTGCTTTTATTGTGAACTTACGTTTTCATAAATACAGATTCGGATCCATTTTATCTTATTTTCAAGCACGCTTACCAGTACTTGTGAAAAACTCCCAATATATGCTGTAATTGCAGCTTGCAGTTCATCAAGTGTGAGTGGGTGATGTGGATAAACTGCACATTTTGCTGCTTCTCATACATGTGTGAAGTTTGGGAAGCGTGGAGGCCATAGACGTTTTAGAGATGATGCATTCTCCAGAAATCTCAGTCGAACTTTGCAGAGATAGGTAAGTTGTGTTTGAAGCAACTATGCCTACTTCATTTCATCTTCAAGTTGGCTAATGTAATTTCCCAGAATGTCAGAGCAATAATGTTCACAATTTGATTCCTTCATTAAAGAAAATGGGACCAAGAATTCAACGTCTCGAAATGCCGACCTAAAAACTGACATCAGGTAATAGTGTGGCACCTAAACTGTGAAGACAGCCGACGACCATAACTGTTTGGTCTGCGAACTGATGTTGCCGGAAAAGTAAAACCAGATCTCGTCCATATAAAATGTAATATCAAACGCTAACACTTCCGTGTCGAATGAAATTCTGAAAACAATCTCAGTAGCTTATTCGCCTTTTCTGGTCACCCGCTTCCATTTCTTGTACTGCCATTATTAAAGGGAAGAGTTTTAATTTTATCTAAGACTTCATGTGCTGTTGGAAGACCGATATATCTGTTGTGGTAACCTTCTTTATTTTTGGGCAGAGACCTCGAAATAAGCTTGAGCCAATTTTCAGACAAAAGTTCTACTTGCAGTGATACACTATCAAACAGAACACGTCACCTAGTTTTAGGAATGAAACTATAGTTGCATTACTTGGAATGGAGAGTATGAGTCTATGATAACAGAAATAATTAATGAAGGGCACCCAATATATTTTTTCTTCATACAGAGTGGACAAAGTAAAACTGATTCGGACGCCTGGACCCTTTAACACATGCACAACAGTAAATTTGTAAGGTTACAGATGCAGTTCCTTTTTGATAATGTTTCAACACAACGTTCCTTAATTCGCACTTGTACAGATGAACGGCGTTGCGATTTCGTCGGACTTGTACCAGGTTTTCCGGTTTTCTGGTATTCGAACTCTTTTCGGATAGTTATGGTTTTTATTCGCTGCAGAGCCCGTTTCACGCCATTTTGCCAGTAAGTTTCGCATTGCAGCCTTTGCCGGAGCTTTTGCCAAAACACTTCCAGTCTGAAACTCTTGCGCTAACAGTTCCGCACACCTTTTCCATGAATTGTGCTTCGCATAACACTGGACAATGAACACGCGTTGTTTTATCGTGAGCACCATTTTGTGTTGCATTCAACTGGCCACTAAACACGTCTGCTCCTTCACTCACTCAAACGTAATGACACAGCGAAGCTCGGGACAGAGCATGCGGGAGATGCACGTGGACGGACATGTGACACCAACCAATTGTTGCATCGAAATCACAGTCTCTTGCATTGTCATTGTCATTTCCACGTCAGTCTTATACATATAAATTCATACATTTCATATATATTTTCCTCGGGCCAGTTTTATTTTGCCCACACCGTATAAAGCGACATTCCAGAATTAGTCCCAATTCACAAACAATTGTTCATTATAGTTCACTCAAAGTATATTGAATGTGTCTCTTATTACCTTAATACGGCAGAACTCGCGATTACAAATGAAACGAGTGGTGGCATAGATCTGTAGCTGCTCTCGATGACGAGATATTACAAAGAGAGGGCGCGCAGCACGGCTAATTTTATAAGCAAATTCGGCGCCCAAATGCCGGTAAGTAGAGGAGGTCGCGTCATTGGGCATGATCACACAAGTATTGGTTCATGCCATAACTACTAATAACATTAACATTTGGATGTGGCTTACAGTGTTGTTATAGTAAGTAATTGAACGTCTACCATTCTTCCTTTCAACACGGACCCCATAACAGGTGCCATACTCGGTCCGGAGAAAGAAGTATTCTAACATACAGTATAATTTGTCTACCTATGAGTTAAAATTAATCTTATGTATATATTTGATACTAGTGTAAGCAAGATATTCCCAACAGTTAAGAAGAACTGTCTGTACACATACGGAATACCAGAAACCAATTTGTTAGCAACAGGCATATCGAAATATGTTTACAGTATTCCTGTATTTTCCCCACAGTTTGCTGCTCCTTTCTACTTCGTAACATGGTGGAAACTCTAAAAGAAAGTGATCCATTTAGTCGAGTCAGGTCAGACAGGAAGACAGAAAACTCTGCTAATTTCCTTCTGTTCACGTCTTCCTGTAATTCTCCCGACACGGAAGGATATTTTTTTCGCTCCGGAAATCATATTAAATTCCTGGAGAGTTTGGGTCGCAGTGTTGAATATAAACAACAAGATACCTCTGCGGACAGTTTGGTCAGGTCGCATGAAAGCTCTTCCGTCCTTTCCTCCGTCTCAGACATTAGATTACCCCACTTCACCTTCCTATAGCTGGGGTTTATATTGCATTGTCTTTTCTGGATTCCTGCTAGTCTTCCCGCTTGCAGAGGCCGCGTTCCACAACAGTTTGTAGCTGGAGAGATTCATAGTAGTAAGTGCAGGAATTTCATAGACTATAATACGCCTCACATCAGAGCAGTGTAACAATTTCATTCCCCTTAAATCCATTCTCGTCTACTGTAGTGTTAGAACAAACATATATATTTTAGTCACAACCTGGTATCGCGCTGATTAGAGAGCCGTGAAATGGGCTAATCTGC
Source organism: Periplaneta americana (assembly GCF_040183065.1). NCBI lineage: Eukaryota > Metazoa > Arthropoda > Insecta > Blattodea > Blattidae > Periplaneta > Periplaneta americana. The sequence continues at coordinate 81,509,752 of NC_091128.1, forward strand.
TTATGCTAAATAGTAACAGACAAGTAAAAATCTTTCACAGAAGGACGGATGTGCATACTAATAGGCAGAAATAAAGAGTAGGCCTACAAAAATATAGACGAAGACAATACAGTAGAGCATCGATTATCCGAAACAATCGGAGACGGGGGATGTTCGGATAATTTATTTTTCGGATAACCGATCATTTACGAAAACAAATTGTGCCGATGATATAGGAGCAGTATGAAACAAAGAAACACTGATATTAAACGCAAAACTGTACATAAAGTACGGTATAAATTTTGTATCACACGTCTTATAAAAATAACAGAAAACTGACTAGCCTAGTTTGACAAGTTCAAAACGACCATTAAAGTAGGCCTGCAGTTTAGGAAAAGAAGTCCATACTTTTTTTTTTTTTTTTGCTTTAGAGCTGAGACTCTTTTCCTGCCGCTGAATCTCGCAAACAGCGCTAGCGAAACTTCTACATGGCGCGCGCAAATATTCAAATTTTCCGACTGGAACGCTTTCGGTTAACCGATGTTTCGGTTGATCCGTATTCGGATAATCTATGCTCTATTGTAGGTAGGAAGAAAAAACTAGTCAAACACACGTGTTTAACTCGAAAACTTCACACATGGACATATACAAAACCGGTAAACCTAGAGACAAACAGAAATATGCAAGAGACAAAGAAGAATTGGTAACAAAGAGATAAACAGAGGTAGTTACGCAGAAAAGTCAGTGACAGATACAAAAACAATCAGGCAGACAAACACGATGACAGAGAAAAGGACAATCAAGCAGACAAGCACGATGACAGAGAAAAAACAATATGGCAAAGGAGGACGACGACAGAGAAGAAAGCAATCAGGCAGACAAGCACAATGACGGAAACAAACACAATCAGGTAGACAAGCACAACGACAGATACAAAGACAATCCGGAAGACAAGCATAATAACAGATGCAAAGACAATCAGACGGAAAAGCATAATGACAGATGAAACTACAATCAGGAGGCAGTGCATAATAATAGATGCAAAAACAATCAGGAGGAAAAGAATAATAACAAATGCAAAGACAATCAGGCGGAAAAGCAAAATGACAGATGTAAAGACAATCAGACGGAAAATCAGAATGATAGATGTAAAGACAATCAGACGGAAAAGCATAATGTCAGATGTAAAGACAATCAGACGGAAAAGCATAATGACAGATGTAAAGACAATCAGACGGAAAAGCATAATGACAGATGTAAAGACAATCAGACGGAAAAGCATAATGACAGATGTAAAGACAATCAGACGGAAAACTAGAGTGACAGATGTAAAGACAATCAGACGGAAAAGCAGAATGACAGATGTAAAGACAATCAGACGGAAAAGCATAATGACAGATGTAAAGACAATCAGACGGAAAAGCATAATGACAGATGTAGGCTAAAGGCAATCAGACGGAAAAGCATAATAACAGATGTAAAAACAATCAGACGGAAAAGCATAATGACAGATGTAGGCTAAAGACAATCAGACGGAAAAGCATAATGACAGATGTAAAAACAATCAGACGGAAAAGCATAATGACAGATGTAGGCTAAAGACAATCAGAAGGAAAAGCATGATGACAGATGTAAGGACAATCAGACGGAAAAGCATGATGACAGCTGCAAAGACAATCAGACGGAAAAGCAGAATGACAGATGTAAAAACAATCAGACGGAAAAGCATAATGACAGATGTAGGCTAAAGGCAATCAGAAGGAAAAGCATGATGACAAATGCAAAGACAATCAGACGGAAAAGCAGAATGACAGATGTAAAGACAATCAGACGGAAAAGCATAATGACAGATGTAGGCTAAAGGCAATCAGACGGAAAAGCATAATAACAGATGTAAAAACAATCAGACGGAAAAGCATAATGACAGATGTAGGCTAAAGACAATCAGACGGAAAAGCATAATGACAGATGTAAAGACAATCAGACGGAAAAGCATAATGACAGATGTAGGCTAAAGACAATCAGACGGAAAAGCATAATGACAGATGTAAAGACAATCAGACGGAAAAGCATAATGACAGATGTAGGCTAAAGACAATCAGAAGGAAAAGCATGATGACAGATGTAAAGACAATGAGACAGAAAAGCAGAATGACAGATGTAAAGACAATCAGACGGAAAAGCATAATGACAGATGCAAAGACAATCAGACGGAAAAGCATGATGACAGATGCAAAGACAATAAGACGGAAAAGCATAATGACAGATGCAAAAGACAATCAGGGTGAAAGCATAATGACAGATGGAAAGACAATCAGCTATACAAGCAAAAAGACTGGCAAGAGGCAGACAATCTGGTAGGCAATAACTTAAGCAGACAGGAAGAAAAGAACGCATGCTCATAGATAAGTAAACAAGCACATAGACATTTATAAACGGATACAGACATCGAGACAAACCACAGGCAGACATTTAGACAATTATATAGACAGACAACTGAACAAAACATAAATAGAATACTACACAAGAACACATATAGGTGGTTAGACAAGGAAATAAAGGATGATTAAACTAGCATAAACGGATTATTGAAGAAGCAAGTAACCGATGATGATTAGACAAGCATATAGACTGTTAGATAAGCACACATAATTATAGAAAAGACAAGCATATAGGTGGACAAATAAACAAACAGACTGGCAATAACAGAAAAAAATTAAATACAAGCACACATGAAAGCAGTCAGATAAGCATGTAGAGACAAAGATTAGAACGCAGACAGAAAAGCAGACAAACACATTTACAGACCGGTACGTTCAGACAGACAGGTGGGCAGACAGACAGAAAAAACACAAAGATCAAGAAATGGTGGCTAATAAGCAAGACCACATTGATGAGATCTCTCTCGTGCGAAGTCTCTCTTGGATTCTGTGTGCTAGCTTTTCAATTATCTCCTATGTGCTTCAATATAATATTTACACAGAATTTACAACAACGGTGTACTTCACTTTGTAAACAAGTCACACTGGGACACTAGCAGTGATCCAATTAAGTGGGATAGAGGTGCGATACATACGAACGTGTATTAAGGCGTTCAGCATCCTAATCATTGCATCGAATTTTGGCCTCATCTACTATGGCATTAGTGGTGCTGAATGTATTGTTGTGAGTAAACTCGGAGTAGGTCTACTGTGTTTTCTTAAATAGTGCAAGTAATCACATATTCAACATACATGAGCTGAGTGAGAAGTTTCTAACCTATACATGCATGGGAGGTAAAGGGTCTTCTTTTCGGAGTTCGAGGAAGTTGTTTTAAATATTGTAACTTTTATTTTCCTTCAACCACCACACCTGTCAACAATGTGACTTTTATTCTTAATGATTCACCCTACAACAATAGGTATTCCACTCAATACAGCTATAAAATAGTCGTTATTGCACTCCAAACGACGATAATGACAATACACGTGTATTATTGAGAAGAACAACAACGTACTCCTAATTTCAAAACTAATGTTCACAAAGCACTGTGTGCAGAACAAAACTGTCAGTTCTCACTTCACAGTTCGTTCGTCTTGGCTAATTCTTCTAGCTCAATCACTCAAGTTCACTGCACATCGAACCCAAGCCTTCCAGAAACAGTTCCTTGCACTTCGAACCCAAGACCTCAGGATACGTTGCACTCGCCTGGATACTGCCACAGTTACGGACTCACTCAAGTTCACTGCACGTCGAACTCAGGTTCACCTTGCTCCAAGACTTGAAGGCTGACTGAAGACTGACTGACTTACTCGCGACTGACTGCTCGCCCTTTTATTACTAAACCGTAACATCTCGAATCTTCGATTCGCGTGGCTCTCCGAACCTTCGAGAGGGATACGCTTCCAGATGTTCCCCCTGTTCTCTCCGCCCCGCGCCGTCACCCTAGTCTTCTTTCCCCTCGCTCCGTGCCGCGCTACAGCGCCTACCGAAGCTCGAGTTCAGTTTCCCTGCGCCTCCGAGGCAACCAGACGCGACCAGAACGTTCCAGACGGGTGCCACAATATACTAATAATTATTTGAAATCTCTAGGTATATTGCACAGCATGATATAGAAAGTATTTGTCTACAAATTCTTAAGGACTCTATACTCATACTAAATACTCATTTGTATTCTACATATTAATGTGATTGTATCAAAATTTTATAGCAGTAAATAATACTACTAGTTTCCAAATTAGTACAGTTTTCATTTTAATTTAATTAAATTCTTGTATGTTTGTAATTTGGATCTAAATAGTGACCTGGTCTGTCAGGCAGAGTCTCCCTTTCTTTATGATAAATTATTATTTTACTACCTGATATTTGTAAGGTTGATAAGATATTCTATTATGTGGTACCATTACTCTCCGTTTCTCGTAGTTTCTTCGAACTTTACGGCACTATCTACCTTTCTTGTTATGTTTTTATTTTTATTTCTCTCAGTGCCTGTCATGCCGTATCTTTCTTTTTGCACCTTCTTCTTCCTTTCTTCTCCATTCTCCTTCTATCTTTGTCGTGTTTCTTTTTCATCTTTTCTGCCTTAATTTTTTTCCTTTCATTTCTTCTGTCTCTTTTCTTTTTCTTTCCTTACTTTCTTTTGTTTATACCTTTCTATGCTTCCTAAATTTCCATCCTTTTTATATTTCCATTCATTTATTTCGTTCATCACTATTGCATAAACAAAACAGTCGGGGAATTGAAGATGTATATCCGAGCAGTGAAACAACAAAGAACAACGGATAGAAAATATGTCGCAAAATATAAATGAAGTTAACATAATAGTAATTTATGCTACAAGAGAGTAAAGCAGGATTTTATTCATCAGTGAAATATTTAGTGCCCGAAAGTTGTTAACTCTCTTTTGTAATATATAATTATTATGCCATCTTAGCATTACAAACAAGTTGTTACTACATCGAAAATCGTGAGTAATTGGCTTATTATAGCACGCGTACCGATAAAAGCAATTACGTATTTGCTGTGACTTATTACCGGAACGCTTGCTATCTTGGTTATCGCTTCTACGCGCGACGTAACAACGAATGAAATGCAGGACAGAAGGTAACGTATAAATTATTTCCAATCTTTTAACAATTTTGTACCACTTTTGTAATATCACATAAAATATTTCTGTGGTTCAGAGAAACTATATTAACAAAATAAAACAACCTGCAAGGTCATCCATTTCTCTTTACTCAATATCAATGCCAGGCGCAACTAATCGATAAGAACATATGAAGACATTTGGCAGCTATATACCCCGAATAGAATTTCTTTCATAATTTCCTTCCTACAATTTATAATGCTAAGATGCCATAAAGTGTTGTATTATTCACTTGTTGCATAAATAACTATTATAACACGTAAATATAAAGTCTAAACAGACATATGTTACACGTAATAATTTTATTAGGACTATCACCTGGCAGCTGAATGGTTTCTGTTCTGTTTCTTTAATTACGAATCGTCGAATGTTTTGCGCTGTGTTTCTAAGACTACGTACAAGTAATTAACGGAGACATTTTAATTAAAACCAGATCGTCCTTGTAAGTAAAAACATGAGTGAATGTGTTCATGTTTATGATTTTCCTGAAGAAATTTATTGTTTTAAAATATAAGTACAAAATGCTTTACAAGAGAAGAGGTATTTCTTTTAACAAATGAGGATGGATTCGACAAAATAATAAGCATAGGTTCAGGGCAACGGATATGAGGCACATACCTGGACGGAAAAATAGTTCTGAGCCACATACCTATAGTAAGTTTCATAAAACATTACCACGGTAGATACCGCTGTAGGCTCAGTAAATACAGAACTGCCTCTTTCATAAAACTACCGCAGTATTCAAAGATCTACCTACTCGGTAAACTGATGTTTCCTGCAGTAATTTACCGCGGTAAACTGATTATTGTTTCATAATAATGTCACAGTCTAGTATATACAGTCACGAAGCTTGAGGTGATGAGAGTACTAGGAACAATAGACTGTGCCGGTGCTATTTCGCATTGTCTGTGATGAGGCGATAGTAGCGATCCTAGTGGTTAGCAACTATCTATGGATGCATATTCCCTACATATTGAGCTTCGTGAATGAATATACTAAACTGTGATAATACTGTCCTCAGATTTACCGCGGTAATTAAACAGATATTTCTACCCATCTCCGTAGTCGGGTAAAATATTTTCAATTGTGTAAATAACTTATATGGTTAAGTCAAAAGTAGGCCTATACTGCATTATGTTTTGGAGTGATCCCAGTGATGAAAATGAAGACTGCTGTTTGTGCAATACAGAAGACCAAGAATTTTCAGACCAAGATCAGAATTTGGTTACATGGAAAATACCTATGAAAATAATGAACGATTTCGATTAAATTGTCAACAGTTTCATACCGTGCTGTGAAGTACTGAGCACTTCTTACTGCACAACACTAAATGGAACCATTCATTAACACCAAAGGAGCAACTCTGTCTTGTCATTTGAATGATTGTCGACGGAATAAGTAACACCCATTTTAGTCAGCTTGTCAAGTGACATAATAATTGAAATTACATAGTTAATCAATTTTATGAAATAGCTGACATGTCACTTGTATGCGGCTTAATTGATGGAACATTGATACAAACTTATGCTCCGAGTGAACGTGAAGCAATTTATGTTGATCGCCATGGAAAACATTAAATAAATATGTTGTCTGTGGGCCTCACAGCATATTTTATTTTTGTAACTCAAATTGGCCTGGCAGTGTTATGCCAGAGTCCTAAAAAATAACAGCTCGTACGTTAGAATAAAACAAGGATGAAGGCCAAATTCTTTCTAATTATATTATTACATTTTGTCTCAAGTGCTTTCAGCAGAAATGGGATTTGTTCCGTGGTTTTTGCGCTTATACAGCGAAAAAATTTTCTTATTGTTATAAAAAAAACACACAAACAAAGACATGATCGACAGTGATCCCAAATGTTACAAAATAGCCATTCTACACTATCTCAAGAAGATAAAAAGTAACTATCACAGTTTACAGCCGTAGACATTTTACTGCAGTAAGAACTGTTTTATGAAACAAGAAATTTTACCCCGGTAGAAATTTAATATTTACCAGCGTAAGATACCACGGTAATTACTGGCCTTTTATGAAATAGGTTACTGGTGGGAAAAGTCCTTTTAAGTCAGTTGTCCTCAATTTAGGTTTGGATTTGAGCCACTTTATAACCGGCAGTGAACATTTTATTTTGTTAGATACGTTGACAGTAAGATTAAACAACACAAATTTCGCCTTGCTTATTAAATTCAGGCTGCCAACAGTATATAATGTTATTGTAGTTATTCCAGAGTTATCAAGAAGATTTTATTAGCATTTTAATATAATAGTATGCGCATCGGCAGATAGGATTACTTGCAACGTAGGCAAGACTTTTTTTTAAGTTGATTATTCAACGGCGCTATATCAACTATTAGATTATTTAGCGCCGATGGGATTGATGATAGCGATATGGTATTTGGCGAGATGAGGCCGAGAATGCGCCATAGCTTGCCTGACATTCGGCTTACGGTTGGGGAAAACCTTGGAAAAAACCCAACCAGGTAATCAGCCCAAGCGGGAATCGAACCCGCGTCCGAGCGCAACTCCGGATCGGGAGGCAAGCGCCTCAGGCTAAGATTATACTTTCATATTACAAAATGTAAACAAAAACAAGTTCAGGGGGAAGTATCATTCTCTTACTATAATTCGTGTAGACAAGAATTGAAAATTTAATCATTTTAGTCACTTTTTATTTCTATCGCGTTTGATAAATTAAGGAATAATAAAAATTGAAATGAAATTGATTTGATGGCTCTGTTGCGGCCTACACGGCATACCAGAATGGTGTGGTTAAAAACTGTGCAACCAATCTGTGCACTGTCAATAAAATATAAATTAAGTTCGTTCATAAAAGGCATATTAAAAACTGGTTTTAAATTGTGAAAAGAAAAAAATTATGGGAAATAATGGTTAACAGAGGTATACCTAATCATATTACTGAAACATTTAAAGAAATATACAAAGGTACAACTATATGTGTAAAAGAAAGAGGTGGAAATTTTAAAACAACAAGTATTAACACCGGACTAAGACAAGGGTGCTGTACATCACGACTTTATTTAATTTATAGCTAGACAACGCAATCCGAGAATGGAAACAGCGGCTAAACATTTTAAATATATCCTCTGATTATAATAGGAAGAATTTTATAATGACACTCCTATATGCAGATGACCAAGTAATAATTTCTGATAATGAAGACACACTACAAAGAGCATTATTTGAACTCCATAAAATAATTCTTAATTACAATTTTGATATATCAAAAAATAAAACCAAATCTATGGCATTTCAAGGAACTCATCCGCTAAGATGTAAACTTGTATTAGACAATAATATAATTGAACAGGTAAATACATTAAAATTTTTAGGATCATCAATATCATATATTAAAGAGGTAGATATTGGAAATAAAGTTGAAATGTTTTCAAACATATGCGGAACAATTAAAAGAACTTTAAAAAATAAAGTAAGAAAAGATACGATGATAAAATTTTATAAAACTATGGCAGTTCCTGCAGCTCTATATAGTAGTGAAACTTGGACAGTGACAAGTAGAGATAAAAGTAGACTACAGGCAGCAGAAATGAGGTTTTTAAGATCAGTTCTGGGAGTCACTAAAAGGGACAGAATCAGAAATGAAGACATAAGAAATCAATTACAGATTTTTAGCCTAAATGAAGGAATAGACCATCATAGACAAAAATGGCTAGATCATGTAGACAGAATGGATGAGAGAAGATACCCAAAGAAAATATTAAATTATATACCAGAAGGGAAACGAAACATAGGAAGACCAAAAAAACGATGGAAAGACCAATGAACTAATAATTTGGAGCGCGCAACAAGCCTTAGCAGGGCTTAATGCATGAAGAAGAAGAAGAAGATGATGAAGAAGAACAAGAAGAAGAAGAAGAAGAAAAGAAGAAATTGTGTACCCAACCTGGGGAAAAGTCAATTCACAAAAGCATGTTAAAAATTAGTAAACAATTATTGTGTATCCAACCTTTGGAACGTTAATTCGTAAAGGGCAAAATCATATACGATATAATCCTTCAACCCTTAAATCTAGTACGGTAGATTTACCAGTTTCAAACAAATTTACACAATTTTCAATCTGTTCTTGTTTTTATAATGGCACGTTTTCTTATGTTAAAGTAGCAGAAATTCAATTGATTTACATATAAATTTGAGACTGAATTACTTTTATACTTTTCTTTACACAGAAGGAAACTTCTCGCTGTTGTGTTTTAACGTTAGGGAGAACCTTGCCAATCAGTAACAAGAGTGACTGAGGGTCAGTTACCGTATAGAGCTACAGACCCACCGGTTTTAATTGGTGTTTCTACATCACGTTAATATTAATTGTTATCCTCCCGCAGTCTAGACCTGCTTGTAACCTAGTTAAATTCAGTTTGTAGACATGTAATTTACAATTACTTTTCATTTAAGATTGTGGATATTGCGATTGGTGTGCTTATTACTTTCTATTCAGTAAGTACAGCAACCAACGTGAAATTTTAATTTCAACGAAAAATCGTACACTTTAGAGTGGAAAAACAAACAAAAAACTATTTCCGTTCAGTTATGATATTATATCAGAGACATATTGAACTACAGATTATTAATGTTTCCGACGTAATTTGTTACCTTAAAATTTAATTTTGTATTCTACAGATTCCACCTGCTATAATTTTACCGTACATCTATGACTACAAAATGTCAATGGGAACAAAATGTTGACAGAATGAACACCAATAGAATACCAAACGCACAAAGAAATGGCTAGAAACAGTAACAAGCCACTACACTTAATATTAGGCTTACTTATGTGTGGATGATGATGATGACGACGACGACGATAATAGTTTCTAGTAATTAAATGCATATTTTCATTAACTTTTAATTTTTTCACTTAATTTAATGTGATAGACTACTATACTTGACCGTAGGTCTGTACATCCAGCCGCATCAGAAGATCGAGTGCCAGTGAGTTGATCTTTCACCCGGATAGTCCGGGTTCGAACCACAACCAGGTATGTGTGGAATATGTGGTCGGCAAAGCAGACGTTGCACACGGGTTTTCTCGGGGTACTACCGTTTCCCTCTATCATTCCACCAACAGTCTTCACCTACCTCTCATTTCATCTATAATTTAGAACACTAAAAATAGGCTGCTATGAAGTCTTGAAGTAGTAAGAGTTTCCGATGCTGATGGTCTTGGGCTATCAGAGGCTGAGGCAAGATGGCCCACTCGCAGCGTCGGCTTCACGATGCTTATTCATGGCTCCGGGGTTTATCAGATTACTTGCCTGCGGATGTGACCTGGCTCTAACAGAGACTAAAACAGGATGGTCCTACTGACGGCGCTAGATTCATAAATGCCACCCAGTGAACATATCGGACTTCGATAATCATCGCATATATAGGGCCAATGATGGGTAAAAGCATGCCCGAAAGGTCCTGTCCTCGAAAAGCTAAAGACAAGCCAAAGTCTGTACATGCAACTATTAGCTACGAATAAAAATCACATATATCCCGTAAACCATTCGTTATAGAATAAAGATAGATTTGTCGGTAGATACTATTTTATGTTCCATAAGCAGACCTTCCCATTTGCACCATGTCAAGGTGATACTACAGTCTAGTATATAGTCACGAAGCTCAATGCGTAGTAAATATACATCCATAGATCGTTGCTAACCACTAGGATCGCTGCTATCGCCTCATTACAGACAATACGAAATAGTACCTGCACAGTCTATTGTTCCTAGTACCCTCAACAACTCAAGCTTCGTGACTGTATATACTAGACTGTGGTGATACGTTTAATGCCTGTTGATGTGGAGGAAGTGGTGGTGATAGTGGCAGCGACGTCGTTAGTGGAGGAGTGGCGGAGAGGGTAGTAGTGATGCATACACGTAATTAAACTCAAAATTTATAAATTACCTCTGTTTCAGGTTCTGGCTGATATGTATATTCATTATCAGGCAGTACGTCTATCTCGCTTGATGATAATTATGTGTCAAAGGAAAAACAATTGTTTGTATAGCCTACATCTGAAGACTGATTAGTGGAATATGTTACCAGTCAACGATCCGGGTTCAAATTCTGGAAGGAACAAGTAACCTGGTTTAGATTTTTCCGAAGTTTCCCCTCAACCAAACGAAGCAGAATTACTGGGTTAGTTTCGGAGTTGCACGTCGGATTCATTTCACCATCATGATTACACTTCATCATCTCCGTTTCTTTTCTAGGTTTCGGGCTTGTTTCGATGTAGAGTCAGCTGCGGGCCGCCGCCGAACTTGGATTCCCTGGATATGTGGTCATTCGTTGTTGGTGGTAGCGCTATACACTGTGGGCTCTCCGTTGGGCTCATGGTAACTCGTGGCACCAGGTAAAAGGATCATATAGACTGTAGGGGAGTCCGGGACGGCACGTAGTGGGGTCTGCAGCGCGGAGGTCCTTAGGGCATGCACACCATTCCATCCTGAGCAGTACAATGGGCCCATCCGATCGATCTGCAAGCGACGAGAGTCCCAATCTGTGTCCTCCCCTGAAGGGGAACTAATAGAATAGAATTTGCTTGTTTGAAAGCACAGTAATCCATTTGATTTGTGTATGTCTTTTAGATACCTTCCTTCCTTCATTCCTTCTTTCTTTATTTATTTCTCTCTTTCACGCGGTGCTTAATCTCCCCTGTCACTCAATTTACTACTATGGGTAGACATCTTACAAATGCGGACCTCTATGGCCATGGGTTCAATACGACGCAGGATCACCACTAACACATCAAAAGACAACGGACGGAAGATAAATTTCTTCCACTGCCTACACTTCAGACGATTTGGTTGAAAATTTACGCGCTATCCGCATGCTACAGCTGTATCGGCTAGAAAATGAACTGTAAATAGTAATAGCACAGTCTAGTACAGACGTCTCCAAAAGCCTACTCGCGAGTAAGCCCCTGAACGGAACCGAAGCCAGTACATAATGAGCGCGCTCCGCTTCACTCTGTACTGTACTCAATGTTTATGCGCAAACGAAGAGCAGTGGCGGACTGCTATTATCATTGTGTTGGTAGGAGTGTTCCACCATTTCACAATGTCTTCCAACAATCATGGACAAATAGGAAGAGATTTTTTTTTTTTTAGTGGGGAGAATGTGAAATGCTTAATTTGTTCGGAATTTCTTAAGGGTGTGTTAAAATTCAACATGCGACGACACTACTCGATTCTTCACAAAGAATATCATCCAATTACAAGCATGTTGGACATGTGAAAAGAATTTATTTTGGGGTATCTGTATAACTGTTGGTTATACATAATAATCAGTATATTAAAATACGTTTACACTCAGCTCCGCATGACAAACATAGAGTTTTTCGTTTAATTTTAGGTGAAATGTGTAGGCCTACAAATATTTTGATAAATATAAAACAAGAAAATACAAACAAAAAACACACACGTGTCCTCAGTCTTAAACAAAAAAAGCTTCTTGCTAGCTATGTTCTAGCTTGGAATATTGGAAAATCAATGAAGCTCTTTACAGAAGCATCATTTGTAAAATCGTGCATACAGGACGTTACTAATATACTGTGTCCAGAACAAAGTCAAAGTTTAAGAAAATTAAATTGTTTCCAATTACAGTTCAGAGAAGGAATTTCAATATTGTAAATGTAATTTAATCTGAAGTCGAAACCACAATTAACCAGTTTGTAGCTTACTCACTTGCATTGGACGAAAGCCCAGGTAGAAATGACAAAGCTCATCTAGCCATTTTCATCCAAGGAGTTATTGAACATTTTACTGTGTCTGAATGTTTTCTAGATGTAATTACAAAATACGACTAGGAGAGATCTTTTCCAGGCACTGAAAGGCATCAAAGAACAGAAGAGGATGAATTTGCAATGGCTTGTGTCAATAGGAACAGGCGGGGCTCCAGCTTCATAGCGTGTCAAAATAATATACAAACGCATGATATGTATTATTCTTTTGATGTTAATATTTGTAAACATAAGCACATAGTTGCCGCGATCCCTCACTGATCGCTCCCATCTGTTGAGGTACGAGTCTCTTCTCCTTCTCTAGCCTTACAGCACACTGTGTTCGGCGGGCAGCATCTAGAACACGAATGACGATACGCTTTTTGGAGACCTCTGGTCTAGTATATACAGTCACGAAGCTTGAGTTGTGAGGGTACTAGGAACAATAGACTGTGTCAGTACTATTTCGCATTGTCTGTAATCAGGCAATATTAGCGATCCTAGTGGTTAACAACTATCTACGGATGCATATTTACTAGACTGTGGTAATAGATTCACAACATACTAAATGAATTAATCGCTTCGAAATACGCGAAATATATAATATTACTCTCTTCATTTTAAGTATAGGCTATATTTTGACACGTGAAGTTGTGAAAAAGAATATATTTTATATACGAATGCACACAATTCGACATAAAGTTTCATAATTTATTTATCCAATACCAGGTACCTGACATTGCGTCTTTCACGAAAACATCCCCATCTATGAGCGACGCGTCGAAGCTGTAGTAGTTTTTTTCGCCATAAGAGTTGCTCTATTTGCACCAAGGGAGGTGGAATAATGGGACCCATGATCATTATTATTAATGGTGGAATTCCGGTAGGGTAAACGTGAGTACCCTTCGATAATCTACTTAGTTCGTCTTCTTCATTCTTAAATTATAGCATAAAGCCTGTTCTTCTTCTGTTCTGTGCCATTCTCCTCAGGTTGTGCCATTTTCTTCTTGGTCGACCCCGTTTCCTTATGCCTGTTAACAGATTTTCCTTGCGATTCCAACTATTCTGTTTATATTCCATTCAATGATATTGCCCGCGTTGCATGTTTTCTTTATGGTATCGCTTTCTCCATCCATCAAATTTTTTCTTGTAATTTTACAATGTATTACATAGGCGGAGTTATAGGGGGCGAAATTTTTTTTTCTATTAACATTGTAAAATATTGAATTCAAAAGATTTTTCTTGTTTTTGTTTATGACTAAGTTTCTGAGCTTAAACTGACGAATTATTTATTGTCTTCAGACCATGTGTCTGGACTATAATATTTATTTTAAATTTCTGAATGTATAAGAATTTCTATACCTCATTTGAGGAATGGAAACTCTGTCATATTTTTTTTAATAGCCTGTACTGATGTGTTAGAACTCTGCAAGCGTTCAAGCAGCCACTTGGAGAAATAAGAATAACATACTGCACAACAATGCAGAAAAAATAAAAGTGATCCCGGTTAAACTTAAAGAAGAGATTAAATAAAATAATTAGCATTCACATTTCATATTATACATTCATCTTTTTAATAAACAGATAAAGTAATGTAAAATTGGTCCATCGCTGTGGAATAATGGTTACCACGTCTGACCATGAAACGAGCGGTTTGGAAAAGTTACTTTTTTGGGGTTTTTCAGGGGTTTTTCCTCAACCAATTGAAGCAGGATTGCCGTATAATTTTCGATGTTGGACCTCGGACTCATTTCGCCATCATTAATTCACATATCATCATCCACACAATAAATAACCAGGATTAAGTTCACGGTGTGGTGTGCTATACTTGTACAAGAACGCGGCCGTTAGGCTACCCAATCATTCACAGAATAGGAGTGGTAAGTACAATAAGCCTCAGGCTGCAGTGCAAGCCTTCGGGTCCCTTTTCCTTACAAGAGGAAAAAAAAAGTGAAATTATCTGTATATTTTGTTACAATTTTACTTTATTTTACAATACCTTTATTAAATGACCACATTCTGATATACTGTACCAAAGTCAAGCTATAAGGGGGGGAGGGAAGAAGATAAATTATGTCCCCCATAATCTCGTTATATCGGGATTCTATGGTTTTACTTTGCCCCCCCCCAAGGAAACAGTTCTCTCTCCGCCTATGGATGTATACCTTCATTTCTGCTTTTCAAATAATATTTCGTTGTCACATAATTATGTTACGTAAAATAGGAATCTAATCAGTTACGGTTTAAAGTGTATAATGTGTAAGTATGCATCATTTATACGACACTGATTTTCATCTTTTGTTGGAAAAGCAGACACTGACACGCGATTAGACACATGAACTGAATACACAGAGTGGAAGTCCGGCGTATTTCAATAATGTGGACGACTTTCGTGTATATTAAATTAAAAAAAACACTAATTTGAAGCCACTGAACGATGCGAACAGATTACAACGTCGTAGCCAAGAGGGAGGTGGAAGGTACGGAGACAGATCTGAGTTCCTTGACCTCTTACATCTGTATTACGAGAAGAAAGACTACTGTGTTAACGGTAATATTTCCAGACTGCATTTAATCACACAGTATTATATTGGTATCCTATTTATTTAAGTGTACCCTATCGTTCCTTTCAATCTGCATTTCCACCCTGTAGATATTAGAAATTGTCGTTGTCACAATTCATCAAAGTTAGGATGCCAGTTTTCTAGGCTAAATCTAAAACACTAGCTTTTTCTTTGGTACCTAAAATAAGGACTGAACTCATTTTCCTTTTCAAACCTTTCACTAACACTGGAATTCTTTTCCCAAGCGGTAAACCTGACGCAAGTCGTATATGAATCCTATAGATTCAAAATCCCCTATATCGACTTTCACAAGTTAAAGAATTTTGACAGTAACTGATGGCAAATAGAGGGAATTTTCAACCTAACAGTGACTTTTAACAAACCTTTTGCTTTAAATTTAGCGACTTTTTGCATTCAAACTACTGTATATAAATCATTCGAATTCATTTTTTGCAAGCAATATGTGGGCACAAATCAATTATGAACAAAATGGTCTTTATAGGGTTTTGAAGATAGAGGATTCGTATTTGAGACATCACAAAATAATCACAAACAAGCTTTCGAGCAGGAAAAAATTAACAAGTTTCAGCTATTGTTTAAAGAGAAAAGAAGACTGGGGAAATGGCCTTAAATTGAAGGGAAACAAACCAGATACATAAATTTTCTTCACAAATTTCACGGAGTCATGGAGATCAGGTTTGAATATTTCAATAACAGGAAACGTACATCTGAACTTCACAATATTCTATGATTATTCCAAGTTTTCTCTGTCTGGGAAGTAAATCAAAATAATGAGGTAAAGATTTTAAGTTTTTGTAGCTGTATCCGTTACTTGATGTAGAAAAGTCCTCAACTCCAAGAGCGAGCGGAGCTAAATGAGTGAATAGCTGGAGGCGGTGAATACGGTGCCACAACTTGTTCGGAGCGAAGATTGTATCGATTCCCAATTAATGTTCGTTCTCTTCTGATGCTTCAGGAACTTTCAAGGGGGGAAACCTGTTGGTACAAACCTTTTTGCATCTAATGTGTGTGCCAGCATTTTCTGCTCTACAAGGAGCGGAACACTAATTAAATGCACCTCTATTCATTTAAAAACAGTTAAAACTATGGGAGAGCATTTTGAGATAAAGTAATCAAAAAGTGAAAGTGATAGAAAACAAAAGTGACAGACAAAAAGGAGAAGGAAAGTGAAAGCGAAAAAAGATAAGAAACGTGAGAGCGAAAAAGAGAAGAAAAGTGATAAAGAGAATGAGAAGAAAAGTGACATAAAGAAGTTACGAATTGGAAGCGAAAAAGGATAAAAAAAATGTGACAGCGAGAAAGAGAAGAAAAACGACATATAATGAAGAAAAGTGTAAGCGAAAAAGGATAAAAAAAAACGTGAAATCGAAAAGGAGAAGAAAAGTGACATAAAAAAGTGAAGAAAAGTGTAAGCGAAAAAGGATTTTAAAAAACATGAAATCGAAAAGGAGAATAAAAGTGACATAAAAAAGTGAAGAAAAGTGAAATCGAAAAAGAGATGAAATGTGAGGACGAAAAGAGAGGAAAAGTGACATAAAAAATGAAGAAAAGTGAAAGCGAAAAAGATAAGAAACGTGATAGCGAAAAAGAGAAGAAACGTGACATAAAAAGGTGAAGAAAATTGTAAGCGAAAAAGGGGAAAAAAAACGTGAAATGGAAAAGGAGAAGAAAAGTGACATAAAAAGAGAAGGAAAGTGAAAGCGAAAAAGAGATGAAATGTGAGGACGAAAAGAGAAAAAGAGTAACATTAAGAAAGAAGAAATAAGACAGAAAAAGGGAAGAAAAGTGAGAAAGAATGACAAAATGTTCATGACCTCGGTAGGACGCTTTGGCACAGACATAGAACTAGTATCTTCATTTCAGTCTCCTACAACCAGCCATTTTAATCTTAAATCCAAGACAATTCACCTGTCCGTCATTCATCTATCCACGACTATCCACCTATCTCTTTAGCCATGCCTTTAGCGTATCTCTTTAGCACGATTATCCTTTTATACACTCATTCATCCATAATTACCAAACTAGTCGGTTACGTACCAATGACTCCGCCATTTACTCTTTCAGTCTATTAAAATTTAATAGATAGGGCCAGGAAAGTCATACATTTTCATTATTTTTTCTACTGGCTGCAATTAATTGCTGATTAATTGTCTTCAAAATCATCAATATTTAGCCTGTTAAATACTGGTGTATATTTTGGCTTTGTGAGAAATATAATATCTTATTTTATCATAATTAACATAATTATACCGTTATGATGTATTTTCGCGTTTCAGCTCATTAAAATTATTAAATGTTCCATAATAATGCATTGCTCGACCTTTTAAAATGAAAACATCATTTATTATTATTTATATGTTTACTGCATATTTAATCAATTTGAATTTTTGTCACAACTGTATCGATATCGGAATGTTAATCGGGAAAGTCCAGCCATCTCACGTGACATTCAGCTACGTGGGAATTTTGAGGGTTTTAGATGGAACGTGTTCACTGAATGTTGTTGACTAGTGCCGCGTTCGCTCAATGTTGACGCTTGTGGACTCACTTTTTTACTATTCTTTTTACTTTAATTCTTTTTCAAAATGTACTACGAAAACAGTTCCCATTTTCATTTTCTCGAAGTACAGCAGCGGATCATTCGAGTGTGCCGCTGAACATCTGTTGAAAATTGCTGCCATAGATGAATGTCATAGACAATATACTGTGAAAAAAAAAAAAAATAATAGGCAAATTTTAAAAATTCTTTAGCACCAAGCATTTTAAACGTCTCAGTAAATATGTCACTCTTGATAATCTATTACACACCGTATTTATATGAGGTTCCCAGGTCAATCTGGGATCCAATGTGTTTTTCTAGTTGGTTATTTAATGACGCTGTATCAAGTACTAGGTTATTTACCGTCGAAAAAAATTATGGTTTATTTAACGACGCTCGCAACTGCAGAGGGTCCACACCTGTGGAGTAACGGTCAGCGCGTCTGGCCGCGAAACCAGGTTGCCCGGGTTCGAATCCCGGTCGGGACAAGTTACCTGGTTGAGGTTTTTTCCGGGATTTTCCCTCAACCGAATACGAGCAAATGCTGCGTAACTTTCAGTGCTGGACTCCAGACTCATTCTCGCCTTCATTTCATGCAGACGCTAAATAACCTGAGATGTTGATACAGCGTCGTAAAATAACCCAATAAAATAAAACTGCAGAGGTTATATCAGCGTCGCCGGTGTGCCGGAATTTTATCCCTGCAGGAGTTCTTTTACATGTCAGTAAATCTACTGACATGAGCCTGTTGCATTTAAACAGACTTAAATGCCATCGACCTGGGCCGGGATCGAACCCACAACCTCATTTACCGTCGGTGGTATTTGGCGAGATTAGACCGAGGATTCGCCATGGATTGCCTGAAATTCGCCTCACGGTTGGGGAAAACCTCGGAAAAAACCCCAACCATGTAATCAGTCCAAGTGGGAATTGAACCCGCACCCAGCGCAACTCCGGATCGGCAGGCAAGCACCTTAGTTGACTGAGCTACGCCGGTGGCTGATCCAATGTTATACCAAGAAGCTTCAAGTGAGTTTATACATTCGGTATAGGTTGCAATGAGAATAACAGTTCTTGAGTTTTACTCATAACCAATGATAAATAATCCATTAGCCTGTAACCAATGCTTAGCCAAAACTAGAGACTTTTTCATTTTAAGGTATAGGATCTCCATACTACTATTGGAGCAATAAAGTACCAATAGAGTAGGCTACTTAACCTCTCTGATCTTAACCTTCGTCCTGATGATGGAACCTGTATGTTCCGAAACGTTGGAAGTTCCAGGACACAGTGGCACACCAAAAAGCCTAATCCTGATCACTGTCACCGTGAAACCCTAAAAATTCATACAGAATCCAGGACTATTTCACACTTTATTTGATGGTTTATATCGTGACAATACTTTTTTTTCGCATGTCTAAGAAGTCATTTGAAGAGCTTCTAGCTGGAATTACTAATGAAATTCGAAAAAAGACACCGTGGCACAATAGGCTGTACAGTGTCGTGGCAATATAACGAATTGATGGCCCAACATTCCGCTAGCAGCGCTACCGTCGCACCAGAGACAGCCACTGAAATCTGTGTGATGAATTCCTGTTATCGCTAAAGTGGCCGCCACCAGCGACGAAGCCAAAGTTTAATGTTTTGGGAGGCTGCAACCGAACACGAGCACTGCTCTTTCTGTCCACAAGGTTATTAAAATGATTATATCCTCTATTATTATTTTATAATATTATTTTATTCTATTCGTAGTTTGTATTTATCTACAGCATATTTATTTAACAGTATGTGTATTGCAAGAATTAAATATGTCGTGTCCGTGTCCGCCTGGAGTTGTAGGTTCGTGCAGAAACTAAAGTACTCGATGTGGTTGTGACAGTAAACTTTATCATCTTACGCCAGCAAGTAATCGCGTTTACAATGTGTCGAAGATTTAAATAGATTTTCGACAGACTGGTAAGTGAGGGGTCTGGTCAAAAGTCCCTTCTCATGTAACCTCTTGACCGTCGTCTTCCTTGACCTTGGGGTCAGACTTCAATAGAAATCCTACATTAATTGGTTGTGACATTTTAAAAGTTTTATAAATGGGGCGAATCTTTTAAATGAGGCAAATCGTTTTAATTCTAGCGGTACAATTTAAATGAGGCAAGACTGACTCTAATAAAACAGAAACATTGGGAGATAAACTTGGAAGTTCAGATTCCAGTCAGATGAAATCTCTACAGATTCTATCGATACGATGAGTTCAATATTACACAATTTTAATAATGCAAGTAAGATTGTTACTTATCACTACAAATATACACATATCTAGTTTGATCCATTTCCATATAAAAAATATAGAATTTTATTAGTGCATATATTTATTAACATATTTTGAACTTCTTATGTGCATATATGACTCCATATTATTTAGTAGATTTTAACGCATGAAGGTCATAGCTCTAGTTAGTAGTAGTAGTAGTAGTAGCAGGTTTATTTTGCCTGGCCATGAGGCCTTCTCTTCCACTCAACCAGGTTTCAATAATATACATGAGATACAAATTTGATTAAAAACAACACAAAAGAAAATACTTTAGAAATTACATAAAATATAGTAGGAAATTACAATAGACAAGATCAGTTACATAATATAAAATTACAAATGATCAAGATCAGTTACATAATATATAAAATAAAGTAGAAAATTACACATAATCAAAATCAGTTACATAACATAAAGGGATTACACACACACACACACACAATTTATAAGACCTAAAATGCCCGTGACAAATTGGACGATTAATTTACTTGAGATATATTATTCAGTTAATATAGTAATTGGAGAATACATATGGGTGACAAGACATAAATGTTGATTAGCAAAGTCCTACTAAGTTACAGATTATAGAAAAGTTCGGCATTGACCAACAGGAAACATTACGCTAACAATATGAACTAATGAGAAAAGTGATAATATGCGCACCGAAATATATCTTGACAAATGTTTGTTACTTATTTCTTACCGTTATGATTGTATTAAATTCGACGACAAATTGTTTAAAAACTGACTGAATATAACCGAAGTTCAACCAGTGTAAAATATTTAACTAGTCTCGCTACTTCAAAACCTTCATTTCTCGCCCTTTCCTATCCTCTAGAAATTTCTTTTCTACAGACCTCAATATGAGCTTCTTTTATCCGTTGATTATCGGTCTGCGTGCACAGCTGGTTCTCCGACTTGTTGCGTCTAATGATTTACCGTCTGGAGACACGTCTTGTCTGCTTGGTTTTCACATTCTTCTGTGGACCTTGAAGTAGTGTATGGAAGACTAATGATGAGCATTGTTCTCACAATTCACTCAGTATGACACGAAAAAATTCCAGAGAGAAAATTAGAGAAATTATAGTATAACCATCCAGTCTGAATCCAGATTCTGCTGTTCAGAAACGCGTTCTGAAAGGGAACTATTCTGAGAATTAATTTATTTGCGGTATCGGTTATAAAGCTTAAGAACGTTTGGTGACATATTCGGGTTCTGGATTGTTACATATTTTCATTAGTTATTACTATAACAACAAGAGTCGCCTCCCATAATAAAATGGCGAAAAATATATCAGGAGCACTACTATCATAATCTATTAATAGTACATTATGTAACGAGCCTATAATGATAGTAATTAAGAAGCGAGTATGGATGTTTATGAAACACGCGCAAGCGAGTTTCATAATTTTCATACGAGCTTCTTAATTACCATTATAGGCGAGTTTCATACGACTTTTTATGCTCGACCATATTTCTAACTTGAAATTATTCAGATGTATACATTTTATTTGTATCTGACAAGATCGGAAGTGACCTTGTTCTAGGTCGTGAATTGTGAGATGTGCACAGACGCGAAAGTATTGATTTTTTCCGAGGAACAATAATGTCATTGACCTTGATGTAATCCCGTTAAACTTGGTATAACCTTGATTATTGAATTCGACATTGAAAAACGAGATGACAAATTGAATTTATTTGAATAGTATTTACAATTAACGCTAATTATTATAGTAACAGAACATAACCTTCTGTGACAGTATTGGATTTCCAGCCTCCGTGACTTTTCGCTAATTCTCTTTCGATTGCATATCCGAGAATAATCGATACTTGCGGTTTTATAACGGTACAAAGCTGACTTGTCATTGGCTGAAAACACCTGTACTTTAATGAGTAGGTGTACTTTAATGACATGCATTAAAGGACTGCTACCAGGTGTATAATAAATTCGACATGGTCGAGCATAAAATAAATAAGATGATTATTCAAATAAACAGCCTACAATGAAAATGGCAACGTTCATAAATATGAAAATAAGTACCGCACCCTATGTTTATAAATATGATGACAATACGGATGTTCATAAATGTAATGAAATTCATCTCGTTAACATTCAAACACGAAGAAAATGTCATCTTAACAGAAGTACTGAAATTCATCATTTTCGTGTATTTGATGAAGATGGCTATGTTCAAAAATATCACAAAAATAATCGTGTTTGCATTTATGACAAACATGATCATGAACATAAATATGACTCAGTTGATCGTTTTCATAATTCCTCGCATGCAGACCACTCGGGTGGGCCCATTTTACTACTCAGGATGGAATGGTGTGCATCCCCTAAGTCGGCGGTTTTCAATCTGTGGCTTGACGGAGGGGGCGTCAAATAAATGAACGAGGCAAGAATTTCTTTTTTTCTTTTTTTCAAATTTAAATTCTGAATTTAAAATATAATCAAAACGAAAGCATTGCAATAAAACATTTCTAAAGAATAGATCTAATGATTAATATGTGCCTGCTTTGAAGTACACAGCCTGTCCAGGTTTGGTTTTATATTCGAGATAGTCACTCTGGGCTCATTTTCTATTTGATGTTTAATGTATATACTTAGTCTTTAAAGCAGCTAGCCTACAGCTCAAACCAATTTCCCAAAGGTAAGAAGTGGGAAAGGGCAACAATATCCGAAGCCCTTTTTCTTTAATAATAGAATAATTACAAGACAGTTCACTTCAGAAATTTGGTAAAGGCTTAATAACAAAATTTGATTTTTGTGAGCTACTTGAAGAAAGATCCATCACTTGTCTTTCTTCTTGCAGCGATAGGCCGATTGGTGTACTGTCAAACGGATTTATTACCCAATTCCAGTCACACAATTTAATGTCGTCTTCTCCGAAAAAGTATTTGCGGAAATTAGTGCTCAAGTTTTCCACTGTCTTTAGCAACACTTTTTTGTCATTCTCTTCTGTCGGGTAATTCTGGATAAATTCACACAACTTGGAAACATATCAATGTAGTTTTCTTTTAATTTGTAAGTGAAGTGGGTAGGCACTGGATAAACACACACACACACAGTATGGCAATTTACTAACCTACCCAAAACAGCGACCCGTTTTTAATGTTGCATTTGTTGTTGTTAGCAATTAGCAATTTGTATTTACGCTCGACGAGATTTTAACTTTGATAAAAGAACTTACACTATTGAAGTCCATCTCTATAGAATAATAACATATACTTAAATGATAATATAATCAAATAAAGACGACAAATTACTTCGAAGTTAAAATGCAAATTTTACCTTCATAGCTTTGACAAGGCTGTCTTTATGAAATGATTCAGATGAGGGCTACGTGGAATGGTAAAGGGATCATGTAGGCTGTAGGGGAGTTCGGTGGCAGCGCTCAGGGTGCCTTAGGGCAGCGGTTGTTAAACTTTCGTATTTCGCGCCCCCTTTTTTGCCTTGAATAATTCTGCGCCCCCGCATATTGCAGACAGATGGCATGATTGTGACCCATTTTCAAATTGCACACCACATCGGCGAGTCAAGCTGTGCATGATCTGCATCTATGGAGAGTTAGGTCATGTACTAGGGTGAGTATTGTGTAAATGTTCGTACAAGTTTTTTTTTTATTTAAGTAGGTTATTTTACGACGCTGTATCAACATCTAAGGTTATTTAGCGTCTGAATGAGGTGAAGGTGATAATGCCGGTGAAATAAGTCCGGGGTCCAGCACCGAAAGTTACCCAGCATTTGCTCAAATTGGGTAGAGGGAAAACCCCGAAAAACCTCAACCAGGTAACTTACCCCGACCGGGATTCGAACTCGGGCCACCTGGTTTCGCGGCCAGACGCGCTAACCGTTACTCCACAGGTGTGGACTTCGTATAAGTGTAGTGTAGGAAATGGGTGAGGATGATGATAGATAAGGAAGAGAGAAGGAGAAACCCGGTGCCGGCACGTAGCCTACTCTTATATAATAGCACCGAAGGGGCTGCCAGGTTTAATGTCCCCATCCGATGGACGAATCACTATCAACATTGGCATATGCTTCTCTTCATATGCACTGTCAAGGTATATTAGTGCATAATCTAGTGATCAGAAGTTGATCACAGCCAAATATCGTAGACCCGAGGTAGAAATTTTACACGAAAATTTCTTAACCCGCCGGGAATCAAACCGGGTCGGCTAGTCTGGAAACGGACACGATACCATAGAGATAAGTGTACGGACTAATTGCCATAATAATAAGTAATAAGATATAGCAAAATGTTACAACAGCGATAGTGGAATAACATTAATATCACAAGAAAATACAAAATTTAAAAAAAAAATCAAGCAATAAGCAGGGACCGAACACGACAACTTTTGTTTCGTAGAATAGAGTGACTTGCGCTCCATAGGTAGTCAAGCATTACATCAATGAGCTAACGCACATTTCGACAACAAACTTTTGCCCATGTCCTTTCCACATATGCACAATGAAAATCCCAGCCGTGAAAACTGATTTGTTTCATGAGCTATGTCACCATCTAAATTACAAACAGGTAACGGCAGAGCGTGTTTAGGTTCGTTCTAAAGGCGTGGGAAGGAATACAGTGAATGGAATCATAAAGATAGTACGATGCAAAATTTCGGTACAGCTGTACTGCATGGCAGTTATGAAAACGTTTTTAATCCGGCCAGTTTTTCTTTCCAAGAGTGTACATAAACATGATAAAATGATTACGTTCATAAACGTAATAGAGATTATTAGTTTCATAAGCATTACATGATTATGTGTATAAACATAATAGATATGATTAAGTTCAAAAACATGGTAAAGATGAATACGTTCATAAAACAATATAGATGATTACGTTCATAAATATGATAGAGATAATTACGTTCATAAACACGATAAAATTGATCATATTCATGAACATGATAGAGATAATTGCGTTCATAATAGTGATAAAGATTATTAGGTTCATAAACAAGATAAGGGCTATTATGTTCATAAACATGATAAAAAGATGACGCTCATGAATATGATTTCATAATCATGATAAAGATTATTACGTTTAAACATGATAAAGATGATTACGTTCATAAACACGATAAAATTGATTACGTTCATGAACATGATAATGATAATTGCGTTCATAAACATGATAAAGATTATTACGTTCATAAACACGATAAAATTGATTATGTTCATTAACATGATAATGATAATTACGTTCATAAACACGATGAAATTGATTATGTTCATTAACATGATAATGATAATTACGTTCATAAACACGATAAAATTGATTATGTTCATTAACATGATAATGATAATTACGTTCATGAACATGATAAAGATGATTACGTTCATAAACACGATAAAATTGATTATGTTCATTAACATGATAATGATAATTACGTTCATAAACATGATAAAGATGATTACGTTCATAAACACGATAAAATTGATTATGTTCATTAACATGATAATGATAATTGCGTTCATAAACATGATAAAGATTATTACGTTCATAAACATAATGAAGATTATTACATTTATAAATATGATAGAGATGATTACTTTCATAAACATGACAGATGATTATGTCCTTAAACACAATAAACTTGATTACGTTCATAATCATGATAAAGAGTTAGTGGAGTTTAAAAAGTGCACGTCAGCTACTATAGCTATTTGCGCGCTTTCATGATAAAGATGATTAGGCCTACGTTCATAAAATATGACAGAGATGATTACTTTCATAAACATAGTAGATGATTATGTCCATAAAGGTTATAAACGTTTGTGCTCACAAACATGACAAACATTATTATGTCCACAAACATGATTATGTTCATAAACATGATAAATATAACTATATAAACAGAAACATGCTTTTCATAAATATGACGTATTAGGCCTATATCTATAAGTTATAGATAAGGAATATGAATACGTTTGTAGAGAATACAACAAAATTATCTTCATAGAGAGGACGATAAAGTTGATAATCTTGATAGAAACGATGAAGTTAACTAATTTCAGAGGGGCAAAGAATAAATCACTGATATTTATAAGATGACGAGGAAGATGATGACATTTTTAGGCTGCTACTACAGTAGTAACGACAAAGCAGTGAAGTTGCATTCATAAGAAATCATTTCTGCCATTTAATGAAACCCGCTCCGTTGCGTATCGCGTATCGTTCAACATGAATATTTAGAAAGTTGTGAAAACAAATTGCGATCTCTAAGGGATGTTACGAATGTTTAAAATTTAAATGGGTTACTTCAAACTCAAGAAATACTCGAGAAAGACGGGAACAAAATTTCTGTGAGTATACAAATGAAAGAGAGTCAATTAAGAAAGAAGGCAATGTTGCCGACACAGTTGAAAGAGGGCACATTCTCAGAAGAAAGACAGGTCGTTAGTAGTAGTCTGGAGGACAAGATGGAAAATGAAAGTGAAAACTGACGTGAACAAGAACATGCAGTCAGTTATTCATTAGAAAGGCTTCAACTTGTAGACTGGCTGAGGAATCGCTCAGTACAAGCGAAGAGGTGATTTAAAACGTTACAAAGGCTGATTACGACAGAAGACACATCGTTAGCCAAAAGATTACAGTATTGGAGTTTGGCGCTGGAGGCCCGAATTCAGATTCTGTTCAGTCCACTGGGAAAAATTAAATACAATGCAAATTTTCGCGGAGTACTGTCGTTTCCTCTGTCACCAATTTACCATTTTAACATTAATCGTTATTATACTGATGTAAAGCGAATCTTCCTTCCAATGATGCACCAATATTTCTTAGTATTATTACCATCAATGTTACTATTTGCTTTATCAACATGATTTATTACTGTAAGTCAGTACTATGAGATTATTATTATTATTATTATTATTATTATTATTATTAGTTTTATTATCGTGATATATTACTACCATTACCATTAGAACTATTATTTGTTTCTTCAGCTTGAGTTATTACAGACGTGGACAAATTATTAGACTAAAACGTTTTCTTGGAAAAACAATATAATTCCTCGTATCAACTATCAGTACAATTCACAGAGTCTCTATTGTTGTAAATATGATTTTTTTCACATCTTCTGGTATGTTTTTCCAATGGTTAAGTATATTTGTTCTGGCTATGTTGGTGCTTTAATTATATACCGCAGAAGATATTCTCCCATGGCCTGCAAGAAGACCGGACATGAACGAAATTGAAAATCTGTGATCTATACTGAAGAAGAAAGTGAACAAAAAGAGGTTTACAACAAAACATGGACTCATTTAAGCACTGTTTGATATTTGGCTAAATGATGCTCATATTCAAAGAAAGTGTCAAACTTTGGTTTCCAGCATCCCTGACAAAATCAACGTGTTAATAAAGAATAAGGGAATGTTCACAAAATAGTAGTAACCTCAAGATTCAATTTTCTATTCATTGTATTTGTGAAAAATACATTTTTGTTCATTATTTCTACCCATAAATATAGCTTCGTTGCACATATAATTAATTTAGTCTAATAATTTGTCCACGTCTGTAGTACGTACTATTACCATGATTACTACGATTTATTAGCACTATTACCATCACTGCTATTATTTGTTTTATCACCATGATCTATTAGTGCTATTACAATGACTACAAATTATTTTTTTGATGAAGGATGGGTGGAGTGGCACCGGGACTCCAACCCGAGTTTTCAGCTCTATGTGCTGAGCCACACCGGATTGCAGTTCCGATGCCGGAACACAGAACTTTACACTGTCTTTCTCTTCTATTTCAAATTCTGCGCACTTCAACCAAGTTATCTGTCGTCTCGTCGTGTGTATTTATACTCCAATCATAACCTAAATACTTTCTCTCAGATCACTGGCACATTACGTATACCTCATCACAACACTTCCCGATACTTTTCATCATTCACCGTTTCAATTTCTCGTCATTGGAATTCCCTACCTCATACCCTAAGAGGCTGTCAGACATTTACTAATTTCAAAACCCGGTTGTCAAATAGACTGCTTAGACTGTGAGCTTTCTTAAAATATAATTTTTCTAATATATGAATTTTATTTTTAATACATAAATTTCCTCTATTATTTTAACAATTACTTCGATTCATATTGCTGTAATTGTTTGATTCTTAGAATAACATGTTACTAAACTTGTCTTCGTTTTGCTATTTTGCATTCATTGACTTCAAAAAGGCTTTTGATAAAGTTAATCGGAATAAATTACTTAAGATTTTGGCAGATGTTCAAGTACCTCAACAGATTATACAAAATATTTACAACATATATAAAATAACCACCTTAGCTATTCGAAGCAACAATAGACTTTCACAATAGCGACCCATTTATAGTGGAGTACGACAAGGCTGTGGTCTTTCACCACTTCTGTTCATTATATATAGGCTAAACAGAATCGTTCAAGATTGGCGACAGGCACGCCGTGGATTTATTCCAATTAATAGAAATTTGCAGCTTGATGCTTTACTTTTCGCTGATGATATAGTTCTCATAGCATCAACTGAAGATGATTTACAATATTCAGTACACAATTTATATATGGTCAGTGAAAAATATAACATGGAAGTTAATATTGAAAAAACGAAAATTATGTCATTTTGTGAGAAATTTCCTGTACCAAGTAAAATCTGTTTGAATAATAAAATAATAGAAAGAGTAAATACTTTCACTTACCTCGGCTATACACTATCACCTTATGAGGAAGTAGATATTGCTGAAAAAATATGTAAATATAATAAAACAATGGGGATCATTAATAAAATCATGAAACCTTCACTAGTACAAAGACACACATGAACAGGCTTGTATAAAACTTTGGACACAGCCAGTATTAAGCTATGGTAGTGAAGCGTGGACTGTTAAGAATAAAGATGACAGTAGAATAACAGCAAGTGAGATGAGGTTTATGAGAGCAACAGCTGGATATACTCGCTGGGATCATAAAAGAAATGAGGACATAATGCAAGAACTTCAAATAGAACGCATTATGCAGTTCATCAGGAAATATCAATTTCAGTGGAAGGGTCATCTCGAAAGAATGGATCGATGCAGAATTCCAAAAGCACTGTTTCATTACCATCCGCATGGCAAAAGATCACTGGGTCGTCCGAAGAAGAGATGGGCTGAAAATTCTAGTTTGAGACCGTAACAGGCCACTCGGCCTAATACTTGTTAGGAAGACGACGACGATTATTATTATTATTGTTATTATTATTATTATCATTATATTGTTACTGTATTTCTGCCATTTTTATATTTGATTTGTTCTTTTACTGATTGAGTGGAAGAGAAGGCTTTATGGCCTTAACTCTGTCAGTATAAATAAATTAATTAATTAATTAAAAAGTAAGGAAAAGAGGAAAACCAAAGGAACAAGAGGATTCTCATAGCGGTGGAGAGAATACACTGGTTGGATAGAGGAGGGTGGTTTCTTGCAATACGAGGAATTTACTGATTTGGTTGTCAAAAGATATTAATATACATTATAAAGTGACTGAATATTAATAAATAATAACAATAATAATAATAACTATAACAATAATAAAATTGATAATAATAATAATAACAATAATAACAATAATAATAATAATAATGGCAGCAGTTGCATTAGCATAATTATTAGTTGCATTAATAACAGCGACTCTATTGGTCCCCTTAATATTAGTAATAACAATAGTAGTAGAATTAACAGCAACTATAGGCCTACTAGCAATAATGATCGGAGTATTACTGCTAGCACCTATAACTTTATCAACAACGTTAGCAGGAGTTTTGGAAGGAAGCGAAAGAACATGAATTAGGAAGATGTCTAACGAAAGAAGGGAGCTTAATGTAGAACATATTGACTGACGTTGGTGGCGACGCTGAAAAGAGATTAAAAGAACATTTGCACAGTGTCGTCGAGTGTTTGCACAGCGGCGCAAGAAAGAAACCCGGATTCAAGAGCCCCTCATCTGTTCAGTACTGAAGAGAGCCCAGCAGGAGAAACGAATTCAATTCTGATCCTTTCCAAGATTCATAGCCGGTTAAATATAAGAAGGAAGTCTCGAGTCCTTGCTTGCTAACAGCGATAGGATGTCACAGTTCATTTGTTCGAACCAAGTTGAGAGACAAATGTAGACCTGCAAGAATATCTGAGTAATAAATAGGGATGGAAGTTTAGACATCGAACCTATGAAATTAACTACGTCGTGTATTGTACAAGTCGTGGTGTGTACATCAACTCAGGGTAGTACAAGGACTTGTACAGAGCATTGCTATGTTTGAATCAAAACATTGCTCGGTATAATCAGGTGACAAAAACAAGTACGGTATAACATATTTACGAAAGCGACTTGCTTCATTCTGTTCTTTCCAGAAAATGATGATACATTCTAAATAATAATTGTGTACTTTAAGTGTCTCTAATTTTGTTGCAATGTATAACTCTGTACAGCTGTCAAAAGAAAAAGTGGCCGCTCTCCTGAAACAAAGTTCCCTTCGGGTATCTTCGCTACAATTCGGAGACAGGCGATGTTACATGTTGTTGCACCACGTTGCCTGATATCTACAGTTATAATTGAAGTATACTGTGTGTTATTCGATAGCATAATGGTAGCGTTCAGGCCTCTTATTCATGAGGTCCTGCGTTCGACTACAACCTCGTGCTTTTTATGTCCTTTTTTGTTCTGTTTTTGAGAGAGACAAACTAGACATAATGGCTCCTTTCTCTTTTATGATTATTTTAGTAATTAACATCAGGTTCATTAATATATTATTCCATGACTTTATCATTATCATTATGATGTTGTGGCTGCAAATGGAAAGAAAAAAGATTTTATTCTCAATAAAATATCTTTCGTGGCAAAAACATAACAAATTTACTGGCGTCGGTCTTAAAACATTCAAACAATTAAGCGTTCAAAAAACAAAACAAAAAGCCACAATTCAATATTTAGTCTATCTTCCTCTTATCTCGATCATCTTGCAGTCGAGTGGGCATGGAATTGACTAGTCTTTGCAAATAGCGACTGTTCTTAGACACGATATTCCAGGCATTCTGAACATACACACATAAATGTTCTGTCCATGGGCAGGTCTTTCATTGCAAACACAGCAATCTCCAATCTTTCCCATTTTCTGCCTTCCTCTTAGTCTCCGCATATGATCCACATATCCTAATGTCGTCTATTATTCTTTTCAACCAGAGACCCAACCAATTCCTTTTTCTCTTTCTAATCAGTTTCAGCATCATTCTTTCTTCACTCACTTTTTCAAACACAATTTTATTTCTTATTCTGTCTGTCCACTTCACACGCACCGTTCTTCTCCACATCCACATTTCAAATGCTTCAATTCGTTTCTCTTCATTTCGTCGTAATGTCCATGTTCTTTCCCCATACAATGCCACACTCCACACAAAGCACTTCACTAGTCTCTTCCTTACTTCTTTTTCCAGAGGTCCGCAGAAGATCCTTCTTCTTCTATTAAAAGCTTCCTTTGTTCATGTTTACAGTTTTCTTGGGAAGGATAGGCCTAAATGCGGTAACATCCCGTTGCTTTCCGCACACCACTATCTCTTTCGCATCTTATTAAATTCCAGGGGGCCCAAGCGTGGAGATGAGGAGAGTGGATTTGACTAATTGGGCCCTCCGGACTTCACCGAAAGTCACGGCAAGGGTTAAATATTAATTCTATCAGGATGTTTGACCCGGTCAGAGACCGGGAAATCTCAATTAGCCTTTGCCCCCCGCATCCTGGACTAGCTTCTACGAATCATCAGAAAATCTTAGGGTGTGATTGGGCCAATTTTTCCGAAAATGTTTCCACACTTTTGCTCTCGTAGCTCAGCGGACGAACGTCGGAATTTAGATGTCAACGTCTCAGGTTCAATTCCTTGTTACTCCTTTTCATTTTATTGTGGTTCAAGATAGTATAATGTAATAATACAAAAAGAAAAACTAATACCAGTATTATGCAACTGGATTTTTCCAAACCTAATATTAAATTTATGTTATTTATATCGCTAAAGAACGATTACAATATAAATAACTTGAATATTATTTATACAGTATCATTAAAGAACGATAACAGAATATAAATGATAAATATCGGTTTGTTTAATTAATATATTGCGAAAGAACAATAACAATATAAATAACTTGAATATTGTTTTATAATGCTAATGAAGGAAAAAAGAATATAAATGATAACTTGAATATTATTTCAAATCGCTAAAGAACGATAACAATATAAAAGACGTGAATATTATTCATATCGGAATTTCACAGATTTATTACAGATGTAGTTAAGAAATTGTAGAAGAATAGTAATTAGTAACAGTGTCCTATTTATTCTTCTTGGAGCCAAATTTGTAATTTTAAAAGTGTGGTTACTATGTTGAAGTGTATGTGTTGTAACGGATGCTTGATTTGTTATGTATGTGAGTCAGTTATGGGATGCTTGATGTCGTCGCAATGTCGTAATTATAGTTTGATTGTGTTTGTGTGACTATTGTGTATTAATTTATGATGTATGGTACGGAAATCTGCATATTTGTGTTATAGAAGTGTTACGTATGTGTGTTGTTAATGTTTTTATATATTTCAAATTGATACCTGATATTTGTTTTGCAATCGCAATGCCTAATTTACGGATTGTTTATGTTTTGTTTACATCGCGTAAGCTAATTTAATTTTCTTTTCCATTTCTCTTCATGCTTATCTTTTTTTTTGTGTATAAAACTATAGCCCTAACATACATATGTAAAATAGGGCTAACCTCCATTGGAAATACAATAATAATTATTATTCATATCGTTATAAAACGATAACAGAATACAAATGATGACCTGAATTTTATTCATATCTCTAAAGAACGATAACAAAATATAAATAATGTGATATCCATAAAGAACGATAACTGGATATAAATGATAATTTGAATATCATTTACATCGCTAAAGAACGATTAAAAAATAAAATGAAAACTTGAAGAAGGCCCGAACCCACGACCTTTGAATCATTAAACAAGCACTCTACCGCTGGTCTACGAGGCGCAGATATGGAACAATTTCATAGTTCCGGAACTGCTTGTACAAGCACATGCATCGTGTAACATCGCCGCGACCCGAAGTGGACTTTGAAAATATTCGCTGTTCACGAGTGCGGCCACTATTTTTTTTGACAGCTGTACATTCGTAAATTGTCAAATATTGGCCTAAACCTATTTCGACAAGAAAATGATCTTTTGACATCACACGATGTTACTGGTGTGAATTTGAAATAGTTTTTATTTATTATAATCTTATAATCTTTATTATAATATTTATTATAAGCTTTTATCATCCAGTCTGCTGTCAAAAAATCTGAAAGTTAGAATTTATAAAACATTTATATTGCCGGTTATTCTTTATGGCTGTGAAACTTGGACTCTCACTTTGAGAGAGGAACATAGGTTAAGGGTGTTTGAGAATAAGGTGCTTAGGAAAATATTTGGGGCTAAGAGGGATGAAGTTACAGGAGAATGAAGGAAGCTACACAACACAAAACTGCACGCATTCTTCACCTGACATAATTAGGAACATTAAATCCAGACGTTTGAGATGGGCAGGGCATGTAGCACGTATGGCCGAATCCAGAAATGCATATAGAGTGTTAGTTGGGAGGCAGGAGGGGAAAAAGACCTTTGGGGAGGCCGAGACGTAGATGGGAAGATAATATTAAAATGGATTTGAGGGAGGTGGGATATGATGACAGAGACTGGATTAATCTTGCTCAGGATAGGGACCAATGACGGGCTTATGTGAGGGCGGCAATGAACCTCCGGGTTCCTTAAAAGCCGGTAAGTAAGTAAGTAAGTAAGTAAGTAATGTCCCTTTATTACTCTTAACTGTTTCATTGTTCATGAATTAAGTATTAATTTGAAAGTGAAAGTCAAACTTTATTTCATTAATCTACTATTGATTATCTTTTTAAGGTCGTGTATTTACTTTGAAACGGTTAGACATTCTTGTATAACTTTTGCATTGATTATATTCCTCAAACATCTCATTAATCTTTAACAGGAGCCATTCTTTCACTAATGTGCATGCTTCTACATAATTCATGTGAATTGTAACTGTGACCACTATTTTATATTATCACTTTACTATTGTTTATTGGTTATAAAATATGTATTTTGATGCCAACTATAACCCTAATATACCTCAGGGTGAAATAGGGTTTAATAAATTGGATAATAAAAGAAAATAAGTACGTAAGTTATTGTAATCTTGCGTCTGCTCATTATTTAGTTCATATTGCACTTCACAGAATTTCGTATAAGCAGGATTTATTCAAAACATACTTCATTTTTAGTTTAACCCTTTTATTGTTACCAGCAGCTGATCGTATAGAATTTAAAGTTACTTCATAACACAAGGGTAAATACTGTTTACGCATGGTTGTTGAAATCGGCAATTTTCTAAGTGTTATAGGCCTACGTTTCAATGAAGTGTATAAAATGTGGATTCTCAAGTTTATGAAAAGGAACATTCGCACATAGACACAAATCATAACAAAAAGAGAATATCCAAAATGAAATCACTAAACAATTTCAGATTTTCGTTGTTTCTTTTAGAGTCACAATGTTTTTTGTAAAGCATGACGCTTATTAATTCATATGTCTAACTTACACACTTTACATCATAGTATATTTTCGTCCTTGACTGAAAAATAGTAATCTCCGAAGTCTTTTACAAGAACAGGCAAAGTTTCAGATTTTATTGGAGACTTTGTAATACATCTTCACAGTATCTACCTTCACTAGATCACAACTGAACTCCATACGAAAGGTTTAGACCTATTTTTTAAACAGGAAATAGGCGTGCTGTGTCGAAACAACTATTATAATGCAGTAAACAATACAAAACCCGCAGCCATAAACAGAGATCTGTTCACGCGACGTCTGTTATTTTGCATACGAACCTGAATGTACATAATAAAGTAAACAGCTAACATCATCGTACTACGCGACCAAGGCGGGAACCGTTTTGTTTGGTGGCTCTGCGATTCGCTTCACAACACAGGCTATGTTGTAAAGTCCGCATCAAATGCAAAATGAAGCACATGCTGAACTGTACTCTTGTTTCATTATTATTAACACGCTTTATATGTTATATGTTCGTATATATAGTTAACTTTATTGTTTAGTTTTATTTTATAATATGCCTACACACAAAGGAATCTATTCAGAAAACACACCACAACATCGGTGTTCGTAAAGGAGGGAACATGAATCGAAAGTAACGTAAACTAAAGTAGGTACTGTATTTTATATGGTATTGCATTTGATATACATTTCTTACCGTAGCATTTTAAATTGGCCGGACTCCGGAGATCATATATGAGGAAAGCATCCGGTATAAAACCATCATTACCACCAGCATGGGCTACTATAAGTCGTTGACCTGCACTGCTATTAGTATAAACTCCTGACACGTTTACATCTTGCCAACATGCGGACAGTGTAATGAGCATGGAACCATGTTTCGTCCAGGTAAATAACGGGCTACTACATCAGAGCGTTCTATTAGATATTTCCTTTTATCTGTACATTTTTTGAATGCAAACCCCATGAGTAGTGTGAGTTTTCGTAAAGTTTCCTTGCATCCCTTAAAAACCTATCTCTCTCTTATAAAATTTATGCAACTTTTCTGATGTTGGAAGCTCTTTGTAGAGACTATAATATTTATGAACTTCTCTTCTTATCATACACGTTAGGGCTGACTACCTGGTTGGTTTTTTTCCCGGGGTTTTCCCGAACCGTAAGGTGAATGCCATGTAATCTATGGCGAATCCTCGACCTCATTGTGCCAAATACCATCTCGCTATCACCAATCTCATCGACGCTAAATAATCTCGTAGTTGATACAGCGTTGTTAAATAAGCAAGTAAAAAAAGAATCATACGATACATTTGTCCATGTCGTCTAATTCAACCTATTTGCAGGAGATCGTCTAACTTTGTTTGGTGTCGATATTTCTACACCCTTGTCCTCACATTCTTTATCTTCCTTTCTAATTGTTTCCTTATTTAACTTCACAATAGCTGCAGCACGCTCTGTTGTCTTCGATAGAGGTAGGAATAAACCAGTTGTCTTTTCTTTATCACAAAACTTTATGACATTATAAATAATGCTTCGCGCTTGGCTACGAAACACACGTCTCCCTACACGCGGCATTGTGACCAGTTCGAAACACTAGGCATTGGATGTGACGACACTCCAGCTGTAAACATACGCAGCGAGCACGGAGTTTCTCATTCTGCCACAACGGGTCCCGCCTTGGTCGCGTAGTATATCCTGTGTTTCTTAAACCTGTAGCCGCATCTAGGCAATGTTTTGGTGTCTCAATTTCATTCACTAGTAACAATGGATTAAAAGTGAACAAGAGAACTGTAGAGCACGTCTAAATTGGAAAAATCATATATGATATTGCATTGGAGTGCAATCAAGAACTGAGAAGGGAAAACTGAACTCTGCACATGTGATATGAGTCCATTAGCTTAACGTTACCGCCTTTTACCTCTTCATTAGAGAAATTATTGGGATGCTGCGAAAATGACTTTTTGTGCAAATAAAAGTTTTAGCATTACAGAAATTAAAAGGAACTTGCGTCCAAAACCAGACAAGTCCATAATTTTACGAAAATGAGTTTATGTTGTTTTCGTTATAATTTTACTGGATTCTATCGATATCTGCATTGATTTTGAGTCAAACTTGAATAAATCCCATATAAATTTTCATTTGTGATATGGGTTCTCGGTCAAAACCAAACACGTCCAATAGTAACTTGAAAAATGAAATGTAAACACATTTTCAGTCAGTATCAAGCAAATCCTATATGCACCGTACTCTCTTTTTTTTTTTTTTTTTTCAACCAAAATTAAACAGATCCCTTTTACACAATGTTAAAAAAAAAACTTTGTATAGAAGTCGGTAACGTATCCCAACTCCTCTTCGGAATAACAAATGGATCTGTTGTGTAGAGGTCAGTAACCTATTCCAAGCCCTTGTTGAGAATACCAGATGCATCTGGTGTGTAGAGGACAGCAACCCATCCTTTGGGATAACCAAAAGGATTAGCTTTTCACAGGTGAGCAATCTACACTGTTTCTTATTTTTCTCCTTGAAAACCCATTGATGATTATTTCTTGTCACCTCTGTTCCAGTATAATGGCTGTTGGTTGCATTACTTATGTAAGACATCTGGGGTCTGGAGTTTTCCCCCCTTTTCATATTTTGAATAGTATAAGAACCGAACAATTTGAAGATTCTGACATTTGTCTCTGTGTCGTATTGGCTATTGTTGTGAGAACGTAAGAGAGTTAGAAATCTATTTATTAAAGGGATTAATCTCTGGTTTAAATACAATAAATATTATTACGAAAAAGAAAATGGAACCTTCAGTTTTGACTACAATTAATTGCGGAATCAGAAAGCGAAGATCTGCCGGTCGGAAGAGAGAGATAGAAAGAAATAGAATGTATGTAAAGAAAAATAAATACAGTATTAGGTATAAGCATTGTTATTCCAGCAACAAAGATTTGTCAACAATTTTCTTTGGTTTTAATTATTTATGTTTGCTTTCAGATATGAAAATCCAAACCCTGAACTGAAGAAATTTAAAAGATCATGTAACCATGATAATAAATCTTACTGCTGCAATAAAGTTACTAATGTGGACATCATGGTCAATCAAAATCGATTATATAGAAATATTTCTAAACCTAGAACTGAGTTGTTGAAATTTTTATAATTTTAATCCGATTTATTTTTTGTCTGTATGTTAGATATATTAAGAATAAGATGTGTGCAAATATTGAGCTCAATCGAACTGCTAGTTTCGAAGTTAATTTCATTTTAAATATGTAAATTTGTTTATTCATTCATTAACTCACACATTAATTCATCTCTTCATTTATTCATTTACTTATTTATTTGCACCTATACCTACTTATTTACCAGTCTACTTACTTATTTAAGCATATAATTACTTATTTGCTCTTCTACTTATTTACTGGTCTTCTTACATATTTGCTCGTCTACTTATTTATTCTCATCTGCTTGTTTAATGAACAATCTGCTACTTTATTTATCATATGCTTATTTATTCACACATCTACTTATATATTTATTCATCTACTCATGTATTTACTCGTTTACTTATTTATTTACTCGTGCAGTTATTTATTTACTCGTATACTTATTTATTAAATCATATACTTATTTATGTAGCCATAGGCTTATTTATTCACTCATATAATTAGTCATTTACGCGTCTATTTATTTATTTACTCATCGTTTTTTATTTACTCGTCTATTTATTTATCTACAGGCCTATTTATTTAATTACTCACCTATTTATTTACTCGCCTATTCATTTATTTATTTCTTCATTTATTTGCACATTTATTCATTTATTTACTCATCCAGTTATTTACTTACTCATTTACTTATTTATTTACTTATGTAGTTATTTATTTACACATGCAGTTATTCATTTACTCATGTAGCTCTTTATTTACTCGTATACTTATTTATTAATTATCTACTTATTTATGTAGGCGTCTAATTAGACATTTACGCGTCTATTTATTTATTTACTAGTCTATTTATTTATTTACTCGTCTATTTTTTATTTACTCGCATATTTATTTATCTACAGGCCTATTTATTTAATTACTCACCTATTTATTTATTTACTCGCCTACTCATTTATTTATTTATTCATTTATTTACTCATCCAGTTATTTACTTACTCATGTAGTTATTTATTTACTCATGCAGTTATGTATTTACTCGTATATTTATTTATTTATTTATTTATTTACTTACTCATTTACTTATTTACTCGTCGATTTATTTATATACGTGTCTACTTATTTAAGCGTCTACTTATATATTTACGCGACTATTTATTTATTTACTCGTCTATTTATTTATTTATTTACTGGCCTATTTATTAGCTCGCCTCCCTATTTATTTACTCGCCTACCTATTTATTTACTCGTCTACTGATTTATTGACTCATCTGCTTCTTTATGTAGCCATAGGCTTATTTATTCACTCATATAATTATTTATTTACTCATCCAGTTATGTATTTACTCGCCTGCTTATTTATTTACTCGTCTACTTATTTATTGACTCGCCTACTCATTTATTGACTCATCTGCTTCTTTATTCACTCACAGGCTTATTTATTCACTGATATAATTATTTATTTACTCACGTATTTATTTTCTGATCATCTTATTTATTCACCCATCTACTTATTTATTCACTCATCGAGTTATTTATTTATTCGTCTACTTATTCATTTAGGCGTCTACTTATTTATTTGCTTGTATACTTATTTATTTAATCGCTTATTTACTGATTTGCTCGCCTACTTATTTATTTATTCGTGTACTCATTTATTCACACATCTACTTATTTATTTACTCATCTACGCATTTATTTATTGAGCTATTCTTTAATTAATTCAATCATTCATTCATTCATTTACACTCTGTTCTTAAAACGATATTCCTGAAATAATTGTCATTCCACCATTTACGCGTATCTTCTTATTTAATGATCAACGTAAGATTTCGTGCTGTCCTCGGAGGCAAATGGTGGGCATATAAATTATTGGTGTGGAATGTATGTAATAATGAAATTAAAGACGTTATAATAGCCATGTGTGTTTGTATGGGTTTGCTTTAATTTTGGCCCCTAGGCAAAAGTTACGATCAAACCTGTACTATTGAAAGACTTACTTTTAGCAATGGCTGTATAAACAAACTAGTAATTATTACGATATACATAAAACTGTATTATACAGTATATAAATTGGTAAAAAATAATACTTACATAAAATATACGGTATATAAATTGAGTCAAATGTGTTCAGTTACGACATATGGGCGACCAAAGGACTAGAAGATTGGTCAAAACATCAGACGATTGGGCAAAAGACTATCGGGAAAGTGACCAGTAGAAAGAACGGACAATCACATAAACGAAAGAAAGGTACAGAGACGATCAAACGAATTCTGATTTAAAAAACTACTATATGAACGAAATAGGAATGTACAGTCCGTCGTTGAATTTATGAAACCTGCTATATGACAGTAAACAGCATAATTCTTTCAGGAGGAGGAAAAGGGTACTTAAATATCAATAGGCCTACAGAAAAATATTAGATAATTCGATAGAAAATGTTTGTGAATACGATGGACGTCAATGACATCATCGAGGATCAGTTGATATTTAATTAATTGTTTCTTCCTCCTGAAAAATTATGCCCTGTACTGTCTCACAAAATCAACAACTAAAACAGAACGAACATATGAATGAATTATCAA
Organism: Periplaneta americana; assembly: GCF_040183065.1. NCBI lineage: Eukaryota > Metazoa > Arthropoda > Insecta > Blattodea > Blattidae > Periplaneta > Periplaneta americana. The sequence continues at coordinate 81,550,423 of NC_091128.1, forward strand.
ATAAGAGGATATTAATAACATCACAGCTACCAAACTACGTTTCAGTGTCTTCATTTTCCTACTCGTCTCCCTTTTTGTTCTGAAGATATTAGAATAGAATGTGACAGTTAAATTTGGGACAATTTTATTATTAAACTAGCCGTACCCGTGCGCTCCGCTGCACCCGTTAGAAATAAATATAAAGTAATTACGTAATTAAAATAGGACGTTTGATCCAGGGAACATTCGTGTTTGTTAGAAGGATAAATCGTTCAATATGTTATTTAATTGAAATTGTATTTAAATAAATAAATTGCGATCATTTTGGTCCAGAGAGCACTCATTTGGTACAATGACAATTCCTTTAACATGTTTCTTATTTGTTATTACACGCAACTATAGTTTAATGAAGATTGACATATCATTTAGTTTTAATGTGTAAACTTTATATTACTTGCTATATGGTTCCATTGAATTATGGTAATAACTTAATTTTAACCCTTGTTTTCTACGTCTTCAGTAAATGGCGCTTGGCCCACTATGGTTCTGAATCTTTCAAATAACTTAAATAGTGATATAGCATAAACAGTGATATGTAATTACATTTCTTTCTTTCGAAAATGTAAGAATTCACGATCTCCTATGTACCATTGCCATGGAATGAATAAATGTGTTTTTCTTCCTACTCAAAAATTTTATATTTTGCACATGGGAATTACTGCAGGAACAACAACGCTACAATCTGAGGCGGCGGTGAAAACGTATTCTATTGTTATTTTAAAAGTCTATCAGACCTACGAAATTTTGCATAGAATAAAACTTATCGGAAATCATTTTTAAAAAAACTTTTGTTATGTAACATTTTTCACAAAAAAGCAATAATAAGCGAGATTTTTCGATTTAATTCAGGCCCCGTTAAATGAAGTATTTTGAATGCCACATAGCCTAAAATCTAAATTACAACGAACTTAATTTATATTTCAATTTTCATTGAAATCCGTTCAGGCATTATCGCGTGAAAAAGTAACAAACATCCAGACAGGCAGACATACAAACAAAAATTTGAAAAAAGTGATTTTCGGTCTCAGGATGAATAATTATACATGTTAACACGAATTATTTTTGGAAAAGCGAAAATTACCAGAAAATTTTCGGTTATATATTTATTATTAGTATATATTATATTATATTATATTATATTATATATTATATTATATTATATTATATATTATATTATATTATATTATATTATATTATATATTATATTATATTATATTATATTATATATTATATTATATTATATTATATTATATTATATTATATTATATTATATTATATTATATATTATATTATATTATACTATATTATATTATACTATATTATATTATACTATATTATATTATATTATATTATATTATATTATATTATATTATATTATATTATATTATATTATATATTATATTATATAAAAAGTGCGTTGATAACGGATGTACTCCGGTAAGAAAGTTTTAATTTGTTGTGTGGGCTCTTGAATCTCAGAAGCAACAACTTTTACAACAGCGCAACATAATCTGCTTGATTCATTACCCAATTTTTTTTTGCATTGCATTTATTGCATATATAGTCTATTTTATGTATTTTAACACGATTCGATTGAGCATAGTTAAAATTTAAATTATAAAATAATGGATTGCTAAGCTAACGTACTATTACTGCATACTAAATCAATACACTCTCGTTGTTCGTTAATTCTCTGAGATTAAAATGAGTGTGTACATAAATATTATTTTAAGAAATACAGAAAACGAATGCACAAAATAGCCTATGAAATTTTCGGTCCATAAGAAGCTATTTTAATCTTACCTGTCCTCGATTTACTAAGAAGTTACTGTAATAACATTATAGCAGTATGTTCATCTAGAGAAACTACACTTTCCAATGGTGAAATAATAATTATTTATACAAATCGGTTAATTTAGCTTCCGATATTACTTCATACAAACACAGAAACATTCTCTGTAGGCTAAGTTTAATAGCTTTCGATTGTTGTTGTCCAAGGCCCCTTATAGACGAAGTCATTTGTTATTTCATTGCACCGTCTTAGATGGCGTTATTTTAATTTTAAAACTCATTTATCTCATTAAATATGAGTCCTATCAAAATTTTGTAAAGAATAAAACTTATCGCAAATTATTTTTAAAGAAAGTTTCGTTATGTAACATTTTTCATGAAAATCAATAATAAGCGAGATATTTCGATTTATTTAATTCAGGCCCCCCTTATAACCCCGCTTTTAAATAAAGTATTTTGAATGCCATGTAGCCTAAAATCTAAGTTACAACGAACGTAATTTATATTCCAATTTTCATATAAATCGGTTCAGCCATTATGGCGTGAAAAGGTAACGAACATACAGACAGACATACAAACAAAAATTTCAAAAATCCGATTTTCGGTTTCAGGCTGGTTAATTATATATGTTAGGACCAATTATTTTTGGAAAATCGAAAATTATCAGAAAAATTTCGGCTACAGATTTATTATTAGTATAGATGCGTTTAACAATCTTTGTTACAAATGAGTACTTTACCGCAGATTCATAATCAGGAATCTTTCTACACGAGATCGTACAACCAGAATTTCAGTACTCTTTAAGACTGTGAAGGAGGGAAATCCACTCCAGACGTACAGCGGCACGCAACTGTTTCGACTACAGATCAATATGACTGTCGCGCGAAGAAAAACACTTTTACTTCAAACTTCTGAAGGAGTGAAGGTTAACTTAGTGCACTTCCAAGGTAACTCAATATACGTGCTCCGTTGCTGAAGCGGAGAGATTTATTTTGTTATTTTGATTCCAATTTTAAGGAAGTTTGTTTCTGCTACAGGTCCGATATCCGTAAAACAAGGGATAAAACTATAAATCCAGAATGAAACATGTGGTGCTATGAGTAAAATTTACAACATACTTGCCTAAAAAATGTTAGTCGAATTGCAAACGATCACGAACTTTAACCATATAAAATTTAACAACTGTTGAGTAAAATTCAACATATTCTGTTTCCGTTTTATGTTTTGCTATTACGCTTGTTATTTATTTTCGAACATTTCTCTTTTCAAAGGTTATATGCTCTCTTTTATGTCCTCAGAATAGCTAGTCTTGTCAATACTTGTGTTGCTCATTTAACTTATCTCCACATGAGTTCTATTCAGAACGTATGTTGGAGTTCTGTTAGTTGCAAGCCGCTTCAGGGGCAGAACGTGGAGGCAGTGCAAAGCAGATCTACCACCTCTCCCACATTATGCGGGTATTACTTTTTTTTAATCTCTTCCACTCCCGCATCAGTATTCATATCTCATGCATTCACCGATTTCACATCAAATGTGTCAAAAGTTGCCTTTTAAATTAGTTTTATGAACTTTACAAGATTGAAACGTTTCATTTTCTGTGCATTATATTATGATTTATTGAACGTTTCATGTGAGGGAAGTACCCAATCTATTGGCACAACACACAATTCGATGAGAATTAAAAACACTGTTAGACACAGCACATCGCTTACAGACTGGAAATAGGGTAAAAGTTGATAATATTGTGATATGAGTAATACTGTGATAGTTCTTTTTGAGAATTTATTACAATTTTACTGAGCGAGAGGAAGCTCGGTTTTTTGTGTCACCGTATTAAGGGAATGTTCGTGGAAAAGTTGCTGCACAAAATCGGTCCTTGTTTCGCTCAGTAAAATTGCAACAAATTCTCAAAAAGAGCTATCATAATATTACTCGTATCACAGTATTACCAACCTTTACCCTAATATAAATGGACAATTAATGGAGTTCGCAGACGTCAGAAGCCAAGTTATTGATCACATCCGCAATTAGAGAAACAGTACAGTAAACAAATTTTGATTATTTTTGTTTTGTTTTCATTATTTTTTTTTCCAATGTCACCTGGTTGTCATTTGACATTTCTGGTCTCTCTGGCAATGGCTTATTTGTAGTCCACTTCTGAGGTTGGGGCGCCTGGAAGACGGTGTTACGCTGCCCCGATGATATTATGATAGGATGATAATGAAGTGCCAGGAGAGGTCTTACACATGAGCCTAACCTAATTTCCAGACCATGGACGAACACAGGAACATTCCCTTTTAAGGAAAAATTCCTGTGTTCTAACCGGGAATCGAACCGGGGACCTCATGAACTGTAGTCAGAAACTCTGGAACTAGCCCATGAGTCTGGTCACTCTGTCACTACTACTACTACTACTACTACTACTACTACTACTAACCAGTAGCGGCTGGTGGTCAAAATAATGTGTGTGCTACAATCTCTATACCGGCCTACTCTATAGGCCTACACTTATATGACGTATTTATCTTAATTTTACTCTCGCCTAGTGACGAAATATGAAGTCCAAACGACGTTCTTTCGTACTGCAGAACTTGTCATTTGGTGTTAAACCCCTCCATCTTGGACATCATACTCTTTTCTATTCACAGTAGGCCTATTGCAAGAACAGTGAGACGATTCTGGGACATACTGGGTGTTCATTTCAAAGTGTGTCATGACGTCACTGTTGTTGGGTCACCGATTTGAAGCGAGTTTCAGCTTATATGTTAGAGAAGTTGCCTATTATTTAAGGCGTTCTTCAATCTGAACTTAAGAACGTGTACGGTATAACTTGAACGTCGTAGCAACAAATGGCGGTCTGTACGGTCTGTGTGCTACCATAACCTCTTTCGAACTGTGTTTTGCGCCGGCAAGTCGTACGCAGGGTATTTATTATCATCGGTTGCGTACGGTAACATTCCACAACACAAATCAAATGCTCCGTGTCCATGTTTACCGTCGAAGTTAATGTCAACAAATACGTAAGTAATCGTCTTAACCCCCTCCCCATATCCCGACATTACGTATTTCCAAACAGTTTACATTCCTGCCACTACCGGCGTTTCCGTACTATCGGTACGTACTCTTCAGAATGAACGCCGTACCTGCTAGGCAACTTCTCTGCCTCTTAGGTTATACACCTCTGCGGAAATGTAGGAAGATTGAATTCTCTAGGCTCATCAGTTAGCCACATGACGGCATACAGCGAGCCATGACACATTTTGAACTTAATTTTTTTTAATCTCTTCCACTCCCGCATCAGTATTCATATCTCATGCATTCACCGATTTCACATCAAATGTGTCAAAAGTTGCCTTTTAAATTAGTTTTATGAACTTTACAAGATTGAAACGTTTCATTTTCTGTGCATTATATTATGATTTATTGAACGTTTCATGTGAGGGAAGTACCCAATCTATTGGCACAACACACAATTCGATGAGAATTAAAAACACTGTTAGACACAGCACATCGCTTACAGACTGGAAATAGGGTAAAAGTTGATAATATTGTGATATGAGTAATACTGTGATAGTTCTTTTTGAGAATTTATTACAATTTTACTGAGCGAGAGGAAGCTCGGTTTTTTGTGTCACCGTATTAACGGAATGTTCGTGGAAAAGTTGCTGCACAAAATCGGTCCTTGTTTCGCTCAGTAAAATTGCAACAAATTCTCAAAAAGAGCTATCATAATATTACTCGTATCACAGTATTACCAACCTTTACCCTAATATAAATGGACAATTAATGGAGTTCGCAGACGTCAGAAGCCAAGTTATTGATCACATCCGCAATTAGAGAAACAGTACAGTAAACAAATTCTGATTATTTTTGTTTTGTTTTCATTATTTTTTTTTCCAATGTCACCTGGTTGTCATTTGACATTTCTGGTCTCTCTGGCAATGGCTTATTTGTAGTCCACTTCTGAGGTTGGGGCGCCTTAAAAACGTTTTTATGAGTTTCAAGGAAGAAAAACATCTTTCTGGCTCAGCAGTAGTCATTGGTGTTATAACCAAAATATTTAACAACTTCGTTACTTCACAAATTGGATCCTGTAAATTGTTGGAGACTAAGTATTGTGAGAATTGAACAGCCATCTATATTTCGTAAGTCGAGTCTTCCGTATAGAACTCTAAGTTGTGTCTTTAACACTCTTTTGTTCAGTACAGTATAGCTGTTGACAGCAACTTCAACAGGTAGATGGCAGCAGCAGTTGGACACTTTAATTACCAAATACATTGTAAATAGTTCCGAGTTCATCCAGAAACAAGCATTCTTTCGTTACGCTTTACTTTTGCAATCTCCAAGCTGTGTCGTGCTGAAGCTGACTACAGCACTTTTCCGCGTAAAAATAGCCAATCAGAGCAGTGATTTCAGTTTCGCACATGCGCATAACTATCTACAATGTGAAGTTTTGAGTAGCACAACGAACCCCCTGAGGCACCAAAGAGCGAAGAGCGAATACTGAACACTTTATAACGCGTCATGAACATAACCACGGGAAATTGTCAAATGACAGATCAAATACTATGGAATTACAAATACATTATTTGAGCAAAAATTATCATTGTGCTGTAGCACTGTAGCACATACGGACGGGCCGCCCCTGCTACTTACTACTACTATTTTTATTGGACTACACTGATCCAATGTAATCGACGTCTGTTAATCTCATATTTTTTTATATCCTAGCGATATTATGAGAAGTTACACCATAAAGGTACACACATTTATCCATATCTTTATTCATTCCACTCCATTCTATTCCATGCATTCCACTTCACTCAGTTCCAACTATTCAATTCCCCTCATTCCACCCATCCAATTCCACTCATTCCACCCATCCAATTCCACTCATTCCACCCATCCAATTCCACTCATTCCACTCATTAAATACCACTCATTCCACCCATCCAAATCCATTCTTTCCACCGACCCAAATCCACTCTTTCCACTCATTAAATAAAATTCATTTCACCCATCCAATTCCACTCATTCCATACGTCCAATTCCACTCATTCAACCCATCTAATTCCACTCATTCCACCCATCTAATTCCACTCATTCCACCTATCCAAATGCCTTTTGTTTGCTTTGAAATGAAGCGAATTTAGGTACGGGCGTGGTTGAAGAGCGGCACAAGTGCAGTGAGGTTGCGAACGAGTGTGGGTTCCAATCCCAGCTATGCTGATTATCTATTTCTCTGTTTTTTTTTTTTTTAGTTTTGCCCCAGCTGTTTCATTTCTTAGTTTATTCTACGTAAGACTAAAAAATCATTAATAAAACTGTCTTATTTGATCTGACGTATATAGATATTGACTGCAATTAAAGTCGTATTAACTTTCATAAAGATTATTATATTGCATTTTTATCATTCCGGAATATGTTGACTCAAATACTGACTAAGTATGAACATTCCATCTTCTCTAAATTTTCCGAAAAGCAAAGTAATTCCGAACACTTTCGTACAGTGAAGTCGAAAAATGACAGTCTTCAACGTAGTTCAGGCGGTAGCGCGTTTGCCTGCTCACACGAAGCTGTGCTTAGCATAATTAGATTCTCACTTGGTTTATTTTTTCAGGTGTTTTCCTCAAGTGTGAGGCGAATGTCAAGTAATCACATGACAAGTCCTTTGCCTCATCTCGTAAAATTCCATCTCACTATCACCAATTCCACTGACGATATAATATAACGTAGGCTAGTCATTGATACAGAGTCGTAAAATAGTCTGCTACAAACATTGCAACGACTGCTGTAAACGACATTTATAATAAATCATACACCTACATGTTACGGTTAACAGAAAATCATTATGAAATAATTTTTAGAAATCCGTATGCTCTGTTACCCAACTATACTCCTTTCCAATATCAACATCGGTGAAATACAATGGTTCTCAGAGGACTTGCAAATCACTATTGTCACCTAACGAACTCCTTTCAGTAGACGTATTTTTATGGAACTCTGTTTCGCTTACTCCTTGAGGCTTACTTCGAACAATCTAAATTTCTATTTCATCTAAAAAATAAAAACATTTTTAGTTCCATGTGCTCCACCTGAACCAACTTGTATAATTCAAAATGTCCAATATGTATCCTTCATTATGACTAATGACAATAACTAAGAGTGTCTTCCGATAAAGGTCATATTCATTTACAACCATTTGCTTTCCGATTATTTAAGAAAATATGTATGGTATTATTTCCGAATCAAAGTTCGTAGATGGATCAATCGTCTGAGATCTTTCGCCAACAATTTAAAGAAACTCCTTTCTATTTCCATGAAGTACGTCACTAACACCTCCTTGAAACTGGCTTTCTTTTAAGAGTATCCATGAATGAAATTACAGAATTCTAAGCTATTTTTCAAATTTGTAAAAAAAAGTTATATACTAATATAATTAAGAGTATATGTACGTGAACGACCACAAATAATATCAGAAAATGCAGGCTCTAAATTTCTAAACTTTTATAAGAAAATGAACTCACAATTGGACAAAAATTACAAGGCACCACAACAAGACTTATTAGAACTTAAATATCTGATAAAAGTATAAAAAAGTTACTAATAATATTTTTCAAACCAGTTTTATCAGAGTATAAAAAAAATCTGCAATTACATCATGTGGTAACCATAACATTATTATGGTCTCTCTTACATCTTTAATATTTTTCCTGTATGTAATAAACACTTATTTCTGAAAAGTAGACTACTCTCAGACATGTAGAATTGATTATTTTAATATAATTAGTTCTTTATTTGTTCTATATAAAATAAATTAAAATTTATATAATGTTTTGTGACCAAATTTTTCTATTTTCAAAGAAATGGGCATTACTGTAGTCTACCTTTTGCATAAATGCATGTTAAATCAGTGTACAAAATTTCAGAATTCTATCTCTAGGGGAGAGTTGGGTAATATCGGACATCGGGTAATATCGGACAATGAGTTTCTTTCATCTATCACCAGATGATAGTACCTGAATGACATGGTTACGTTTCTGTGATGTCGCATACAGAAACGTAACCATGTTATTCAGGTACTACCATCTGGTGGCAGATGAAAGAAACGCACTGTCCGATATTACGCGATGTCCGATACTACCCTGCTCTCCCCTAATGGTTTGTGGAGTTATGAAATAATGTGTGAAAATTTTCAAATTTTGGAAAATTTAATTTAAAGTAAAAAGTGAATTTTTTAAACTATTTTTAGTAACCTTTTTATACCTTTATCAGATATTTAATTTCTAATAAGTTTTGTTGTGGTACCTTGTAATTTTTGTGCAATTGTGAGTTCATTTCCTTATAAATTTTAGAAATTTAGAGCCTGCATTTTTTTAGAATATTTGTGGTCGTTCACGTACATAGAGCCTTAAAGAAACCACAAAAATTTGTTCTTGTAGCTCTCATGGTTCACAAGTTATGGTTCAGTTAATATTTTTGGGGGGCGAGTAACTGAAAAGGTTCCTTGCCTAATAATTTTATTTTTTTCGTTCTAATAACTTATGAATAGGCTCAACACACGTATACTTCTTTAAATAGCCCTGAGCTTCAATGTACATTCATTAGATAAGCCGCTAAAATTGTTTAAATATTATATAATTATTTTCTTAAAAATAAAAAAAAATATATTAAGAAACTGAAAAAGAAATATAGTCTATATTGAAATTGTATTCACCATACAACCCAGAGCTATTTTTATTCACTACATATCCTTGAACTTAAATACCAAATTTGAACCGTCTATCACAAAATCTGCTTCGTAGGAGCATTTTATAGAAATGAAAAGAGAAAAAGCAATGGAAGACTTTTATACATTACTCATATTAAAATCCTTCTCGTTCACTAGTAAACCTGTGGGAACTTCTAACAAACAAAGTAGCGCTGTATATTGAAACAGAAGTTAATCAAAATGCAAATAAATGTGAATTCCTCAGTACAGTGCAAAACTGAGCGTGTCGCAGCTGGAGTTTAAAGCACCATGGGACTTTTAAAATTGTCGTATGGACTTTAAAAATGTCGATATCGTACTCGTGGTGCTACGTTTTGAATGGAGGGAGGTATGAGCATTTTCATAATTTAAAAAAACAAAATTGTGATTTTTTAGGGATTTTCTTCAAAATGCATTCATGCGTACCCTTAAGTTTTGTATCAATTAATCGACAGTTTCATCTTCGCTCTTACGAGTATTTATCAATTTTTCCAAGGCTGCTCCAGCAACACTAAAAACTTTAATTCATTTTCACATTCCAGGTTCTTCCCTTTAACTCTTATAACAGCTTTCTTCGTAGATTCTTTACTCAACTCTCTATATTTAGACACCTGAATGTCATAACGTATTATCAAGATCAAATTCAGCTCCAGAGATGAAGATGTGAACAGCAATAGAGACGAAACTGCGACGTCTAATACTTACTTGGCACGCTCTTAGAATGGTACCTCGTATCAACAAATACAGGGACATCACTTTATTTTTACTAACATTTTTAACATTAACCTGGCTATACTCGGAAACACTGTTACCCCCCTTCCATTACAGGAGTTTGGAGTTGCTAGTGCAATATGTAAACAAATCATTTTACTAGCTATAGAAGGAGAGAAAAGTAGTGTCTCCATTTATGTTACAGGGAAATATAGTATTACGATTTTCAGTTTGGTCATTACTTTACAGTATTTTATCAAAAAACAGTAGAATAGTAACAATTTTTTTGCACAAATTCAAGTCTTCAGGTGGTTATATACATTATGTAATGTCTATTTTATTCAGCATATTACTAACCTAATTTATTCCTGAGAATTCTGTGAGCACTTCCGTAAGAAACACCAATTTCTACAGCTAACTTCTTGACCGACTTATTAGGACCTCGCTGCATCCTTTCTCTAGCATCATCTACAACATCTTCTGTCACCTTTGTTGGCCATCTTACACTTTTCTTACTTTCTGTACACTGTTGCTCTAAATTTATCTACCACATTAATGACATTTCTACGAAAATATTCCGTAATGATATAATCAGGAAATTGTGAAGAAAAAAAAAAAAAGAAAAAGAAAAATTGTTGTTCACATTCGGTTATATTGTAATTCCAGTTTCCATCATCGTCCTTCATACCTACAAACAGTAAAACAAAACGCTTGTTTAAATAATGCTGGTAAGTACCGTACCATATTATAGGGTACCGTACTTTCGGTAACTCTAATCTTCACTTGTGCTCAGTCCACACAGATAAATTCAGTTATGCTACACATCATACCTGTGTGAAAATAAACTTCAATAATTCAAGCATTTTCTCCTATAGAAAATGCAACATATTTCTGAAACACACTGTACTCTATACTGTTTATTTCACTGCTAGCAACAGCGGCCGTAAGTTTGTGTGACTGAAGTTAGCAAGGACACTAGTGAAAGGGGTGAGAGTCAAGTAAATTTAGAAACGCAGGTACAATAAAAATTGAAGTAAAAATAAAATGATGACTCTGTACTTACTTGGCACGCTCTTAGAATGGTACCTCGTATCAACAAATACATGTGGGCAAGGATCTCGCAATTGGTTGTACACCAAGTACACCAGTGCGCAATTAGAAAACTAGTCCCACTTTATAAATGGTTTCTTGTTTTAAAAGATTTGCAATATTGCTGTTTAAAAGTATTAAACGAAAATTTGGTTAAAAAACTTATATTATTACAACAATATATACAATAATTTTCATTGCAGTAAAAAGTACAGAGCATTAATAGAAAACATGGAAATGTTGTATATTACAGTCAGATTAAAGTATACGTACATTGTTGACAATATGCAGTAATAGTGGGCCTAACGTAATGTTCTAATATACTGAAACACCTCGCTGATAGACAATGATTCCATTTTGAATGATGTCACCGTGACTAATTGCCATACAGCATACAGGATGTGTGTGTGTGACCTGCCTGACCACAGCACTTCGTAATCTTACAGTTACAAATTAAGCCTTAATTTGAAGTGTGGCATGTCAGATAGGCAGTTTAGTTTCAACTGATCGTCACTTTTATGAAGTGCTACGAATAGTAAATTGAACTGTTCCCGTGTTAAGAATTTCTGAATTGTGATATTATTATTATTATTATTATTGTTATTATTATTATTATTATTATTATTATTATGGGAAAGGAATGAATTGTGTTCGGTGTTGTGAATTATGTGAGAGTAAATTATTTATCAGTAAGGTCCCTGTGGGTATTAAGGCCATCTAACGGATCTTTTATTATGACCGCTACTGAAGTTGGTTTAGAATTACACTAATGAGGTTATGTCTAAATATGTTTATTTATGTAACAAAATACAAAAAGAACAGACTGATATATCAAAATGTTTCTCTGTTATTCCAAATTTAGTAAATCGTTACAACTGGGCCTTATTTCCCGAGTAGTCTGTTAATATGGCCCATGCCGTAGGGTAATAGAGCCGAAAAAGAATACATTTCAATTAATTAATCAAATTAGGAAACAGAGTTAATATCAAAATAACATAAAGTGAAATGAATAGAAGTAACAATTACATGAACTGGAATACCTGAACAATCGTATTTGTAAACAATAGTGACAATAAACTTCTGAAAATCTGAAACGGTGTGTCACACAAAAAATTTGAGTATTCTAAACATTTAGGGCATACAAGGACATCTTTATCAGAGACAGTCAGGCCCACACAAACTTTATGGACCCACAATGAGCATGATGCACACTGTCTCATATCCAATGCTTCAGCTGACTCACAGACAAAACAGTACCAAATAAAGATGATTCAGTTGTAATTTGTGAATGAGTTGCTGCTGGTATTTCTGACTCCTGCTGTTCCAGTGGACGTTTAGTGACAAAACTTGGAGCAAAGGCTGTTTCTGGTATAATATCTGGCGCAAAAAGATAGATACCAGTGGCTCGGAAACCATTGGCGACATTTTGTACGTTCATGCACTTATTCCAGATAGGTATAAATATTGCTAAGAATCTCTCTTTATGTAGTCGCCTTTCAGAATGAAGATCCCAGTATCTGAGCAATGTTTCATCCCAATAATGTTTGAAAGATCTATAGACTGTTTTATCAAATGGTTGCAGTTCATAAACACATAGGAGCAAATGTAATGTCTGCGAACAAAGTAGTAATCTGTACTTAAATTATTTATATAGCCTACCTTAATTTTATCGCTAGATATTTATTATTATTATTATTATTATTATTATTATTATTATTATTATTATTATTATTATTGCAATCTGAAGTGAAAGTTCATACTCAACATTATAATTAACTTATTTAATCGTCTCGTAAATTTTAATAGTTGTTGGGAAATAAGGTCTAGGCCTTATTTATCTGTTGTTGCTTGGACCTTATTGCACGATCACAGACCTGCTATGATATTGAGTTTATGTCTCTGTCATGGAGATTTGGAAAAATTATTTTGAACCTGTATCTGGAACGATGAAATATCTCTCAAGCATTACATGCAATAACATTTTCAATATTCTGAGCATTGAAATATATTATTACATTTAACTTTACTTCCAATATTATAGTTTTGTCTCCTCGACAATGTTTCGGCGCGGTTTCTTCTTGTTACTCCATTTCTACCAACATAAGATGCGCTCAAATTATTAGGCAGATGTTATTTTAGTTCCCCAACATGACTTCCTTTTAGCCTTGATCCGCGAATTTCAAAGTTGGGCCTTATTTCTCGATGGGCTTTATTACCCACTGGGACCTTACAATCTACAAAATGAACTGTGGTGTGTGTTACTATCTGATTCGGAAGGAACTGGCGTGTTGCCTGATAGCAACTAAGTTATTCACGTAAATCCCGGTGAGAATTTTTCTCTGTTCCACTCATCCATCATCATATGATGATGCAGAATTTCTGCACTGAAATATCATATGTACTTCGGCATATTATAATAATATATGATACGCGAAAAATAATCACTTCGTGATTTAAGAACGGCGCTTGTTTCGTCGGATTCCGGCCACTTAGTCACTCGTAACGAGTGCACCTCTGCACATGTGTGGATATTGTGCCACTGTAATACATCTATGACGCAGTGCATGAGGGTAGGCCACTAGAGGGAACCAAAGAGGTGGAACTTAAACTGAGAGGATTCAATCCGACATCGGGATGGGAATCCGGTGAGGCTTGGTGGATAGAGCGTCAGCATGTAAAGCTGAAAACTCGGGTTCAAATCCCGGTGTCGGAGAAAATTTTTCTCTCTTCCACTCATCCATCATCCATTTTACGTAATAGATCAACCGAAATCTGATAGGCCTACAGAGTTCCAGTAACCAGGTAAGACCTCAGTATCAAACGACTTATAACTTATAATAAACTAATTAGGCTTATTCATTTATAATACCAAAGTTTTATTTGGAAATATAACAAATTTAAGTCAATGATATTTATTTATAACAAGACGTGCAGCGAAGCGCACGAGTATGGCTAGTATTTAATATTTATGATAATGCAATACTAAAATTTCCTACTTTTTACGCGAATGTAGGTTACCCATGTTTACTACTCGGCAAAGCGAACTTCCGACACGAAAAATATGTGCAAAAACAACGCTGTGATGTCATCGTTTCGTAATATAAACAGACACCTGATTGACAGCAGCGCACTGACGTACAAGGCCTAGTCGGAAGTTTGCCTTGCTGGGTTATACAAAGGAATGGTAAATATTTGACATTGACAGCATTCTACTCTATTCTCTGTTATATCTATCCTGTTGTGTTGTAGCCTCGAGCAGACGCAGACTCAATTCTCAACTCAAGATATAATAAATAATTTTTTATAAGTAATAATAATCTTTGCCAAATGTTTCTCTTTTCTCAGTTTATTCTCCATAAAGCAACGTAAATTCTGTGACGATTCTTGAAGGTGTGTTTTTTTTTTTATTTGAAATAAGATCCATTAATTTTCTACTAAAAGTTATTATATTTTAAGTGAAACATTCCTGGACAAATTTACTCGTAAATACTGAAAGTGAACTAAATCCTTTCAATAATTTAGAAGATTTCTAGTACTCAAACAAGTGCCTGTCAGAATTACCTTTTTCGATATCATTAATCCTAAAAACGCGTATTTCCGCGAATTACTGCGTTATCAATTTAACTTTTTTGTTAATCAGGTTAGCTTCATCCTACATATTTTTTTATTTTATATATTTATTAGTTTAATGTAAAGCCGATTACTGTGAAGGATTACCTGAATACATTATTTTATTCGATAGCTACTAGTATCCATCCTCTAGTTATCAATTTTAACTCCCTCAGATTTTCATGTAATGAACATACTGTATCCTGCAACGGTGTATCACTCAAATGAAGTAAAAAAGTGGCGCTTGCCCCTGTTAAAACTCACATCTAACTCCCACCTATGACTTATTTAAGTTAAAAGAAAGTAATGAACAACCTAAACCCAGTAGTGTCACTATAGCAACCCTTCCTACTCGCCAGAGTGCGCTATCCTCTTCGCCTTTCCTCATTTCCTTTTGCTCTCAATAATTAACTAACACAAGTTTTAGCATTCTCTGGCTGTAAATTGTGTGTGGCTGAACATTTACATACCGTGCAAAAATTTACGGCCAACAGTTTAGACGTATTTTATCTGATATTACGAAAGGAAAACAAAAGAGGCCCAAATAAAACAACTACAAACGTACAGTGTCACGTAATATATATATAGTAACTGGATTCTGGTAGACCCCAATTATTTTTTACAGTTATGATACCATTTACATGACACTTGGGGAAGTGTTTAAGTGATATAAAATACACAAACATTTCAAGTGTTCTTGAAATAAATCCTAACTTTCTTATTTGAAATGGAACAACCTATATACAGAGCGTAAGGGGTTTAAGTGCCGTCCTTTTCATAGTCGTCGGGTACAGTCTACAGCAGGCCTGCACAAGGTTTGCGCTCTCCGAGCCGGCTCACAGCTCATGAGCTGAATGCAGATATTAGCTGCGCTCTGTACGAGGGTGGACTGAAAGAAGGGGTGATTTCGTACAAAATATACACAAAAGGAAGTACTATTACGAGTGTTTATGAAATGAATTCCAGTTCAGTGTTTGCAAAACTATCTTGGACTATTATTAATTAATAAAGAAATATTTATTTTACAAAAACAATAGAAATTCTATAGCTACTTAAATGTACAATATCATTGTTATATTTTTATTTATCAGTACATCAACACGAGGTTTTATGCTGTTGGCAGCTGATAGGAACAGTAGCCTACTGATCGTAATGAAACATCAGCTACAGATGTTCGATGTATGCCTTTATTAAAGTTGATGATAGAAAACAGTTGCTCACAAATATAAATGTTGAGCCAAACATAGCAATCATTTTCACAGCTAGCTTGTGTAGTCGTGGATATTATCGCTAATGTTTAGTCTTGTAAAATTCAACCAGGCTAATAGTATTATTCAAACGATCTTTAGCCATTAGGTCACATTGAAGATCAATAGGTTCGAGCTGTAAATCGTTAAATGTTAAATGTTATGTTCCGTCTTTTAGATTCCTTCATACTGTACTGTAGCAGTAGGTAAGCAACGTAAAACATTTACTGAGAATAGGCCTACACACTTCAATCCACTAGATAACTGAGTAGCCGTTTCCCTCTCCTCTACCTATAGCAAGTCTATGTCATTCTGATGTATCTTCCTCTCCGTTTCGGCGAGCGGTAAATACGGCTCTCCCGCTCCGAAGGAGAGCGCGCTCGTTGAGCGATGTTTGTGCAAGTATGGTCTATAGGATCAAAAAATGTCCGAACATAGGGTCAAAACTTGATAGTTTTTCCAGAAAAAAAATATTTCTTTTCTTATTTTATTTTCGTTATACTGCTTATATCGTTAGTAAAATTACAAAAACAATTGCATCAGTAGGTATATCTAGCAAAGCGTTAATATTATTTTAAATACACTTGTGTTCTATTACGTTTTCGTGAAATTAAATAAAAATGCATGCTTAAATTTGTTAATATTCTGGCGTGAGAGACGTGGCAACGTTCAGCAGGTAATACTCTGCACAGACGTAAGTACGAGTCAGCTGAGTTCAAGCTCCCTGTCCATAGCTCTACTGTCGAGCGGATGGCAGTTCAATACAGGGTATCTTATAAACAACTTACAATGCCATTTACAGTTTAGGAATATCATATGTTATTAATTTATGGAGAAAGTCGTCGTAATTCAAGTGAGGTAGGAAGGATGTAACATCAACTTTTCCTGAAAGAAGGTTACCTAATCGGCGAAGTTTTGTAGCAGTTTCTCAACGATTATTAGAAACTAGAAGTCTTTTACCCTGTTTCGAAAATCACACAAACAGAAATTTGTTTAAAAATGATACTGCTTTACGGAAGAGGGAGAGATTAAAATGTAGCATTAGAAAAAGTTCGTGTGATTTTGTGCAGAAAACCAATAGTTTATTTTTTAGACGTACAATAAAAAAGTAGCAATATTGTTACATAAAATGTAAATTTACCATAATGTTCTACCAATGAGATTGAAAGTTTGTATTTGCTGCGCTGCTCGTTTTGTGTAAACAACAGTATTTCCATGGTCAGCTCCTGCATTAGAACAGAGCATCTGTTTTGTACCAGTATGTCTGTACCCGCATGAGCTATACTGTGTACTTCTAAAGCCCCTTTTCCCCGTTTGAGCTGCTGTACTGTGTACTTCTAAACCCCTCCCCCCATCCAGCAACGTTGCAAAACGTCTAATATTGTAAACTTTAATAATTAGTTAAATATTGCAATTAGAAAAAAATTGTAAGGACATTTTTTCTTCTTTGTGACATCGATTTAAAACAGGTATGCTCAAAATTGTAAGAGCTCCGATTACACGGACGATGCTGCACTGCATAACACACACAGTTTACAGACTGGGCTCCGCAACTACATTGCAGCACCGCCAGTGGCATCGCTCTCATACTCTTACAAATATGGATAATAAACTGCATTTGAAAAAGGAAAGAATATACACGGTAATATTCAGTTATTACATTGTGTATTATATTTAATATAGTTATGATATTATTAAATCATAGATAATGTTATTTTCATATTCCACCATACATTGCGGTCTGTTCAACATGTGGATTCTTTTCTGCAAGTAATCGGAAATCTATTTCCAACGAATTTACTCAATGCGCAGCTGGCTCAGAAGATGTTCCTCTGTTAATCGGGATCTATGTTTGGATTTAGCAACTTTCATTCTCTAAAATAATTCTTCGCACACATGTCGAGGCAAAGGTAGCTAACATAGTGGCAGCGAATAAGCTCATCTTGGGGTATTTCGTTTTGTTATTTTTTTAATACTTTTATGCTTGTCAAGTCATATTCTCTGCATTTAGTTCTGAATTCTACGTTACTTTGTAAATCAATTAACTCGTCCTGTAACTGCACTCTCACGGATTGTACTAAATTTACTATGAAAGGATTAACAAAAAGATTTCCATACATCTAAAATCACTAAATCTATGTTCTGTGAATTCAAATTTGAGTTGTTCCAGTACAGAGATATAATTAACTATATTTTGTTCAGGCACAATGCATCTTTTTAAAAGTTCACCATCCGTGAAGGGTTTAAGTGCCTTAGCTAATTCCCAACATACTACATAACTTGCTCCTAAACATAGACTCTAAATTCTTCGACTCTCTTCAATGTTTGGCCTTTCATTAAGTTATTAATTTAATAATAATAATAATAATAATAATAATAATAATAATGATTTATTTAACCTGGCAGAGTTAAGGCCATATGGCCTTCTCTAACACTCAACCAGGAGTAAAGACTGCGTTACAAAAACACTACAAATTTACAAATTACACTACAATTTTACACACAAAACTGAATAAGATAATAATAATAATAAAAATAAATAAACAACAAATAAGAAGAAATCAGACATAATATATAACATACAGAAAGAAAGAAAAAAGCATAATTATATGTGAACAGCAGGTCAAAATAAATGAGGCATACAAAAAAAAAGACAATTAATAATAATAATAATAATAATAATAATAGTAATAATGATAATAATAATAATGATAATAATAATACTAATAGTAGTAATAAAATAGTGCAGTACAAAGTATACAGTGAATACAATATTTCTAAGTACACACAATAAGGAAAATTAAGATTATATATAGCTCAACTTATCACATTAGAGATATAACATTATCGGAAAATATGAAAACAAAAATATAAAATAAGTTGAATATCATTAGAACGTAAAAAAAAAAAAAAAAAAATGTGAATACGTGGAAACATGCAATATAACACTTGTCATAATAGTAAGTTAGTTTGGCAACTCGTCATAAGATAATTTTCTAACTTGGATTTGAAAGAATTCAATGTTCGGCAGCCCTTGACTTCAGGCGGCAGAGAGTTCCAGTGACGAGAGGTAGCAACAGTGAAGGATGAGGAATACAGAGACGATGCGTGAAGTGGAATTTCTAGCGTGTTATCGCGTTGTGATCGAGTATTAATATTATGATAGCGAGAGAGAGTATGAAATCGAGCGAATAAATAATAGGGGGATGAAGAGTGCATAATTCGATATAAGAGAGAAAGTGAGTGCAGATTTCTCCTCTCATGTAACCTAAGCCACGATAACTTCTTGAAAGAAGGTGAGATATGATCATAGTATCGAACATTACAAATGAAGCGGACGCACGCGTTATGAACACGCTGTAGTTTCTGAGCGGAATCAATCCTGAGATCACTGAACAAAACGTCGCAATAATCGAAGTGAGGTAGAATGAGTGTCTGTACCAGCGTCTGTTTTAATTTAGATGGATAATGATACAATCTTTTTAGTGAATGGAGAATAGAGAATGCCTTCTTACATGTATATTTAATATGCGTATCCCAATTGAGATTAGATTCGAAATGTACTCCGAGATTTCTGACGGTAGAGCTAAACGGGAATTTAAATTATTTTATCATAACATGTATTTCTGTTGGAATAAAATCACCACGATAATAATAATAATAATAATAATAATAATAATAATTGTAATATATCTAACAATATTAATAACAATACTACTACTACTAATAATAATAACAATAATAATAACAATGTTGGTATATGAATACATATTACAGAAAACAGCTTCCCTGACACTTCGGCATGTTCCGGATGGCAGAGCGTATAATGTTACTTTATGTTGCTCAGTAGTATTCCTGACAGTACCTTACAACATAGTAAACACTTTACCAAACGCAAAACAATTAATAGTCTTCCCCCCACACTGTAAGGAATGATCGTTTGCTTACAGAAGGTTTTGACTGTGTCATTGTCCCGCACTGTTCGTGCGTTTACTAAGTACTTGAACTGCCTTCCGCAGCCATCCGTCGAGTTTCGAACGAGGAACAGCACGCTCTACATTCGAAGGTTGTGATTACAGAACGTAATCGGGAGTCAGAGAATGAGCATACCTGATTTAAAATAATGACACTTGTATCCCTTACATCCTGTATTAGTACATATTTTTGCTCCTCTCTATTCTGAATACAAATATGTATAACATGTGCAGATTTGTAATGGCAGTCTTTTGTTTAATTCAACAAACTGCAATACTCGTTGCTATGAAAGATTGTGGTTGAAAACAAAAAAGGTTTGTTTACATGTCTGACGTTGTTGTGGACAAATTGTTAAGTAATTATTTAGCTATTTTAAAATCAATGGTGAAGATGGAACATTATTATACTCGTTCTGAACAGGTCGACTCATTTCATTCATAGCGTTCTGCTCACTGCAAACCCAGCATTCTCCAGTCTTTCCTATTATCTGCCTTCCTCTTTGTCTCCTTATATGATCCATGTATCTTAACAGGTAGATATGTTGTTAATACAGTATTTCGTGAATGCGGAATAAATGCACGCGCAACTTGTGTTTTGTATGCTGAAAGGCACCCTGACTTAGCAGTGTCGGATTTCTTCCTCACTTGAAAAACATTGTTTATGCAACACCACCAATGACTTTGCAATACTTGAGAAATCGATTCACAGCAGCAATAGCTACTATAACTCCCCAGCAAATAACATAATGTTATGCGGGAGATAATTGAAAGAGCCAGGTTAGATCAAGATGCTGCTGGTGGACATATTGAGCATCACACATGAAATTTTGGGTTACTTATCAGGGTTACTGTGTTGAAATGTTTTCGTTGTTTGTAAAGAATTCAAGTATCAGTAAACTGATATTCAAAATCTAGGTAAGTTTTGTTGTAATGTTATTCCATTGTAACAAGTATTGCAGTTTGTTGAATCAAACAAAAGACTGTCACTTCAAATCTGTTATACATCTTTGGATTCATAATTTAAAGAGGAGCAAAAATACATGTGTATTAATATACAGAGTGTTCCACCAAATAAGAAAGTTAGGGGGATTTCCGGTTAAACCGGAAATTGTATTAAAATAACACTTACAAATGTTTGTGTACTTTATATCACTTAAACATTTTCCAAAGTGTCACGTAAATGGTAACATAACTGTAAAATATAATTGGGGTCTACCAGAATCCAGTTAGACTCGGTATATTTTTAGTATAAAGAGCTAAATCTTTATACCGGCACCAGTGTAGCTAAGGCCGTAGCGCGTTTGCCTGCTGATCCGAAGATCCGGCCGGGCGTGAGCTCGATTCTCGCTTGGGCTAATTACTTGGTTGGGGTTTTTCCGAGGTTTTCCCCAACTGTAATCTATATCAGGTAATTTATGACGAGTCCTCGACCTGATCTCGCCAAATACCATCGACGCTAATTAACCTAGTAGTTGATATAGCGTCGTTAAATAACCAAGTAAAGAAAAATCACATCATATGCACATGATAAACCTGTAATAGAGAGTTATTGACATCCTACATTTCTTTTCCATTTGATTCATAATAATTCATATTACTAGCATCGTTTTTAAATGCATGACAAAATTTTAACTGTAGGTAATGAAAAAACAAATATACATTTATATAGGCCTAGAAATCCCAGCCCTGATCATTATTATTATTATTATTATTATTCCATGTATTGTGGGTCCCTATCACCACGGCATGGCGCGTCCTCAGGTTGCGGATAGAGGAGACGGCCTCCAGATATGGAGGGTAGCTGCGAATATATTGAATAAGCAGTCGTGGACAGCCGATAAGGGGTGGTCCTCCAGCTTGGGGGTTGGGCGAAAGGCTAACAACCCATCACCGTAAAAAACAGCTTGTTACGTATCCCTATAATAAGCCTCGGAATCGATGGCGGGCTTATGTGAGGGCGGCAATGAACCTTCGGGTTCCTTAAAAGCCATTTGTAAGTAAGTAAGTATTATTATTATTATTATTATTATTATTATTATTATTATTATTATATAAATTAATGAAATTATTTATATTACTAGCATCAGTATTTCAAAGAAGGTTTCAGGTATTCTGGGGATTTGAAGTTGCGATCCTCTGAACGAAAGACCGGCTCCTTAAAATATGAATTTAATTAAAGAGAAACTCATATTTACTAAATTTGAAACTCTTATTTATTTTTGTACAACTAGAACAGTCAAGTGTCCTCCTGCAATTTTGAGGCTTTTTATAATATTATAATTTTAACAATTTACTAAGTAAACGAAAACGCATAGAATTGAAAGCGCGTATACCACCTTTACTATCGATACTGACGAGTGTGGAAGAAAGGAAGGAAGCACAGTCACAATATTCGATACACATTTGTTTGTTTTGTGCCATGGAAGTAATTATCCAACGTCTGAAATTAATGGAAGCGAGTAAAGAAGAGCAGAGAGATGTTTTTTTTTATACTGGTGAGGGTACTGAAGGACGAGAAATTCATCATCGCAAGTCTCTTGTGTACGGCGAACATGTGTCACGTTCACGTGTGCTGGAAGAGATTCCAAGACGGACGCGGGTCACTGCAAGACCATCCGCGCCCAGAAAAGATCCATCTCGTCATCACTCCTCATATTACTGGATGCGGCAACAATAAATGGCAACGTTATGAAGACATTTTGCAGGAAAAGAGAAGTGTCATAAAGTCGAAACACCCTGGAATACTATCAAACGCCATTATCCTTCTCCATGACAACGACCGCTCCCACACTATCTAATGCAAGGCTGGCAATTGCTTCCCGTATGAGCGTTCTACCCGTACGGGCAAATGAAAACAGGTTTGTTCCCTCGCGGGAAGAACTGCTACCTCTCTGCAAGGTAGCGGCGAAGGGGAATGTAGACAGTTCGTTTCGTACAGGATGAAGTAGGTATAGTATGTATGTAGTACGTATCTCCATGGATGTCGCAAAGCAGAAACCTGGAACTGAGTTTAACAATGACTGGAATTGTCATTCTTTTTTTTTTTTTTTTTTTTTGAAGAATCAAAGTAGAAGTGGACAGTATCTTATTTGTAAAAACATGTTAGGTGCAGAAAACTACCACTACTACTACCACTACCACTACAATTAGAGCTTGTATTTTGCTGGAGCAGAAACTGGAAATAAGCTTTGAGAGTTTGGCTTGTCGACAACATAATATATTTGAACTTATTATTGCACGTGTTTTCTAGTACACTGATGGCAGTTGCAAGTAGGCCAAACATCCAGCTCTTTCAGAGAGTTGCTAAATCTTACAGTAAGCTTGATAAAGATGTATACAACTCGGATGATGAAGCTATTTCTAGCCGAGTAAAATCAATTAAAAGGGAATTGTTTGTTTCATAATTAGTTTGCAAACTATCATCCTAGGGACGACTACCAAGAACTGTTGCAACTCTCACAGCTCTTTCT
Organism: Periplaneta americana; assembly: GCF_040183065.1. Classification (NCBI taxonomy): domain Eukaryota; kingdom Metazoa; phylum Arthropoda; class Insecta; order Blattodea; family Blattidae; genus Periplaneta; species Periplaneta americana. The sequence goes on from NC_091128.1 coordinate 81,574,103, forward strand.
TGGAGAAAACCCTGCACCAGAGGCGTCTTATATATTATCCAGGTGCTTTACAGGAGCTAGATTAATGGCAAAACTGACACACTGCTTGAAGATATACTTATTTCGAGCACATTTTCACATAACAGTGCGAGAACTATCCTGCATTCGTGAGTTCATCCACTCCATGGTAAGCCTACAATTGTATGTAAAACCATGCTTTAAAGCACCATCTGTTGCGCTTACTCCAAGGACGGATTTTAATTTGCTTCAGAATCTTACACAGGATAAAACCACAAATTAATCTACTGGAAATGCTGAGCTCAAACGTTTTACTAAAACACCAAAAACACCCTGAGAAATTCTAATTGGTATTTCATTTTTCGATACAGATGTGTCTTTAGATATGAAAGTGGCCATGGTATCATCATTAGACAAACCAGAAGAGGACCCCTTTTCAAAAAGAATTAAGATTAGTGAACAAAGTATTGAAGTAAAGAAGCTATCAGGTTTTGATTCAAAGAAAACTAAGAAGCTGTTTATGGCTTTGAATATTTGTGACGGATTTCTCGAATCAGATCCTAGGACGTGGGTGAAAAATGAGGACTTCATTCTAGCCAAACAGAGGTTCGGCAATCAAAAAGTTAATAAAGATTCAGCAACGATCTTTCAATTCTTTGCTAACCAATCACTAAGAACAGAAGCAGTATATTCTGCAAGTAGTGGAAAGCCACCGCCAGTGATACGAAAATCCAAATAAACTGACAATAATTTGTACAGTGAATGCAATAAAAATCTATTCAATTGTAATCTTAAATACTAATCTATATTGTCATTATAATTGTAACAAAGATAGATATTCAATTGTATTGAGCGACCACTAAAAATGGCCATTTGTCTTCCTTCAAATGTTGTATTTAATACTGTATTTAATTAATAAAATAAACAAAATCGAGGAATGAGATTGATTTTTCAAAATTTTAATTTTGAGCAGCACCCTAATATATCATTCATTTAGTTTTCTGCTCAAGGGCAGGTCTTTCACTGCAAACCCAGCTTTCTCCAATCTTTCCTATTTTTTGCCTTCCTTTTCGTTTCCTCATATGATCCATATATCTTAATGTCGTCTATGATCTGATATCTTCTTGTACCTCGAATTTTTCTCCCGTTCACTATTCCTTCCAGTGCATCTTTCATTTAGGCAATTTCTTCTCAGCCAGTGACGCAACCAATTCCTTTTCCTCTTCTTGATCAGTTTCAATATCATTCTTTCTTCACCCACTCTTTCCAACACAGCTTCATTTCTTACTCTCTCTGTCCACTTCACATGTTCCATTCTTCCCATATCCACATTTCAAATGCTTCTATTCGCTTCTCTTCACTTCGTCGTACTGTCCTTTTTTCTGCCCCATACAATGTCACACTCCATATAAAGCACTTCACTAGTCTCTTCCTTAGTTCTTTTTACAGAGTTTCGCAGAAAATGCTCCTTTTCCTATTAAAAAGCTTCCTTGGCCATTGCTATCCTCCTTTTGACTTCCTGGCACAGCTCATGTTAGCCTACTGCTTATAGTATACCACAAGTATTTGAAGCTGTTAACTTGCTCTACTGCCTCATTTAGAGTTTGCAAGTTTATTTTCTTTATTTTTCTTCTTATGACCATGCTCTTTGTCTCATTTCCATTTATCTTCATCCCATTACTGCTCACAGCTGTCATTTAGCTCCAGTAACATATCCTTTAGCATAATTTCCTCTTCTGCTAACAACACCATATCATCAGCACATCATGTTTTTTTATCTTCTTCCTCCTACTATCACTCCTCCCATGTTCTGAAAACAATATTGTGTATATAATTTGAACTGGCAATGGAAATTACTGGAGAACGGCTGAACGGATTTGAATAAATGACCAGTCATTTTGAAGCTTGGAATCCAAGAATTAAAAAAAAAAAAAAAAAAAAATAGTAACTTTCAGTGAAGCGTTTGTTTTCCTACATAATTTTCCTGTTTTCTAAAATCCATTAAAAAATCAAATTACCAACGAGTACGCATAAAATGCATTACAAATTGAAAAATCAACACCAATAAATAAAAAATTCTCTTAAAACAATAAAATAAAATGCCTGAATAAAGGAATAGAATAAACGGAATGAATAACAAACAGTTAAGCTCGCTGTTTCGAGAACTAATTGCATTTCAGAATAAAACAAAACACACACTATAATAAACAATAGGCTATTGCACGAAGGCAATGACCTGCAGGATTGCTGACATAACACAATTGGTTATTAAAAACTTCAAGCTTACTAAAAATAATTTACAGGTCTAATTCTGCGGTGGATAATTTTCTAAGTACAGCTGTGTATTGTATATTAAAATCTACAAAACTTGAGATGGTTTGATGACATTATTACCATTAGAAATGAAATATTATTATAATTAATGCCATGATGTTAATATATATAACTTGCGTAAGATGATAATATTGTTATTAAAAATCAAATATTTTTATAGTTATTAATCAAGTGGAGTTGGGTCTTTTTCTTATAGTTAATGGCGGTGTGGTGTAGATACTTATATGCTTCATTGTCTTCAGTATTGACTCGAGAGAGTGCAAAAATTAAAGTTCCAGAGGAAAGACCGTATTATTTACTGATAAAATAATAGGCCTACATAATTTTGTAGTCTCCCGATCATTTCTGCAAGATCTCTTAGCAAGATAAAATGATTTTACTCTCTACATTTTAAGTTCTACATGCAGCAGCTATACCAAAATGCTATGTCTAATGTTCGAAAGCATAGCAAACTTTCACCTACAATTCACGATGACCTGAAATAGCTATTGCTTTACTCCCACATGATAAATCCACTGATCGTTCTGACATTGTACTTGCGTTTTCGCGTTGAAACTCGAAAACTGAAGGTGGAAAGGTTCAAGAAAAAGTATTTGGCATAAAAGACCACTCAGAGGGTGTATGTTTCATTATTATGAAAGCAAATAACTTTCAAAATATCTGGTATTTTTCTGAAAATAAATCTGAAAAATTTTTATTTGAACGTCTAATGAACTTAGTTTGCAGGGCACGCACGCACGCACACGCACGCGCGCGCACACACAATCACGCACGCACACATACACACACACCTACCATATTTCCAACATATTTCACACGTTTTGAATTTTTATGCCGTATCTTTCTTCTATTTTGGGACACAATATTCCTATCTACTAGTCTGGTTGTAGCATCAAACAGGTGCGAATTCGACTGAATTAAAATTAAATTACCTTTTCTAGAGATGCTAAAGGCTTAGTTTTGTGAAAACTTACATCTGAATAAAATTGTCTGCAGCATAAAAATAGTTCCTTCTTGCTTGTTATATTAAGTAGGATGTTTACGGACCGGGGAAATCTTTCTCCTCGGGAACAGCTGCAGACACAGCTTAATCTCGAGTAAATCTACTGCGACTTCGCCTGACTCGTAGATTGTGTCACCACATTCCGTTGAAATTAATTTTCCTCCTAAACAATGTAAACTGAGTGCAAACTTCCTATCTGTTCCCAGTGATTACACCGGGGTGTTTGTTTAATACGTAACTCGGAATCTCTCCTTCAAATTCTCATCAAATATCTTGTTACTCTTAGTAAATATTTTCCGAGTTATTTAATTCTGCATAAAAAGGACATTAAAGGCACATTTCAATGCCTCTCTCTCTCATAGCAGTAGACGAGAGAGCTCAACTTACTGTTAAAATAAGAAAAAAAATATTTTACCTTAAGTGACGGGGGGATTCATAGTAGCGTCACAGTCTAGTATATACAGTCACGAAGCTTGAGTTGTGAGGGTACTAGGAACAATAGACTGTGCAGGTACTATTTCGCATTGTCTGTGATGAGGCGATAGTAGCGATCCTTAGTGGTTAGCAACTATCTATGGATGCATATTTACTACGTATTGAGCTTCTTGACAGTATATACTAGACTGTGGTACTGTCCTACAATGTTCGAATATGAGAGAGACAATCAAGACATTACAAACATCGTATTATTTCATAATAAAAACTAATTGCTAGATCTATGCTAAAATCCTTAAGCTGTTAAAAACGTGAAGGAGTGAGAGTAGAGGACAGGGAATATTTTTATAACAAGGTGATCAATCACGACAGGCCTCGTTCTACAGAGCGAACATTGGCGAATGTCGAACTTCGCCATACTCGACAAACTTCAACCGAACATAGCGCCTATAATGCACGACGCTAATTCATAGGATACATATACTTGCATCAAACGTTTAAGTTGTGTTCTCAGTTGCATGTTATTTTAATATTTAGATTTTAAGCGAATTGGGCCTTATAAATAAGGACTGTTAAATATGATTGAGAGTGAAATAAATTTAATGCACTTTATGTGTTTATTATTGCTTATTTTTCCTTTATCACATTTGTTTATTTAATAATACGACAGTCCGCCGATTTAGCTCTCTGGTAGCGTGTCCTCCTTCAGCTTAGCAGATCCGGATTCGTTCCCCTGCAGGTGTCAGAAATTTTAATATAAAATTTCTACCTTGGGACTGGGACAGATGGCGGTGCACAACTTCTAATCACTAAATCCGAAATCTCTCTACAGTCCATAAGAAGAGAAGGTATATGTCACTGTTGATAGTGATTCGTCCGTCGGACAAGAACGTTAAACCTGGCGGCCCTCTTGGTGATATTTTGACAGGAGTAGGCTACGTGCCGACACCGGGTTTCCCCTTCTCCCTTCCTCATTTTCATCATCATAACTCATTCCATACACTACGCTTACACATACACTCACCCTAGTACACGACATAACTCCCTACGGTTACACATCATGTACAGCGTGGTCCGCGAAGTGATGTTCAAGTAGAAAATGGGTCACAGTTCTGCCATCTATCCGGAATATGCGGAGCCCAAATCACATAAAGTGAAGTGATTATAAATTGTTTTCCGTTGGATACATTCATGTCGACGGAATTTAGATACCATGCGGATACCAAAGATTATAATATTCTACATAATTGAAGAGGAAAGGTTTTTTTTTTTATTTTAGTTGGTTATTTAACGACGCTGTATCAACTACTAGGTTATTTAGCGTCGATGAGATTGATGATAGCGAGATGATATTTGGCGAGATGAGGCCGAGGATTCGCCATAGATTACCTTGCATTCACATTACGGTTGAGGAAAACCTCGAAAAAAACCCAACCAGGTAATCAGCCCAAGCGGAGATCGAACCCGCGCCCGAACGCAACTTCAGACCGGCAGGCAAGCGCCTTAACCGACTGAACTACGTCGGTGGCTAAGAGGAAGGGTTGATATCAACTGAAACTCTAACCAATCAACAAGATAGACGACTTGTGGTTATAAATTGGATACACACATACCTACGTATAATGTACCATATATCTATACAAGTATTTACAATGGAGTTATTTGTGTTTCGGCTGAACTGGTTTGTTGGAGAACAGTTACTATGGTTCTATGAGAAGTAAATACAGGGTTGAAGTGAAATGGCTTGCAGATTTTCAGAGTGAATAGCAAATGTTGTATGTAACAAAAAACTATAATATGATTTTTGTCGATATCGATAGGAAAACTAATAAAGAATAATTTATCCCTCTGGCGTATTTCAACATTGTGGACGGTTTTCGTCTGAATTTAATTTTAAAAACCTCTAAGTTAAAGCCTCTGCACGATGCGAGTTGGTTGCAACATAGCGCCAGGGAACAGCTCATCTAGCGAGATACACCGAGTTACCGAGTTCGTTGACCTCCTACGTCTGTATCACGAGAATAGTGTGTTCGCGGCGAAGTTGTCGGACTGCTGAAACTTCAAACTTAATTTTCTAATTAACAGTCCATTTAATCTCAAAACATATAATATTGTAGATTTTCTATTCATTTCAGCGTACCCTATCGTCCCTTTCAATTTGCAAGGTTATTTCACTTCCATCCTGTATAATTCATGCAAGAAAGTAAATCTATCCGTCTAGTAAAAACTACAACAATGCAACAGTAAATCTATCCGTCTAGTAAAAACCACAACAATGCAAACCTTTGCTAAGCTAATGAAGTCAGAATACTAACTCACTACCGTTGCTAAGCAATGGATATCAGATGTTGAATCTTCTGCAACATACTATTTACGTGGCACACGATCATAAAGGTTTCATGTCTTTTAGTGGTTTATTTTACGACGCTGTATCAACTGCTATAGTTATCTAGCGTCTGAATGATGTAAAGGTGATAATGCCAGTGAAATGGGTCCGAGTCCGGCACACAGCATTTACTCGTAATGGGTTGAGGGAAAACCTCGGAAAAACATCAACCAGGTAAATTGTCCCAATCAGGATAAGAATCTGAGCCCACTCGTTTCACAGTCAAGCGTGCTAACCGTTACTAGACGGCGGTGGACAGGTTTCATGTTAAAAACGTAGAACTCACTTGTATTACTGCACAGAATTTAATTGTGCTGGAACTGAAGTAAGTTTATGCCAAGTACTTAAGGCTAAAGCGTTAAGCAAATAAATGGAGAGAGATTTAAGCAAACAATAACCTCGTTTGTTCATCGACTCTACTCTGTCATACACAGAGCATTGTTTATTTGTTTTACCTGGGAAACAGGGAGATTACTCTTTCTCATGCTCCAACTGGAGTGATATCTCTCTCAGCTGTTCCTGACTCCTGTGGCCTCTGGCCACTGCTTTATCTGCTAGTTTGTCAGTAGAATCAGTACCATTTGAATCTGCTGCTCTTGACATCTTTTTAAAAGCTTAATTTCTAGATAGTAATTAGTAAGGAAGTTCACATGATTATAGGTTCCGTTTGAAATAATTAGTAAGTTATTATTAAGCTGGTTATTTAACGACGCTGTATCAACTACGAGGTTATTTAGCGTCGATACGATTGGTGATAGCGAGATGATATTTGGCGAGATGCGACCGAGGATTCGCCATAGATTACGTGGCATTCACGTTACGGTTGGGGAAAACCTCGGAAAAAACCCAAGCAGGTAATCAGCCTAAGCGGGGATCGAACCCGCGCCCGAGCGCAACTTCAGACCGCCAGGCAAGCGCCTTAACCGACTGAGCCACGCCAGTAGCTAATTATCTCATTTTTAGAAATGTATCGCTTTGAATTAGACTTGTTTAACTGGGTCATGTTTCATTTAACAACGCGAAGAATTCTGGTCTTTGCTGTCATTGTGTTCCTGTAGGCCTATAAAGTAGTAAAATTGTGACATACTGTACGTAAATGTTAATATTCCAACAGTGAAAACAGCTTCAATCATAATGCAAAATTTCAATTGTCTCTACCTGACCACAGGTGCTGAACGATCAAATGTTTGACCCACCCCATTAACATTTACTGTATAAGGTCAGCTTCATTAATGCGGGAATTGAACTTGAAAATCCTCTGTAAATGTCAATGACAACATACTCTTTCAGTTACACACATTTCATCATTCTTAAAACGCTTATTACGTTTACTGTTCCGTTACGCAAGAAAGAACGTGAAAACATTTTTATACTTAAACAGACCTATAATAGTAGAGCTCTGCACGGACTCGGGTTAATCCCGCGGGCTTATGCTTGTCGGGTTCGGGCCAGGCTCTGGCCTTAAAAACGCAATTTTTTCCGCGAATTATATACAATGCAAGCATGATTAGAATGATATCCAGTGTCCAACCGGCACCCATTCAGAGCAACAGTACCAGTATCGCTAGTTATTGTTTAGTTCGATTTCGTATTTAGTGACAGTATTTGTCTCGACTCTACTCTGTCATATACAGAGCACTGTTTGTTTTACCTGGGAAACTGAGAGATTATTCTTTTTCATGCTCCAACTGGAATGATATCTCTCAGCTGTTTCCTGACTCCTGTAGCCTCTGGCCTCTGCTTTATCTGCTAGTCTTCGGGTTTCGGGTTGGCCTCGGGTGATTTATTATGAGCTAATCTCGGTTTCGGGTAGGATTCGGGTCTGGCCCAGATCGGGCCGAGCCCGACCAGGCATAAGAATTTCGGCCCTAGCAGACCTCTACTATAACTTACAGGGTATAAGTGCCATTATTTTAACTGATGACTGTTCATGTCATGAGGAAGGATAAATGTCCTTACAATTTTTTTCTAATTGCAACATTTAACTAATTATTAAAGTTTACAATATTAGGCATTTGGCAACGTTGCTGGATGGGGAGGAGGGAGTTTACAAGTACACAGTACAGCTCAAGCGGATATAGACGTACCGGTACAAAACAGATGCTCTATTCTAATGCAGGAGAGGATCGTTGTTTACATAAAACGAACAGCAAATACAAACTTTCAATCTCATTAATAGAACTTTAAGGTAAATTTCCATTTTATTTAACAATAATGGCAATATTGGTTCATTTGTGTTATTATACGTCTAAACAGTAAACAATAGCCTAATGGTTTACTGCACAAAATCACACGAACTTTTTTTTTAATGCAACATTTTAATCTCTCTCGGTTCTATAAAGCAGTACCATTTTAAAGAAATTTCTGTTTGTGTGGTTTTCGAAACGACGTAAGAGACTCCTAGTTTGTAATAATCGTTGAGAAACCACTAAAATAAAGTTCGCCGATTAGGTAACCTTCATTGCGGAAAACACTCACGATACATCTTCTTTCCTCATTTGGATTACGACAACTTTGTCCATAAATTAATAACATATGATATTCCTAAACTGTGAATGACATTGTAAGTTGTTTATCGAATACCCTGTATTGAACTGTCATTCACTCGGCAGTAGACCTATGGACAGGCAGCTTGAACTCAGCTGACATGTACGTACGTCTGTGCAGAGTACTGGCTGCTCAACACGTTTCCAAGTCTCTTACGCTAAAATATTAACAAATTTAAGCATGTAATTTTATTTCATTTCACGAAAACGTAATAGAACATATAAATATGCATTTAAACTAATATTAACTCTTTACTAAATATATCTACTGATGTAACTGCTTTCGTAATTTTACTAACGATATAAGCAGTACAACGCAAATAAAATAAGAAAAGAATTTTTTTTCTGGGAAAAGTATCAAGTTTTGTACCTATGTTGTATAGACATTTTTTGATTCTGTAGACCGTCCCCGACGACTGTGAAAAGGACGGCACTTATACCCCTTTGACCTGTATAAGCCTACAAATGTGCAAATTAGAAAAGTAACTACCGTAATTTCCCATAACTATGGTCCAGGCACCCAACTATGGTCCAAAACGCATTATGTACTACTTAGTCCCCCAAGAGTTCGGTGTTTGCCATTTAAGGCGCCACTGTGATGGAATTGTGTTCCCCATAGATGCTTCTATCTACCATTACACGTGACAATGATATGGATGCTTAACAAGGTCAGTGTGCATCATTCTATTGAATGTGTGAAGACACGAAATCATTCAGTTTGTGTTTGTCTGTTTTATTAAGCTCTTCTCTGTAGAACTGGTAAATTATAGATATATGATTGTTTGTACAATTAAACCTGGCTATATAGTGTTTACTTTTACGTAATAATTAGACTGGCAGAGGTTAAGGACTCTTCGTGAAAAATGTTTAACCTCAAGGCTAGAAGTCAATCCTCAACCATGTACCACAATTTTTCGTGGACCATAGTTGTATTTCATTTTGAAATATTTGTTTTAATGAAATGTGAACAATTTGATTATTTACTTCTGCAAATACGGTATCTCAGTATATTCTAAAACACCATTTAACATTATAGTCCAGTAAATAAAGAAACAGGCTGTTCCAGCATCAATAGTACTAGCACGAATAATGGTCCGATAAAACGGAAACTTCAGGGTAGAAGGATCACAACCGTCCCTATAAGTGACTATGAAAGCGATGAAATTGAATTGGATACAGACTGTGATGTTTCCGGTGTACTCTCCATATTTACAGACAGTGAGTCAGATGTGGAAAAGAAGACGAAATCTGTTAAAATATTGCTAAAGGCACATAGTTATATGGTAGTTACGTATGAGGAGGAATTGTGGCCAGGGAAAGTTTTGGAAGTGAAGAACAATGGAGTTGTTGTTTCATGTATAGTAAGAAGCGGCAATTACTGAGGGGAGGCAATATCAGCTATTAGTAACATCTGGGTGCCCACAAAATCAGTTGAACATTTGGAAGGAAATTGAAACAATTTGTAAGTTATTACAACTATTAATTATATCCATTGTTTGGCGTTGAAAATAATAGCGCAAGTGATAATAAAAAAGAGTTTTTTTCTGGGAAGCAATGTTTTCTTCATTTCATAATGGGTTTTCTGATTCTCACCTCATAAAAAAAAATTAGAAACTTTAGGTGGCCCGGTATTTTTGCCGGTGAGTGTAGTTGTTCATTATTGCAGGAAAATGACTTTCAGATTTCACTTGTTTATTGTGTGTTTATGTAATGTGTACTAATAAAAACAATCCATGTACTTTTCATTTATTTTTAATATTTCTGTGCTAGATTATGTTTCTACCCTTAAACTAGAAACTCAATGTATTGATTTACGAATAATTACAGATCCAGCTATAGTCCATTAGTAATGCTTTCAAGCATGAATATACGAGTGGACCATAGTTGGGCAACTCAGAATACAACTATGTACCAAAGCTTATTATTTTTTCAACACTTGTAATTAAATAATTTCAAACACATACGTCAGTATTTATTTAATATACACTTACAAGAGTCCGAAGCCAAAATTTCACTTAATCTGGATGAATAGTACTGAATATACAAAGAAAAATGTGACAAATGTGGACCATAGTTAGGGGAAATACGGTACCGATTTTCTGTAACCTGCGTTCAAGAACAAAGGAAGACATGAAATATAATGAGTAGTCTGTGGATCTCTCAGCAGTTTTGAAGCCCTCCAAGCAACCCTAGGCGTAAGAAGGATATCACAACGTTCTTTAGCACAGGCTGGTGAACATTTTGGGCACTTATGAAGAGAGTTGTGTGAGAATGAGTGTTTCCAATATCACAATAACTGAGATACCGTATTTACAACTTATTTTTCTGTTTTCTTTGGTTGAGAATAAAGAATGAAAATTAAAAAATAAGTTTTAGCAGAAGCTGTTTATTTTTAAAAGTCCTATCCAAAGATACCTTAAATGCCCTAGATGCTCATTTCAACATTCAAAATTTACCCCGGTTACCCCATACAGTGTCTCAAAAAATGGAAGTACCACCAATCGATTCATTTTAAGGTTTTGGTACGAATTTTTTCTTTGTGAATACCTAATATGACGTAGTTTCCAAGAAAAAGTGGTGATATGGATATTTGACACGTCCTGTACTGATGAGAAGCATCTTATACGGATTTATTGGCTGCACAAAATAAGCAACCAATTTATTTACCATAAAGTATACCAACATAGACATACAAAGAACTGGCTCAGATACAATATATATACAGAGCTAAATAAATGCAATTCAACACCTTTTCATGATGTAATCACAGTCTAATATATACAGTCGCGAAGCTCAATACGTAGTAAATATGCAACAATTAGATAGTTGCTCACCACTAGGATCGCTAATATCGCCTCATTACAAGCAATGCAAAATAGAACCGTCACAGTCTATTGTTTCTAGCACCCTCAAAACTCAAGCTTCGTGACTGTATATAGTAGACTGTGATGTAATCCAATAACATTTAGATTAATGTTGTAAATTAAGAAGTATCCTTAAAGATTAAAGGAAGCAATTTCAATTCCTGTATTCAAAAGAGGAAACGAGTTAATAATATTGTAGAGATAGTCCTATTACTTTATTATACTCCTTTTAAGAGATATAAGAAATCACCAGGAAAGTGAAGAACACAACACAGCTTTAGAATGGGTACATCCCACAGTAATTGTATCTTCATATTTTGAACAAAGAAAAACATCGAGACTTCCACTTTACATAGAATTTATTCATTATTTGATGTGAATGGGAAAAAGTTGTGGCAAATTATGAAATAGAGAGTTTTATGCAGGAACAATGCTAAGCTTTATAATTAAAAGTGGAATAACTACACTGACATAGGGTATTAGAAAATGATCACCTCTTTCATCCACTCTATTCAACCTTTATATTGACGATGTTATAAGATACAACAATTAGCAACAAATTCATAATATAATTTTAAAATACATAATGAAAACTGGACTTTACTTTTCACAGACGATCAAACAGTTATAGCATTGGTTGTCGAGTGATGGTTATATTGGTGTGAAGGAAGCAAAGCTTTGCCGAGAACAGGTTGAAGGGTCATTTTTTTACAATCCGTTATTTAGTGACGCTGTATCAATTACACTGTTATCTAGCGCCTGTCGAATTGGTCATAATAAGATGGAATTTGGCGAGATGAGTCCAAGGATTCGCCATGACTTCACGTTTGCGTAAATATTCGTTCCGATTGTTACAAGTTTCATTCGATTTCACATTTATTTCATTATATGACATCTAATTCGTATTTACCAGCGATTGATAGTTATTAACGAGTATACTTCGCACGTTATTGTAATACCACGCACATCTTGCGTACTGAAAACTAAACTTTCTTTCTTCAAGTAATACCTTATGGAGTATTGTTACAAACTCGAAAATCTACTACAGTGGTCGTCAACACTCGCTGAAATGGGTAAAGGGTAAGCGGAGCAATGTGTTGTGCTCCGTCGTGCAGCAGGAAGATGTAGAGAGCATACCCGCCAGCAGTTACAAATGCACAACAGTGCAGTGTCTTCTCCGCGGGTAAGAGACGCTAGCCCGAGGGTGCAGTGTGTTTATGACAGCTGGTCTACTAATTATGTTTCGCATTAATTTTATTACAAATAAATTATAACTGCGCTAACATATTTTCGTTTTAAAAATTATACTTATTTCCTGTGTTTGAAACTTCACCTGCTGCGAGCTATGCGTTTACAATTTTTCTCCCACGTGAAACATAATCAACCTCCTACTGCACACTGCCACACCACAACATAAACTAATGATACAAGCAGAAGTTCCCTCAAATTCTTGTGTACTAGTACAGCCACTATAGGCAGAATGAAAATAATGTTAATCATGCACTGATGAACGTGACATCTAGTGTAGGCCTATATTCTTTGTTGGTAGCCTGCTCCGTCAATTTAGTAGGATGCGTCTAAGTCTAAAGAAAGCATAAAACAGTACAACGTGGTCTGTTGTGATGAGAATCCAAGCTCCCGCATGCCGGTAAGGCATCGTATTACAAGTCTGAGTATTTCTGATGAAGTAAATATTATTCAACGCATTGAAAACGGCACAAATGTTAAGGATATTACTGGAGTAAATAAGGTAATAGACCTATTTATTTATTTTGATTTTGTTCTTCATTTATTTATTTATTTATTTATTTATTTATTTATTTATTTATTTATTACTTCATACATAGTTCATTCTTTCGTTCATTCACTTCTTCATTCATTCCTTCTTTTCTTCCTTCATAACTTAACTCACTCATTCATCCCTTCCTTATTTATTTATTTATTTATTTATTTATTTATTTATTTATTTATTTATTTATTTATTTATTTATTTATTTATTTGTTTATTTATTCCTTCATACATTAGTTCGTTCTTTCGTTCATTCACTTCTTCATTCATTCCTTCTTTTCTTCCTTCATAACTTAACTCACTCATTCATCCCTTCCTTATTTATTTATTTATTTATTTATTTATTTATTTATTTATTTATTCCTTCATACATTAGTTCGTTCTTTCGTTCATTCGCTTCTTCATTCATTCCTTCTTTTCTTCCTTCATAACTTAACTCACTCATTCATCCCTTATTTATTTATTTATTTATTCCTTCATACATTAGTTCGTTCTTTCGTTCATTCACTTCTTCATTCATTCCTTCTTTTCTTCCTTCATAACTTAACTCACTCATTCATCCCTTCCTTATTTATTTATTTATTTATTTATTTATTTATTTATTTATTTATTTATTTATTTATTTATTTATTTACTTATTTATTTATTTACTTATTTACTTATTTATTTATTTATTTATTTATTTATTTATTCATTTGTGTATGTAAATATTTATTTATTCATTTATTTTTATTATATTTTCTTGATATACCGGGTATTTCACGAAGATAGTGCAATACTCTAGGATGTGATTTCTGGTATCATTCTGATGAAAAAGTTCATATAAATTTATGTCACATTTTAAAAATTGAGTTACGTCCTCCTGAATGTTACACATAAATGTAGATATTATGAAGCTTTAAGTATTCAAATGATTTACAACAATGTTAGTGGGTGTATTATAAATTCATTAAAGAACATTCACGTTATTACTAACCTAAAAAATCTGTATTAAAGCCGGCTTTCAAAGACCCCACCTTCAGCAGTAATACACGTAGCCGTCCGAGGGTGAACTGCACACGCCGCAATTCCTAACTTCCGTCCTAGATCATATATACCCCAGATAGGTCGGCCTTATAGGCTTTGACAGTAACAACTTTTGTCAGGTTTACTACGCTGCCATCTAGTTGTTACATAAGAAGTCACGTCATAATTCCCATTTGAATTGCATTAGCGACTGTACTGCCATCTCGTGTTTGTTTACAGCGGACGGGTGGCGATCCTGGCGGTTATTCTATTCAAAGTGCAAACGATTTTAACATAGAGATGATCTGTCTGTTACATATATGATCTGGGCTTCCGTTGTTCGGATGCTAGATAGATACGTTGTACCGGTGTTGAGTTATCTCTAACAGTGATCCTGATATCACGAGATTTTGTGTCGCTGCTATCAGCTGTATTATAACACATACAGCTCCAGAGAAAGAGAGAGAGAGAGAGAGAGAGAGAGAGAGAGAGAGAGAATGCGTGTTACGGAAGAAAGAAACGTGATTTTAGCCGAAACTATTGAAAATCGGACACATGTATATAGGAAATTTTTCATCAGAATGATGTCAGAAATCACATCCTAGAGTATTCCACAATCTTCGTGAAACACCCTGTATATATCGCTTTTCGTAACGAATTAACAACTCTTAAATACCGGTACCGATTCCCGTATGAACGATTTTTTACTTTCCATAGTACTCCTTGACGTCTACCTGTCTACCTGTCTACCAAAAGATGATGCTTGCTGATTGCAGTGGATGTTTAGTATCTAAGTAGGTGAAGATTGACTTTCTACTAAATCGACGGAGCAGTGTAATATGAATAAGGAAATTTACATCTGCTCATACCATAATATCATGGTTACACCATATTTTTTCTTATTAGTGATTAGGTCCCTACCTGACAACTGCACATGTCATACTCTGAACGGATGAAATATTTAAAGATAAAACATATTGTCATATACAGAACACTGCAATAACAAAGCCCAGAGTCGATGGAGATACCACGATTATATCAAAGGAAAGTACGCTATTTGATCCACACCATATTGTTAATAACTCAAACGCGAATTTTTAAGTTATCAGATTCTGACCTGTGATCACAGATTTACATCATTAGGCTATGTGGTATCCAATCCGTATTTACCAGCGTTTGTTAGTGAACATTACATTATTTATGTTCATGAACGAGTGAACTTTGGCACGTTATTTTCATTTATTTTGTTTAGCCGTGTCAGTGTATCTCTTTTTGTTTAATTGTATGTATAACTGAGAGAATTGTGTTTCTGTTTCATTATAAATTAAACTCAATTACTACTGTATAATTGTTTATTGATGACATCAAACTCACATTCTAACCCCATCTGGCCTTGACCAGAAACAAATAATCCTCTGTAATTTCCCTGTAGTCTCGGACGCTTTTCATTACTTCTAATATCGAACTTCGCCATACTCGACGAACTTCAATCGAAATATTAACATTGATATAATTTTAGTATAATTATATGATGCATGATTTTGAGGAAGAAAACCAAACAATATATTGGAAAGATAAGAAAATAAATTAAAACTGTCATCCAAAATCCAATTCCGTTTCCCCTTAAAGTATTAAAATATTCTTAAACCGTAAACGTGGCAGAAAAACTATGTAAACTATTTGTTACAACTGAAAATTCTAATGTAAGAACGTTTACAAAACGTGTATTTCTAAACACGTTTAAAAGATAATAGAATAAAAAATGATCATGTAAAAATAATTATTTTTAGGAAATCTTAGCGCAAAAGAACAAAATAGTAGAGGACTTTTCCTTTCATACTATGCTAATGATTCTTCCATTAAGACAAGCCAGCAGAACCCGTAAGTAGGGGAAATATGACGTCAGCCTCACTCCGCTTCTTTACATTCTTTGCCCATGCAAAGGTCCATCAGTGGCGGCATGTAATTTTCAAAAAAGATTGTAATAAATTCATTGTATTTATAATGTGTTATCTCGTTTCAAGGTTTACAATTATGCTACACTCCCTGTCGGTAGTTTCTTTGAGATTTCTTTGCACTTAACCTGCTTTTGATTTTCGAAAACTTTCCTCCTATCATCACCTACGGAAACAAATTTATAGCATTTAAGTAATGAACCTTGAAAGTCACTATTAATTTCAATCAAAATGAATACAACGAGTGTTCTTAACATGGGCTTTGTTGAAATGTGGTTTAATATTGAAATGACGAGTACAATAAATTGGATGGGACACAGTATACAAACAATTCTTTCGTCTTCAACAACAAAATAATCATATTCTCATTTCCTTTGGAAGTAGTATTTCTTCACGGATTTAGATTTTGCCATGTTCCAGTTCTCTTTAAACTGCAGTACGCGTATTGTGTATTTATTTATATACTTATTAATTAATTTATTTATTTATTTACTTGTTATTTATTTTTTATTTATATATATTTATTTGGCTGGGGTGCGTTACAATGTTGAATGACAGCATTGACATCCGGTCATATAGCTATCACTCACTTATCAACGTACAATTTACTTATCGTTCTATTACTAGTAAAACCAGTAATGCAAGCTTTGTAAAAACAGGAATTAAAACTCTATTAATGCACGAAAAATCATAATAAATTCTTCAAATAAAGTAATTGGCTTGTTGCCTACATGCAATATTTTGAACTTATTTCATTTTAGTAGAATACAGAGCACGGAAAGACAAGTAGGGGACTGTACTTAACTTATTTCACACAAAAAGTGGACTTAATCGGCTATACTAGTAATAGGACGATATATACAATAGTAGACCTTCTTACATTATAAGCACACATACATTTTAAAATTTATTTTACATGTCTTTTAACTTATTTATTTCCCTCATTCATTTTTCTCTTACCTTCTAAAGGTATGTTCCTAAGGATTTTATTATCTGTTTATTTGTAATTCTTGATAGCGTATTGTATACCTGCCGCCGCGAGAATGAATGTTGGTGCAGGCGAGCGTAACTAGAACGCCATGACCGCACTGGTAGAAGAGGTGGGTGGGGTAAGAAGGGGTAGTAAGGCAGTCGCTCTGAAAAGCTACAGTTCCGCAGGTCTGCCGTAAGAGGATTGCCATTAAACACCTTTCAATCTGTATAAATGAAATCGATAAAATCAGAAATATTTATTGTGTCCAATGCAGAAAGCAAAAGGTTGTCTCTTATTTCCGTGCGTAGTAAATTCATAGACTGTTTCACTCATGTACCTAATCACAAATGAGTTGTAAGATTCCGCTGAACTAAACAATCAGAACTACAGACCGATTTTAGTCCTGACAACTCAGCGACGCGAAAGAGGGAAAGTGATAGGAGTAGTAGGGAGAGTTCCGGAATAGAGATAAGAGCGAGCGGTCAGTAAAGGAATGCAGTACAGCTTAACTGTACTGGAAACACAACGCTATACCGCATGCGTGACATCCGATCGCTCTGACTGCAGGCGACAGACTAACCTAAACACCCCTTGGCGTAACTTAATGGACTCGCCTGACCTAGGCGCATATTGCTGGCGACTGTCAGGATTAAATAATCGTACTGTACCTATGACTGCAATATTATCGTTTTATATTATGTAGGCCTATATACGAGTATTTATGATTAACTGCGAATTGGCTTATGCCAAGTGGCAGTATCACATAATCTAATACAAAAGACGTTGACGTAACTTTTACAACAGTAGTAATAATATGAATATGAGAATAGAAACAACAACAACAACAATAATAATAATAATAATAATAATAATAATAAAAGATGATGATTATTAAAGACGTAAAGAAAGCTATTGTTTAAAGTAATGGTAAATATTTACAATCAACCTTATTTGCCAACTTAATGAAGTGTAATCTTAATTATAGCCTATACAGTACATTTCAATTTGGTAATATTATACATACTACGCGTCTCATGTCGCATGACAGCTGAGCGCTGATGTTGCCACTGCCGTTGTATACAAGACATTAGAGAGTGGTCACTATGGGGATCAAAGCAATCTTGGAGGGGTATGACGCACTCTGTTAGTTCGTGGAATCGACACCTATCAACTTACAACGGAAGGATAGTATGGACTTAATAATAATTACATCTCAACTTAACTACGCATCATATTTACATATCAGTTGATTAATTATGTGCAAACTTAATTACTTTCATATCAACTTACTTCGCTAATTTACATAATACCTTAAATTACTTTTAAATTTCCCTAGGAAAAGGCAGCCCTGAAAAGTTACTGCAGGGAGATCATTCCAAATTCTACCGATTTTGTATTATCGCCACTACTTGGATGTTTAAAAATTGTAAGCAAGCATAGCATCCTATCAAAATTCGGGATTTGGTTCATTAAATGTAATGGATTAGTATTTTTTTATCAATGTTGTGGTGTTAATGAATTTTGCTCTTGTAATCTGAATTCCATGTTTCTAATTAAAAACACAATCTGAAGACCGTTTTAGCAATACGAATTAAACGCTTAGTCGCAGATGAAGAAAAAAGTGACAGCATCCAAAAAAACATGCAAGTCGCTTCCAATGAAAAATTTTAATGGCGACAAAATATAGTACGCTACGACGCTGTCGGTTATTAAGGCAAGTTGGTAAATTTAGACGACGTCGCGTGATGAGGCGAGATGTAAGTAAATGCTTGACACATATTGAACTGTGCATGGATCGATTAATGGAACTATGACAGTGCCTGCTGCTATATTACAAGCCGTCACTCACAGTATGTTTGCAATTTATTTTACTACTATTATGTAGCGTCCCACACAGTAGCGTCGTGGTCTAAGGTATCATGCCTTACGGAATGAGCGCTGGTTCGAGTCCTCATAGGACAGGAATTTTGTCATATAATTTCGACCAGTGTATGGGACCGGTACCCAACCATCATTGTGACGAATTTGGAGAGCTACTACGATAGCTCCCTTCGGGTTGGATTATTGTTCATCTCTGCTGAGGCCAGCATCCGGCTGTGGTCGGCTTGGTCCTTCATGTACTGTCGCGACACGGATTATTATTATTATTATTATTATTATTATTATTATTATTAAACTTATTATTAATTTATTATTATTGCCTTTCTATATTATTCCGTCGTAACATATTTTTCTAATACAGGTATTTTATTTATGGTGTCTCAAACAAAGTTACCATAAAATTCAATGTTTATCGTAATCAGCTGACTGTCTGGCGTGTGCATTTCACTACTCCTTATGGCCGGCAGAGTGTATAGTTGTCACGAACGTCGATCTTAATAGATAACGTCTGAACGTTCGGTAGAAGTTAAACCACAGTCTAGTACAGTGATGTCAAAGCAAGCGCATTTTTCTGACCTTGACGTCGTGCGCGGGCAGCAAGCGCTAAGTATGGAAAGACGAAGGCTTGTGTATATGAATAAGCAACCTGTTGGATTAAGGAAACAGTGGTGCACAAACTTCAAACGGAACGTGAAATGTTATGTCGTTATTTTTATATGGCTTCTTTCTGTTTAATATTATCTATATTGTCTGTAAAACAAAAGTACTAACACTGATTTCTTAATATTGCACTTGTATTTTAAATCTTAATAATTTATAATAGAGAGTTAAGAAGGAATATTCACTTAAATTCCACAGTAGTATAATATTATACTATATTAAGTGGATGAAACACATCATTCATAAAGAAAGTGATATTCCAAAGAAAGAGATTGAGTATGACATGATAAGTTGGAATTTATATTGATAGTATCTTTAGCCTTACAAAAGTAATCAATAAACTAATCAAAACAATATTACAGTACAAAGCAAAGTTACCTAGGTATACCTTATTTTATTTCAAGGAGTGCAGTTCGGTGTTCAAAGGAGCCTACGAACTGCACTCCTTGAAATAAAATGAGGTATACTGTATTTGTTTTAAGTGTAACCAATATTACATAACAAAACTCTTATCGCATTATGCTTTTAAGGTGATATTTGTGAGCAACTTCCTATAATCAGAATATTAATTACTTTCTCGAATTCTGCTGAAGCTATAGAGCTGACATTTTAACAACACATGGGCACGTATCTTTTGCTTATGATGTAACAATAGTTGCTTTGTTAATTTATTTCCTTACAAACAATTTCCATGCGAATATTTTCAAAATTTTCAATACACTATCTTCAATAATACGTACATATATACGGTATATTAGATTTACGAAAACATTCTGTAAGGCTACTAAATAAATAGGCCTATACCTGAAAATTTCACTTTTCTATACGAAATGTTGACAAATTATTTCTTTTGAATAAAAAATCAAACTTGTGAAAAATGAGCATTAAAATTAAAACTTACATTCTTATAATGCACTTCTACTTCTCAGGCAAATCTAAAAATTAACATGGATACAGTTTTAATAAATTCTCTTCCCTTTATCTATTGAATCAGTGCTGGCCATCCCTGAATATAGCTCGACCAAGCGGCATATACCACCTCTTTCGTCTGTCTCTTTCCTTTCCGCTGTAAAACGCTCAGACTCTCCTGGGCTCTAAAGCGCGCGCTTGCTCTTGTGGACATCAATTGACATTCCTGGTCTAGTATATACAGTCACGAAGCTTGAGTTTATTAGGGTACTATGAAAATAGACTGTGCAGTTATTATTTTGCATTGTCAGTTATGCGGGGATAGTAGCGATCCTATTGGTTAGCAACTATCCATGGATGCATATTTACTACGTATTGAGCTTCGTGACTGTATATACTAGACTGTGGTTCAACGTAAGGACGAAAGCAACGTAAAGTCTCATTCACAATGAAAATTAAACATAACGTAAGCGTTAACTTAAGAATGTAAACGTTACAGTAAAATCAAGAAGTCATACCACATTCACGATGGGACATAAACATAACAGCAAACATACTTGGTAACCATGGAAACATAACAACGACGCCATTTCCTCATATTTTGTCTTATACTTTAGCGCTCCACGACTGTGTTCTGTTTGAAAATCACGTAAGCATAAGCATGAAAGTTTGGAGCTTGCAAACTTTCATGTTAACGTCTTACGGTAATGTTAATGTCAGTATTTATGTTACGGTTATGTTTAATTTTCATTGTGAATGGGCCTTAACGTAACGAAAACGAACGTTGATCGTAAACCCAGCCTTATATTCAACATCGACTTTCGTGGGACCGTGGGCAAAATAACGTAAAATTAAATAACATTATTGATAAATTATGAAAGGTAAAATATAAAAAATCTATACAGTAAGTAGCAATGACACAGTCCAGGACTATATTATGAGTTTCTCGGTACAGTTGTAGGTAGTGAGCAGGATATGATTTATCCAATTGTATTATTGAAACCAGAAGGAATGCCACTGCGTACTTAATATTGAATCACCGATAATGCTATTGCGAAATTCTGACCCACTAAAACTATGCAATGGAACAAGAGTTGGTGTTAAATAACTCATGCAAAACGTAATAGAAGCGACAATATTAACTGGTAAAGTGATAGACGATGTTTTTATCTCACATGTTCGTATGATACACAATAATATGCCTTAGATTTTAAGCGGCTACAATTTCCAGTCCAACTACCATATTAAAAATAAAGCTCAAGGACAGTCGTTCAGAGATGCTGGCATTAACTTCAAAACGCTGTGTTCTTCACGTTGTCAACTACGTAGCTTCCTCTCGAGTGGACAGATCTCAATATTTGCATACATAGGCTATTTGCGCGAAAGTAGAGCAAACAAAGAATTGTATGCATATGAAAAATGAATTCAGTGATACTTTTGACATGTTGCTAATGTAGTATGTGAATGTACGTATGTAAGCTCACTGAAAATAACAGTGTATTAATTCTAAAATATATGTCTTTCAAAATATTGTTGTTCATGTCCGAATATGTGTTATTGCTAAATTATATCTGCATTATTACGTCGTGAATGTACAGTAGTATGTATGTATGTATGTATGTATGTATGTATGTATGTATGTATGTTAAGCCTACTGGAAAGAACAATGTTAATTTTTAAAATATGCTTCACTCAAAATATTATTCATGTCAAAAAGTGATTTATTGCGAGATTATACTGTATTCTGTGCATAAAATAAAAATGATATAATTAATATACAGTATTATGTATTTGTAAGAAGTCATTTTTCAAGTCATATTTTAAATACCGGGTATGACATAAGCGGGCGTAAAGCGAACAAGAGGTAAGAAACCTCCAATCCTATTATATATTCTTTATTTACATATTGATTCTTTGGTATGACCGATAAAGAGGTAAATTTTAACTCACCATGATACGCCAAGGGATTCAGACTGGGAACAATATAATTCCCTTTTTATCGTCAACTATCTTTAAACGTCAAGCGAAAGTACACATAGACAGGAAATTACATTAAATTTGTGTCAGCACAGCTTTAGATCAATGTAGAACAATGAGTCAATGCTAAATTGACGTAAAGAGACCGAGGGGAACTTTTGGTTTAGCTAAATTACAAGACGAAGCTAATTAAAAACAAAAACAGTAAGGCATATGATGATATCTTTTTTTTTTTCGGTGCCTGATAGTCAGCTGTTTTAAATTTTGTTAATCTTGACAGATTTTGGCTAAGAAGGTCATTAATTCTTGTAAGTGACGCTATGTAAAGATTCATCTTTAGGGACGAGGAAAGCTTAGTAAAAACTGTAATTCGATTTGGTTTTCTATAGTTGAGTTCCCGAGGTCTCCTTAAGTCTAGAAGCAAAAGGAAAACCCGGGCAACGCCGGGTTAACAATAATAATAATAATAATAATAATAATAATAATAATAATAATAGCAATAATAATAATAATAATTATTATTATTATTATTATTATTATTATTATTATTATTATTTTTAGGTATACACAAAAAAGGAAAATTATGACAAGTAACACAAATACTCACATGATAGGCAATTTAAGGAGAAATGATGTAACAAAACTTAAAGAAAACACACACAAAAATTATGTATCACTAGAGCAGGCCTGGGCGTTAATATCTCAGACTATCCCTTAACTCCCTGCTTCACAATCCCCGGCAGAGACAGTTATGCATCGAACCGATGTGAGTAGACCTGAAGACAAGCATTGCTGAGTGACTGATTGTATAAGTCAGGGGTCGTCAGCACAGAGCACGCTGGGGCTAGCTTCTCTTACCCACTGAAAACGCAGTGCACTATAGTGCTCTCGTAGCTGCTAGCGGGTATGCTCTCTATCTCTCCCTGTTTCACGACGGTGCACAGGGTACGGCACCGCGTACTCATTGCACATTTCAGCGAGTGCTGACGACCACTGGTATAAGGTATGCATCATAGCTTTCGGCTCTCGCTAGTCGCTTAAATTCCACCACTGACGCACAGTGTTATACCACAGTCTAATATATACAGTCGCGAAGCTTGGGATGATTTTTTGCACTTCTCGAGGTAGTTGCTAGCCGCTTGGAGCGCTGTGAGTAGTAGGAACAATAGACTGTGCCATTGCCATCGTGATCTAATACAGGCCGTAAGGCAGACCGTGTGACTCCCTTAACCCGATCACGAAGGGCGGCTTTTCAACCATATAAATTAGTTGGAATGCATAAAGAGTAACATATATTTATTTCAAATGTAGTGTAATTGCATTAATAAAATTTACAACAATGATTATGAGACATTTCAGACATAATTCACTTGAGAGTTAAGGTGTAACATTATTTTTGGTGTGAAAATTACGTTGTTCGTATGTGTAATACCTGCCTTTATTTCGATTAAACATTGCGAAATTCTTGTACATTAATTTATGCACGATTCAATAATTTTCAGTTGCACTGCACGGATATTTAGATATGCTGAAATTATAGGTTATGTTTACTGTACCAGTTAACCCTTTCTGTCTAATTTTATTGGTCTCCAATGCCCTGCCATTGCATATGTACCGGTATATTATGTCGTATGAAAATTATGGGTTATGTTTACTATATTTAATTTACTCGTATATTCCTATATTCGCAAGTATACATTATAATTAAACATAATGTCATGTATGATATCCCTCACATTCAATTTGTCTGTATTTTAATACTACAATTGAGACTGAATTATTGTATTTATCTACAACCTAAGAGAAGAAGTAACACAATCGTATGTACACTAATTTCATAGGAGTGGTATAGTAAATTTTCTGTCTACAATTAAGGAAGATAAATGTGCTACATTTAAATCACAATGTAAATTATTTTTTATTAATCCTCAAAATAGCTTCAATTCTTAACTTAAAATGTTGATGCGAACAGATTATGTTAACATGTAAAATTCTCTTCACATTAAAATAACACAGTTTTACAATTATTTCTGCAACATATAGGTACCGGTAATATTTCATTCAGCTCCATACACTGAAATAGAAAACTCGAACATTCATTACGACTGTCCAGATCGAAAAGGCATCGACTGTGCCGTATTTCGCATTGTTGTGTAAAGTTGTGCAAACTGTGAAATGTTTGTTATAGGTTGTAATAACTGTAAATGGCTAAAATACAATAATCTGAATAATAATATGGGACAAGGAGACGTTTGTTGCACTATAAATTCTAAGAAAAGAGGTCAGAGTTACCCTTCTTCCGAAAGATCCAGGAAGGTGAGTTTATAAAATATAATATATGCCTTATTAAAATAATATATGATCCTTATATATTTAGTATTTCAATAGTGGAAGGAAGGTGTTAATTTTTTCAAAAGAACACGATATCGAAAGTACAATATATTTTATCGTCTGCTAGGGAAAGATTCTGTGATTAGGCGATAGTAGCGATCCTGGTGGCTAGCAACTATCTATGGATGCATATTTCAACTGTCTATGTATGCATAAATAGTAAGTATTGAGCTTCGTGACTATCTGTGTATACTAGACTGTGGTTGTACTGTGTGTTCGTTTCTAAAGCGGTGAAACGGGAATTACACGGCGGCGGTATCTCCTTTCCTTTTTTCTTCCCCTTTATGCCCAGGGCTGTAATAGAATGTCTAAAATTATGTAAAGAATACGTGGAATCATTAGAACACTATTGTCATAGCAATAAGTTATTTTGGCACCTCGTCATAAGATAATGTTCTATTTAGAACTAGCCGTACCCGTGCGCTCCGCTGCACCCGTTAGAAATAAATATAAAGTAATTACGTAATTAAAATAGGACATTTGATCCAGGGAACATTCGTGTTGATAGAAGGATAAATCGTTTAATATGTTACTTAATTTAAATTGCATCCAAATAATTAAAATGCGATCATTTTGGTCCAGAGACACTCATTTGGTGCAATGACAATTCCTTTAATATGTTTCTTAATTTTTATTACATGCAACCATAGCTTAATGAAGATTGACATCATTTAGATTTAATGTGTATATTTCATTTTACTTGTTATAGGTTTCCATTGAATTATGGTAATAACTTAATTTTAACCCTTGTTTTCTACGTATTCAGTAAATGGCGCTTGGCCCACTATGGTTCTGAACTCTTCAAATAACTTAAATTATATTATATAATATTACATATTATATTATATTATATTATATTATATTATATTATATTATATTATATTATATTATATTATATTATATTATATTATATTTTATCAGAAGTTACTGTAATAACATTATAGCATTATGTCCATCTAGAGAAACTACACTTTCCAATGGTGAAATAATAATTAATTATACAAATCGGTTAATTTAGCTTCCGATATTACTTCATACAAACACAGAAACATTCTCTGTAGGCTATCTTTCATAGCTTTCGATTGCTGCTGTCCAAGGCCCCTTATATACGAAGTCATTTGTTTTTTAATTCATTACACGGCCTTAGATGGCAGTTATTTTAATTTTAAAACTCATTTATCTCATTAAATATCAGTCATTAAATATCAAATTTTTTCAAGGAATAAAACGTATTGCAAATTATTTTTAAAGAAACTTTTGTTATGTACCATTTGTCACAAAAATCAATAATAACCGAGATATTTCGATTTATTTAATTCAGGCCCCCTTATAACCCCCCCTTTTAAATAATGTATTTTGAATGCCATATGGCCTAAAATCTAAGTTACAACGAACTTAATTTATATTCCAATTTTTATCGAAATCCGTTCAGCCATTATCGCGTGAAAAAGTAACAAACATACAGACAGACAGACAGACAGACAGACATACAAACAAAAATTTCAAAAAAGCGATTTTCGGTTTCAGGGTGGTTAATTATATATGTTAGGATCAATTATTTTTGGAAAATCGAAAATTACCAGAAAAATTTCGGCTACAGATTTATTATTAGTATAGATTAAAAGATTTCAAGGTTCGGCAGCCCTTGACTTCAGGGGCAGAGAGTTACAGTGACGAGAAGTAACAACAGTAAAAGGATGAGAAATAGAGAGGTGATAGTAGTAGATTTTATATTTTTATTTCACGTAACGACGCTTCAACTGGAGAGGTTATTTGATATCGAAATTAAAAATAGGAGGAAAAAATATTGACAAGTTTCGTGTAGTGATTTATATCACAGACATCTACGTATTTAGATACCGTGAATTTAAAACACCGGACACACACCTTTAATTTGCTTCCGAAGAAAGCTATTTTACTTTTTATATCTACCACCCTACGTCGGTTTTGAACCTGATAACTCGGATCCAAAGATAACTACTACACCACTGAGGACAAAACCTTATGTCAGAGAAAATTGAAACATCTCCACCGTAACAAATAGACGGGGGAACACATAACCTAATCTGGGGTGCTGCATGTTTCCAATGTTCATGTAATTCAATTACATACGTGTGTATTATAACAATGCATACAGCTTCTGGATCGCAGTAGTTGATTAGATTGTTCCAGCGCTGCCAATACAATCTCATTGTAAGAACAAATATTCCTAGGGTGCTTGAATACTCCACCTCTACACGGTTAATAAAAGTTTTTTTCAAAGCTTAGACAAACAGGAACCACACTTTACAATATTGATTTTATACATGCCTCCTGTACATAAAATATGAAGACAGAATCTCATTTTATGGAAGAATTTATGGCGAAAGAAAGAGAATGTTATTCAAGCTCGAAAATCGACTACACAAAGAAGCATTAAGTAAATTTAAGGAAATTGATATTCTAAAAGAATGCGTTTACTAATGTGAATTCGGTGAACCTTATATTCCGTTACCACAACACACTGTAGATAATAAATTACTTAAATAATTTGAAATAGCATCTAATTTGCAGCCCACCACTCTACAGACACGATGTGATCACTATGAAAGCTGTAAATCCACGCAACTCCTCCCGCAAATATCTTCATTTCTTATATATTCGTAGGATGATTTTCTCAGACATTTTCATAGGCAATAATAATCAAATGACCCAGTGGTACCATCATCGTTTTGCACTACACGGGAAAGCGGATATTGTCAGTAGTACTTATTGCACGATCCATGATAAGAATTCCTATTCTCACTATAGTCCAAGGTAAATCTACATATATATGCAAAGCATAGGCTTAATAAAAGAACGATAAACCAAACCTAACCTGTGATTGATCGCTTGTCTTTCATGTTAGCTCATTTCCTTAAAAAATCAAATGAATGACGTCTTGAACTTTATGGTCTATTTATTAATGTTAAAATATAGCTAAATTTGGGTCATTGTAATGCTGATTTATTCAAGTTCAATTATGTGATTGCATTAAAATTGTGTAAAATGCCATTTATAAGTAAATTAAGAAGCAGTGCGGCGAAGTAATGCTGCAAAGCTACTTTGCCGCACTCATTTTCAATTGTTTTATTTCAGTGCAGCAAAAGTAGCTATTTCTTTCAATTCTAAAATCAGGTAGGCAAATTGTCAATTACGATATGGTAGTATAAAAATGAGATTTTGCGATGTGTTGTGCATCCTGATGATATTCTTATTGTAGCAAAAGATTATTATTATTATTATTATTATTATTATTATTACTATACAGTAGTAAAGCATCGATTATCCGAATACCGATCAACCGAAAGCGTTCCAGTCGACAAATTCAAATTTGGGCGCCCCCCATGTAGAAGTTCCGCTAGAGCTGTTTGCGAGATTTAGCGGCAAAAAAAAAAAAAAAAAAAAAAAAAAAAGAGTCTGAGCTCTGGGAGAAAAAAAATGGACTTCTTTTCCTAAACTGTAGGCCTACTTTAATGACCATTTTGAACTTGTCAAACTAGGCTAGTCAGTTCTCTGTTTTATTTGTAAGACGTGTGATAGAAAAAAATATATATCTACAGTTTCGTGTTTAGTAACAGTGTTTCTTTGTTTCATACTGCTCCTATGACACCGGTACAATTGCTTTCGTAAATGATCGGTTATCCGAAATATCAGTTATCCCAGCATCTCCCGTTCCCAATTGTTTCGGATGATCGATGCTCTACTGCATTATGATTATTATTATTATTATTATTATTATTATTATTATTATTATTATTTTCATACGATCGTTCAAAGTTTAAACTCTGGCTCCTGAAAAACTAAAAATGGCATACATGATAATTCTTCAACTTCTTAACACAGTGAATTCGCAGTTTCACGCTCTGAGTAACTTACAACATTTAGGAAATGCAATAACCTTCAAGTTTTAGAGTTCTGGTTTGCAGCAACTTCCTAGTTTTTGTGCTGGAGAGATAAAATCTTATTATGTATTGATTGAAGAAAACAGAAGAAAGAGACGGCAACAGTTGGTGACGATTGAAGGAAATAGAGTTTCGTTCGAAGAACTGCGCTGCCGAGACGTGGACTGGATTGAGTTATTTAAAGACTGTGGATGTTAATCATGAAAACACATCAGATACAATTCTGAGAACTTTCTCAATAATTAAGGTTCTCTGAAGAATCTGATCTAACTTTTTAACCATGTTCCTTCATCTGCGTTACATTTCATAGGAAGATTCTACCGTGAGTTATTTATTTATATAACGGCGCATTTGATTAGACTCGTATATCAGAAGACAGAAGAAACGTTGAAAGAAGTCTACTTAGAACCGTAATCAGGAATATCATTTCAACTTTACCTTCACTTACATCCGACTCAGTAGGTAGAAAACGCAGAATTTGTATTCTTAGTCACAACTTATCTTACACTTTTGTCGTATCTTAGCCAAAGGCCAGTAAGATTCAAGATACCTTATACTTACTGCTATAACTTGCCAGAACAACAACTAATGCGACATCTGTTTGCTACGACGAACTTAAGTTTAAACTGGGATGGATTTTGAAGACGGCAATTTCTAAGAATTCGTGGATTATGCGTTGTATCATATTATTTGATTCTTTACTCTAAAGTTATGCTTATGTAATCATAACCCCTATCTTATCTGCGTTTTTACTAGTTTATTCCGAAGTTATGTAGCTAATAAAGTGTATTTAAATTTCTTATTACTGTTATTAGAGACTGTAAAAATTCTTGAATAAAAGGGACTAAAATTCTTGGTTAAAAAGGATAAGAATTCTTTAGTGGAAACGAAAATTTCTTGAGTAAACCTGAAATTTTCACCCTGTTTTATTAAATTATTGTGTTGCTTAAGATAATTGACAATTATAATTATATATTCAAAGTTTTACGTTGACAACAATTCTAAGATAATTACCATTATTTAACATTCAAAATTGTACGCAGACAACAGTTCTAAGTTTGTCATTGTAACGTTTCTTCTTCTATTTGTTAGCACAAACGAGAACTGTGGGAAAAAAAAAACCGTTCACAGTCAACATTACAAACTGGAACTCGTATAGCTAGGAGTGCTGCGTCCACAAAATCACTGTGATCTTCGCATAACGACAGCAAACCTTCTCGCACTGAAAGTCCAGGATTATTAAATTTTTAGCTACGTCCTTCAGTTCACTGTATGCATGTACTGCTACATCAAGTGACAGATTCTTTAAGGTTGGTACCTGATCAAAGAGAGGTTTCAAACTGCTTTCAGTTGCATCAAACCGTTTACGAACCATTTCAACTCACGCCATCTAGCGCCAGCATTCAAAATCTTGTGCATTTTTCAAACTGAATTTTTAAAATTTCCAAATTTAGATAATGTATTTATTAACTACTGAAAAATTGTGTCTTTTCGCGAATAAGGACAAAAAAATATGCTAAATTCGCGAGTCACAGGACTTTTGCATATTTCGCGAGTGTTTCGCTAGTTGAAACGTGTAATTATATGATATTTTTTTATGTGAACCATGTTTTAAACTATGTTTATTTGGTTTTTAGGTTTTTCGTGATTTCGCGAGTCACTAATTTTGACTGTCTCTATTACATTATTATTATTATTATTATTATTATTATTATTATTATTATTACCATATGAAAATCTATTTATTTATTTATTTGTTTTGCTAATAACAATTATTCTGCTATGAAAACTTACTGAAAAATTACATTTTTTGTAGGAAAAAAATGAATTACTCCAAAGAGGATGTACTTATACCAATTAATTTTGGGATAGAGTTAGAAATATCTGAAAGACTTCTTGTGCAAATATTATTTTTTTTTAACAAATTGTGACACATCGTTCACGCATTAAAATCTCAATTTCTTTCTTTATTTTTTTAGGAAAAACTGATATCTTCTAAAATTCTCTTGAGTTTGAAGTTCGTAGCAAATTCACCCGGGACCGCCACTGCCACTTACATTGTAACATTGGGAATTGTTAATACCCTACTGGTCAATCAGCTTATTCCCTCCATTTTAGTAAACAGTTGTGGATTTTGTTACAAGTGTGGAAAAGTTAGATTTAGTCTTTGAAAAAAAAAAAAGTGAAAATGGGTCGAAATTGAGAAGTGTGGACGTGAAGTGGGAGATTATTGGGATGTGGAAGAATGAATTGAGATAATATCTAACTCCATCTCAAAATTCATTGATCTAAATACAGTACAACCATGCTGGAGTAATTAATTGTTTTCCTACAAAAATGTAATTTTTCAATAAGTTTTAATTGTTATTATAATCCACAGTTTGAAAGATAGGGAGATTGAGTTTGCAGTAAAAAACTTTATTTTTCACAGACATATGGTCCCTTCACAAACATCAGAGTATTTCACATAAATATAAGGGCAGGAATGAAACATCTATTACGAAGCAGTGTCCTTACACTTCTGGTAGAACCTCTAGTGCACCAGCGCTTGAGCCAGCCAAAGACGCGGCTATCCAACACTGTCAGTAACATCATCACTGTGAAGTAGGGTAGTGAGTTACGAATTCAAAAAGGCATCGTTAAATTCGACGCTTCATTACGTTACGAAGTTGCTCGGTCGATGTTTTCTGCATTAGTTGTGTTTAAAATCTGCATGTTATATATTATACATAGGCTAGTACGTCTTAAAACTTAACTCTTCCGCTAGTGAAACATGTTGCTAAAGTCGTGATTTTAAACTAGACTAACTTTTCACTTGCCGCAATGCAGGAATTTGCAGAACGCTTTAAAACAATATTCTTGAGCATACTGGAATTCTGTGGTTTCCCTCGCGTTCTACATTCCAAAACTTTTCAGAGTTACAAACTCACGGAGAAGTTACAATAAATGTGTCTATTTCCATAATGAATAGCGTAAGCACAAACGTTAACAATAGGCAAGCACTTTGGGGACCGTGTAACTTTACCGTAGTTAGGGCCTAAGTGAAGAAACTTACAAGAGAAACATGTATTAGCTCCGAGCAGATCCTATGAATTTTGAGGTAGGCGGAAAAGGTTTCGTCAAATACTTTGGTTTCCGAAGTTTGTTAAAATATTTAGTGTTTTACGTTATTTATTGGCGATGAGTTATTGACTATTCATTTGATCGCCCAACCAACCACCGGCGTAGCTCAGTCGGCAGTCGCATTTTTGCCTGCTGATCTGGAGCTGCGCTTGGGCGTTGTTAGATTCCCATGGACACATTACTTAATAGGGTGCCTGCAGAGATTTTCCCCAGTCGTAACGTGAAGGTCAGATATATATACAAGGTGTCCCATTTATCTTGTGCACCTATTATAACTTTCTCGTTTGGATAGGTATTGGAATTTTTGTTTTTGAGCGTTATGTTAGAACGAGGGGCTAACATGAGTGTGGAGATTTGGAGCATGTAACTACATTATGGTACAAGATACAGTGGCGACATCAATTTTTCAAATAGCACTGCATACTTTAATCATGTTACATTGATTACACACATTAAGACGAGTTCAAAAATGTATCACAATGTCACCTTCCTAATCAATAACAACATAACGAAACAATACGTACTTCCAATGTGATAATGTTATTCTTGGAGAGTCACAGATGTTCCAAATGGTGACCATTCACATTAATGCACATTCGAAGGTGTTCCCCGAAAGACCGTATGACTACTCTGCATGTTGCTGGCTGAATGGACACACAAGCCTGTCGAATGCGTTGCTGCATGTCGTCTGGTGTTGTCAGAATGTTCTGGTACACACTGTCCTTTACAGTTCCCCATAGGAAGAAGTCGAGTGGCGACAGGTCCGGAGAACGTACGTGGATTGTGGCGTCGACAGTTGTTGTGGTTTGTTCACACGTTAAGACAGCAAACACACAACACACGACGTGTACGGACGTCAGTCGTCTTTCGTTTTGTGTAAGTTAATGCACAAGATGAATGGGGCACCGCAACAAACGGCACATTTGATGGCATTCATTTTGTATTTTGTTGATGTTATTGATTGGGAAGGTGACATTATGATACTTTTTGAACTCGTCTTAATGTGTGTAATCAATATAACATGATTAAAGTATGTAGTGCTACTTGAAAAATCGATGACGTCACGTGTATCTTGTACCATAATGTAGTTACAGGCACCAAATCTCTAAACTCATGTTACCCCCTCGTTGTAACATAACTCTCAAAAATAAAAATTCCAATACCTATCCAAACAAAAAAGTTATAATAGGTGCAAAAGATAAATGGGACACCCTGTATAGTGACGAATCCTGAATCTCATCCAAACAAATAGCACCCACCTATCTTAAATTCCATTGACGCTAAATAACTTAATACTTCATACAGCGCCGTTAAACAACTAAGTAAAAAAAAAAGTGGCGAGACAAAGTCGGAGACATCCGCTACGAAGAATGCGTGTTCATGCGTATTGGCAAAGAATGTTTTGTATTCATAGTTTTCTGTGGGACCAGAAAACATATTACCATATTGAGATGCCAGCTTTTAAAGAGACACTGTTGGTCAAGTTAAGTTCCTTGATCGGTACTTTGGAAGCTCCGATGCGTCGCTGTTGATTTCAGGTGTTTTCGCCAGTGTGAGAGCTGACGCGACGTGGATAGTGGTGGAGCGCTAGACGTGATGGCATCCACATTTAGGTCGCGCGCAGCATTCGACATTTTCTGCTTTCAAATCTCATAGAACTCGATGAAGCAAATCGTTTGGCGCAAGTCCGGTGGATCTAGCACTATCGGTTGCCGAAGTATGACTTGAATGATGTACTTGAAGTGTCACTAATTTTGTTACAATGTACAACTGTGTACATTCGTAAATTGTCAAATATTAATCTGTTTCGACTGTCACTCACACAAGAAAATGTTCTTGGATATCATACGATATTATTGGTGCGAATTTGAGATAGGCCTAAGTATTATCTATTTATTACAATGTTGTGTTTTATCTTGTGCCTGTTCACTATTTTGTTCATAATGCACTTCATAGAAGTTTGGAATATGCAGGATTTTTTCAAAGACACTCTTCATTTTTAGTTTGATCCTTTTGTTGTTACACAGAATGTACATTGCTCTTTGTTTACATCAGGAACAACGTTTTTATTTTCTTGGGTTATTTTACGACGCTGTATCAACATCTGGGTTATTTAGCGTCTGAATGATATGAAGGTGATAATGCCGGTGAAATGAGTCCGGGGTCCAGCACCGAAAGTTACCCAGCATTTGCTTGTGTTGGGTTGAGGGAAAACCCCGGAAAAAACCTCAACCAGATAACTTGCCCCGACCGGGATTCGAACACGGGCCACCTGGTTTCGCGGCCAGACGCGCTGACCGTTACTCCACAGGTGTGGACTGGGAACAACGTTGGCTGGTACAATGAGTTGTTTGAAATCGCAATTACTAATAAAATAATAATATCTTGTTTGAGAAGAAACTGCCTGTTGAAGGATGCACTGAAAGGAATGATGAACGCCAGAAAAGTTCAGGGCAGAAGAAGATATAAGATGATAGGCGACATTAAGATATTATGTGGATCACATGAGGATACTAAGAGGAAGGCAGGAAATAGGAAAAATTGGAGAATGCTATTTTTGCAGTGAAAGATCTGCCGTAGGGCAGAA
This sequence comes from Periplaneta americana, assembly GCF_040183065.1. Taxonomy (NCBI): domain Eukaryota; kingdom Metazoa; phylum Arthropoda; class Insecta; order Blattodea; family Blattidae; genus Periplaneta; species Periplaneta americana. The sequence goes on from NC_091128.1 coordinate 81,608,841, forward strand.
AACTATGAATGAATAAATAATATTTCATTACAGAGAACTGAATTAATTTAGAGATTAATAATACTGCTAAATACTTAAGAGTTAAAGTATATTAATTTACCTATTTCTGTCTTCATACTCCCCGCTTTTATTACTCATGCCCATTCGTCTATGAATAATAATTTTTAGTCAATTAACATTTACTTTAATATTTCGTCAAGCTTTCAAATTAAGTGTACATATTCCCATCCTGAGCGCAACAGCACGGCTCCTATCGCTTGAGTGACGTGTCGCACTTGAAGACCATCACCGTATTAATAGAAAGTGTGACCAGATTTCTCAAATGTCAAGCACATGAACGTTTCACTAGCGAGTAGGGATTATATAGAAAGGACACTCAGCGAATTTTCCTGTTTTGTTTCTCTATGCGCCGGCGTTTAGTTCCACCTTCAACCGCTAGAGGTTAGTGTAATCGAGCACACGCTAAGATAATAATTGAATATAAGAGTTGAGATACAGGATACAAACATCGCCTACCTTATTGCATAATCCAGTAACGCTTTGCTTCAAATAAATTCACGTTAACAGCTTTTCCTCATTTCTCAGTGATAAACTAGTTATAATAATAATTTTTATGTTTTATATATAATTAATTATATTATAAAATAATATAATATAATACATTATAAAATTATGTATCAAATTCGTTTAATATTTGTATACAATGTATAGGTACTGTATATGGTTGTACTTCGCATAGGAATTTTGTTTTTCCATTTTCAGCGCTATCAAATCATTACATATTTTGTGCGAGATCGTGTGTATTTGCTTGGTTTCCGCACAAAACCAATCCGCGGAAAGTATAAAATTCCACATTCAGTATTCCCAACCTAACACACATAACAATTTCTCTCTTCTTACCGCTTAAGTGACATATTCATTTTACTGCTTTAGGCTTTTAACATATTATTTTTAGAGACGTTCAATATAGTAATAATTATAAATTGGAAACTTACCACTGCAATTTCACCTAAATTGCACTGTTAATTATTGTTTTTAAATATTTGCAAAAATTAAGTAAACTCTACAACTCCACTAAAGTTACTGCATTTGTGATGCAAATAACATTAAGGAAGCCGTGAAAAAATCAACAGGTTACATAACCTTACCGTCTGTTTTAAGTTCGAATTTATAGACTGGGGGAAAAAAGACAGACATATCACGGCCTCCTGGAGTATAGTAAACACAGAAAACATTTTAAAGCAACAATGTTGAAGATAGATATTTATGTTTTGCAAATTTGCCGTCATTGAACAGAAACCAAGATGGAGATTTCATTGCAACTAATTAGAAATTCCTCTTTCAGGTATGTAATAAACGATCTTCGCACAAAATAATGTACGATACTCGAGCGGTATGTTTTCTTTCAATTCTCGGAAATTAAAAAAACTCAACTACGTTTCGCTTTTTCAAACTTTTCTTCGAACATGAAAACTTCAACATACCGCTCTTGTAACGCATATTACTATTAGTTGTTGTTGGGGTCAACGTCTCAACTCTCATTATAAAGGAACTCTAGAGTCTAAACATTACAAAATAATGACGGATTTATTATTTCATCGGTCCAATTTATTTTTATTTGAGTACATAATGTACCTAGATGTATTAATTGTATGTCTATTATATTCCGCTGTGTCGAACCCGTAAGAGCAAGACTACATAACTACATGAATAACAAATTAGTGTAGACATTTTCTCCATTATTATGAATTTATGATTCTCTATTTGATTTGCATAGGCCAATTGTTCAATTTACATTTGATTAATGTAACACAATACAGAGGGCTCCTAGCGGGAAAGCATTGTTATAATATGAGAGAGTAAATTACAACCGTAACATGAAGAACCATAATCACTTTTGTTGTGTAACAGAATTAGTTCGTAGTCTTTATTATCCAATTATCTTTGATTATAAAATTTTTTCACAGTAAAGTACAGAAATGTAATAAGAACTTATTCACAGTAAAATATAGAATTTTTACTTGTATTTTGTGCACATTTAGGGGGGTTACAAAAACACAATCCATGTCAACTTGTAAAATTTCGCATGGACATTGCTGCATTTTCATCCATTTTCTCAGTATGAGAAAGATAATTCCACACATTCATGTTCAGCTTCCTGTTTCCGGAGGTTTGTTGATATTCAGTGAACCGGATGCGACTAAGAAAATTGTAACCAGAAAACATAGTAAAAAATCATTAAGTTGGTAGTATGGTTGTATTTAATTTGTTATATTGAGTGATCCAGATGGCACTCTACCGTTCTACGTATAGTCTATAACAGTGATCATCAGCACAGTGTACCCTCGGGCTAGCGTCTCTTAACTTACCTACGGATAAGAGATACACTGGCGTGCATTCGTGGCTGCCAGAGAGTATGCTTTCTCCCGCTCCCTTCTGCACGACGGTGCATATTCCGACACACTCCTTACCGGTTACCCATTTCAGGGAGTGCTGACGACCAATGGTCTACAACTTAGCCACTACATTGCAGGAGACATTGGTGACATTAGATAACTTTGGATGGCATTGGCTTTCGACTTAAATATTAATGTAGACGCCTTCAAGGCGTATGGGAGCACATTTTCATTACCCACTTTTTCCGGCATCACGCCATACATACACCTGACAACTTCCGTGTGTACACGTCATACATGCACCCGACAACTTCCTTGTGTACACGTCATACATGCACCCGACAACTTCCGTGTATACACATCATACATGCACCCGATAACTTCCGTGTGTACACATCATACATGTACCCGACAACTTCCGTGTGTACACGTCATATATGCCCCCGACAAATGTGCCAGCATACCTACCATCACGTCATACACATTCATCCATCTGTACAACAGCATGCAAAACGCCATCCCAGCAAGCTCTCTGTCATCACATCGTACATGCACCCGACAACCAATACGTCGTACATTACACGTCACATGGGTCCCCGCCCATTCCCTCGCCACGGGAGCTAGGCTCGTTACGTCATACGTTCATGTGACATCATACCCAACAGCGCTTCGCTATGACATCATAACCGGGGTATCTTGTGACGTCAGAGATCTACTCAATCTACGAATATAACATCAAGATATCCCAATTAAAGCTACAATATAAAGTGTTACGATTTGAGTCAGTATATTTTAATTAATTCTGTGTAATTTTTTTTAACCTAAAGAATAGGTCTATTTAATTTCAACATAAATTTCATAAAAATATCAGGGAACATAAAAACCATTACAAATAAATAACTTATATCAATTATAACAAGATATAGAAAGAGTAATTTCCAAGCGAAAATGTTACCCGTAGGTAAATTGATCAGATTTTAATGTGTATGTAGAAAATATTACAATAAATAGCATTCTGCACCAATGTTTAAAAAACTATGGACTAGTCAGTTGAAACGTATGTTTTCTTTAGTATCAGGCCAGAAGAAAACTGATCAATGTGTGTCATTATCGTTGTCTACAGCAATCGAGAGATTTAAAAGCTTCGCGATACCCTGAATGTATTTAATAGTTCATCAAGGTACTCACATTCTAAGCCAGGACCTACACATCGTGGAAGAAAGTGCCAGAACTTACGCCATTCCATTTCCTGAAATCATGATACGTATACAATTAGAATACTGCATATTCTTCCTTAATGAGGATTATAATGATATAAAGAAAGCATAGTATTTCTAAAAGTAAATGTAAGACTATAGTATATTTTTTTTTTACCTGGTTGAGATAAGGCCATTAGGCCTTCTCTTCCCCTTTACCGTAAGAGGTGTTCCTCTTTATACGCCAAGAAGACGCTATGGGGACATGGAAGTAAAGCTCCATATTTTCAAGAATCTGAGCACTAGAATGAGGTTATTAATATGCGTGTGGTCGGCATACGCTCCGACCGTCTTTACAGCCCGGGGAAGATCCGGCATTCATTTTGATACGAGGCTGAGTGAACCTTGGGATAGTTATGAAAGTTTTGATAACGACAATAAATCCATCACCACCCGGAATAGAACCTTGGACCTTCAATCCGTAGCCAGTTGCTCTACCCCATCAACCATAATATTTATAATGTTTGAAAATTACAGGTGTCGAAAGTTATTATTTGCGAATAATCCGCCACATGTGATTCATAATCGCCACTAAACACCGTCTTGTTAGTCTTGTGATTCATCCAACATACTTAAGTCAATAAATTAATAGACAAATATTGTATAATACGACAATATGTCTGAATCAGTAAATTATATCCAATTCCCAGCAAAAATTAACATCTAAAACTACAAACTTGCTTGCAACTCTACACATCCCTATTACGATACGACCTTTAGTGCTGCAATACTTGAAATCAAACGCATCCAGTCACATGAAAATAAAATCTTACGAATATCTTGATTTGTTCGTAACTACCAAATACACAGAGAAACTGGCACTGACAAAACCAAACCAAGAAGTTCCTGTAACAACCTATAGAAAATGTTCCAAGCGCTATCCACTCACTACTCTCTCGGAAGTAAGTCTACATTTCCCACGAGAATCAAGAGCCTACTTCCAATGGGTCTAATATTATAATAAAAATTATTATTATACATCAATTTTCTATGGGTATGTATATAATTGTCTGACGCTTTTCTAATTCACTGCGGGCTAAAACAAGAAGATGCATTATCACCTTTAGACCTACTTTGTGGCACTTGGCATGCATTTCCCCTTGATATGCATTTCCCCTTTTTGTGACCTAGATGGTAGTGTCGTACGTTTATTATCTTTGGCCTAGCATTTTGTTTGTGGCCTGATACGAGGCTAGGTGGTTCAGGCTCCTAATTCGTCGCCAGATTGTGCCTATTCTTTCCTCTGATTGGTGGTTTCATATTTCGGTCGTTGGCCTGATCTACAATTTTCCGTAAAGATTAATTTTTTGGTCCTGCAGAATTTATCTATTATGGTAACAATTGATATTAGAGGAGAAAAATTCGCTCCGGCGCCGGGGGTTTAACCTGGGTTCTTGGTTTTACGTATCAAGCGCTCTAATCACTGAGCTACACCGAAGTTCAATCCACAGCACCGGACTTATTATAACATGTCAACATATATGTCGAGTAAGGTCACAACGGAAAAACACTTGAGGAGGGGGATTCGATCCGGTGCTGTGGATTGAACTTCGGTGTAGCTCAGTGGTTAGAACGCTTAGTACGTAAAACCAAGGACCCGAATCAGATCCCCGGCGGCGCGGCGGAGCGAATTTTTCTCCTCTAATATCAATTGTTAGAATTTTCCGGCTGGAATTTAGGTTCGTGTGCTGGGGAGCGGTTAGTTAGTTGTCGGGCAGCCAGCTCCTGGTAAGACACGAAAGGAGTTAGCGAGAGAACCGTGACGAATACGGCGACAGCGGCTAATCACTCGTCGGGGAGCCAGCGCCTATGTAAGACACGGAAGGAGTTAGCGAGAGAACCGTGACGAATACGGCGACAGCGGTTAGTCACTCGTCGGGGAGCCAGCGCCTATGTAAGACACGGAAGGAGTTAGCGAGAGAACCGTCACGAATATGGCGACAGCGGTTAGTCACTCGTCGGGGAGCCAGCGCCTATGTAAGATACGGAAGGAGTTAGCGAGAGAACCGTCACGAATATGGCGACAGCGGTTAGTCACTCGTTGGGTAGCCAGCGCCTATGTAAGACACGGAAGGAGTTAACGAGAGAACCGGGAGGAATACGGCGACAGCGGTTAGTTACTCTTCGGGGAGCCAGCGCCTATGTAAGACACGGAAGGAGTTAACGAGAGAACCGGGAGGAATACGGCGACAGCGGTTAGTTACTCTTCGGGGAGCCAGCGCCTATGTAAGACACGGAAGGAGTTAGCGAGAGAACCGGGAGGAATACGGCGACAGCGGTTAGTTACTCTTCGGGGAGCCAGCGCCTATGTAAGACACGGAAGGAGTTAACGAGAGAACCGGGAGGAATACGGCGACAGCGGTTAGTTACTCTTCGGGGAGCCAGCGCCTATGTAAGACACGGAAGGAGTTAGCGAGAGAACCGGGAGGAATACGGCGACAGCGGTTAGTTACTCTTCGGGGAGCCAGCGCCTATGTAAGACACGGAAGGAGTTAGCGAGAGAACCGGGAGGAATACGGCGACAGCGGTTAGTCACTCGTCGGGGAGCCAGCGCCTATGTAAGACACGGAAGGAGTTAGCGAGAGAACCGGGAGGAATACGGCGACAGCGGTTAGTTACTCGTCGGGGAGCCAGCGCCTATGTAAGACACGGAAGGAGTTAGCGAGAGAACCGGGAGGAATACGGCGACAGCGGTTAGTTACTCTTCGGGGAGCCAGCGCCTATGTAAGACACGGAAGGAGTTAGCGAGAAAACCGGGAGGAATACGGCGACAGCGGTTAGTTACTCGTCGGGGAGCCAGCGCCTATGTAAGACACGGAAGGAGTTAACGAGAGAACCGTGACGAATACGGCGACAGCGGTTAGTCACTCGTCGGGGAGCCAGCGCCTATGTAAAACACGGAAGGAGTTAGCGAGAAAACCGGGAGGAATACGGCGACAGCGGTTAGTTACTCGTCGGGGAGCCAGCGCCTATGCACGTTCACGAGTTTGACAGGCATGCTCTAGAGAAATGCTGGTATACCAATGTGCTTTACAATATCCTTTCATCGCGACTGAATATTATACAGTGCATTTAACTTAGTTGCTTTGTTACAGAACAGTAAATACATCGCTTGTTTAGTTGGAAGAGTTTGTAATAAAATAGCTGAGACTCACTCATGCGTTACGTATACCTAAGTGTACTAAAGGAACCTGTTGCAATATTTTTCTCATTTTAAATCATAGGTAAAGAAATAAACGTATGAGGGAAAAACAAATAGTAAAATAAAGTGAATAATTGTGACGTCGCTATTATTTCCGGCGTGGCTGATCCTCTTTGCTTACGTTTTAGGATGTGTAGGCTCTATAAAGACTGGGTAGATTATAATCATTCGTAATTTTAGTTCTTTCGTTGCCAGTTGTAGTTAGCAGACGAGGACGCTATTTGTCGCACCGTTAAACATTATCATGTTGTAACTCCTACGCACTGTAATTTTTAGAATTCATAGATAAATGTCTAAGGAAAGCACAGAAAAAAAGTCGAAATCAAAATCTTTTTTTTTTTTTTTTTTGGAATGCTAACTTCGCAGTGACCTGTTCATAATAGACATTGGCACCCTCAAAAGTTAGTAAGCGGCAAACTTTTTTTTATTCTTCACTTTAGATGGGACGTTAAAGGGAGAGGAATGTTCAGAAAGAAAAAGATTACATTTAAAAGTGGTTTCTATTCAAAATCTGTACTATTTTATGAGTTACTTCGAATTAAACAAATGCGCATTTTCACCTGGAGGACTTCCGTAGCCTATACAGAGTGACAACTTTTGTCTGTTAGAACTGCGGATAATCACATAAATCATCGCGCTGATTTCAAATTTGTTTTCAAAATGTTCCCATTGCTTAATGTTTTCGATTTAATCGTGAGTTTTGAATTTTAATTAAAGTAATTATATTACATAAATAACATAATTGCTCATTAAACACTAGTATGACATACTTTGAAATTCAGAAAAATGAGAAGAATGTTATACTAACGTTTAAATTTATTATTGGTATTTATTTAACTATTATTATTATTATCATCATTATTATTAGGTCGTTATTTATATTATTATTACTATTGCCGGCATTTAATGGGATGAAGCTGTCTAGTTTCCTCTTCTGCTCTAGGAGAAGAACTAATCCACTCCAAACCGATCAAGATTTGACTTTGCTATCTCCGAATTTCTTTCTTAACTTTTTCCGACACGTTTAACACTTTACTGAATCTTGGGCTCAGATGAAAGGTAGAAATTTATTTGTTAATATGGGGATTTAATTGTAATAAAAATATGGAAATACAATGCAGTGCTTATAGCCTTCTCTTCCACTCAACCAGGTCTACAATAAATACAGTTACAAAAGTTAAAATATAACACGTAATACTTATATTTACTTACTTACGGCTTTTAAAAAACCCGCAGCTTCATTGCCGCCCTCACATAAGCCCGCCATCGGTCCCTATCCTGTCCAAGATTAATCCAGTCTCTATCATCATATTCCACCTCCCTCAAATCTATTTTAATATTATTCTCCCATCTACGTCTCGGCCTCCCCAAAGGTCTTTTTCCCTCCGGCCTTCCAACTAACAACTATATGCATTTCTGGATTCGCCCATACGTTCTATATGCCCTGCCCATCTCAAACGTCTGGATTTAATGTTCCTAATTATATCAAGTGAACAATACAATGCGTGCAGTTATGCGTTGTTTAACTTTCTTCATTCTCTTTTAACTTCATCTCTTTTAGCCTCAAATATTTTCCTAAGAACCTTATTCTCGAACACCCTTAATCTCTATTTCTCTCTCAAAGTGAGAGTTCAAGTTTCACAACCATATAGAACAACCGGTAATATAACTTTTATAAATTATAACTTTCAGATTTTTTGACAGCAGACCAGATGACAAAAGCTTCTCATCCTAATAACACGCATTTCCCATATTTATTCTGCTTTTAATTTCCTCCCGAGTGTCATTTTGTTACTGTTGCTCCGAGATATTTGAATTTTTCCACCTTTTCGAAGGATAAATCTCCAATTTTTATATTTTCATTCCGTACAATATTCTGGTCACGAAACATAATTATATTCTTTGTCTTTTCGGAATTTACTTCCAAACAGTAAAATTTCCGTGTTTTCCCTAATCTTTTGTGGATTTTCTCCTAACACATTCACGACATCCGCATAAACAAGAAGCTGATGTAACTCGTTCAATTCCAAACCCTCTCTCTTATCTTGGACTTTCCTAATGGCATATTCTAGAGCGAAGTTTAAAAGTAAAGATGATAGTGCAACTCCTTGCTTCAGCCATAGTGAATTGGAAAAGCATCAGATAGAAACTGGCCTATACAGACTCTGCTGTACGTTTCACTGTGACACGTTGTAATTAATCCAAGTAGTTTCTTGGGAATACCAAGTTCAATAAGAATATTATATAAAAAGTTGTTTCTTAACTGAGTCATATGCCTTTTTTCGTATTTCTGCCAGTAGAGAGCTCTGAGTTGTAGCCTGAAACATGGCGGTGTGTACCAGCACTATATCGGTGCAGCGTGCTGTGATCGAGTTTTTAACAGCAGAAAATGTGCCCCCGATAGACATTCATCGGAGATTGAAGGTTGCTTATCGTGTTCAATGTGTCGACATCAGTACTATGCGACGTTGGTCTGCTCGTGCTCGTAATGAACCTGGTGCAATTCTCAACTTATGTGACAAAGGACGCCGTGGAAGACCACGTACTGCAACTGATGACGCTCATCAGAATCGTGTCAATGAACTGATTACAGCGAATCGTCGCATAAGGCAGGAACACCTCTCAATCCAGTGTGGCATATCAAGTAAGTGTGTGCAGGCGATAATTGCAGGATTGGGATTCTGGAAAATTTGCGCACGATGGGTGCCTCTAATGCTCATTCCTCACATGATACTGAAGAGATTCGACATTTTCCGGCAATCACTTCTGCGCTACGAACAGGAAGGCGATGAATTCTTAAAGAACATTGTCACAGGTGACGAAAGCTGGGTACACCACTTCGATCCCGAAAACAAGAGGTCATCAATGCAGTTCCTCCATAAAGGATCACCTGCACCCAAAAAAATTCAAGGCTGTGCCATCAGCAGGCAAACTAATTCTTATAGATTTAATCTGCATTATATAAATAAACATCATCCTAGCCACACCTTCCGGTACAACCACTATGTTACGACTTATCTCAATTAGTCAATATTTTGAGATATTCAAGGTGCGGTGCATATAGAATTCATGCTTAAAGGTAGTACCATTAATTCTGTAACGTGTTGTGAAACTAAAAGAAACTGAAAGCACGAATTCGAAGGGTTCGTTCAGATATGCAGCAGCCCCTCCTACAGAATGTCAACGCTCGTCCGCACACCAGTACAATCACAAGAGAACACATTTAGCGTCTTGGTTTCGCTGTTGTTGATCGCTCTCCATATAGTCCCGACCTGGCGCCATCAGATTTTCATCTGTTCCCAAAACTTAAAGAAACGCTGAGAGGACATCTCTTTGATTCTGACGATGCAGTGCAGACAGAAGTGACGCTGTGGTTTCTTCATCAGAGTGAAACATTCTACAGTGACGGTATCAAGAAACTGGTCATCCGTTGGGAGAAGTGTATTCATCGCCAGGCCGATTATGTGGAAAAGTAAAAGTACCGGTATGAACAGTAAGGTTGTAGCAAGTTACCAGTTCTGTTTCACTCAAATAACTATACCAACGTTTCACACGCCTTCGTATTCGGAGAGTTGACACAGTCGTTCTGCCGGGATTACCTGGTATTCGCCTTTACAGTTGAAGAAAAGTTCGGAAAAAAACACAACCAAGTAATCAACCCAAGAGGGAATCGATCCCACTGTCGAGCACAGCCCGAATCAGCATGTAATGTTTAATATAGGGTCCGATTTAATCAATAAAATAGGCAGTTAATTTTATCGTAAATTCATGTTTTCAATGTCACGTGACTAACTACGTCTACAGTGCTGGTACTTGAAACAGTCGACAATAATAGAGATTCAGTACCCATCATAAAATTGCAAGCAGTAACAGTTTCTAAAAATTCTTTCTGGAAATGGTCTATCTTGATTATTCAATTTAGGGAACATGACCAGAATTTACACAGAAATTTATAGAGCTGTGCTTGGAGTTTCAGATTCAGCACTTTCACACAATTCGATGATTGGAGCTGACACGTAACAAGTAAATGGATAGTCAAGCAGTTGCGCTTCGACATCACTTTACGTTTGAGGAGCTCTAACAAGTTGAGTGGAATGTCATCTTCTCGTTAAGAGTTTTCAACTTGAAGGAAATTTCAAGGGGCGCTTTGGGTGGTAAATTACCTCTAGGCCTACTGGACGGAATGGCAGCACTGGAGTACTGCATTCCGGTGATCCTTTCTCCTTTGTTCATCTTGTTTCTTTCTAATTTGTCATTTTACCTATTAATTCTTAATCCTTTCAAACTTACTGTTCTTCATTTAACTTCACTTTCTTAAACTGCATTTCGTTCTTTTCTCTTCTTCCTTCGTCCTTCACTCGTTTTTTTATCTTCCATCTGTTTTATAAATCTTCCCTCTTTTTTGTTTTCTTATTTTCTTGTACGCTGTTTCTTTGCTTCCTTTCATCTTCCTTCCCTTTCTTTCTTATTTTTTTATCTTGGTTTTTTCTTTCATTCCTTTTGAAGTATAATATATTTTTCTCCCATCGAATATGGACACACGCTCCGGAAACCATGGATAAACAAAAAAAAGTACAGAATGTTACTAGTAGTTAGGTCATAAGCCAACATAACTTATTAAACTGCTTATTATTTATTCAGGGTGTTTGAGAATAAGGTGCTTAGGAAAACATTTGAGACTAAGAGGGATGAAGTTACAGGAGAATGGGGAAAGTTTACCACAACACAGAACTGTATTCATTGTATTGTTCACCTGACAGAATTAGGAACATTAAATCCAGGAGTTTGAGATGGACAGGGCATGTAGCATGTATGGGTGAATCCAGAAATGCATATAGAGTGTTAGTTAGAAGGCCAGAGGGAAAAATACATTTGGAGCGGCCGAGACATAGATGGGAGGATAATATTAAAATGGATTTGAGGGAGGTGGGATATGATGGTTGGGACTGGATTAATCTTGCTCAGAATAGGGACAGATGGCGGGTTTATGTCAAGGCAGCAATGAATTTCCTGATTCTCTACAAGTCATAAGTAAGTAAATTGCTTATTTGACGACACTTTATCAACTGCTATCGTTATCTAGCTTTTGCGTGAAATGATGGTGATAATGCTAGCAAAATAAATGCAGGGTCCAGCGCGAAAAGCTACCCAGGATTTGCTCTTAATGAGTTGAGAGAAAACTCCGGGAAAAAACCTCAACCAGGCAACCTGTCCCAATCAAGATTTGAACTCCGGGGCGTTCGGTTCAAGGTGAAACATGCTAGCCGTTACTTCACAGCGGTGGATCAATATAACCTATAATCACACCTAATGTCCACACCTGTAGAGTAACGGCTAGCGCGTCTGGCCGCGAAACCAGGTGGCCCGGATTCGATTCCCGGTTGGGGCAAGTTACCTGGTTGAGGTTTTTTCCGGGGTTTTCCCTCAACCCAATATGAGGAAACTTTCGGTGCTGAACCCCGGACTTATTTCATCGGTATTATCACCTTCATCTCATTCAGACGCTGAATAACTTAAGATGTTGATAAAGAGTCGTAAAATAATCTACTAAAATAAAATGTAAAAACCACACCTAATAACACTACCTGTCCTCGCTACGAGCATGAGGGCGTCGAAGTTGAGTATAAAATAATTAGCTATGCCGAGAAGCCTCTCTCAGTAATATCTCGGAATCAAAAGCAGTTACAGACCTGTGCGACCACTTGTTTGGTTTGCAATCGCGAGTTTTATAATTTGAAAGTAATAATAGATACGTATAATATACTTTGAGTGAACTATAGTGAAAAAAATTATTAGCTGGAACTGATGTCGGAATGTCGCTCTAGGCCTATATTACGAGAAAAATTGTTTTGTATTTGAATGAATGAATAAGAGAGGGGAAATAGGAGGAGAAACTTTAAAGGTACGTGAAAACACGTCCTTGCAAGGGGGGAGTTGGGGTTGTGAAAAACTGAATATGTGAGCTCCAAGCCTATTGGCCACTTGTCTCACTTCGGATATCACCGCTCCACTGAAGGAGTGCTAGAAAATTTCGAGGAGGAAAGCCGAAAATGGACGTAACTGATTAGCTACAACATAGGGGGCATGGGGAAAGTACAGCGATCTGATCCGGAGGAGTTAGAAACGCGATGGTAACAACTTGGAGGAGAAGTGGTAGAAGCCTAGGCACGGAAAGGTAATAGCCATTTTGGCTGCTTGAAGATTCGTACGCGTAGGAATTAATCATCTTAACGGTAATAGCCAATTGGCTCTTTGATTATTTTTCTCAGGTCAGGAGACCAGCCAATTGGCTCTTTGATGACTCCATTTATCTGTAGAAGGGGGACGATTAAATTCTCTTAGAGCCCGAGCTCGATATGAATAATCATTAATTTTGAGCCGTCACCAATGTCTGAGGAAGTGAATGCAGGTCCGTGGCCCATTTCTTTTAGGGCTCATCCCGACATTTGTCTTAGCGCCTTAGGAAAACCACGGAAAAACCTTAGGCAGGATGAAGTACAGTATTTCCTTCATATTAGGGCTATATATAGTTGCTACAAGGTTGACCATATCAGTAACGAATGTTCTTGGACTTCATTGGAATTTGAATCCGTGTCTCCAACATAGTAAGGCTAGGCATCAGTCATGATCTATGTCCCACTTATGCTTTATTGTTTCACTCCCCTGAACGTCTATTCGATTAGCGACATCGGGTCTCGGACAGTACAACGCTCTCTCATTGATAGGTTTCTCCAATGCAAATCGATATCCATGGCCACGAGCTGTGAGATTTCCTCTTTGTCCACAGAACAGGCAACACACTCTCTGGGGTTAACGAGGATCCTGCACGGATTCTGCGCGCTCAAAGGTGCGTAGGTGTTCCACATAATCAGGTTTCAATAATTTATTCAAGGCTAGTCGCGCTTGTATTATACACGCGCCTCTAAAATGTGTTTATAATGCCTTGTTGAACAGCTATATAACGACCTCTCTCCATCAGATAACAGCAGCAACTAAATGTTTACTTATTACAATGTTGTTAGATTATTATTCCTTAAAAGGAATGACAGTATTGCACGAAAGTTAGAGCTCAGGTACAAAAAGTGACGGGAGAGTCATCGGATCCCTATGACAGCGTGAAATGTTATGCTGTTCTTGATTGTTATTGTGATTCTAAGGACGTTTGGGATTTAAAATAAAAGCTTGAACAAACACATAGCTATTCATTTTCATTATACATCTTGATTACACAACTTTTAACACTACATCACTTCGGAAAACGTATTATTTGTCTTTCATGTGTTACAATTTATATTACCTTATTAAACATGTTTCAGCCTCCTATTGGTCATCTTCAGAACTGGTTGTTGCTGGCCTTGGCGTCTTTTGTTTTGTTTTGTTTCCTGTGAGGGTGTATTTGTGTAGTGTAATGTGGAGTCAAAGAGTGTGTGTTGAGAATTTCAGCTGGATGTTTTTGAGTGTTTGTACATATCAGTTGTGCTGGTTTTTGACGTTTAGAGCTGCGTCAGTATTGTTCATTTGGTAGGGATATAGTCCAAGCTCACACAAATGAATAGTTTTGGTACCAACTTCCTAGCTCTGGTCATCACAATACTACTTTCTTAGGCGATTGTTTATCATTTGTAATTTCTTATTTTGGCGTGTTGTTGTAAATACGGCTTGAATTTTGCATATTTAAATAAAGTTTATGCTATTTGTGGGTTAAAGAAGAAGAAGTGCCAAACGGAAAAAAGTAGACTTTCGGCATATTCTTAGACTTTAATAGAGGAGCAACGGCAGCGAAACATTTGTGCCATAAACTAGGAGAATGCCATCGGAGGAAGCACTCCAAGAAAATGACTCTGTCCTTTCAACACACAACATCCCGTGCAAAAGTTAGTGTCCATCCACAGAAGATGATGATGCGTCTGGTGGGATAAAGAAGGCGTCGTATACTACGAATTGCTTCTCAAGAATGTAATCATAATTAAAATTTGTTTTAAAAAACTCAGAAGCATTGCGGCTGCAACTGAAGAAAAACGACCTAGAAAACTATTAATTGCTGCTGCAACACGATAATGCACGCACGCACTCCGGCAACATGGTGGAAGCAGCTTTCCAGGAGATTGGTTAGGAAATGATTCCATATCCTCCGCCTACTTTTTCCGTTCTCTGTCCAACAATCTTCAAGGGAATCCTTTGATAACGAGGATGCTTTACAAACTTGGCTTTACAATTTCTTTAATTCCAAATCAGCAATTTTTTTTTCTGACACGAAATCCAAGAACTGCCCCAGTATTGATAGAGAGTCACTGTTAATGTAGATGTTCATTAATTTCTGTCTTCTATTCTATTCATCTCAAATAAAAACATTAGTCACAGCAAAAAAAAAAGTGCTACGAAATTTTGCATCAACCTAATACTTTAAGCATCTGTCTGCTTGTAACAATTAAGGTGGGTGCTCCTGTTATGGCCATGTTCCTGATATGGCCACCCCCCCCCCCTATTGTGAGTTAGTTAACCAAAAAATCCGCTAAATTGCAGCAGCATCCAGTGAAAGGACATCCTGGTATGTCACTTGATCGTTTTCCATCCAGTCAGGTTGAGCAATATGGCGTCAGTTGCCTGTTTTGCGGTTTTCATGCGACCTCTTCTTATTTTTCTCTGGTAAGTCTCCTTTGTTTTATGCATGTTTTTCAAAGACTTGTTTCATGAAAACCATCGTACTCCATTCAGTTTTTAATGTTCTGTTGATTGGTGTTGTAGTTGATGGCGTATCTTTTACGAGTTGTTCATAACCAAACGATTTTTGTGAAAGCTTACCTGCTCCTGATATGGTCATATCAAATGCACCATGGCCATATTAAGTTCATTTCACTTTTATTTTTTCACCTGACAAATTTGCATGCCTTATAGCTGGGATTACGCAAAAATTTTGTATTTTAAGAAAAACAACTTATTTTTTATGGAAAAACCTGTTTTGACTAAATTCTGAATTATAAAAAAGATTATTAAGTGTCATTTTTATTCATTTTACACCAAAATTATTTAATTTTAGCACAACTGCGCTATCAAACTGAAAACAATCACGATTTGTAGAACATGGAACAAGGGTGGCCATATCATGTGCACATGTTCCTGATATGGCCACTAGGTAGACTTTTGGAATTCGGGACCTTTTGGACAAGTAAAGCTATTTTTATGGAGAAAGGAAGTTGTTTTAAGAAAGTCCATTAGACTGAGAACGAGTAAGAAGAAAGTGATTTACATATTTTTTTTAAAATGTCGGCTAGAAAAATTCTCAAACCTTAGCATGGCCATATCAGGGACACCTACCTTACATTTGATAGCTGCAGAATATGTTAGGCAGTCTTGCTAAGTTTGTATTATCGCTGGGTTTATATTACTAATTTTTTTATAAGCTCAGTCCACTTGCCTCTAGTTTTTAATTTTCTCATACATTTCGTATATTTCAAGCTCTTCCCTAATGCCTGTGTTTCTTTTATTATCAGTTCTACAAATATAACCAACAACATTCCTAAGGAATTTCATTTCGGCCTCACATAATCTTGTTTTATCTCTCGCTTTCATAATCCATGTTTCACCCTCATATATCAGAGCTGACACAGACAAAACCTACTGAATATCTTATATTGTCTCATTCCTTACATTACTGCTTAAAGTTGTAAGTGGAACTTCCATCGGAAAAAGAAATAAAGCAATTCATTCCACGCAGATGTAGGTTACACTTTATATGAAATATTTCTTTCTTCAAAGAAGAAGAGATGGATAAATTTAAACATGCATAATGTATGAAAATGAAAGATACTAACTGTAAGAGGTCCTTGGGGAGACTAAGGCAAACATTTTTTGTTTGACATTAAGAGATCGGCGACAAAATTCTCACCGTAGCTATTAGAGCCAGACCTAGACAATTCAGCTTACTTGTGACGTACGTATGTGCAGCAGTACCGACACATGTGCAGCTAGTGACGTCGTCTACGTGCAAGTTAGCAGGTTGTAGTAACCTCCGGGAACTCAGTGTAGTGTAGAGGCATTATGATGAAATTTGTTCCTGTTGTAACAAATGAGTTAATATCAAATCATTGTTTACTACATAAGGAAACCTGTGTGCAAAAAGTATTAAGCTCAAAAGCAAAAGACATTACTGTTGTGTATAAAATGGAATTATTGGCGCTCTCAGTGTGACGAAATGTTGAAAGATAAATATAACAGTAGAAAGAGCTTAAGCGATTTTGATCATGATTTTTCTCATACTAGAATCCAAACACAGCATAGACTTGCTGCCCTATGTTGTATATGTTTGGATCAATATATACATATCTTCGAACATCTATTTTCTCTAATGAAAATAGCAAAATAAAAACATAGAAATTCATTCTCAGACACGAGCTTAACGCAGAATCTCAGGCTAAATTTTGTCCAATCGCTGTATCCGAACATCGGAAAACTGGTTATAAATATAAGAATTCAAAAATCCAGGTAATGATCACAATATATAATTACTGTAGTTAATCTGGTATGT
Source organism: Periplaneta americana (assembly GCF_040183065.1). NCBI lineage: Eukaryota > Metazoa > Arthropoda > Insecta > Blattodea > Blattidae > Periplaneta > Periplaneta americana. Next base: position 81,626,220 of record NC_091128.1, read on the forward strand.
TGATGTTTAAATTTCACGCTTTTTTTTTAGTTGGTTATTTAACGACGCTGTATCAACTACTAGGTTATTTAGCGTCGATGAGAGTGGTGATAGCGAAATGATATTTGGCGAGATGAGGCCGAGGATTCGCCATAGGTTACCTTGCATTCACATTACGGTTAGGGAAAACCTCGGAAAAAACCAACCAGGTAATCAGCCCAAGAGGGGATCGAACATCGCCCCCGAACGCAACTTCAGACCGGCAGGCAAGCAAGCGCCTTAACCGACTGAGCCACGCTGGTGGCCTCACGCTTTCTTAAAACGAGAAGTGTTTACTTAAATTCCGAGAGATCAATGATTTTATTTTTATTTTTAGCTTTTACAAAGAAAATATTACTATTTCTGTATTAATTTTTTTAACACCCAAGAAAACTTTATTGTATAAAATATACATTACAGTTGAGCTGATAATATAATAAAACAAAACATATGCAACATGTATTCGGAGAGCCATCCTGTGATGGTCCCGACATTGAAACAATTTTACAACAGTTCTACAATATTAAATGTGTGTCTTTTCCCTTTTAATCTTCCAAATGGTGGAACAGGCGGGTGATTTCCTGTAATTTACAGGATTAGAGAATTTTCATGGTCATCGAAAGAACTGTTTAGTCTTCTGTAGCTATTGCGAAGGATTGTGTTCACCTCCAGAAATCCTAAATCTGAATGCAGTGTGGTGTTTCGTGATGCGCCTCTTATTAACCTAAGACAGCGATTTTGGATGGTTTGTGTTCTCTTAATTTGACTGTGAGAAGCAGAACTCCAAATTGAAGAGCCATATTGCCAGACGAGTCTTGATTAAAGTATATATAATCCGTTCATATTATGTGACACTATATGTTTCAGTCTATAGATGCGATATCTGCATTTTAACTAGTTCAGAAATGTGACACTACCATGTTAGTTTGGTATCAAGAGTGAGGCCAAGATACCTAACAGGCCGAGATTCTGAAACAGGGACTCCTCCCAATGTTATTGGATGACAGAACACATTCTTCTTGTACTAAGTAAAAGTGACAACTTTAGATTTGAGAGGGTTAAATTTCTGTATTACTGTACTATAAGTATACACAGTGCACCGCTTAGAGGGATCGAGAAATAAGTGATAATTTCAAGTGTAAATAATGGTTTATCAACATAACTTTTTACATAACTCTCCGAATTTCATAGAATGCTCAATGCAACTCGCTCTGTACACCTTGAGTTGCTCTGCAGACATCTAAACGACGGTATTCAAGCTCCAGCCAAGTGTTCTGTAGCATCTGTAAAGTTACTAGCGCAGTTGCATTTGTGATGCTACAGATTTCACATTTTGGCTATCCGTTACATTTTTTCAGATATTAGCTAAAGTTTTATTTATTTATTTTTTGCCCGACCAACTTTTCCTGGAGGGTACCAATCCACGTCAAGAAATATTAACATCAATCCAATATCAAAGCAAAAATGGCTAGAATATTACCATCGGCTACGGTGAACAATCAATAATTATGATTCAGTCGTAATGACGTGCTATGAACGAAGATAGATCAAATCATCATTGAATAATTGTAGGAAGTCCTGAAATCATATAACCGAAAAGCCCAGGAATAGCCGGGATTATTATAGATTTGTGGAAGTATCCTCCTACTTCCCTTCTAACACGATGCTTAAATTTTATAAATGTTTGCTGGAAACCTTATCAAGTACCTGAAAAATGGCAAATCTCAGCAGTACCGGTAGTTCCAATTTTTTTAATACTAGACAGAAAAGATTGCAACATTATCTACGTATTAGTTTATTATGTACAGCTCAGATTTAGCGAAATTGTGGTACGCCAAGTGAACAAGATAACAGAAACATTAGACTTTTGAAGCAAAAAGTGGGTTCAGACGGAATGATTCTATATAGATTGTGTTTATAATTTATTCCAAGTGACAGAGAAACATGAAGTATTATTAAATCTAGAAACAGTTATTGCTTTTATTGATTTTTAAAAAGCCTTCGATATACCACAGCATTTGATTAGAGTTATTAAAAGTCTATATTATCAAAACAAATAAGAATAAAAATAAAAAATAAAATTAGTGAAGATCATAAAATTAGAAGACGTGTACAATAAAGGCCCTTTTATCACACCCTTTTTAATTTATGTAGGTAGGGATTGACCATGTCATCAGAAATGGGTAAGAAGAAATTGAAAAACACCTCTTGAGATAAGGCATATGCACTGCCTTTTATTTACTGATGATGATGTAGTAATAATAAAGAGACAACAATTTTACAACGAATGGTATATAAATTTGATAAACCTAATATAGCCTATAGATATAATTCAAAAGTTTCAACTGAGAAGACAAAGTTTCCGAGGAAAGGAGCCACTAACAAGTAAAATAAAAATATAAAATAAAATCCTAGAACAAGTTATTGAATTTTCTTACTTATACTGTAATACAACGAACAGAATAAAATAACGCCTTAGAAAATAAATTAGTAACATTTAAAAAGATTATAGGAACAACAAAGCGAACCCTCGCAAAATAATTTAGGTGTTATCAGCCCCGGGACTTGATTATGGCCCTGAGATTTGGGCGCTGACATCAATATAGAAACAAAGACTAGAATCTGATAAGATAAGATATATGGGATATTTCAAAAGTCAGTTAAAATTAAACCGCTATAAATACTTTTTCTCGCTGTTATTTATACTCGCATTAACATCTTTGGTCATATCGCGAGTTAATCTTCTGTGTGAAATCCGAACGCCTGCGTACTATTGTTAAGACTGGTTCTATTGTTGTGAACTAGATGGAGACTGTATATGTATTACTGATTTGTTATCAATATGATTTCGGTGATGAATGAGATCGGTGATATTCAGGGATTTTGTGGCCCGAATTTCCTGGCATTTGCCTTACGGTTGAGGAAAAACCTTGAAAAACCTCAATCATGAAATTCAACCCAACCGAGAATCGAACCCGGGCCTTCTGCGTAAGAGACCAGTATGCTGACCCATACACCACAGAGGTGGTCGCTATAAATATTATAATATTTGAGATAGGGAAAAACAAAAACATCACAGTGTTAGGCAAACAACGGGGTTTACAAAACATTGGGAAGATGTCCGCCGTTCTCTTGTTCAACGTACAGCATTCTGTCTGCGACACCATGCACAGCATTTTTCAGATAATGTCTTGGAATACTGGCAATTTCTTCAAAGATGGCATCTTTCAGTTGCAGTAGGGTTGTTGCATGTGTCAGGAAAACTCGTTCTTTAAGGTAACCCCACAACCAAAAGTCAGCCGGATTGAAATAAAAAAGTTAACAAGTTTGTGAGTTATGAGGGAAACGCTCATCACTGCACAGTGAACTGCCAACATTTTGAATTTTGAAAAAGAATATATAAATCATTTTTTTAATCGTAGAAATATTTTTTCATATAGCAGAAGGGCAGTGTTTTACACATACCAATTTTTATTATTGTACAAGATACAGTAATGGAGGGAAAAAAATGTTGAATATTTCCAAAAAATTTACTGCTGTAAGCTATACCTAACCCTTTAAGTCATGTTCATTTCTTTAGGGAGAAGTGCATCTTCCCCATTCATCACATTTTCTATTGGGTGCTCAACTATCAGCAAAACATGTCACTTTCCAGGAATTTATTCATTCATACAACCAAACTATTATAACGGCATTTAATTAAAACCCACCTCATGATATTCGAAACATCTTTCTTTGCCATACGAAAAAATTAAAAACACATATTAACAAAATATAGTCGTAAATAGGTATTTTTAGGCTTCAAAAACCTTAAAATAGGTCACAATGGGCGAAATTAGTCATTTTCGGCACCATAAAACTCTTTCCAAACGTTCACACTTTATAATATGACGTGAAGATATTCAACTAGTTTTAGTTTGTCACTACAGAAAGAAAATAGGCATTTAGCCTAAAATCCGAGGTCTAATCATTACAAAAAAAAAACTATGTTTGATTTCCTTGCAAGGTTGTTCGTCTGACTGCATCTGTATAGAAGCGAGCAGGGCCTCATAAACTGGTTGCGAATGTATTTTGTTTATACAGGGTTGTTTCCGATCTCTGATAACGAATTTGAATGACGTTATGTGCGTCAGGAGTCACACGACAGCTGAACTGTGGCGCGAGGTGACAGACCAGTAGTAAATGATGTCATAGTCAGAGTGCACAGCGACTCATAGCAGAAATTCCCAAGAAAATCGAGCCTTTTTGGGAGGGGTACATTGCGACTTCTTCCAATGCCAAGTAGGTTACAGTTAAGTGAAAATAAAAGAAGCCTGCAAAAAACGAGGTTTCTTTATTTCCAAGAAAGGCATCTTCTGTGTAGGAGCTGTAACTGTACTTGGCATCCGAAAGAGTTGTTATGCACCCCTCCCAAAAAGACTCGATTTTCTTGGGCATTGCTACTGTGATACACCGTGCACTCTAATTATGAAATCACTCACTACTGATCTGTCACCTCTCCCACCAATTCAGCTGTCGTACAGTGGTCTAGAATGCAAATTTAGCGGGACATATTAATATTTTTTCAGCTACCTAACAGATTTTTATGAAATGTTACACAGTAGTTACAGGTAGCATATATGTTATGTATGCAAGCTCTCGTTACATTGGTATAAGAGGAACTACCCCTTATAGGGGGGCGCATTTAGACAAAATCAGTAACTTTTCTCCTATCTGACAGATTTTTATGAAATTTTACAAAACAGTTACAAGTAGCATATATGTTTTGTATACAAGCTCTGATTACGTTGGTATAAGGGGAACTACCCCTTATAGGCGGCGAAATTAGACAAAATAAGTAACTTTTCTCCTATTTAACAGATTTTAATGAAATTTTACACAGTAGTTACAGGTAGCATGTATGTTTTATATAAGCTCTCGTTACGTTGGTATAAGGGGAACTACCTTAGCAAAGTCTGCACTCAATGGTTATATTTATATTTTGTCCCGTGTCCATTCATGCTAATTTGACATACTATAATAACATTAAATGTAACAATAACAAACAGTGTTACTTACCCAAAGAACTACTTGACATGTTGGTACCAAATATGAATGGAATCGACCACTTACAACAGAGTTACAGCACAAAGAAAACGGCAGACTCGAGGCGCTTGCTGAGTAAGAATGCTAGCTAGGTGGCGAAATGTGGAATGTTACCGGCTTCTTATCTCGCTATGCAGCCACCTTCGCTGATTAAGATAACCAATTGAGTGTTACTCAGTTATATAGGAAAAATAATTTAAGGGTCTAATTTCATTTTTTTACGTGTCATTTTTCTACATTTGTCCTCCTAAATATGGATTTTAGACCACTGTGTGCCGGTGTGATTCCTGACCCACGTGGCCTCATTCAAATTCATTATCAGAGATCGGAAACAACCCTGTATTTCCTTCAAATTTGAATATACCTGCTGAGCAATTAACAGTAGTGAGTAGGTAATGAAATCCGAGCTGTATTTCTCATGGTAAGAAATTTATCGCTCTTTAAAATCCATCGTCTCCGGGAGGATGTGATCTGTATTTTAGATAACTATAATTTTCCCACAGTAGCACCGCGTCATTTCGCGATTTTTCCGAACGCACTACGTATATGTGCACATACGAGCTTCAAGCTTTATAATGCCATTATATACAGCTACATACTTGCTCTTCAAAGCACACGTATTGCAGTGTAAATTTAATAATTACTTATAACCTACTCCGGCTATTAATTGTGTCATTAACTGCATTCATTACTTTGCAAATTGAGTACTGTAGTTTGAGTGAGGTCACGCCACCTCAATTATGAAATTGGGAACAAATTGCTTTGTCCTACTTTATAGTGAGGCAATTGAGCGACTGTTTATAGACCACTATGCTCGATACACGTATTCTACAAAGAGAATTAAACGTGCAAATTTATCGTTCATCACACACCATTGCTTGCGTTATCAGAATTTCAATTAATGTCAGAAATTCTGAAACTTATAGTTGGTTATATCCCAAATATTGAATTAGCAATTGTGTGGCCACGTCTCTATATTATTTTGCAAAATGACGATTACAATTCATTGCTTATGGAAGTTGACTGTGAATTCCTGGTAGGCCTATTGTAAACGCTAAACTTTCACTTTCATCATAACCAACACACCATCAGCATAACTGGAAAATTTTGGAGTCAACATTCAGATAGTAGGATTCGAGAAAAAAGTCTTGTTCCTAACTATACTACCTTGTAAACTTATTACTTGACTCGTGTATTTTCAAAAGCAGCTACATCACTATTTTATGAAATTACGTTTTCATTGGCTTTACTTTGTCCATAAAGGCCTCTATAAGCCTGTAAGAATATTGAATTTCAATTCCAGCTACATCGCATTGTTTCAAGCAGGTGAAGTTGGGGTTAGTTTCAAAACCAAACAGATTACTATTTCAGTTTCAAAATCAGATACATCAGTGGATAAACCGGGCGCTGTGTCCCTTTTTTCAGACTTTCTGCCAATAGTCGCGGCTATTCGATTGGAGGTTGCAAACGGGATTCATTGTTGATCACTAAAATATTTTTGTATGGTTTTATCTGCATATTAGTAGTAGTTTATCTACGTCATAATTAATAGTTATTTACTATTGTGCTAGTGTGTATGTGTGCAAATATTCGAGTACCACGCAATTCAATTTAATGCAATGACAAGCCAAGGTAATGGCCACACCATGAAAATTTTGGAGTAGAGCGAAACATAAGAAACAAATGTGCATTTTAAATTAGATTACATTAGAAGAGCGTCCTTGCGGAAAAGCCTGTGAAGTTGACGATTTGGTTATATAACGGTCGGGAGAATTATTGTACCATTTCCAATATTCTACATTCAACATTTTCCCACTTTTCCTTTATTTGAGCATAAAATACTTTTAAGAAATATTTTTGTTACTGTGAAACTGGATAAATCCTTATTATCTAAGTTGTTCGAACATAAAATACTGTTAAGAAATATTTGTGTTATTGTGAAACTGTAAAAATCCTTATTATCTAAGTTGTTCGAACATAAAATACTGTTAAGAAATATTTGTGTTACTCTGAAACTATATACATCCTTATTATCTAAGTTGTTCGTACATAAAATACTGTGAAGAAATATTTGTGTTACTGTGAAACTGGATAAAATCTTATTATCTAAGTTGTTTGAACATAAAATACTGTTAAGAAATATTTGTGTTACTCTGAAACTGGATACACACTTATTATCTAAGTTGTTCGAACATAAAATACTGTTAAGAAATATTTGTGTTACTGTGAAACTGGATAAATCCTTACTAAGTTGTTCGAACATAAAATACTGTTAAGAAATATTTGTGTTACTCTGAAACTATATACATCCTTATTATCTAAGTTGTTCGTACATAAAATACTGTGAAGAAATATTTGTGTTACTGTGAAACTGGATAAAATCTTATTATCTAAGTTGTTTGAACATAAAATACTGTTAAGAAATATTTGTGTTACTCTAAAACTGGATACACACTTATTATCTAAGTTGTTCGAACATAAAATACTGTTAAGAAATATTTGTGTTACTGTGAAACTGGATAAATCCTTACTAAGTTGTTCGAACATAAAATACTGTTAAGAAATATTTATTTTGTGTTACTGTGAAACTGGATAAATCCTTACTAAGTTGTTTGAACATAAAATACTGTAGTCATTAAGAGGAAATATTATAGCACAAATCTTAGTAAGGACAACGTAGAAACCATTCTTAGTTTGTGTTTTGGTGATGCTGGTATGCAATATGTGTAAGAAAAAAGAAGAAAATAACAAAATGTTTTACTTGAAACATAGCATAATACATTAGATCTAATTGACAACATATTATATCGAATTGACAACTTATTTCACAAAATATCCACGGAAATAGTGGTGGGTTTAAAACCGAAATCACCTATTTTATTTCACAAAAATGCGGTCCCTAGTAACTGATAAGCCAGCAACTTGATTAGTTATTTGTTGTACTATGACGGCACTATTTTAATCTTCACATCCATACTGAAGCCAAAGCGCCTATTGTGATTCCAAAACAATGCAACGCTGGAAGTACATGTTGCAACCTCGAGCTATGAATAGAGTTGCTACATTTTCCTCACAAGACCACAATGATCGAACTTGTAGGCCTGCCATACAAGCAACGCTTTCAATTACAGAGGTTATTCGGCATTGAATTTCAAGAAGGGCGAGAAATGGTCTACAGATTTTGCCTGGAGCCCTCTAACAAGGACTGTGTTCTACTCTGTGTCGTAAATCTACAATGCGGGGCTCCCAGCTTTACTTCACTCCCGCCGGAAACTAGCAACAATAAGGAGTGTATCGTCCTCTAACTTCCTCCGCCCTCGCCCGGGTTTCAATCGGCAAATCTCAGATCCAATGGCTAGCATTATGAAAAAAAGGCCACCCAAATGACTCTACAGTATACCGGGTTTGTATAAAGTTACGCAGTATTTCTAATCATGCAAGCATCCTGCATAGGCCTATATTAACTAACAGAGATCTTATTCAAGAGAGTGCAGACTGCCTGAATAGACTCCTCCTTCTACCGGACGACACCTTATTTAATCTTAAAGAGGGTTTCCTCGATGTACGTAAAGTTAGATCAAGATTGCGAGATCTCGAATTCAAGAAATAGTGTGAACTACCCCACAAAGGAAAGGGCGTTGAACTCTTCGGGGATCATCCCCCTGCTAATCGCTGGATAACTCATCATAAAGACCTAACATGCAGCGAATGGCGGGACGCTTTGAAGATGGCTGGTAACGTAGCAGCAGTTCGTGCCATACCTGGAAAGACCATGGACAACAACCGCTGCAGTTATTGCGGCAGCGAGATAGAAACTCTCCCACATGTCCTCGGTTCTTGCCCGCATGGCGAGGCTTTGCGCAATACCAGATACCACGAAGTAAGAAGTGCCATTGCTCAAGCACTACGTAATACTGGGTTTACTGTTTTCGAAGAAGTTCATGGTCTATCAACCACCGGCAGCACTCGTACGAAAGATATGATCGCTTTCCAGGACCATCGTAGAGATTTCATAATTGACCCTACACTTCGTTTCGAGACTTGCAAAAGCCAACCGCAAGATGTCCATTAGGAAAAACAATTAATCTATGAACCAACAATCCCGCATTATCACGAGAAATATCAACTACAACAGATAGACGTAATAGGCTTGATGGTCGGAGCAAGAGGATCCATCCCGAAGCAGTTTGTTGATTTTTGCAAGGCTTTTCATTTGCCATCATCTATAATTACCAATGTTTGTTTACTTGCGTTGAAAGATTCGATTGCATTGTTAAGAAATCACCTCAGATAAGACATTGCACTGTAATTTCTTTTTTTCTCTCTCTCTTTCTTGCATTGGTTTTTATATTCATAACAAATTATCCGTGTAATATGTACTATTCAAAATTTTGTTTTTGTAAATGGTATACTTTGTCTTGTAAGCAATCCCTGTTTAGGAAAAGTGTTTGACGATGATGATGATATTATTATTATTATTATTATTATTTTGGGAAGATGTCGAGTGTGAGTAAAATTTATTATTGTGTCATGGTTATGGTTATGGTTCGTTTCAGCTAACCATTGTGTTGAAAGAAGTAAATAAGTAATACTTCTTGCATTCAAAATCGGGCATAACTTTTTACACACACGCTGTAAGTTTGAAGGTAAATAAACATAAGAGAAAAATGTAGTGTAGGCCTACGTATCCACTAGAGATCAACAAATCTAACTGCCGCTCTCGCTCGCTGTGTTCGTTGCACTTGTCTTTCGAGTCTCGTCTCGTAACTCTTGTGCGCTTTGAGTCTCGCTCATCATTCTCGAAATAGCAATTGGTCGACATGGAAAGATTTCGTAACTTTGAATAACATATATAATTGAAATAAATAACATTACAGATGTTCAATTGATACGAAAAGACAAAAGGAAACAGTATCACAGTTACCAAAATGTTCTGATTCTACTATCAGATATTACCTATGGTTATAAAAATAAAAGAAGAACCTAAAATAAATCTGAATTTCTAAGAAACATAGAACATAACGTTACATAAAACGTTTTTTTTACTTGAGATTGTGTACTTGATCTCAAACATACGAAAAAGAATTTCCTAGTCTTTTAATAAGAGCCTGGTAATTAAATAAAGATTGGGGAACGGATTACTACACTGAAAGGTAGAGATTTTGTTTCAAATAGGCTACTTGAATGTTTAAACATAATATAACAGTTGCCGAAACAGATAAAAGCTCAGCCTGGTATAAACAACTGTGACGATTCAAGGCTGCTTGACGCTCGAGAGCTGATCACTCCCGCACGAATGTTTTGAACGTTTGATTATAATCAGTCAACGACAGGCAATACTGTCGTGCGGGTTTTCGGCTTTGCGGACGCTGTTAGTCTTGCATACTCACTCGCTGTATCCACAATACAGGTTCCTAACTGAAAGAAAAATGATACCGCTAATTTTGACTTTAATGTACTTAGTATAGTCCGTTTGGGAAGACATAAAATAAAATCAGTATAAAAATTATGCCAGGAGTTATTTATTATTATCAGGTTTTTATAAATATAAGGAAAGAGGCAATAAAAGAGGAAATTCAGGAGTAAAGTTATGGTGGACCGAAGAACTCAAATGTAAAGGTTCAGCGTAACTATGATTTGTAAAGTTGCCTGACAAATAAATGTCATATCATTATCAGGTTTTACACCCATTTTCAGGATTGTAGGGCCTTTCTCCATTCTTTTCCATTCTATCATGTCCCATCTTCCAAAATACTTATTTATCTTGTAAGTTATTTAAATTAATATTTATTTGTGAGTGAGATGTTTAGTGTCATAATTTCTCACGAACGCACAATAAACTTCCAGCCACGTGTAATATACAACGTTTTATCTTTTCCTGGTAATTATTTTCAGTCTTAATATTAGCTAGCCATAATGAATATTGATCATATGGTGTAAAACTTCCTTTGTTGCTTACAAGCAAAAATTCTCATGGAGGCAGATAAAAAAGTTATTTTTTTCTTCTACCATGTTAATAATGTCATAAAAATGCTTGTACAAATTCTGGCTATTCGAGCGCAATTACGAGGGCCGTTCAGAAAGTAAGTTTCCTGGAGCAGTTTATAGAAAGAAAACACAATTTCATGGAAAGATTTATTGCAACAGATGCAGCAACTAGTGAGCAATTGTCAACTTATTCCCCATAGCAACTGAGATATCTGTCATATCGTGGGATCAATAGAGAGGTGCAGACGGCAGTTCCGATCCCAGACCGCAGACGTCTACGACACAGGAATACAAAAGTTGATTCCATGGTATAACAGTCTCAATTCCATTGGGGAATATTTTGAAAAATATCTCCATAATTGCTGTATATGTTCCAATAAATATTTACATAAAATTGTTTTCTTTCTATAAACGGCCTCAGGCAAACTTACTTTCTGGACGGCCCTCGTAATAGGGCTCGAGTGGCCGAAATGTGTATAAGCTCGTGTTTTGACAATATTAACATAGTGGGAGAAGAAAAAATTGACTTTTTAATCTGACCCAAGAGAATGTTTGCTTATTAGTTACCGATGGAACATAAATGAAATGTTTGTTTCAAATCAATTACTTCACATATGAAGCGATGGGCTATTTCTGAAAGTCGCTAACTTACTTACTTACTGGCTTTTAAGGAACCCGGAGGTTCATTGCCGCCCTCACATAAGGCCGCCATTGGTCCCTATCCTGAGCAAGATTAATCCAGTCTCTACCATCATATCCCACCTCCCTCAAATTCATTTTAATATTATCTTCCCATCTACGTCTCGGCCTACCCAAAGGTCTTTCCCCCTCTGGCCTCCCAACTAACACTCTATATGCATTTCTGGATTCGCCCATACGTGCTATATGTCCTGCCCATCTCAAACGTCTGGATTTTATGTTCCTAATTATGTCAGGTGAAGAATACAATGCGTGCAGCTCTGCGTTGTGTAACTTTCTCCATTCTCCTGTAACTTCATCCCTCTTAGCCCCAAATATTTTCCTAAGAACCTTATTCTCAAACACCCTTAATCTCTGTTCCTCTCTCAAAGTGAGAGTCCAAGTTTCACAACCATACAGAACAACCGGTAATATAACTGTTTTATAAATTCTAACTTTCAGATTTTTTGACAGAAGACTAGATGACAAAAGCTTCTCAACCGAATAATAACAGGCTAACACTAGAATAAATTGTGCACTGTGTCACTAGGATAAGAGCAAGATTATTTAATTCCAATATGACCTTAAAATACCGAGTTTTGTATTATTGCCTTTACGAACAAAAGAAACAAGACATAGGTGGGGTGAAAGTAGAAGGAGGAAGAATAAAGTGCAGAAGATTTGCTGATGATATGGCGTTGTTAGCAGAAGAGGAGACGATACTAAGGGATATGCAAACAAGACGAAGACCACGGTCATAGGAAGAAAAATAAAGAAGGTAAAGTTGCGAATTCTAAATGAGACAGTAGAGCAAGTGAACAGTTTCAAATACTTGGGATGTACTATAAGCAGTAACATGAGCTGCAGCCAGGAAGTCAAAAGTAGGATACCAATGGCAAAGGAAGCTTTTAATAGAAAAAGGAACATCTTCTGCGGACCTCTGGAAAAAGAACTAAGGAAGAGACTAGTGAAGTGCTTTGTGTGGAGTGTGGCATTGTATGGGGCAGAAACATGTACATTACGACGAAATGAAGAGAAACGAATAGAAGCATTTGAAATGTCAATATGGAGAAGAATGCCTCCATGCGAAGTGGATAGACAGAATAACAAATGAAGTTGTGTTGGAAAGAGTGGGTGAAGAAAGAATGATGCTGAAACTGATCCGAAAGAGAAAAAGGAATTTCTTGGGTCACTGGCTGAGAAGAAACTGCTTACTGAAGGATGCACTGGAAGGAATGGTGAACGGGAGAAGAGTCCGAAGCAGAAGAAGATGACAGATGACATAAAGATATGTGGATCATATGCAGAGACTAAGAAAGATGCAGACAATAGGAAAGATTGGAGAATCCTGGGTTTGCATTGAAAGATCTACCCATGGGCAGAATACTTATGTATGTATGTATGTATGTATGTATGTATGTACTGTCCGTTACTCAGGAGAAGACGAGCGGAAAGAATGTGACCTTCTTGACTATCGCTGTTGATTATTATAAACATCGCTCAGATAAGCATCCCAGTAGCCAGGTTATTACTCGTGCAGGAAACATGAGTAACAATACTTACTTACTTACTTACTTACTTACAAATGGCTTTTAAGGAACCCGAAGGTTCATTGCCGCCCTCACATAAGCCCGCCATCGGTCCCTATCCTGTGCAAGATTAATCCAGTCTCTATCATCATACCCCACCTCCCTCAAATCCATTTTAATATTATCCTCCCATCTACGTCTCGGCCTCCCTAAAGGTAACAATGTGTATGGAAATTAAAGCTAAGTTGAACAGAAAGAGACCTAATGTTTCCGCTTACTGCAGTACAAATATTGCACGTGTTGTCGTACGTTATCTGTTCACATCCCTTCCTTCTCAGTCCGCTCTCGTCTTCTCCTGAGTCACTGACAGTATGTATGTATGTATGTATGTATGTATGTATGTATGTATGTATGTATGCGTGTATGTATGTATAAATTGTGTTGTGTACGTCGGGGACCATGTGGGCAAAATTTCATGCTTCTACAATACATTTGAAGATTGCTGAAAAATAGGAACAGATCTCATGTTACTATGTTTTTATTTTATGTCTTCACAAATGGATCGCTCTTTATAATGACACAGAATTAAGTTATTATGTCTTCACAAATGGATCGTTCTATATAATGACACAGAATTATTGATACTATCTACCAAAACAACAAGAATTTTGAGGTTTTTGCATCGAATTACAGATATAGTAACGTTCAAATTTGTGTGGCTGTGTAATGTGAAGCCAAAGAATAGGGAATAGGCCTACATCTGTTCTATCTCTTAACGTGAGCTAGTCTCTGTGATGGTGTCGACACGTATGCCTGAAACTTTATCTCTCCTGTGCTAGATTTCCTTCCGTCCCCTTTTGTGTCAAATGTCCGTATCTTCTTCTCCCCTCTCCTGGCTACTTATTTTCTTTTCTTTGATGTCATTTCCCTTTCTCTCTCCTGTTCAAATCCACCGAAAGGAGGCAGTGGGATCACTATCGCGGCTATTTATTCGGCTTAGGTCTTTAATTGTACCTCCAAATGAGTACACTCTAGTTCTCATAGGGTTTGACGTAATTTACCCTTCTTGGTAATTTCTTATACCGTTTCGTCTGTCTTGAGCAGATTTCTTCTGAACTATTGGACGGATTTTGTATAGCCTATACCGGCCATGCCCAACAAGTGAAATGCAGGGCAAAAGCAAATTAGCGCTCTCAGTGTACCCTCCGAGCAAGAGATGAAGTATGCGCTGGAGTTGAAGTATCCGACTGGTAACTTTTTTTTTAATTGACTTATTTTACGACGCTGTATCAACATGTAAGGTTATTTAGCGTCTGAATGATATGAAGGTGATAATGCCGGTGAAATGAGTCCGGGGTCCTAGATAGTTACCTAGCATTTGCTCATATTGAGTTGAGGGAAAACCCCGGAAAAAACCTCTACCAGATAACTTGTCCCGACCGGGAATCGAACCCGGGCCACCTGGTTTCGCGGCAGACGCGCTGACCGTTACTCCATAGGTATGGACTGGTAACTACGCACGTCCTACAGATCTACAAGGCCATGCACATCTAACAAAGTTTAAACTGACAATACAAACGGTAGATAGGTATACACAAAATGTCAGAAACAACATGTTCTTTAAAACGAAGATCATTCATTCGTTCAGTCCACACCTGTGGAGTAACGGTTAGCGCATCTGAACGTGAAACCAGATCGCCCGGGTTCGATTCCCGGTCGGGGCAAGTTACCTGGTTGAGGTTTTTCCGGGGTTTCCCTCAATCCAATATAAGCAAAATGCTAGGAAACTTTCGTTGCTAGACCCCGGACTCATTTTACTGGCATTATCACCTTGATCTCATTCAGACGCTAAATAACCTAAGATGTTGATAAAGCGTCGTAAAATAACCTACTAAAATAAAATAAAAAATCATTCTTTCATTCATTCATTCATAGTGTTCTGCCCAAAGGCAGGTCTTTCACTGCAAACCTAGCTTTCTCCAATCTTTCCTATTTTCTGCCTTCCTCTTTGTCTCTTATAGCCTATGATCCATATATTTTAATGTCGTCTATTATTTGATATCTTCTTCTGCCCCGAACTCTTATCCCGTTTACCATTTCTCCCAGTGCATCCTTCAGTAGGCAATTTCTTTTCAGCCAGTGACCCAGCCTTCGTTTTTCTCTTCCTGATCAGTTTCAGCATTGTTCTTTCTTCACCCACTCTTTCCAACACAGCTTCGTTTCTTATTCTATCTGTCCATTTCATAAGCTCCATTTCACGAAGATCATCGCCTACTAATGGACATTGGAAACAAATGTATTTGTCAATGTGGTTGTGCGGCCTAATAACTAGTTTGTGCAAAACAAAGCATAAATTCACGAAATTAAAAAAATTAATTTGCAAAGATATTACTCTTCATTCCATAGCGCAGAATATGATAAATACGAAAACCACAACTTTCGGCTATTATTGATATGCTCAAGAATAAGTTGATGGTGATAATAACTGTATATTATTATTATTATTATTATCATTATCATTATTATTACTGACTTCACTTTTCACTAGGCAACATGTTTTAACTAGTTAATTTCTGCAGTATTGAAGCTTGAGAAAAGTTCTTAAGTTATATGTATGAAATTAGGTGAACGTCAGTCTGACCCCTTCCACTTTTGGAATAAAGAGAGACGAATCTACAAAATAATATTGGAAAGTGTAAGAAGAACGGTATATTAAAATTTATATTCAGTAAAACCTCTTGACATGTATATGTTACTCATATATGTATTTGTTTCGCGTTTTGTTTTCTTACACGTTATATTTTGTTACACGTTACATTTTCAAAGTACCAAGTATTTACCATTAGAATTTAGGTGAGTTCCACATTTTTTTTTCGTTTATTTATTTTTTTTATTTATGCACCACATTTTCCGAGTTCCGATTTTTGAAATACTCTTAGAAACATTTTATCATGTAAAAATTTAAGTTACCTATTTTAAATATATTGTTTAACTTCAGTCATAATACGGCATACAACCAACAAACTCATGTCGAACAATTATGTATGTGTCAAGAAAGAAAAGAAATAAAAAAGAAATAGCTATCGGTTTCTTCATAGTGTTTTTCTCAAGTATTTATTTCTCTCGATACTCGAAAATCAACCTCTTTATGGTATCTTTGCTTTCCCCGTACAATAATAAGAAGGAAGCAAAACAACAGGAAATTAAATTTCACCGAAGGAACGAAAATTGAATTAGGCCTACAGTCTTGCGCAAGAGATCGACGTCAATTGAGAGCGAAATGATTGTGAATAACTAAGGATGTTTATTTCAGGAAAGCAAAATATGATTGGTGTATTAAAGCTCACATACAATCGCATACGAACAAGAACCGGGGAAAAAGTGAAAGTCTATTACCAATACTACATCATTAAAGCGATTTTATAACTCTCTCAAAGAACTATTAATTGGGCCATTGTGCGTTCATATGAAAGAATTACACAGAGAACTCGGAGGCAAATACGAATGTGAGTTGATTGGTTTAATCTCTTCGAGGAGCCAATAATCATTTCCCAATGTATTTCCTTCTGAACCTACTCACAGTATTATATTGTATCGGGATATACGAGAATTTTTTCCTCTCCATATCGCCGAGAGATGGAATCGTGAGAGCACCAAGCACTTTCAAGTATCTTTACTCGTGAAAGTAAATTGCTAATATACCCCTGCGGTAACTGAATGATCAGGCCTCCAGCCTATAACGCAGGTGGTCAGGGCTCGAGTACCGCTCAGGCCTGATTGAAAAATTCACAGCGGTACTTGTGCTGGTGAGCTTGTAGTTGGTGTTTTTTTTCGGGGTCCTCCCGTTTTTCCACATCAGGCATCTACATTATTCCGTCAGCATCTCTCCATTATTTCTTCACTCCATAGCATTCCCCGAACGCCGGCTGGCAACGCATGGAGGGTACTGGCCTAAGAATGAGTGAGGTTGCTTGCTCGAAACCTGGGTACGCAGCGAATCTTAGTGTTGTCAGCCGGTGTGGGTTTGGGAATGCGCCTAGCTTGAGGGTTAGCGCAATAGTTCTGGAAATGTCACCAAAATTCAATTCCAGTCCAAACTGCTATTTTCTGTTTTTTATACAGGAAGAAAGTTCTCACCGTTGATTTGAAACTTCAGGAAAAACCTTTCCAATCAGTAACAAGAAGACCTGGGGTGTGCTACTTACTACTGTATACCTATTTGACAGGCTGTTCTATTGTAGCACACTTCCAAATCCAATATTCCCACTCCCTTTTTCGGGGACAAGCGATTGCGGCTCGCGGTCAGTTTTATACGTCATTTGCGTCCCTATATTTTTGGGATTATACGTCAGTTGCTTCCCTATATTTTTTGGGTTATACGTCAGTTGTGTCCCTATTTTTTTGGGTTATACGTCAATTGCGTCCCTATATTTTTGGGTCATATGTCATTTGCATCCCTATATTTTTGGTTTATAGCCTACGTCAGTTGTGTCCCTATATTTTTTGGAGTATACGTCATTTGCATCCCTATATTTTTGGGTTATAGCCTACGTCAGTTGTGTCCCTATATTTTTTGGGTTATACGTCAGTTGTGTCCCTATATTTTTTGGGTTATACGTCAGTTGCGTCCCTATATTTTTGTGGGTTATAGGTCATTTGCATCCCTATATTTTTGGGTTATAGCCTACGCCAGTTGTGTCCCTATATTTTTTGGGTAATACGTCATTTGCGTCGCTATATTTTTGGGATTATACGTCAGTTGCTTCCATATATTTTTTGGGTTATACATCAGTTGCGTCCCTATATTTTTTGGGTTATACGTCATGTGCATCCCTATATTTTTGGGTTATAGCCTACGTCAGTTGTGTCCCTATATTGTTTGGGTTATACGTCAGTTGTGTCCCTATATTTTTTGGGTTATACGTCAGTTGCGTCCCTATATTTTTTGGGTTATACGCCATTTGCGTCGCTATATTCTTGAGATTACACGTCAGTTGCGTCCCTATATGTTTCGGGTCATATTTCAGTTGCGTCCCTATATTTTTCGGGTCATATTTCATTTGCGTTCCAATGTTTTTGGGTCATACGCCACTTGTGTCCCTGACACAACACTCCCCTACCCATTTTACAGACTTAGGACTGGATAACATCATCAATTTAAAAGTTACAGGTAGGTTAAAAATGTTACATTGTAATTGAGTGGCTCAGTGCCAGAGTTGCCTAAACCACAAATTTTTTTAACCGCAGATTTCTACATAAAATTACTGTAAATTATAATTATCATTTATATGTGTGCCAAAGTAGATGTACTAGATAATTATTAGATTATAATAAATGAGAAATAATTTCCAATTGACAATAATTTAAAAAAACGAGGTCTAAGTTTAGACTTCAATAACTTTTTTTGAGTGTAATTGTGGCTTAGGCAACTCTAGCACTGAGCCACTCGTATACGATGTCGCAGAAAGCGTTCAAGTGCTTGGTTCTGTTTTGTTTCGTCTTGTCTTGTCGCAGAACTCGTCCTTGGACTACATAAAGTTTTAAAAAGTTAACATAATGTCCTAAACCGGCAAGTAGCTATGGACGCAAGTGAAGTGTATATTTAAAAAACCCCGGACACAAATGAAGTATATTTCAAAAACCCTGAACGCAACTGACGTATTAATGTTTCGTCAACATGTTTACGGGGACGCAACTGACACCTTCCTCCTTTTTTCTCAAATGTAATACTCCCAAGGATACATAACTCTCAGTTCATGTGTTCTCATTCTATTTTTCTCAATCCATTTTTCCTGCTTCCTTCGGTTCCAAAATCTAATTTTCAATATTATATTTTCTTCCAATATGACAGGCCAACCAACGTTTTGTAGTGTATGTAAATTTCCGTAGTAACACTTAGGTCTCTTTTATGTTGCCGGCAAATTTGCTGTAGTTTCTTCTCATTGGCATGATTCCAAATTTGTTGTAGTTTCTTCTCATTGGCATAATTCCAAATTTGTTGTGGTTTCTTGTCATTAGCATAATTCCAAATTTATTGTAGTTTCTTCTCATTGGCATAATTACAAATTTGTTTTAGTTTCTTCTCGTTGGCATAATTACAAATTTGTTGTAGTTTCTTCTCATTGACATAATTCCCACCCACCCACCCCAGCCCCACCCACCCCAGCCACCCCTAACCCACTACCTGCTACTTCGACCAGTGCCCTGTTAAAATCGTCTTTCAGCTCGCATCCTAACACTTTAAAAGTAGCCCACATAAATTCTCAAAGCCTTCTCTGTCATTTCAATGAAGTTCAGTCTATTTTCTCTCCTTTGTCTCTTCACGCTATTCTTATCTCTGAAACGTGGTTGAAGCCTTCCCTATCATCTTCTCTAGTAAGTTTAGATAATTACACCCTCTGTAGAAATGACCGAATTGGTAAACGCGGAGGTGGTGTTGCGATATATGTGCGATCGGACTTACCGTTTAAAATTGTCTACCAGTCTTCGAATGAAGTCTTAGAACATCCTGAATATCTATTCATCGAAGTCGGTGCAAGCAACAAAAAGTGCCTCCTTGGAGTTGTATACAAACCCCCTAAATCAGGATTCTTAAGTGATCTTGAAACACCTTTGCTTAATCTTGTGCCTCACTATGACCATACTGTTATTTTAGGCGATTTCAATACAAACTTATTAAATTCAAGTAATTACGCTACAGTTCAACTTAAGAACATGTTTGAGTCTTACAATATATCCATCCTTCCTTCCGCAGCTACCCACCACACCCAGGAATCGGAGACACTTCTTGACATTATTGCCACGACTAATCCTCAGTTAGCATTAACGAATGGACAACTACCAGCGCCGGGTATCTCAGCACACGACATAATCTTTCTAGAATATTCCTTGTGTTGTCCAAAATATAAACCTCACATCACATCATACCGTGACTTGAAGCATATTGAGCATGATAAATTAATCAACGATGCACTTAGCCTGCCTTGGACTGAAGTGTGGAATTTACCAGACATTGACGACAAAATCGAAAAATTTAACGACCTAGTAATCCAGTTATATGATAAACACGCACCCTTGAAAACCAGACGAGTTGGTAGACGCCCTGCGCCTTGGATGTGCGATGCCATAAAATTACTCATGACAGACAGAGACACTGCTTATCGTAAATACAGACGGAGCAAGGACGAATTAGATTTTAACACTTACAAAGTTTTAAGAAATAAATGTAATCAAGCAGTAAGAAATGCTAAATTACGCCATGCACATTCCCTTATTGTACCTTCGGTCAGTGCGAAAGAATTGTGGCGTAACCTTAATAACCTGGGTCTAACAAAAGCAAAGCCTCGGGTAGATAACATCAACTTGTCACTCAATAGCCTAAATGAACATTTCGTCACTGCTCCACCTGAACCATTACATAAAAAAGAGACTCTTGAATTTCTCAGATCTTGCCCCCAACCTGTATGGGATAAATTCTTCTTTAAATACATTAACCCGACTGACGTAATGAAGACGCTGCGATGTATGAAATCTAAAGCCCTAGGTGTAGACAATATAAATATCACTCTCCTGTATAAAATAATAGATGTGATTCTGCCGACCGTCACCCATATATTCAATGCATCTATTATGACTGGGTCCTACCCCTCACTCTGGAAAATGGCATTAGTGAAACCTTTACCTAAATCTAACACACCTTCTACAGTAAACCAATACAGACCGATATCAATTCTTCCCACTCTTTCAAAAGCATTAGAACATATTGTACACGGACAACTTACGAACTATCTCGACGAACACAAACTCCTCGATGACTATCAATCGGGTTTTAGGCATGGACACAGCACTACTACAGCCCTACTTAAAGTGACCGAGGACATCCGTGAAGCTATGGATAGGGGTGAAGTAACGGCACTAACTCTTCTCGATTTCAGCAATGCCTTTGGTTCTGTTGATATCGACTTGCTTCTTGCAAAGATGAAAACTTTGCACCTATCAGACAATACCTTGAGCTGGATGGACTCCTACCTACGGGACCGCCAACAGTGTGTTTCACTTGATAATCAATTCTCCCAATGGCGATACACAAAGGCGGGAGTGCCGCAGGGCTCCGTATTAGGACCACTACTTTTCTCTATCTACATTAATGACGTATCAAAGAACTTACAGTATTGCCGATATCACCTCTATGCCGACGACCTACAACTTTACATACATTCCAGACCCAATACGATCAATGAATCGATTGACAAGTTAAATTGTGACCTAGCCACTGTCTCCACTTGGGCGGCCAATTTCGGACTCGCACTTAACCCAAGTAAGACTCAAGCCATAATTATTGGACATAAGCGTGTAGTTAACTCCCTTAATAACAGTAATCTTTCAGTTGTTACCCTTAACAACACGCTAATCCCTTATTCATCTGTCGTAAAAAATCTTGGCTTCTTTTTTGATAATAATCTAAGTTGGAATTTTCAAGTTAAAGAAACGATAAAGAAAATCTGTTCCTCCTTTCACTCTTTGAGTCGCTTGAGAAACTTCTTGCCCCAGCAACTAAAACTTACCCTAGTACAAACCCTAGTAATGCCGCACTTCGATTATTGTGATGTTTTGTTAAGTGATCTAAGTTCTGAACTGTCAGTCAAGTTACAGCGAGCTCAGAATATGTGCATCAGATACGTGTGCAACATCCGACGATATGATCACATATCACCGTCCTTCGCAAGTCTCTCGTGGCTCCGACTTAAAGAACGCAGAACTTTACACTCTTTGTCTTTACTCTTTCGAATTCTGCACACCTCAACACCAAATTACCTTTCGTCTCGTTTCTCTTATCTATACTCTAACCACGACGTAAATACCAGATCACTTATCTGTGGCACGCTAAATATACCTCTTCATAGAACATCTTGTTATTCCTCATCTTTTACAATATCCACCTCGCGTCAATGGAATTCCTTGTCACAAAGTATTAGGGGCTGCAAGACAACAAACACCTTTAAGAACAGCTTAAAAGATAACCTTATTAGCATTTCACTCCAATCATACTGATTTAAAATATTACTGACTACACTGTTGCTTTTTTTCTTTAGACATCATCCTGATTGTGCTGCATTTTCAAAATTGTCTCATAATAATCTCTTTCTATTATCTAATATAATTTGAAATATATTAACATTCTATGTATTTTAGTTTAATTCTGCTACCCAGTTTATTTCAGTGTTTAATTAATAGTTCATAGTATTTTGTTGTTTAATTCGTAAATAACTCTTGTATACATGTAACTCTCATCTAAATCAAATTGTTGAATTCTTTGTAAGTTCATGCATATGTATATACACTTTTTGCTGGTTGTGTGGAAGAGAAGGCCTTACGGCCTTAACTCTGCCAGCTAAAATAAATCATTATTATTATTATTATTATTATTATTATTATTATTATTATTATTCCAAATTTTCTTCTCATTGGCATATTTCCAAATTTGTTGTAGCTTCTTCTCCTTGGTATAATTCCAAATTTGTTGTGGTTTCTTCTCATTGGCGTAATTACAAATTTGTTCTGGTTTCTTCTCCTTGGCACAATTCCAAATTTGTTGTGGTTTCTTCTCATTGGCATAATTACAAATTTGTTGTAGTTTCTTCTCATTAGCATAATTCCAAATTTGTTGTGGTTTCTTCTCACTGGCATAATTACAAATTTGTTGTAGTTTCTTCTCATTGGCATAATTCCAAATTTGTTGTGGTTTCTTCTCACTGGCATAATTACAGATTTGTTGTAGTTTCTTCTCATTGGCATAATTCCAAATTTGTTGTGGTTTCTTCTCACTGACATAATTCCAAATTTGTTGTAGTTTCGGTGTCATAACGGCGAAATTAATTAATACTTCTAGCAGAGAACGGTTACTTCATATCGATGAGCATCTTTATTATAAACAATATAATATAATATTAGAATATTATAGAAGGAAGTCTGAATGTCGTGCTAGAACCATAACAAAAAGCGAAAATATCATCTTACTAAAAGGATCACAACAGTCATAACATCAGCATGCTCCAGACAACGAAGATATCTCAGCTACTAAAGTACTTCCAATATTGTATTCAGATATCAAGAATTCAAGGACAGTGATGTTATATTAACATACTTGAAATCGTGGACTACAACTGTGTTTCTAAACCTCACTCACTTTATAATAAATTGGCAACAATATTCTTTACGAAATATGTTTTTGAGAAAATTTTACTTTTGGAAAGTTGTTATTGAAAACACTTTCTTTTGGAAAAATAGATTCGAAAAAGTGGCCGCCAACGGAATGTTCCTACAACACGTTAACATTCTTTGTCATCCTCCCTCTGTCTAGGCTTGCTTGAAACCTAGTTGTTTAGTTTTTAAACACGATATTTACTATATATTACTTTTCATTCAAGATTATGCATATGTGATTGGTGTTCTGGTGTTGGTGTCGCATACAGTCTGACACCAAGGAAGTCGTGTGTAGTGAAAGTATCTCCAGTGCGAATATGATAATGCAAGGAAAGAAGACTATCACTTTCCGTCAGTTATGTTTTTTTTACTTGGTTATTTAACGATGCTGTATCAACTATCAGGTTATTTAGCGTCGATAGAATTGGTAATAGAGATATTATTTTTGGCGAGATGAGGCCGAGGATTCGCCACAGATTACCTGACATTTGCCTTACGATTGGAGAAAATCTCGTGAAAAAGCCAACCTGACCTAATCAACCCAAGCGGGAATCGAACCCGCTTCCGAGCGCAAGTTCTGATCGACAGGCAAGCGCCGTAGACGAATGAGCTACACCGGTAGCTGTTAGCCAAGTTTTGGAGAGAACACTTAAAGCAACGGGCGTGTCTAGTATTGCAGATTGCAGTAAATTGTTGCACGAAAGAAAATTAATCCGGAGAAATGCTTAAAAGTCTTCCCCCCCCCCCAAATTTTATTTGCGACTCTCACGTTAAAAACATTGGACACATTTAATCAGCTTTAAGACGAACAGCATTTTGATTTATATAAAGAATGCTTTATACCAAGTTTAGAGGATATTTGTCAGTAATTACGAACCATTACAATTAAGATTTCAAGTTTCTCATTGGGGAAAGTACTAAAAGCTATTAGATTCCAGTAGAGCTGAAGCGAAGACAATAAAAAATATTTAATGGAACGTGGCGACATTGTTTTCCGTCGCAACGAACTTTAAGACCTATGAGAAGGTGAGAAAATTAGAAAGACCTATAATGTTTTTAGATTAACTTATTTTTAGTGTAGTTGTTTATTTTGCTTTCATCTATTCCTTTAGTTGAATTTGTTTTTGTTAACTTAGTTCTAAAATGTCTTATACAGTAGACCCGCCTTGAAATGGAGGTGCTCAGACTGTTTGAAATTTCAGCGGGAACCTTCCCTCTGTATGGAACACAGAGTATATGCCTAATATCACGAGTTTATATTTCTCGAAATTTAGCTCGATCCTCGGTGCTGACTGGAGTGATACTTTCAATGAACGAGGTCATAGAAAGAAGGTTTTCTCGACATTCTACTACAGGGCTGGCAAGGAATACTCCCCGCTTTGGCAATACAGAACTGTAGCATGCCCGTACGGGAAAAAGCTGAGTCGCTGAGGTATCTGCAGCTTTATTTATTTGTCTACGATCTGCAGTCTGTGTGGTAGGTACCGTGACGTACAGTTGTGCTGTACATTAGCGGCGCGGTGGTGGAAGGTCATGCTTATATCACAGTCTAGTATATAGAGTCACGAAGCTTGAGTTTATGAGGGTACTAAGAACAATAGACTGTGCGGGTACTATTTCGCATTGTCCGTAATGAGGCGATAATAGCGATCCTAGTGGTTAGCAACTATCTATGGCTGCATATTTACTACGTATTGAGCTTCGTGACTGTATATACCAGCCGTGGCGAAAAGGCCATGATGCGCCGAGCCACTGTGTAAGCTGCAACGTGCACCTATGGAGGGAGGCGGACAACCGAAGGGGAAGTTAATGTTTAGGACGTGTAACGAAGAAAGAAATGAACAAGAAAACATAGGACACATTATCACAACCTAAAATTAACTGTCATCAGAATGTCTCTGCGACAAAGTTTCAAAATCAGGAATTATGTCACTTACTGCCAATCGTAGTTGATCACGAAGGTATTTGTCTGTCAGTCGTGATCTAAATTTGATTTTTACTATTTTCATTGTTGAAAGTAATTTTTCACAAACGTAAGTTACAGCGTACATGGCTTCAACAGAGCAAGCGAAAGAACGAAGCTTCAAATATTTATTTTTTTCCAAAGATTTGAAAAGTTCATTATCTGTCAAGTCCTTACATCTAGCTTTCATTTAACGTCACATTGTAAATCTGTGAGTTTAAATTGAAAATCTAACCGCATTATTCGTACATCTGCTGTAAAAGAATCGACGTACAGAGATGATAATGATGATAATAATAATAATAATAATAATAATAATAATAATAATGATAATAATGATAATAATAATAATAATAATAATAACAACAACAACAACACTTAATCTTTTAATGTGTCATCAGTAACATGTAGTAACTTATAATGCCGTTTTATGTTATACAACCGTTTTCCTAGTAATATTTGTGAACAAATCATACATTTAATATTTTCATCATATTGTAAGCAAAAGAATGCATCCTCCCATCCTACTTGAAACTTTCGTTTTTTGTAGAGGTACAGTTTCCCTGGAAAAGGATGAGACGATTGAATATTCCTAAGTCTCAGATGTAAGACACTGCGCATGATCGGAGACCAGAACACCGATACACAAGATAACGAATATTGAGTTACTTAAATTCAGGCTATTTGGTTTGTTACTAGCATCGTTCCGAAATTCAATTAAAAAACTGCAAAAAATATGATAATATTACGTAAATAAAAGATAAATATATACATAAATCGTGTAGTTAAATCGACAATGGACCTTCATGACTAGATCGATACTCCGCACAGAAAGGAAACCTTTCATGTCGTTTCCATAGCTCAGACGGTAAGACTTCTGCGTGTTGTGTAGAAGAGTGCGAGTTCGATTCTTAGTCTACACAACAATTTTTTTTTGTCTAAATAACGTTGAAATAGCTAAGTCACGTTTTACAAAGTCCTGAGATTAAGTGTTAATGATCGCAAACAATACAAAATTACAAGTTATAATATTATAAACGTTAATCTAATGAATGCATTTATACACACACATATATACAATGTAAATGCATATATATTAAAAACTAACAATTAAAATTAAATTTAAAAAATATATAATAATAGACAAACTTTTACAAAGGTTTAGAGTCCTTAGGCTATGTCATTTGTTGAGTAATTATTACAATAATTTATTAATAGCTTTCCCATATGTGTAAGAAATGCACTCGCAAAAAACAATTTTTTTAAAAGTATGGCTTTGGATTATTTCATTCTCACCCCTGCAGTTAATTTTAACTATTTTATCTACGTGTTTGCATTCAATTTTATTCATGTTATGATTGAATGTATAAGCACTGTTGCAGTTCTTGACTAATTACATATATTAATAATAATTATTAAATACATCTGTTAAGTAACCAATTGCAGTATATTTTGCAAAATCTTGAATGTTTAAGTTGTCAATAATATTTCTGTACTATATAGTATAATACGTTAAAAGAATTTGCAATAGATTTGGGATCCTCTACTTTATAATCATTGGTTTTAATGAAAAAATATTTTCTTTCTTAGGATATCTACAAGTTTAAATTTAATAATATTACGAATAGGTTTAATTGCATTATCTGAATTTTGTACTTTTCTACTCAAATATATTCTATTTCCCTCTTTCATAATTTTTGATAAATTACATTGTACTTCTTGCAGTATTTAAGAACATGAAGATCATTACATTGCAACTCATTACATATAGATTCTTCTTTTTAATACATGAGATTTTGAAGTCCCTGCGTTATCTACATGTTTTAACTTTTGAATTTTTTCACAACATTGAGTGGAGAACATCCACTGAAGTGATTATGAAATTAAGTGAAAAATTCAATATATTTACTCTTAATATCAGTAGTACCAGTATCATATATGTTTTTCCAAGATTCATTTTGTAGACATAAATGTAAATAATCACTAGATACAGCAATTACGATCCTTTCTTAGTTTTTAAATTAATATTTTGAAATTGTGCAGTGACATTGGAAACATATAGGATTTGTTTATCATGGTCAGACAAGCCATTGATTATAGGTTCTGTCGAATAGGAATTCAGTATAATTCTGTGTACAAAACGTTTATCAATGGCTGTGTTACTTCAGCTTGTATGCTATGGGAAAATTACCCTACGAATAAGGTTTCCAGTTTCAAGGAGTGAATTTCATTTACTTTTACGGAAAAGTTCCGAGAGATAATCTATGTTTATGTCACTACAGATCACAAATTCCATATGAGATTTCTAAAGTCTTTTCTTTACAAATTCAATGTTGGCTATAAATATTAATAAATAATGTAAGAAATACGAATGATTGTAGTTATAAGTCTGATTTACATTATAAAAAGCAAGAAGTTACATTCCTCGGCAAGATTCGAACTTTCGATGTTTGGTTTTGTCGTCCATCGCACAACCACGGACCTATTCAATGCTCATGTTAATAACATACAATTTAGCTGTAGCAATGTGGTGTCATAACTTGGGGTTTGTTTATTTAATGTAATTAGATTTAATTTGATTAGTTTCGCAACAATTGGACTTCCTGTTATATCCTGTTATTTAGATATTTAATTTAGG